>NW_027555514.1:192110013-192730013 GCF_003287225.1 Phascolarctos cinereus
ATGAATGTAATGGAATACTATTGTGCTAGAAGAAATGATGAACAGGCTGACTTTAGAAAAACCTGGAAAGACTTGTATGGTCTGATGCTGAGTGAAATGAGCAGAACCAAGAGAACTTTGTACACAGTAACAGCCATGTTGTGCAATGACTAATATTGATAAACTTAGCCCTTCTCAGCAATACAAGGATCTAAGACATCCCCAGAGGCCTCATGGTGGAAAATGCTATCCACATCCAAAGAAAGAACTATGGAAGTTGAATTGCTATCATTTTTTTTCCTCTTATGTTGAGTTTTGGTTCCTCTTTCCAATGGCTCCTCCTATTGGTTTTAATTAACTTCACTAATGTGAAAATATGTTTAACAGGAATGTAAATGTATAGCCTATATGAGATTGTGTGCCTTCTTGGGGAGGGGGTTGGGGAGGAAGGGGGAGAAAATCTTTAAACTCAAAAGCATATGGAAGTGATTGTTGATAAATCAAAATAAATAAAATTTAAAAAAAGATTGAATAAAGAAAAGCTTCAAATAAGAAAAAAAAATAAGAGCTTGCAGAATATGCCACAGAATCATAATATAATCAGAAAAGATTGCAATAGGATTTACAACAGGAAGGATAGAGCTTGTGCCTATGATAGCTGCTAAGCTGGACTATGCAACCTACCAAAATTGTTTTTTCCCCCCATAAAAACACCACCCCCATTGGCCTAATAATATTGACTGAAATTTCTACATCATTCTTTGTCTCCCACTGACAGAAATTATATGTTTAAAGCAAATGTAGAGAACAGTACCAAAGTATTATGTCCCCAATATTAATCATTCATTAGAATCTAAATAGATTAATATGCCCCTGAGGAGATGCAAATATATTATCTGAGAGGGGCATCAGATTCAATCTATTAGTACCCATTTATACTTCAGCACCGATTAATTTATCAAATTTACTAGCTTGGATTATGGAAAATGAAGAACAAGGTCCTGGGGAGTGTTCTAGTCTAGGAGAACTTTGTGTTCTAATTTAGGTCTGATCCAAGGACAGAGTCTATACTCACCACTCAGTTCATCAAGGTTGTTTACAGGCCCCAACAAAAACGTGTTGTACACTTCAATCTGTAGTCACTTCAGGCACCCAGAACTCTCAGGTACACTCATTCGGATGACTAAAGGATGCCAAGTTACTGCTCTTGGTGGTGTTACAGCTCTGTCATGATACAGCGTACTGCCATTGGAGTCTTCTCTTGCTTAACCTTGCTCAAGACCTCCTTTGAGATAAAGCAAGAAGGTAACTGTGGGTACAGGCTTTTATACTCATGTCTTGGACCAATCAACCTTCAATATTACACAGCCATCCAATCCTAAGGAAGCATTACAGAATGTTTTGAGGTCTTTTAGATTAGTGCGTGCTCTTGAGATAATGCTCCAAAAATATCAACCAACATTAAAATATAGCAAACAATTAAAGCACAAAATTAGAAAGTCACCAGGTTAGAGAATTGTAGCCAATCGCATGAGAGGCAGGTCAAGCATCATTTTTCTTGGAGTGGTGGTCTTATCAAGATTGGATATATTATTCAAGCACTGAAAGAAATAATTCTAGGAAGATAAGATAGAGTAGGGTGATTAAAGGCAAAAGAAAAATTCTGAGAATTGGCAAAGCGGGTACAAATGAGTGGGGTATGCAAATCAGGAAATAGATGGTCTGACTTTAAAGCAAGTTCCTTAGGCCTCTGTGGGCTCCACTATTCTTCCGGGCACCCAGATTTGCAACCTCAATGTCATCCTCTACTCCCTCTCACTCATCTCACACGTGCAATCAATTGCCAATCCTATTGTCTCTATCATGTCTTGCATTCATCCTCATCTCACTACTCATCTTAGTTCAGGTCCTCCTCATCACTCAGGGAACTATTGAAATTATCTCCTAATTTTCCTAAAGCATAGGTCTGAGCATATTGCTGCACTAACCACTAAGTTCCCATGACTGCCCATTACCTCTAGGATCAACTATAAACTCTTCCGTTTGGCACTTAAGCCCAGCCCCAAACTACCTTCACGGTATTTTTACATATTATTCTCTTTCACACACACACACACACACACACACACACACACACACACACACACACCAGTCCATCCATGCTTAACTAGTCCTCATATGCAGCATTTTCTCTCCCATCTCTATTTTTGCATTTGCCCAGAATGCATTCCTTCCTCATCTCATTCTCTTAGAAACCATAGTCTCCTTCAAATCTCCACTCACGCACCACCTTCTATAAATTAAACTTTTTCCTTTACCCCCAGACTCTAGTGCCTCTCTGACAAAACTATCATTGCAAGCCTGGCCCTCATTTTCTAGAAAGTTTCACCTCAACCTCAGGGTTCTCTTGTACCCTTGAGGGAGATGATAGGTATCTAGGCTCTCTGCCTGTGGTTCCAGCCCCAGTTGATACTGTTTCCTCAGTTTCAGGGATAGTCCTCTGCACCCTAGTTCCATTTAATCACCAACAGTCATATTGGCTTTTACAAAATAATGTTTACTTCAAAGGCATAACCATGAATATATAAACTTACTCCCACAATTCCTGGGAAGCATAATCTTTTCCACCTCTTGTCTCTGGGAAGAAGGGGATAAGATTTACAATTTAGCTCCATTCTTATAGAGCGCAGTCCCATCCTAAGTCCCAAAGCCCCTGGGCTTGAATCCCAGGCACCCTACACTCTCAGGACATCCCTACTGTGCTGGCTGGCTGCTGTACCATCCTATCTGGAATCTTGGCTCCCAGGTTGCCATAGCTTGAACTCCCAGTCTGATCACTGCTGGCACCTGAAAAGAGAAGGATATATAAAATAGAACAGAAATAATCACCACCAGGCCCATTTCTTGGAGCCAGGTTAAAAGATAGGAAGAGCAGGGGAAGGAAGTCCTTCCCCTTCTCACGGGTTTAGTTCATGGCATCCATGCTGTAGATGAGCTGTGATCTTTACTCTCTGCATGCGGCAAACACAGGTATGCAAGAAAGTGCTCTAGCCAGAAAGAACAAACTGGAAAGATCAGCTACCTCACAGTCTTACCAGTTTTTTTAATTTTTATTTAATTTTTAATTTATGGAATAAATCAAGCATTTCTAAAACATAGTAAATAAAAAAGATAATTATGATGAAACTTCAAATCTATTATGTACAACTTGCTATTCCTTTTAAATATGTAATAGTTATTATGTAAATTACTTTTTTCCCCTTTTTCCCCTTCCCACACCCTAGAGATGGCTACCATTAGACACAAATATGTGTGTGTATGAAAAATAAGTCTATACATACCTCTTTCTCAGGATGCAGATAGCAGTTAATTTGGGTATTTATAACAGTCAAATATAATAGTAAAAATGACTTATTTACCCAAAGTTGTTCTTAACACAATATTGCTGTTGCTATATACAATGTTCCCTTAGTTCTGCTCACTTCTCTTTTCATTATTTTGTGAAAGTCTGTTTTTCTAAGATCATTGAGCTCATCATTTCTTATAGCACAGTAATATTCCACCACAATCGTATACCACAACTTGTTCACCTATTCCCCAATTGATGAGCATCCTCATAATTTCCAGTTCTTTGCCACCACAAAGAGAGCTGCTATAATTATTTTAGAACATACAGGATCTTTTTCCTTTTTCCTAATCATCGTTGGAAATAGACCTAGTAGTGGTACTGCTGGGTCAAAGGGTATAGGCAGTTTAATAACTCTTTGGGCATAATTCCATGGTGCTCTCCAAAATGGTTGGATCAGTTCTCAATTCCACCGATAATGAATTAGTGTCCCAATCTTTCCACATCCCCTCCAACATTTGTTGTTTTCCCCTTTAATAATTTAATCAGTCTGATAGGTATAAAATGATATCTCAAGATTGTTTTAATTTGCTTTTCCCTAACCAATAATGATTTAGAGAATTTTTTTTTCATATGACTATAAATTGTTTTGATTTCTTCATTCATTTGATTTCTTTCCATATCCTTTGGTCATTTATCATTTGGGGGATGACTTGTATTCTTGTAGATTTGACTCATAGTTTTACCAGTTTTAAAGACATAGCCTGTTTCAGTTAGGCAGCCAATCAAAGGAGGCTCCTTCCATCCATGTCGTGGAGAATGCAGAGCACCTCCAAGTTAGGCGATCTGGGCATGTTCCAAAGACCCTGTCATATCATGTATGTATTTTGTATTTATTTGGTTTCTAGCAGAGCCTCTGGTAGTTTTCATGAGTCTCTCTTAATTGGTGGAGAAATGATGACATAATATAGCATAACTATGTGAAATTAGGAGTTCATGCAAGAGCTGTCTTTGAGGGGACATATGTGATACCAGACTCTCTTGGGACATGTTTGGGAGACATGTTTGGAAGATGCAAATGTTTAATAACCAGCTCTCTGGAGGGAAAAATATACAAAAGATGCTTTTAAATTCAATCTACTTTACTAACATTTTTTCCATCACTTCAAGTCTGGATAATCAACAAAATAATAAATCAGGCTGTGATTTATAACATTTATAACTGATTTCTGCTCACACTGAAAATTTAACAATAGGCTCTCAAAAACCAGTTTGAGCTTGCTCTTCATACTGCTGAAACCATTTTGTATGTTTGTATCTATTCACTTTATGTTTTACTAATATATTTGTTATCTCTCCCATTAAAATGACATTCCTTGTGAGTTGGTATTGTTTCGTTCTTTGCTGCATTCCCAGCAACCAGCAGAGATCCTGGCTGTCATGTTGTTAATTGATTGGCATACAACAGTTGCACGGAATGGACAAACATGGAAGGGCTGTGATCTGCTTCTTTTACATTCTTGATTTCCTCACGCCCTCTTGTGGCCATTTATTTTCATACAATGAAGGCTAAAGAAAGCCTTTGCCATTTTTCAACCAAATCTTCAGGGTCTAGCTCTATCCTATCTTTTCTGTAATTCTAAGGTTTGTTTACAAAGTACTTTCCTCACATCCATCCTGTGAGCTGGGCAGAGCAAGTATTTTCACCCCCATTTTGCAAAAGAGGAAATGGAGGGTCAGTGAGGCAAATTGCTTTAAAAAAACATTTTGATTATAGTTAGTATTAAATAAAATTCTTAGCTATCCACAGGGATATCAATACCGTGATCTTTCAAGAGATCACAAGAGATTTTCTGCAACCTCACCTGCTTCTCTTCTAACGCTCTCTTATGTTGTATTGTAGCACTGCAGAGATGGAGCCCAGGGTGGGGAAAGCTTTTTGGTTGAGAGTGTTTAAAAATCTGTTCCTTTGGCGCTCTAGGGAATAATTCTTGTCCTCTCTGAGAATTGTATACATGCAAGGTAACAGTGTAACCAGCTGCAGGCAGAACAAGTGTTGCAAGTGTGGAAACTGACAAGCAATTCAACAATATAGAATCTCTAAGTAGAAGTAGAACAATAAGGAAAAGGGGCGCTAGGTGGCGCAGTGGCATCAGCCCTGGAGTCAGGAGGACCTGAGTTGAAGCGCAGCTTCAGACACTTTGACACTTACTAGCTCTGTGTCCCTGAACAAGTCATTTAACCCCAATTGGCTCCACTGCAACCGCAACTGCCTCATCAAAAAAAAGAATAAGGGAAGGGATAATTTCTAAATAATGAAGGAAAAAAAAAACCCTGAAGATTAGTCCATCCCTGTAATGCTTAAAGGCCCTCAAGTGACAGAGTGGATAGAGCACTGGATCTGGGCTCAGGAAGACCTATGTTCAAATCCAGCCTCAGACATTTATTGGCTATGTGATCCTGGACAAATCACTTAATCTCTTTCTGCCTCAGTTTCCTCAACTTTTGTAAAGTGAGGATCATGAAACACCTACCTTGCAGAGTATTGTGAGGATCCAATGAGATAATATTTGTAAAGCAATTAGCACAGTGCCTGGTACATAGCAGGTACTTAATAAATGCTTCTTACCTTCCTTCAAAAATTTAACATTTGATGAAAATAATCAGAGGGCCACAGAAGAGCATAAGTACAAGCTGAGTGACATATGGTTGGACAATAGTTTGTGGGGGAAAGATCTGGATTTTTTATTGGACTGCATCTTCCATGTGGGTCAAATATGTAACATTGTAGCCAACAAAGCTTAACAAAATAACAAATATTAGTTGTTATTAATCATTAATCATATTAGATCTTAGTTTCTTTCCAGAGTGGCATAGCATACAGAACATGGGGATGATAGCTGTGTTGAACTCTTTCTTGGTCATACCATATCTAGTATAGGTTTTTGTTCTGAGGACCATGTTTTAGGGAGGACAGTGGAAAGCTGGACAGACTCCAAGGAAGATAGACTGGTGCGAGATCAGGTTGAAGAAATTGGGAAAAGAGAAAACTTGGGATGGGGGGACAGGGTGGGATATGTAATAGCTGTTCTCTAAAGAGTAACTTGTGTTCTGCTTGTTTTCTATGGATTATAGCTTTTCTCTGGGCCTCAGGAGACGATTCAGAGAGAGGAAAAGATTGGCAAAGCAATGTTTAATGATTTTGGCGAGGGAAATTGATTACCTTTACCCTCTTTGCATGGGGATCACAATCAAAAGTCATAGAATAAAATAAATATGACATCTGTATGCTGTGGCATCCCCTTTTTGCTTCCTGTCTTTCCATTGACTTGATTTGGCTTCTGTGAGGAGACAAAGACAGAAACAACCAGGAGAGATTGGAGTGGCCACATGGAGAGGTGCTATGTCCAGAAGCCTTGAGGCCATTAGGAGACCTGGAGAGAAAGCAAGGTAATTGGAGGCAGCACAATCAGGGTTCGATCAGCTATTGCCAATCCTGTTGGGCTGCTGATCTAGGAAGTGTTTTTTTTTCTTTTCATCCATAATTCGGAGAAAGAAGGTAGATGCCCCTTCCCTTATTCTTTTCCTATGAGCTGGAGATGAGTGTGGTTGGCAATTGCGAAGAGATGATTAGAGATAAATGCTTCCATACAGAAGCAATTGATTCAATGCCTTTTTAGTTCATTCTGTGTACAGGCATACCTCAGAGATAGTGTGGGTTTGTTTCCCTACCACAATAAAATAATTATATCAACAAAGTAAGTCACATGAGTTATTTTGTTTCCTAGGGCATATAAAAGTCATTTGCACTAAACTGTAATCTATTAAGTGTACAATAATATTACTTCTTTAAAAAGTACATACCTTAACTAAAAATACGTTAATGCAAAAAAAAAAAAATGCTAACCATCATCTAAGCCTTCAAAGAATAATACCCCTTTTGTTGGTGGAGGGTCTTACCTCAATGTTGATGACTGCTGACTGATCAGGGTGGTAGTTACTGAACATTGGGGTGGCTGTGGCAATTTCTTAAAATAAAACAACCATGACATTTGCCTCATCTATTGACTCTTTCTTTCACGAAAGATTCTCTATAGCATGTGATGCTGTTTGATAGCATTTTACCCAGAGTAGAATTCCTTTTAAAATTGGAGTCAATCCTCTCAAGCCCTGCCACTGCTTTATCGACTAAGTTTACGTAATATTCTTCAATATTGTTATGTCTCAGGGAATAGGGAGGCCCAAGGAGAAGGAGAGAGACAGGTTAGTAGAGCAGTCAGATTACTTACAACATTTATCTATTAAGTTTGCTGTCTTAATACGGGCACAGTTCATGGTGCCTCAAAGCAATTATAATAGTTACACCAATGATCACTGATCACAGATCACCATAACATATCTAACAGAAGTATAAAGTGTGCATAACATACTTTTAAGTATAATCTGCATTATTAACATTTTCTTCATCACTTTCTTAAGTTTGGACAATCAACAAAACAATAAATCATCTACTGATGATTTGCCAGAGGTGCAAACACTCACACTAAAAATTTAACAATCAGCTCTTGAGAGCTGATATGAGCCAACTTTAGCACATCCTGGACTAGAAGGTTTAGCATGATAGAATCTCTGAGTCAAAGGCAATTCAGAAGTCATCTTCTCCAACCCCTGCCTGAACACAGATCCCCTCCTATAATGTCCCTGACAAGTAGTAATACGATCCCTAATGAGCTGTCCATTTTATTTTTGGACAGTTCTAACAGGGAGGAAGTCATTCCTTTAGTAAGGCCCTTGTTCTAACTATTTCTGGTTTTTGTTTGTTTTTGTGTTTTTGCTAGGCAATGGGGATGAGTGACTTGCCCAGGGTCCCACAGCTAATAAGTAGCAAGTGTCTGAGGCCAGATTTGAACTCAGGTCCTTATGATTCCAAGGCCAGTGCTTTATCCACTGTGCCACCTGGCTGCCCCTTTATATTTCTGGTTTTTTGTGTAGTGTTCTTTTTTTTCCCTTTTATTTCCTGAGGCAATCGGGGTTAAGTGACTTGCCCAGGGTCACACAGCTAGTAAGTGTTAAGTGTCTGAGGCTAACTATCTAGCATTCTGTAATTCCCTGAAGCCTGGCAGGGAGAAGAGAAATAGAAAAGTGACCAAAAACCAACTTACAAACTCAAAAAGCATAATATTTGGGGTCCATTTTCCATAGGGGCAAACAACACTACTCAGTGAGAGTGGAGAGCAGCTGAGTAATGGAGAGCCCAAAGCAATTTTGTCATGAGCATATACTATGAGTCATTTGGATTGAAGAGTAAGTAGATGAGTTTGAAAAATATCACAAGTCTGGCACAGATATATGATGGGTAGTAAGGTTGGGAGACTTCAGTTATTCAGACATCTGCTAGAAATTTTTCTCTGCCAAAAGCAGAGTGGCTAACTTCTTGCCTATCAGGTAAAGGTAACCATAAAGGTAAATTCTCTCCTGGATCTGATTTTTGCTAATAGGGAAGAGTGGAAATGATAGAGATCTTGGCATAAACATTAGATTTGGGGAAAGCACAATTCAAAGGGTTTGGAGAAGGAATAAGTAAAAACCTAAGCCCTAAAATGCTATAAAGGAAGTCAGTCCAGGAGGGATGGGAAGCTCTCAAGAATGAAATTCTAAAGACACAAAGGGAAATAGTTCTGATGAGGAGGAACAAGAAAATCACCAACACAGTTTCTGAAAAGATAATAATTAAGCATGAAAACGAGATCAGTTAATACAGGATGATGATAAGAGCATGGTTTGATCCTTTAAAAACTATGTGAAAAGGGCTTAAGATGAGTCTGAGCTGAGACTGTCAAGAGAAGCTAAGGACAACAAAAAAGGTTTTTTAAAAGCTATTTTATGAGACAGAGTAGGATCATAGAAGGGCAAAGAGTTTTGCTTGGGTAAATGGGACTGTTGATAACAAGAAAGAGAAAAAAAAGGCAGAGTTTTCATATCTTGTATAGTACCCACTCTAAATTATTCCCCCAACATGCACTCACATGTTGGGTCACAGGGGGCAGCTGCTACTCCCAGGTCAAGGGATATTAGACATCTAAGAAGCACCCAATATAGTAAGTAAAGTGCTAGATCTGGGATTAGGAAGTCATATGTCTAATACTTAATAGTTGTGGAGCAAATCATTTCAATTCTCTGGACCTCAGTTTCCTCATCTTTAAAGTGAGAGAGTTGACCTCTAAAATCTTTTCAAACTCTAAAAATATGACCGTATGATCTTATGAACTCAAAAGTTGGGAGTAAAAAGGTAGTCCCTCTCACCCTCTCCTTACAACCTCTGAAAACCCAGAAAATATCAACCCAGAAAAAAAACCCTGGAACAGCTGAACTAGAAGAAAGATGGGGAACAGCAGTGCAGCAGCCCAGCAAATGGGTCTCCCAGTGCCTCAGCAAAAATAACGGAAGCAGCACCACAAAGGGCGCCAGGCGAATAATCACCCTGTAGCATTCATCTGAAAGGAGCTGAAGAAAGCAACCTAAAATCTTCCTAAAGTCCCAGCCTTGCTGATTCCAACCCAACAACATGTAAGCTGTCAGAACCCTACAGCCTCCAACTGTCAACCAGGAGGAGATCCTGAAGCCCAGGTGGTAGAGCAGGCAAACACCAACACCTGGACCTCTGAGTGCCTCAGTGAGGGTGGGGGAACCGGTGGAAATCAGATCAGAAAACCACCAGGTGCCTTGGCACTCTACCGCAAAGAAATCTCCCAGTGAATTAGCAGAAATGAGGGAGGCAGCACTGCAAGGGGCCCCAGGCAGATAAACACCCTGCAGCACCCATCTAAAAGGAGCTGAAGAAAGCTAAAGGAAAGGAAAAGCAGGCAACCTAGAATTGCCTGAAAGTTCCAGCCTTGCTGATTCCAGCCCAACACGAGGTAAGCTACCAGAACCCTACAGCCTCTAATTGCCAATATAAGAGGCCCCAGCACACAAAGCCAGTGACCAAGACCTAGGCTCCCAACACAAGAAGCTTGGGTCAGTGCCTCTGTTCCCCAGCAGGAGAGCTCAATCTCTTTAAAGGCCAGGGAATAAAGAAACACCATGAGTAAAAAGAAACATACCATAGATTCATATTATGAGAAGAGTGAAGATCAAGACAGAAATTCTGAAGAGGACAACATTGTCAACAAACCCACATCCGCAACACCAAAAGGGAATATGAACTGGTCTGAAGCCCAAAAAGCCTTCTTAGAAGAGCTCAAGAAGGATTTTAAAAGTCTAACGAGAGAGGTAGAAGAGTCCTTCAAAAATACAATTGGCCAATTGGAAAAAAAGTACACTGAAGAAAACAAGTCCCTAAAAAACACAATTGGCAAACTGGAAAAAAAGTACACTGAAGAAAACAAATCCCTTAAAAATACAATTGGCCAATTGAAGAAGGAAGTACAAAAACTAACAGAAGAAAACAATCTGTTAAAAACTAGAATTGGACAAATGGAAACTAATGACTCTATGAGAGAGCAAGAATCAGTCAAACAGAAACAAAAAAATGAAAAAATAGATGAAGACGTAAAATATCGGTAAAACAACCAACCCGGAAAATCAATTCAGGAGAGACAATTTAAAAATCATTGGACTACCTGCAAATCATGATGAGAAAAAGAGCCTGGACAGTGTCTTTCAGGAAATCATAAAGGAAAACTGCCTGGGAAGACCTAGAACCAGAAGGTTAAATAACCATAGAAAGAATACACCTCTCACCACCTGAAAGAGATCCCAAATTGACAATGCCAAGGAATATACTAGCAAAATTCCAAAATTACCAGATGAAAGAGAAGGTGCTGCAAGCAGCCAGAAAGAAACAATTTAAATATCATGGAGCCACGGTCAGGATTACACAGGACCTTGCAGCTTCCACATTAAAAGACTGCAGGGTGTGGAACATGATATTCTGTAAGGCAAAGGAACTTGGATTGCAGCCAAAGATCAACCACCCAGCAAAAATGAGCATGATTTTTCAAGGGAGGAGATGGATATTCAATGAAACAGGGGACTTCCAAACCTTTCTCATAAAAAGACCAGAGCTCAACAAAAAGTTTGATCTTCAAGTACAAAATTCAAGAAAGACATAAAAAGGTAGATGGGACAGAAAGATAAAATATGTTGTTAATAAGGGCAGACTGTTTACATCCCTACAAGGGAAGATGACACTTGCAACTCTTGAGAACTGTATTGTTATTATACCATGTTAAAGGAGTATACATAAAGGAGGTGGATATTAGCTGACTTTGATGTAATAATTAAAAAAAAATCTAATCAAGTGGGTTAAATGGATCCAAGTAAGTGGATTAGTCTGATCTTAGAAAATGTACTGAGAAAGGAAGAGGCAGAGAAGGGTAAATTACATTACAGGAAAAGACACAAAATCCTATTACAGCAGAGGGAAAGAAGTGAGGGGAGTGAGCATTGTTTGAACCTTACTCTTAACAAATTTGGCTCAAAAAAGGAATAACATAATCAGTTAGGTATAGAAATCTAGCTTGCCCTATAGGCAGTAGGAGAGAAAAGGGGAAAGAAAAGGGAAGGGGGATAGAAGGGAGGGAAGAAGCAGTAAGGGTAAAGGGGAAGAAAAGAGAAAGGGGTAATAGAAGGGAAGAGGGACTGAAGGAGGCAGTGGTCAAAAGAAAAGCATAAACAGAGAGGGGGGAAGGACGGAAAGAAAGACACAGATAGTAATCATAACTGTGAATGTGAATGGGATGAACTCTCCCATAAAACGGAAATGGATAGCAGAATGGATTAAAAACCATAATCCTACAATATGTTGTTTACAGGAAACACATTTGAAAAAGAGTGACACATACAGGGTAAAGGTAAAAGGCTGGAGAATATATTATGCTTCAGCTGAAGTAAAAAAAGCAGGGGTAGCAATCCTGATCTCAGACAAAGCAAAAGCAAAAATAGATCTAATCAAAGAGATAAGAAGGAAACTACATCCTGCTAAAAGGCACCATAGACAATGAAGTAATATCATTACTAAACATATATGCACCAAATGGTATAGCATCCAAATTCTTAGAGGAGGAGTTCAGGCAGTTATGGGAAGAAATAGAGAGCAAAACTATACTAGTGGGGGACCTCAACCTCCCCCTCTCTGTACTAGATAAATCTAACCACAAAATAAACAAGAATGAACTCAAAAGTCCCCATCTGTTATATGGGGGGGTGGGGAGGGGGTGTAACACTTAAGATAGCGTAGTAGGAGCAGTATTTACAAGAAGGCCCCTGTTTCCCCATAAATGTGGAGCACACTATACTTTCCTATAAATACACAACATCTGTGGGAAAAGGTGGCACTAATTTAGAATACAATGATAACAAAGGAACAAAAGGAAACACATGTGTCCAAGGCAACTCTCAAGTCTAGTATTAGAAGGTCCTGACGTCTTTTCTTTCTTTGTGGAGTCCTCATGAAACTCTTGGCTTTGCTCAGTTGGACTTCCAGGTCAGGAATGACTCATTCTTGAGTTCATAGCTGGCCCCCTTTTCCACTGTAACAGGTCGTTATCCTAGAAGCTGCTTCTGGTATTGAGTGACTGCCTTTCTGTATCCATGTCTGTCTAGAAAGTCCATAGGTGTGTTTCCTGCTGGATATAATCTATAGGTATGCTTCCTCCTGGCTCAAGCTGGCCAGAAGACCAAATTTGCTGGTTCAGAGTTGAAGGTGATCATGGCAGAAGACTGGGACTATATGTCTGATTTCTTTATTAATATGAAAAAAGTCAGACCATGATTGCCAATGTTGAGGGAAATCAGAGAGGTTCATTAAACAGAAGAAAAGCACCAGGAAGCAAATCTAAAAAAACAGGTAAACAAATATGAAAGAATAGGAAGAAGAAAAAAAAAGATAATATTTTAAAGCAGCTTCAAAAGATGAGATATTAAAGAGCTAGACTCTTGGCAAGACTGGTGATGGTCGCGTATGACCTATATCAGATTGCTTGCCATACTGGAGAGGAGACAAGTGAAAGAGGGAGGGAGAAAACTGTGGAACTCAAAATCTTTCCAAAAATGAATGTTAAAAATTGTCTTTACATGTTATTGGAATAAATAAAATATTATTAAATAAAAAAGAGATAGTGTTGAAACCATTCTTCTGAGCAGCAAAACAGGAAGAAGTGGCGTGTGTCATGAGGCATTAATCAAAAGGTAAAGCTGAGGAAGAATTGGAAAATTACAGAAGAAAGACTCATTTGAGAAACCAAACTGAAGACAAAGCTGTAGATCAGTTTCATTCGTGACTCAAAAGTAAACAAGAACTTAAAACTAGAAGATGGTCTCATAAGAAGCCAGTGAGCCTGACACTACACAGACATACAGAAGGGTGTTCACACAGGGAGTCATGGTACTGCCTCATGTCTGACAAAAGAGGAATGTAAGAATGAATACAGAGAAAGGAGAAGAAAAGCAAAAGGAAGCAATGGAACATAATGTAATGGAAAGATGACAAATACTGACTATTTAAGAGAAGAACACTGCTAATTGTATTTAGTGGCAATAACTTCTGAAAAATGAAGATTTATTTTTCAGCTGCCTTGAGCCAACTTCTATAGATCACTTCTAATTTTTTTCTCTATTAAAAGGCAACTAAAAAAGAGATGTGTCCAGGTATTAGTGTTAACACATTACTATCTCAGCATCTGTGACTGTATAAATTCAGGATCAGGGGAATCAAATTTGAAACTTCATCCACTTACTTTGTTTGCAATGACAAAACTGAAATGGCTACTATAGCTAAATAAATGTTGCAAGACAAAGGAAATTGAACAAACACCTGACAAAACATATGAATTCCCCCAAAGAGCATAAAACCAACAGGATATTCAAAAAATGTTTTAAAAGCAATATTAAAATTGTGTTTCATCAGCAGATCACTGGACAAAGTTAGAAAGGAACAAACGGGAGAATTCATCCCCTCCACAATGGAAATAATTAGCATAATATTTGCCAGAAATTTCTTCTCTAAGTCTATGCACTCCCACTCTTCTGGATGTCAATCTCTCTTCCCCCATGGGAGAGTTCTTCACTGAATCACTTTTCAAAATATCCTTTTTTTCCCCCACCTTTGTTTCAATCCCTCCCTTTGCCTTCTAACTCATTCTCCTGTAGTCTCTCTTTTAGAGAGATTATAGGAGCTATTCTTCCCTTAATTCTTAATCTTTGAGTTCTCTCCTACCTTCCTCCTTTTTATGCATCCTCAAACATTTATTCACTTGTAGGTAAAGTGTTAACTGAGGATGATAGCAACAAATGCCTCATGCATTCATTTTTAAAATGTTCATTTATTTATTTATTGAATTTTTATTTTATCAAGTAAATTGAGATAATGTACGTAAAGCATTCTGCAAGACTTAAAGCATTATATAAATGTTAGTTAGCTACTCTTGTTGTCCTTAGCTGCTGTGTTTGTTTACATTTCTTGTATTATTGCCCGGAGCGTTTGAAAGAAAATAATTTATTCACATTTGTTTTTCTTTGTAGTAATGTATAAGAAACCTCTTTTTATCGACCATGTAGCTTCTTTTCATGAATGGTTAGGCTCAGTCAGGTTCACAGACTATGTCAGCTTGGATTATATCTTGAGCTCTTTTGCTCTTTGGAACATGTTATCGCATTAGCTATCTGGTGGATGTGGAAAAGCCTTGTGTTATTTGAATTTCCCTTTCTTTGTATTTGAAGGCCTTTTTCCTGATCACTTGTGGAATGTGCTGTGTGTTACCACAATTATTCAATGTAACTACTATGTGTTTTGGAGTTTGCAGCATAGCTGTTGTTGTTGTTGTTGTTGTTTTTTCCTGGAGGTGATCTGTGGATTCTTTCAATTAGTACTTAGTTTTCTGTGTTTAGAAGAGCTGAGAAATTTTCTTGTATTATTTCTTGCATTATGATATTCAGGGTTTTTTTTACTTGCCATGTTTTCTTAGAGATCTAAAATTCTTAAATTTTTTTCCATACAACCTACTTTCAAGATCAATATGTTTTGTTTGTATAGATATTATATTCTCACTTAATGTTATTGCCTTCTCTTTTCCCAGCTTGTCCTTCACTTTTTTCCTTGATAATTAATTAATTTATCTTTAGTTTTCAACCTTCACTTCCATAAGATTTTGAGTTTTAAATTTTCTCCCCCTCCCGCTCATCTCCCCCCTCCCCAAGACAGTGTGCAATCTGATACAGGCTCTACTAATACATTCATATTAAGGATATTTTCCCATTAGTCATGATGTAAAGAACAATTAGAACTAATAGGAGGAATCATGAGAATGAAGCAATAAAACAAAACAACAAAGGAAAAGGAGAGCAAATAGTATGCTTCCATCTGCATTCAGACTCCATAGTTCTTTCTCTGGATGTGGATAGCAATTTCCATCATGAGTGTTTTGGAATCTGTCTTTCACTTTTATTTATTTGCATTCTCTGTCAGTTGCTCTCCCTCTTTTGATTCTTTGAGGAGACTCACCACCACGGATTACAATTTTTCTATTCTGCCAATTATTTCTGCCACGCAGGCTATAAATTCTGCTTTCACAATTCTTATTTCTCTTTCAAACCATACATGAATGTTCTGCAGTGGTTCCATGCTCTCTTGGGAATCTACAGGGTTTTCTACCTCATCAGGTGTTAATTAATTTTCCTTTTTCTTATAACATTTATTCACATAGACGTTTGGACTCACTTAGCTTATCTGGAGATTTGGAGCTGATATTCTCTTCTGAGACTAATCGCTTCAATGTTGTTTTACTTTCTTATGCTAAAGATCTTTAACTGAATTTTCTTCTTCCATAACTGTTGGCTTCCCTATTAGAATGTGAGCTTCTTGAGAGAAGGGACTGCCCTACCTTTCTATTTGTGCACCCAGCACTTAGAACAATAGTTCACATAGTAAGTGCTTAACAAGTGTTTTATTAATTCATTCAATGTAAATATTTATGCAGGATTCAATAATACAGCAAATATTCATTAATGAATCAACAAATTCACAAGTCTACAAAAATCATCTCAAAGGGAACTGCCATAACATAAATACATACTGGAAAATGGCTATATGGTCCTACAACAAAAGCTAGTAAGTATCTGATTTAAATTCAGAACTTACTGACTTCAGGCCTGGCATTCTGTCCCACTACATTGTTGCTGCCCCTAAGGTGGACAGTGATCAGAGAAAGTGAAAGGACTTTAATAAACATCATGAGGATAGGTTGAAGAAACTGGGAATAGTTAACTTCCTTTTCATGCAATCTATGATCCATATAAACTGGTCTTCTTGACCTTTATCAAACACCAGACTCCATTTCCCAACTTTGCGTTTTTGCATAGGTTATCTCCCCTGCCTAGAATGCAATCCCTCTTTGCCTCTACTTCCTAGAATCATTAGTTTCTTTTGAAGGGAGACTCAAATGCCTCCTCCCTCATGAGATCTTTCTTGATGTCCCTAGCTTCTAGTTCTTAATGCTACCTAATTACATTAATATTAATATATTTCATTTATACCTATATATGTACATTTTTTTCCCTCAGCAGAAAGGAATGAAAGTTTAAAGAATGCATGACAAGTGGCCTAATTAACCCATAGTATCTCAAGAGGATTTTAGGATGAAATGGAAAGAAGGATTTTTTTTTTAATCAAGAAGAAGAGATCCTTTAATTTCACTAATAATGCACTATTATCTGCATCACTGGAAGGGGAGTCACAACATTTAGACTCTAACATCACAATCACCAATGTGCTGCTTGAGAAAATGAAAATGACACTATTAAAAAAAAGGTGGGAACAGTAGCTGCATAAATCAAGTATGCACAGAGTATGTTCATCCTATAAATGACATGATTATGAGGACATTGAGAGGCTAATTTTCAATATATTTGAAAGAGAGAAGAATACTAAATCAAACGTTATCACTCCAGAAAAAAAGTGATCAGGAAATCATCAGTAATTACTGATTCATATGCCTGCTCTTGTACCACTACAGAATCTTTATGAGACTAATCCACCAATCAAGGGCATCCTTGATAAAGGTATGAGAAGATAATAAGGAGATTTAACAGTTATTTAGAAGACCCACAACTTCATAGTCACATTGTTTAGTGAAAGGTATATATTGTTCCTTGAGAATAAAAAATCTTCGATTAGATAGAGCAAAATATGGCATTAAAGGCTCTCTTCCAAAAGATGGAAGCTCAACCTTTTTTGAGAAGAACCTTACCTAAAGCAGTATTATAAGCCATGGAAATTGTGTAGATCTCTGCAGAAGCATTTCTCATTGAAGAGGCAGGGAGTGGACATTGTTAGTTTCTATGGGCTTTATCATCAATCCCACTTTCTGGCCAACTTATTGTTCCTTGCACATGAAACTCCATTTCCTATTTCTGTGCCCTTGAGCATACTGTTGTCCATCCCTAAAAAGCTCTCCCTCCTAATCTCCAATTCTTAGAAGCCCTTAGAATCACTTCATACTGGAGGCCTTTTCTGGTTACCTTCTATATACTCAGTATTCATTTTCTATATTCTGATTTATTTGTGTTGTCTCTTCTGTTAATATGTGAGCCTCCTGAAGCCAGATACTATTTTTGCTTTTCCACTTGTATCCACTGTGCTTAGCGCAGTGTCTGGTGCAGGTAAGTGCTTAATCAATGGGTGTTGATCAGTTGCTTCAGAAAAAGAAAAGCAAGTCATAATTCATATTGGTTCATTCATTTGACTTTCTTTATACTTACATGGGGGGAAAGTCTGAAAATTTTGTGTGACTCAATTCATTCTCAGTACTTCAGTTCAAATTCTTTCAAAGCAATTCATTAAATGATCATCAAACTTCTATGAGCAGGGCATGCTGTCCATCATAGGCAATTTCAATGAAGGATAAGATATTACAGCAGATCTTTAGGTGGAGCAAATCTTGCTATACTATGATCTCTGCCATGAAGGAGTTTGAAATCTAGCAATGGAAGCAAAATCTAGCAAAAAAAATCTAGCAAAAGTCAGGAGCTTTCCTCTAATTATAAGGCAGAATGTCATAATTTCTGTAAGAGTGAAAGAAACAAAGAGTTATGAGATGAGAGAAGATGGAGAATTGATGTCTAGCTAGGATACCAGGAAGAGACTTACAGGAGGAAATGACCAACATTGAAGCTCAGCCTAGAAGTATGGGTATGAATTTAACAGATAAGAAAGGTCATTGTAGGAAATGTTTTCAGTCGTGTCTGACTCTTGGTGACCCTATTTGGAGTGTTCTTGGCAGAAATACTGGTATGGTTTGCCATTTCCTTCTCCAGATCATTTTACAGATGAGGAAAATGAGGCAAACAAGATTAAATGACTTGCCCAGGGTCACACAGCTAGTAATTGTCTGAGACCAGATTTGAACTGAGGAAGATGAACTTTCCTTTTTCTAAGCCCAGTGTTCTATCCACTGTGCCACTTAGCTGCCCCTTCCTGAAGGAAATGAGAATAGTATAAATATATAAGAAAACCAGCACACATTAATTTAGCACTTCCTCATAGCATCCCTGCAAGGTAGGACAGGCTTGCATTATCTAGAATACAAAGGAAAGGGAAATGGAAAATATTGGCAGTGTCTTTTTAACATCTCCTGTATCATGATGTCTTATGGCAGGCACCTCAGAAGCACTCAGGGGAAAAGGAGAAACTTGTAACCTGAGGGATGTAGTTTACCTCTGCCCTGGGAGGGATCTGTAAGAGCTGAGAATGAATAATCCCTCTGCCTGTCACACTGGGGATTATAAACCAGTCCATGGACTACTAATTTTCCTCAGTCCTCCATAGATACACAGAGTTCTCACCATTTGCAGAGCATATCATACCACTCAAGTTGTCCTGCGTTATTAATTTAGCTCCTTTCTGAGCCACTAAATTCTAGCCCTTTCCCTCATGCCCATCATCATCTTCTCTGATCCATCCTTTTTCTTCAGTGTAATTTTGTAATTTAGTGCTTATTATTATACTGTTGATTATGCACTTATCGGCATGGGTCTCTGTATTGCTAAGCAGCCTTATTTATTGTAGCTTAAATTAGTTTCAGGGTTTGGATTGGTTTAGAAATGACACAGAACCTCAAGTTTGATTTATATATAAGTATATAGTAAAAGTATCTATTATTAAGATAGTAAAATAGGATTAAGATCAGTAAGTAAAATAGAGTTAGGGTCCCAATAGGCAACAACAACATACTCAATCAGTATCAAATCTTGTCACAATCGATCATCACCATCAGGGGAACTATTTACATCTGAATCACATGGGCCAGGGAGTCCTAGTTTTCAGCCTCCAGAGTCCCAACTGGAAAACCCCAGGCTGCACATCTGCACCTTGGGGGAGACTCTGAAGGTGAAGTCGGGGCTACCTGCTTTTAACTGTTCCTTCTAATAAAGTAGGCAGTTTGCCAAAAAATATGTGATCTTTGGAAAAGGACCTGCTCTCAAAACTATCCTTGAGAGTATTCCTGGTTATGAATATCCGGTTCCTGGAGGGGTGGCCAGCCCTTTCTGGGAGCAAATACCATAAACAGTCCTTCAAAGTCTAGCTAGGTGTAAGATTAACATGGAAAAAGAGTCAGGGTCAAATTGCAGGCATATCGAGAGAGGTCAGAATGTCATTTTTGAATTCATTCGTCACAATCTCCTTCAACTCTAAACTTTCTGAGGGCAAGTTTGTGCCTAGACCACATTTTAGAAAGGTCAATGTCAAATTTATTCAGAGAAGAGAGATAAAGACAGAAGGGGTCTTAAAACTATTGTGATCCAAGGCTTGGTTTGAAGGAACTGTTAACAGGGAAGTAGTTTTTGTTCAGATATAGGGAGAAACTTCTTAACCATTAGAGCTCTCCAAAAACGGAATGGAGATTCTAAGTTCTTCATCACCACAAGTCTGCAAGTGGAATCTGCATGACCTCTTATCTGGGATGTGGTAGGAGAAATTTAGGCTTCAGAGAATTTGGAATAGGTGACCTCTTTGCCATGCTGAGACCCTGATTGTGTACCATAAGTACCTAGTAGAGTGCCATTTCTGCATTGTGAATATTCAAATCTATTGAAACGACTAAAGCGTTGTACTTGACATTTCTAGGATAGGAGCTGGGGAGGTAATTTGCCAACATGAAAGTAGACAGCAATACAACCCCAATGTCCCAATTTCCATCCATGCACTCCGCTAGTCTCTCAGTCTGCCTTAACAAGTTTTGACAAAGATAATGGTCTATCCCTAAATACCCTGAATGCTGGACATTATTGAGCAATTCATCTCTTGGATGCTACAAACATTAGAGCAAAGAGTGGGTGTGGTTTTTTTTCTTCCTTTCCCCCATTTCTTTGTAGGAAAGCAATTTGCTCCTTTGTGATTCACAATGAGATCTGGCAAGTGAATGTTTATCTTCCATCCTTCCCCTCTCTCCTCTAAGTCTTTTTTCCCTCTCCCACCCCTTCCTCCTTCCCTCATCACCCTTCAGTTTAAAACAAAAGTCTTGAAAAGGAGTGGAAATAAGAACACAGGATCTATGTCAAGGAAAACTATTTGCATAAGCTAAACACTTGGTTCTCAGAGCCAGGACTGTTCTAACTTATGACAAATTCCACTGTCTCGGCCACCTTCCAGCCTCATTTTCATTGGGCTTGGCAAGACAAGTGAAGTCTACATTCTGTATTAATTAACAACCTTCAAGGGAGAAAACCACCAGTTGCAATGCCAGTGCACAACTTGCAAAAGGGTTTGGGGGCCTTGTTGGACAAGGCCCCAGTTCTTTTCTTTGGTACAGCAGAAGGAGAGAGGTGGGGGCGAGGTGAACTTTACAGAGGTAATGAACCAGAAATAGAAGCTTCAGGTTAAAGTTACTGCCCAGGATTTTCCATGGCTAGCTGTGGGAATGAACGGTGGTGAATAGTCAGAACAACCTGGCGTGCAGCAATCAGGAATGAAGTCTTGGGGAAGAAGAGAAGAGTCTCTTTATGACTGAAGACTTCATCTCACCTCCAGTCTAAGAACCAGAACCACAAACAGAACCAGGCTCTGCAGAAAAGCAGCTGTAGCCAGTCTCAAATGACATTCTTCTCGAATGTGCATGATCTGAAAAGAGAACATTAATCTTTCAGATGGGTAACACCTAGACTCACATATAGTTGCCTCTGGAGGGCCAGCTTAAAGTATAAAGGTCAGAGAAATGTTGTGATAAGCCCTTCAAGGGAAAAACCTCCACTCTGCTTGGATCCTGCCGTCACTTTTTTTTTTTAATTTCAGAGATTATGCTGAGGAGGGTAACAGAATCAAAGCATTTGAGACTAGAAGGCAAGAAAAGGTTATTTGGTCAATCTTTCTGCCCTCTCCCCCAAATGATAACATGTCAAATAAGTCATTTCAGTGTCTGGAAAGCTTTAGTATTTTTTTGGGGGGAAAGATAGGAGGAATTGGGTCAGGAGCATTCTGGGGCCACCTTGTATCAGCTTCTGAGAGCTGATGGTTAAATTTTCAGTGTGAGCATTTATACCTAGCAAATGGCAGATGATACATATTAGGGCTTGATTTATAGACACAATAAAATAATGGATAAAATGTTGATAATGAAGATTAAACTTAAAAGTGTTTTAAAAGTGTGCCTTGTGTACATTTTTTTCTAGAGAGCTGTTGTTAAACATTTACCAGCACATCACCTGATGTTACTGATTTAAAAAGGAGAAGAAGGAAGCCCTGGTCTTCTTGGTAACCTTATGGATTCCCTCTTGGAGGCTGGTCCTTCAGAAAACTCATCCCAGGTTTGAGGTAGTCTGTCTGAGTGCTTACTTGAAACCATAACTTATAAGCATCACATTACCACCTCCCCCCCCCCATAGGTTTGATTTTATCTGCCAGCCCCAGGGCCCATTTATTCAGATAAAAGACATTTAATCAAAAAGTATAACAACATGACAAGAGATGGTTTCTCCCCTCTCCTTTGAAATGTACACATGGAGTATACCCTCCCAGAAGATGCCATATCACCAGGGGGCAAGGTTATTTATACATATACCCAGAAAACATGAAAGACCACAAACACATGTAGAGGACCTATAATTAGGAACAAGTGTGGCCAGGGGCTATGTTTGAAGAGGCACACGTCAGGATCCCATATGGCTAGGGAATATGTGTGGAAAACACACAATGGATCAATCAACAAACTTTAATATGCCTAATATGTGCCAGGCTAGGTGCTAGGGATAAAAATACAGATGTGAGATGCTCCCTTCAAGAAGCTAGCTGACAATCTATTGAGGGATACAACACACATAAAATTAAACAGATGTAAAATATATACAAAATGACTTGAGGGAGAGGGGTGTCTAATGGATGTACTAGGAAAGGTCTCTTGAAGCATCCTGAGCTGAGGTTTGAAGGGAACTAGTATCTTCAAGAGGTGTAGGTGAAGAAAAAGATTCTCAGCATGGACCACAGCCTACGCATGCAAAGGCATGGAGGTGGGATAGGGAATATTATTTACAGGGGATAACAAGTAGACTAGTTCGGCTGGAGCACACACTACATGAAGGGGAGCAAATGTGTAATTAGCCTGGAAAGATGGGCTTCAAATACCAAACAAAAGGTAGAATACACTAATACAATACTTATTTTTCACTCCTTTGTTTGAAACCGAATTGCTATCCATTGCCTCAGACAATTACCTAATTTATGATTAAAAATTCCTCCGAATTGGGGCAGCTAGATGGCGCAGTGGATAGAGCACCGTCCCTGGACTCAGGAGGACCTGAGTTCAAATCCGGCCTCAGACACATAATACTTACTAGCTGTGTGACCCTGGGCAAGTCACTTAACCCCATTGCCTAAAACAAAACAAACAAACAAACAAACAGAATTCCTCCAAATTCCTGTTTAATTCTTCAAGGGGATCGTGAGTCACCAAAACCCTCTTCAGGGTGTTTCATCAAAGAAATCCCATTGGTACCATATGTTAGCTGGACTACCTAAGTCTCCCTCATGTCACTTCCAAGGTTGTTGTTGGCTTGGCATGAAGATAAATCTGAGCCAGAACAAAACTGAAGTGAAGAAAGCAAGGAGATTTTCTCCCATTCTCCTTGCCCACATTCCTACCTTTATTATGAATATATATCAGCAGCAAAAAAATGCTGGCTTTGATTCTATATTTTGACGAGAAAACAACAGCAGTAGCAGCAACAACCACCACAACAACAACTCACGGTTCCTACACATTATTTATTATTATTATCATTATCATTATTAATAAACAAATTATTAAATTATTAAACAAATTGGATGACTTTGTGTTAAGCACTGAGAATGTGCTATATGATAAAGACTCTGTATTCAAGATCCTTTCAATCTAATGGGAGGGGGAAGGGGTGACACATATACAAATAATCATGGGACAAAAGAGAGCATAATAAATGCAAAGTAGAGGTTCAGGCAAAGTGGTATGAGAAATCTGAGATGGGTGCAGGAGACCACTTTCACCTGGTGGGCTCTGCAATGGCTTCATGGCAGCACCTGAGAGATCTTTCTCACACCAGTTAATCTGGTTAATCTCTGCCACCCTGGAATGAAAATGAATAAGAATGAAACTCGTTTGAAAAACTTACCCTGGGCTTCAAAGTCCAGGCCTTTGGAACTTGGCCTTTTCTTCCAGTCACATCCCATTAGACTGAATGTCTTGAATGAGGTGTTCTCCTAATGCATGCTCTCCTAAGGAAAGCCCCAAGAATGATTATGGGGTGTCCCTTCCCTCCACCTGCCCCCTGCAGGCACCCAACCACAACCATGTCACCAGACACATGGTTCATTAAGGGAGCACAATATGTCCCAGTGGTTGGCAGATAGCCGGGATGTCCTGTGTGACAGCAGATGCAAAAAGAAAGAGCCGGGCAGCTGAAAGAGCCAGGGACAAAAAGACCACATTGTTCAGGACTATGAAAGGCTCAGCCTGGGAGGGGACATATGCATCTATTTAGAAAAAATCAAAAACAAAAACAAAAAACCACCAGTGGGTCTACTCCAAGTTCGTCTTTACCCACCCTCACCCAAACCCCCAACAGATAGAGCACAACAGTCTCAAACACAAAAAGAGATTGAGTCAGCTCCATGCTGATGATGGACATCAGGGCCAAGAGAGAAGAGTTTCAAAGGCTGAGGTGATGCAAATGGGAACTAGCTGACAAAAGAAGAGGCACTGGTAATCTTTCCTCCTGTATCTACCTCACCTGGTGTGCTCAGATGTCCTAGAGTCACCAAATCATAGAATGATAGAGCCAGAAGGGACCTCAGGAATCTATAAACTGACGATCACAGGGGAAGTAAGTAGTCCAAGGTCATATGGCAAGTTAATAACAAAGATGGTACTAGAACCCAGGTATCCTGATCCTTAGTCCAATGCTCTTTCTCATGAAAAGATGCTGAATCTAGGTGTATTTGAAATTATAGTTTTAGAACATTTCTTCAAGAGACGTTCTTTGTTCTTCTGCTTCCCATTCAATTTGCCTTTTAGAGAAGACAATGATTTATGCTTTCAACCCTGAAGGATACTGACTGAATTCCCAACCAACTGATATAAATATCAGTATTGAATATCAAACCAATTGATATTTCCTAAACTGTATACCTAGTAGATATAGAACAGTCATATGTTATGAAAAATTTCTACTATATACACAATGTCATGATTTGGGTAGGCTCCAAAAACAGGGATAGAAGCAAAAAATCATTGATCTATCATGAATAAGGTTGAAGTTATGAAAGAGGATTGGCAGTGAAATCATACATTGACTGTAGTGTTCATGCCCAGAGATCAATGAGCAGCATTAGGGTGTTTCCAACTCATAGGAAGGAAGTTGGACTAAATGATTTCTTGAGATCCTTTTTAAGCTTCAGTACTACACAATTCTATATTTTGTTTGCTGAAAGAGCAGCTCTAATATATCTGAGCTTAGTTTAGTTTAGTTTTTTTTTCCTTTAAGGAAGAAGAGGTTCCTAAGGTAACACTTTGTGTACTCAATGATTTAGCATAGTGTTAAGCACATAGTGGGTGCTTACTAAATGTTTATTGACAAATTTGCTAATAGCTATTTTTGTGAGAATATCAACTTTTCTCTTTCATTAAGGAAAATAGCTGACTCCCCTCAATGAAGGTGAAAAACAAGTCTTGAGAAGTACTGGACAACTACTCTCTCAATTGATCTTGGTACAGGATGGCAGGTCTAGGTAACTAAGACAATTTTCCTCTCCTCTCCTGTTGTGACTCCCACTCCTCTCCTCAGCCCCTCATAAGATGTGGACCTAGCAGACTAAATCTGCCTTTTATAGGGAAATGAGCTCACCAGCTGTACTCTAGCAGAAGTGGGAAAATCAGTGTAGTCTCTACACAGATGTTTAGAATTATTTTCCCCTGAAAGTTTCCATTTTATGTATGGGGGAGGGGAACTGTGAGTGTAAGGGGAAGAATGACTACTTTCTAATTTGTTTTTGGCTTTTCACCCACTACTTTTAATGTATCAGTGTTAGGAAACACCATATGTGTTGAGATTTGTCACAGAAGAAAGGTTTGCGGTGGTAGTAATAGGATAAATTTAAACTATAGTCTACAAGGATCTCCTTCCCCAACCACATAACTCATAAAACAAGATCAGTCCTATTAAATGCTATAAGTGTGTAACATATCAATACATAATTCTATAAGTATTTATAGAATACCTTCTTTATATCCCCAAACAACTTACATTTATTAGACACTTACTACACGATGAACACTGTGGCAGTGGGTAAGAGACAAAGTTTCTAGGAGGGAATGTTGTTGTCCTTGTGCATGTCTAGTTGGGGAGTCAAGGCAAACTCACATAACATAATTAGAGAGGAATCAAGCTCCAAAACATGTGTAGCTACTCTCAGCATTTTCAGTGAGGTGTCAGGCACTGCTGTTCGTGCCTTAATTATAGGAGCAGAGAGAGTTTGGAGTTGGCAGGAGAGGGCATTCATGTGGGCCAGAATTGTTGGAGGAAGTTCCATCTAGATGGTGGGACTCTATCGAGGCCTTGAAGTATGAGTAGGATTTGAAAAGATGGAGAAAAGGTGTTGGAGATTATGAGTAGAGGGAGTAGCATGAACAAAAGTTCAGAAGCAGGAATGCACGTATCTTCCACAACTTCTTATTTTTTTTTCCAAATGGAAGGAAATGTAAAAATAAAAACTCCATGGTAAATTCCCATTTTTGACCAGTCACTTTGTCTAATTATGTTTTGATGTTAGCCTTTCTCCATATATTTTTTCCTCTCAAAAAGGTCTCATTTTAGGAGTGCAGTTTATGATCGTTCTTTTCCTCTGTTGGCTATTTCCCATGTACCCTATATAGAGTTTGTATGTTATCTCACCTATTGGACAACAAGCTTCTGGTGAGTAGGGACTATCTTTTACCTTTTTTTGTATTCCTAGTGCTTAGCACAGTGCATGGCTCATAATAGGTGAGTCGGGGACAGACTGAGAATTAAGTCTTCTAACCTATTTTTCCAGATTGATTTCAGACAAAAGCCTATGAGCTTCAAACTCCAAGACATGTAGTGATTAAATTTAAATTAAAGTAAATGAGAAACAAAAAAAATTCTAGTGGCCAGAAGAAATGCTTTAAAATATAAAGGAAAAGAAATCCATACAACACAAAATTATTCTACAACCACAAAAAAATTGTAGAAGGGAATGAAATAGGATATTCCAAAAAGTTAAAGGAGTTGCAATTCTGTTTTTTTGTTTTGTTTTGTTTTGGCTGGGCAATGCTATTAAGTGACTTGCCCAGGGTCACGCAGCTAGCAAGTGTTATGTGTCTGAGGTCAAATTTGAACTCAAGTCCTTCTGACTCTAGCGCTGGTGGCATATACAAGTGCCACCTAGCTGCCCCCAGGAGTTGCAATTCTGAAAAAAAAAAAAGATGCATATTGAACAGAAAAGAAGCAGTTAAAGCATCCCTAGGGGAAAAATGTCAGAAGTGAACAGAATATTCTCTTTGTAAGCATTCCAAGCAAGAATATCATAAGAAAAGCAAATTAGTACAACTATAAGGAAAGAATATAAAGGCTATTTGAAGAAATATTTTAAAAAGAAAGGCTGATCTATAAGGTAGAAAAAAGAAAGAAAGAATCATAAAGGGGGTAAAAAAAGAGTATGTGAGAGGAGATATAAGGATATGTAAGGAGAACTTAATGAAATTAGAAAAGTGAAGGGGAAAGGAAAAAGCATATGTTAACCTCCACATCCCTTCTACAAGTGAAATCAATGCATTTTTAGGATGGAATTGCCAAGTCAAAGGGTTTGTGAATGGGGACAGAAAGAGTAGCGGACAGAATGGCATAGATGATGTACCCCTCTGAAGTCCATGGATAAACAGTGAAGAAGGAATGGTGATTCCTGTAGTCTCCTAGAAAGAAAGAAGTGCTGTAGGGGAACGGCATGAGAGACACTCAGTCCAGGAAATTTGAAGGATATGGGCCCACAGAAATGAAGGAGGAAGAGAAAGGGGATCCTGCTGAAGAACACTCTCTTAGAGGAAGAGATATGTGTGTGCAATAGAGATGGGGACCCCATGACAGATTTAATCTGTAGTTAGTTGGTAAATTGAGAAGCCAGCTTCTCTAACAGTGTGGTTCCTCTACAGATAACATCCTGGCCCTGGCCCTTGAGAAGGGATGTGTGAATTCCTATGAGCAGCTAGACTCACGATTGGGGTAGGGGGCAGTTCTTGGATACAGAAATTAAATGGCATGACAAGTAGAGGAAAAATCATGTGGAGGGTAGGATATAGGATTGATCACACCATAGTATTGGGACATAGAATAATTTCTACCACATGGCACTACTTCTGTTCAAAATTGATTTCTTCATGAATTGGAACTTCTAAGAGGGAGACAGAGCAGAAGAAAAATGTTTGTACGCAATCTATGACGGTAAATAATACAGAAGTTGGTTAGAAGAGGAGCTTCAAATACTGTTTTATCCTATCCTTCAGAATCATCAAACCATGAAGAACATAAAGAAAGAATGAAGTTATTGACCATGAACCAGATAATAAAATCTCAGAAGAAGATGGAAGAGATTTAATGAAGAGAAAAAAGAAAAGCAAAAATTTCTTTAAAAAATTGCAGTAAAAAGAAAACTATCGTATATAACAACATGTAGAGAAAGCAGGGAAAGGCTATTTAGAGCTAACCATTTAACTAGTAGATGAAAGAGAAGGAACAAAAGAGCAGAAGAAATAGATAATAAACTTTTAAAAAGAAAAAAAAACAATTTAAGTAACTTCCTCCCCCCTCCAACTATACAGAATGTAGACAAATGGGAGCAGAGGTAAGAAAGAAAACCTACGGGAATAGAGTTTCATCAAAGTAATTTAAGTAAAACTAATTGCAGGAACAAAATACTTATTTAAAAGAGAAATGATGTCTTTAAAAAAACACTCTCCAATTTTTGTCTTTTATATTAATAGCCATCGGGAGCCCTCGAAAAGATAGCTTTACATCTTCTAACCTCTCCCTCTGACATTTTCTCTGAAGTTCCTTAACCTGAGATCTATGAGTTTTAAAAATATTTGAGAACTGTACTTAAATAGAACTTGTTTTCTTTTAAATCATAAGTATTTTTATGCATTTATGCCAAAGCATTCCAGACATAATGGAAGTTAAGAACTCCTTTGGTCTACCATTCTCACTGTAATAGGTTGGCCAATGGCTAGATGATCACATCCTGCATGCTGAGCTTGATGCAGCTACCCACATGTACTTCAGACACATGCAGGTATTTTATAGCCTGGTCTATATACTATATATCTTTTTGATTGGCTGTTGAGCCTGAAATGGGTTTGCATACAAAAGACTCTCACTGCGGCAGTTCAGTTTCTTCTCTCCATGGCTGTTTTCAAGTGAGGACTATCAGGGAAAAATGCAACATCAGGACCAAGTGCTCATGGCTTCATGTCTTCCCAAGCAGGGAGAGTGCTTGTTGATACTTTCCTTAGGCAGTTACTGTAATAAGCACTCAACTGACCTCTTTGCATGGCTGCCAAAATAATCTTCCTTAAACAAAACACTGAGCATATCATTCTCTTCCTTATTTTTCTGTGCATCCTTGTTGTTTTTTGGATAAAATACAAACTCCTTGCCATGGCATTTAAAGCCCTCCATTGTCTAATTTCAGTGGACATCTCCAAGCATTGCATATTATTCCCTTTTACCCACTCTACATTCCATTCAAACTATACTATTAGTTATTCTCTGCACTTAACATTCCATATCCCACCAACTCTAAGACTTTTCAGAAGCTATTCCCCATTCCTGGAATACTTTTCTTACTTTTCTTTGCTTCTAGGAATCCTGGGATTCAAATCTAGTGGGTTTTTTTTAAATCCAATTCAGTTCAGCTCAATTCAATAAGCATTAATTAATCACTATGTGCTAAGTATTATGTTAGGTGCTGGGAAAACAAAGAGAAAATAAAGTTATTCCCATTTATTTAGAAAGCTATAGAGAATCAGTAAAGAAACTATTTGTGATTATTGATATTATCACTGAAGTAGCAAGATATGAAATAAACCCATCGTATCCACATTGAAACCAGCACCAATATGGTAAGACCTTGGGAGTGGTGTCTTTAGGCTGCCTAAAGTAGGACAAAATAGAAACAAAGGGAGTCAAAGTTCTTGGCAAAGGTACTGGAGTAGTTTGCCATTTTCTTCTCCAGCTTCTCCAGCTCTCCAGCTCATTTTACAGATAAAGAAACAGAGGCAAACAGGGTTAAGTGACTTGACCAGGGTCATATAGCTAATCAGTGTTTGAGGCAGGATTTGAACTCAGAAAGATAAGTCTTCTTGACTCCAGGCCCAGCACTCAGTCCACTGTAGCTGGCCCACAATTATAGCTAAGGGGAAACTTTTCATTGTGTTTTTTTCCCTACTATCAATTAAACATGAACAAATGAATATTTTAGTATACAAGATCACAAAAAGAATTTTGCATAAGACTGTGAACTTCTATTATATATAGCTTAGAGTTCAAGTGTAAATGAATCTAACACAATAGTGGCGAAACTGCTGATTGTATGTGTATACACAGAAAGATATAAATGTTCCATTGATGCTATTTTTTACTTTTTCTATTTTATTGTATAACTATTAACTATCAACTCATTCCCGCTCTCATTTCTGTCCTCAAAAAAAAAAAAAAGGCCATCACTCTAACAAATGGGTATAGACAAGCAAAATAAATTCACACAAGAGCTGAAAGGTATGTTTCATTCTTCACCTCTAGTCTATCATTTCTATCCTAATGGTGTTTGGTCATTGTACTGATGAGACTTCTTGAGTCTTTCAAGGTTGTTTTTCTTTACCTTATTGTATATGGGCAGCTAGGTATTGCAGTGGATAGCATGCTGGGCCTGGAGTTGGGAAGACTTATTTTCCTGAGTGCAGATACTGCTTGAGACACTTACTAGCTGCGTGACCCTAGCTAAGTCACTTAACCCTGTTTGCCTCAGCTTCGTCATCTGCAAATGAGGTAGAAAAGGAAACAGCCAAGAAAACCCCAAAAGGAGGCACAAAGAATCAGACAGGACTGAAACAACAACAATAACAATAACAACAGAGCCATTGTATAACTTATTTTCATGGTTTTGCTCACTTTCCCTATGCCTCAATTCATTCAAATCTTTCCCATGTTGGTTTCTCTGAATCTATCCCTTTTTTTGTTCATTGTAACATAAGCCATAATTTGTTGTCATTCTTTTTTTGATAGGAACTCACTTTATTTACATATCTTTGATTTAAGAAATAAGTGCTACTATAAATATTTTTTATACATGTGGGTCCTTTCCCTTTGTCTTTGACTTCTTTTCAGGGTATATGAATAGTGGTACTGCTGGTCAGTTCATCTACAAAATAGGGAGTAATAACTTGTGCCACTTACCCTACAGAGGTATCATGAGGAAAGTGCTTTGTAGATCTTAAGGCACTACAGCAATATGTTCATATAGGATTGTATAATTGTCAAATTATCCATTCCCCTAAAGCTCTCCTCCAGGGCTTCATCATAATATGGAGGGTGAATTTTGGGGTATTATTCCAAATTGTTTTCCAAAACGGTTGTACCAATTAATTCATAGCTCCATCCATAGTACATTAGTTGTGCCTGGAGAATTCTTAAGCAAAGAAGGGTTAGATGAGATTACAGAAGATTAAAAAAAGATAACCCCAATTACAAGAAACTGAAATCTTTTACACAAACAAAGTCAATATAGCTAAGTTAAGGGTAAAATTTGATTGGGGAAAATCTTGGCATCAAATATCTCTAAAGGCCTGATATTCAAGGTACATAAGAAATTAATCAGGTCAATAAAAATATATGCAGCCAGGAGCCATTCTATAATTCATAAGTGGTCAAAAAATATGAACAAATTGATTCTTACCTAAAAAGGAATCTTCCACATCACCAAGTATTCATCTAGTCTCCACTTGCAACCTTCAATAATGGGGAACCATCTACTTTCAAAGAAAGCCCATTTTTCTCCACCAAAGCAGGAACCTCTTTTTTCTCCTCTATAACATTCTAAAGCAAATTCAATGTAGGATTTAACATTCTGTTTTCCCACCACCCAGCCTCTTTTAGAATCTCACAGTTTGAAAAGACCTTATATGTCTTTTGGTGTAATCCTCACTTAAATAAGAATTTACCATAACCATGACAAGTATTTCCACTTAAAGACCTCTAATAATGGAGAAATCCCTCCATCCTAAGACAACTCATTTCACTTTGCCACAGCTTGTTAGGAATTTTTCCTTATATTGAGCTGAAATCTATTTCTCTGAAACTGCCTCATTTTGCTTTGTTTATTATTGCTTAGTTCTTTCCTCTGGGAATAAGGAAATGTTTCTAATACCCCTTTTATATACTTCAAATACTCTAAGACACATCAAGTCTTTTTTTTCTTCCTAAGTATCAATTCCTTCTTAATTCCTTCAACCCTTACTTGATAATTTTTCAAATAGGAGGTAGAAATAACCTGATCTTAAGCTATCCTGGAAGCTGGTACTCCTGAGGTCTACATCTGTCTTACCTCTTATTTGCTGTGTGACCTTAGAGCCAGTCATTTGCCCTCTCTGTGTCTCAGTCTCCTGCAGTGGGACAATAACCTCTACTCTTGAGCAATGCATCATTCATGAATGAATTATTATCTTGAATACCCTCCATACTTCTGGGACAAAGGTGCTATGTTAATACAAAGTATTCTTCTTCTTCTCATTAGTATTATTCAAATCCAGATGGCATTGTTATTATTGTTGATTGACAGCCCAGCAGAGCCCTATTCATGTGTGTCATGGAGCCAGCCGGTGGTTAATACAGGCAAAAAACATGTTTAAAACAAAGCTCAAGAAACACTCGAATAGTGTTATTAAAGCCAGAGCAGCTGCAGTAACGCAGAAGGACAGGGCAGGAAAATGCATCCCCGAGCAAAACAAAGGAAAAGTGGGACTTGACATTGATCATATAATCATGCTATACTTTTATAGACACTGGGAGACCCCAAACGGGATAAGTGCTTGCATTTTATCCACATTTTACAGGCAGCAATCTTTAAAAGCTGGTCTTTGTTGTTACTTCTGCTATGTTAATGACCCAGTTTAAGGCTCCCATGTTGCCCTAGGGACACTTTCTTTCAAAGAAAACAAATCTGAGTGAGTAACTTGATGACCTGAAATGAGTTTTCATTATGTGAAATTAAATATAAATATTTCTCTGTTGAGTAGTCATAATAAGATGGATAGAGGCTGCAAAAGGAGTTGAGACAGGGAAACCCTGGACCACAATCTCAGGTAGAGACACTTACCCTTAGTTAATCACAAAATTAACTAAGATAGACCTGTAGTACTGCTATGTAGGACTATTTGAGCAGTATTTATGCCTACAAAGGTGACTGTTAAGGTTCATTTTCTCTTTATCTGTTTGAGCTCAGTCTCCCTGGCTTCTTCCATTCTCCTCATGAAGACCAGAGCCACAGGAAAACAAACCCTTGACAATGTGAGGAACTAATAGTTAGCAAGGTTCTTTACCTCCCCCGTGTTTAGGGGGCCTAGCTGAAGTGAATATTATTGTAGATATGCTTTTTTGTTTAAAAAAATAAAGGCTTAGAAATCTCTGGTGAATTTTATTATATAAACTTATTGTTAATGAAATTAGAAAGAATGCAAACAGAATTTGGTTTATATTAGAATTGGAGTTGGAGGCTTAAAAACAAGGTCTTGACATAAAAAATGAGAGGGTTGAATAGATAATCTAATAATAGGTAACCTCGAAAGTCTCTTTCAGCTCTAATTCTTATATTCTTTTGTTTCAAGGCTGTGGCATGTTACAAAAAGGTACTAGATCTCATAATCAATCAGTCAATAAACATTTATTAAGTACCTACTATGTTCCAGTCACTGTGCTAAGTGCTGGGGATACAAAGAAAGGTAAAAGATAGTCCCTGCCTTAAGTTGCTTACATTCTGATGGTAGAAGACAACTTTGGGAGTTGGGGTGGGGTAGTGTAGCTGGATGGGAAATGAGGAGATTTTCCTCAGGCCCTCCTCAAATGGAAGATCTGGAAGGAGTTTTCTACTGTCTACCCACCATTTTCTCCAACCAGAGGGAAAGACGAATGATAGATGGAATACTGCATATGAATAACAGTAAATAAGTTAGTTAGATTGAAACATACAGTGTACAAGGGGGAATGGCATGTAATCATCTTCAAAAGATAGGCTAGATACAGAATGTGAATGATTTTAAGTTCCAGGCTGAGGGATTTTTATTTTAGAGTTGTTGTGGAGTCTAGTACTAGCCATGCTGGGGTGAGAAGAAGACAGTGAATACAGTGGATGGACAACCTAACTTAGAATTAGAAGACCAGGGCTTGGGTCCTACTTTGAACACTTGTGGTGCAACAGCGTGAAAAGCATAATTTCCTTGAGGCTCGGTTTCCCCATTTGAAAATAGAATTAATAATTCTCACACCATCCATCTCACAGAATTATTAGGAGAGGAATTATAAAATTCCACAAAGTACAAAAGTTCACTTAAGCCATGTTTATCCTTACTTATCTATCACCCAATCAAGATTCTGATAGCTATTGTACCAGCCTTGGGTTACTCCCACCATCCACTGCCTTTACTCATACTCACATGTGGTTGAACAAAACTGGAGAAAAATCACAAAACCGTACTTACTAGTCCACTACGAATTTACGTTACATAATCTCAACTAAGCCTTTACTGTGGCAAGGTGATCTTTTTTCACTCCTCCAATTGAGTCACTATCTCACTTATCACATCAGCTTTTCCAAACTTTTTCATCCCTTTTGATACCTCCTTTAGTTCCTTCTCCTCTCTACCCTCTACCTCATATTTCACTAAAAATTTGAGACCATTTTCCAAGAGCTCCTTCTGCCTTCTGCCACTATCTTTAACCATTTACTATGAAGAGGTGATCTTGAGAAGGCAAACCCCTTAACAAGCACAAGGGATCCCATTCCATTCTGTCTTCTCCAACAGGTTGTCATCTCCTATCATCTTTACTCTTTTACTTTCTTCAATCTCTCCCTGTCTACTGGCTGGTTCCCTACTACCTACCATGTCTTCCCCATCCTTAAAAAATTCTCACCTTTTCCATCCATGTCCAATAGCTATTGTTCCACATTTTTCTTCCCCTCCAGTGGCTGCCAGTCTCCCCCAGGATAAAATATAAATTCTGTTTGACTTTTAAATCCTTTCATAACCTAGCATAGCCCCTCCCTACCTTTCCAGTCTTCTTATACCTTATTCCTTTTCATGTACTTTGTGATTTAGTGACACTGGCCTCACATATGAAGCTCCATCTTCTGTCTTCAAGTATTTTCTCAGCTTTCCCAACTTCCAAGCATGAGGCTGTCCCTCATACCTGGCACTCTTTCCTTCCTCATCTCCTGGCTTCCTTGGCTTCTTTCAGGTCTCAGCTCAAGTCCCACCTTCTGCAAGAAACCTTTTCCAGTCCTTGAGGGGATTCTAGTGCCTTCCTTCTCAGTTTATCTCCAATTTATCCTGTATATATCTTATTTGTACATAGCTGTTTGCATGTTGTCTCCTCCATTACACTGAGCTCCTTGAAAGTTGGCATTGTTTTTTGTCTTTCTTTGTATCCCCAGAACTTAGATGGTGCCTGACACACAGTAGGCATTTAATAATTGTTTGTTGACTTGTATTGACTATATACATGTGAGTTACTATTTTGTGAGAAAGGGTGGGGTAAGGGTAGATGCAGAAAATTTATATGTGGGCATGAAGAAATTTACTTTGGAGATTAGAACATACATTTGTATTACTGTTTGTGTAAATTGGGGCTTGCAGAGTGCTTTGGGAAGACCTGAATTTGACTCCTTGCCTGAAAATATGCATCACAAAAAATGTTTGCTTGAGTTCAATTTAAACATTGATTAAGCACCTCATGTGTGAAAGAGCAGTGTTTGGCACTGGGGAAAGATAAAAAGCTTAAGACAGACATTATCCTGTCCTGAAGAAGCTTGTGTCCTATAATGGAAATGACAATAAAATAACTACCATGTAAAAACAATAATAATCTAAAGTTTTTAACCTTTTTATAAAAAAATCTCTATTACAAGTCATATTTTTAACAATTTCCCACCACCCCTTGTCACATAATTGACTAATTTGAGATTAAGGGTGGAGGGAGTGGAATGTAAGTACCCAGTACAAGGGTGATTTCATTACAAGGGCCAGGAAGCCCATTAGGATTTGTAGTTCTTCCCGGTTTTGGAAGAGAGGAAACTAATGCATGCAACTGATCACAGGGGTTGTGAGGGAAGAGGTGGAGAGAAGGCAGATGATGAAAGCAGTGTAACTATGGAAACCGTGACCAGGACACCTGCAATTCCTTTCATTTTTTCTCTTCAGAGCACTGAGAGGTGACCTCTGCATGAACAAGTGGGGAGATATGTGATTGTGTGTGCATGTGTGTGTACCGCGCGCGCGCGCGTGTGTGTGTGTGTGTGTGTGTGTGTGTGTGTGTGTGTGTGTGTAAATTGTAAATTGCTCATTCTAATAGCAGTGCTGAGGAAAAACCTGATGGCAGAAAAGTCCTTCCCCTTCCACTGCTTTATTTCTACTTAATTATGATTTAAAAAATTACTTTAGAAGACTAGATTTGCTGAATTTTTAATATTGCATTTACAAACGCCTGTGACTGATCTTATCTTTAAATTGCCTAATATCTGTGCAACAGGAGAGCAATGGGAGCTGCTCAAGAGAGGAGTCTTTTTCATCCTAAGACTGGAAGCTAAATCCTCAATTCATTGTTAGAGTTCTGTTCTCTACCTGAGGGGGATGAGCATAAGCTATTTTTATAAGCACAGAATTTACAAAACCCGGCACTGTTTCGTATATTTACCTGATAAAAGGGAGAAGAATCAGGGAAGAAAATTGGGAAATGATTATCTCACATAGTTGTGGTATATTAGTAGAAATCTATACAAACAAACAAGAAGGGATAGGAGGGGTGGATGATACTTGAGCTTCCTTTTTGTCTGACCTAGTCAAAGGAGGGTAGGATATATACTCAGTTCAGTGTAGAAATGCATTTAACTCAGCAGGGAAAGAGAAGGAGATGCTGAGAATGGGGTGGGTATGATTAGAGAGAGGATAAGTTCAGGGAGGGATTAGTAATAAGCAAAACAAGCTGACCTAGAAGACTGGATTACAAAGAGAGGTTTAAAATCAAACATGGAGGTCCTCTCATACTCCTCTCTGTAATGAGAAGACCGGAAGCAAAGAGATGAAAAAATGAGAGAATTGGAAGAAGGGAAATATACAAATAACAATCAAAGTGTATGTGAATGGGATAGAATCACCCATAAAACTGAAGAGGATAACAGAACAGATTAAAAAACAAACCCAAAAAGATTTAAAATGTGGAGATGTACACAGAGTTAAAATGTGGATTAAATCTATTATGCTTCAGAAAAACCTAGGGGTAGCAACAGTGATCCCAGACAAGGCAACAGTAAAAACTGACTTGATTTAAAAAAATAAACAGGGAAACTACATGATGTTAAAAGGTATCATAGACAATGAATTAATCTGAATAACATTATATATGTGCACCAAATGATATAGCATCTAAATACTCAAAGGAAAAGCTAAATGAGATACTGAGGGAAACAGATAGTAAAACTATAATAGTGGAGGACCTTGATTTACCCCTTTCAGAAGCACAAAAACACAAGAAAGAAGGGAGGGACCGGAATAGAATTATAGAAAAATTAGATATGATAGACATCTAATAATTATTTAATGGGAATAGAAATGAATATTCATGGTCTCAGCTGCGCATGGCAATTTTACAAAAATTAAACATTTATAAGATTAAAATCTCACGAACAAATGTAGCATAGATTTTATTGACTACAACAGACTAAAACTTATATTTAGTAAAGAACTGCTGAAGAAAGAGTTAAAAATAAATAGATAACTTAATCCTAAATAATTGTTGGGTTAAAGAACCAATAATAGAAACAAGAGATAATTTCACTAAAGATAAGGAGGAGACAACAGCACAAATTTTGAGATGTAGCAAAAGCAGTCCTTGGGGGAATATTCATATCTCTAAACTTTTAAATCCACAAAAGAGAAAAAACAGATCAATAGATTGCACAGATATCTAAAAACCCCTAGAAAATTTCAAAACTTGTTAAAACCAGCAACATTGAATTAATAGATAAAATTAATATCTGGATTTTTTTTAAAGCAAGCAATAAAAGATAATTACTTTTTTTTAAAAAAAGAAAAAAAATTACTAGTATTGAAAACTTAAAAATGAGAATTCACAACTAATGAATAAAAAATGGGAATTATTAGAAACTATTTTGCCCAAATATGCCAATAAAATGTACAACAAATTGAAATGGATGAAGCTAATAAAATATAAAAAGTCTAGATCAAGGGTGGGGACCCTGTGGCCTCAAGGCCAAACTTGGATTCAGTCAGAGAGCCACACTTAAGGACCTAAAAGGATTTGTTCAGTGAGGTTTGGATTCAGTCAAAGGGCTGCACTTGAGGACCTAGAGGGCCACATGTGGCCTCGATGCCGAAGGTTCCCTACTCTGGTCTAGATGAACAGGACATGATATAGAGAATTTAAACAATCTAATCTCAGCAAAATAAATTCAACAAGCCATAAGTTAACTTCCAAAGGGACAAAATCCTGGAACAAGATGTATTTAAAAGCAAATTCTATAAAACCTTTAAGGAACAATTAATTCTCATATTATGCAAATTATTTTCAAAAATAAAGGGACCCTACAAAATTCCTTCTGTGGTACAAATATAGTTTTGACACCTAAGTCAAAGAGAGTCAAAATGGAGAAAGAAAACTATAGATCAATATTGATGCAAAATTTTAAATAAAATGTTAATAAAGTGGCAATAGCAACATATCACAAAGATTATACATTACAATTAGATTAGATTCATATTAGGATTCAGGGTTGGTTTATTATTAGGAAAGTCAAGATGATATATTCATAACAGCAAAATCATATAATCATATGACCATTTAATCAATAGATGGAGAAAAAGCTTTTTTGACACAATCTACTTCCTACTTCAGTTAAAAACACAACAAAACATAGGAAAAGATGGACATTTCCTAAATATGTTAATAGTGTTCTGCAATATCTATGTAAAACCAAGAGTCAGCATTACATGTAACAGAAATGTTAGAGGCCTCTCTAAAAAAGCTCAGAGGTAAATCAAGGCTGTCCATCATAACAATTACTGTTCAATATAGTGTGGGATCCCTTCCCTGGATCACTGCCTTATCATGGCAGAGGGGCTCATATAGCTTGATGACCTATGAGCTATCCTGTACAGGATTACCCAAGGTAGTGCACATGGGAGAGTTCTGACAAAAGGTGATCCAGTGGAGAAAGAAATGCCAACCATTTGCCAAGAAAACCTTTATTAAATGGACAGTATTAAAATGCTAACAGATATGACATGAGAAGATGATCCCCTCAGGTCAGAAGAATGTCTAACACATTCAATGAACATGAGATTGGACAGACTTCAGGATACAGAAAGGTTTGGCATGCTATGGTCCATGGGGTCATGAAGAGTCAGACATAACTGAACGACTGAACAACAGTAACAAATAATGCTGGAAATGCTAGCTATAGCAATAAGACAAGAGAAAGCAATTTAGGGATAAGCATATGCAAAGAAGAAACAAAATTATCACTTTTAGAGAATCTCTGAGAAGCAACTAAAAAAACCTAATTGAAATAATTCATTGATTCAGCAAAATTGTAGGATACAAATTAAATGCCCATAAATAATTTCTATATGTTGCCAAGTAAATCCAACAGTAAGAAATAGAACTAGAAATTTCATGTAAAATAACTACAGTATATACTTAGGAGTCTACCAATATACACACAAGAACTGTAGGAATACAACTACAAAATATTCTTTATGGAAATAAAGACATAGCTAGATAATTGGAGGAATCTTAATTATTTATAAGCAAGCTGAAACAATATAAGAAAATGCTATTACCTAAATTAATTTAATGACTTAGTGTCATGCCAATAAAACTTCCAAAGGATTACTTTATAAAAAATAGGAAAAAAAAATAAAATTCATCTGGCAGAACAAAAGGTCAAGAATCTCTAGGGAAATAAAAAAAAAAGTGAGAAAGAAAGAGGTCAAATAGTATCAGTCCTCAAGCCATACAACAAAGAAGTAATCATCTAAGCAAGTTGGAACTAATAAAAACAAACAACAACAACAACAAAAAACAGAGGTCAATCAATGGATGGATTAGATAAATAAACCTAATAGCCTAATATTTGGCAGACCAAATACCCTACCTACTGGGGCAACAACTTACTATTTAACAAAATCTCCTGGGAAAACTGAACAACCATGTGGCAAAAAAAGATGAAATCTACACTCACATATCTAGATAATCTCCAAATGGATATAGAACAGATGTAAAAAATCGCATCATGAACAAAATAAAGGAACAAAAAGGAAATTACCTTTCTCAAGTATGAATGGGAAAAGAATGCATGACTAAAGAAGGGAGAGAGATGATCATAGAAGATAAAATGGACAATTTTGGTTTATGAAATCATAAAGTTTTTGTACAAACTAAACCAATATTGCTGTTAGGATGCAAAAAGGTTAAAAAGAATAATCTTTACAAAAATTTCTCTGATAAAGGTCTCACAAAATGTATAGAGAACAGATCTTATCAAATTAGTAAAAATAAAAGTCATTTTCCAATTTTTAAATGACCCAAGGATAAAGATATTACAAATCACTAATGATTAGAGAAATGCAAATTGGAGCAAATCTAAGTTTCTACCCAAAATAGCAAATTTGAGACTAAGGGAAACAAATATTATAGTTCTGACATTTCAATAGTTTTTATTAGAATTGGAATTGTGTTTATTAAAACAAAAAGAGATGAAGCTAAAACTGGATCAGTTGACCCTTTCTCTTCTTGTCTTCTCCCAGATCGAAGTGCTTACATCTCTTAACAACATTTTCTTTGATCTACAGCTAGGCCTAACGCATTAAAGACTCAGTACAATCTTCTTTATAATCTTGGCCTTTTTGAGGTGGTAGAGAACAGCTTTGATTACTTATAGCCATGCTACTTCCAAACATAGGACTTTTGCTGACAATACTGCCAGGTACATGGTGAACATCTCCAAAATCCAAAGAACTTACCACAATATGTGGGGCAATCATCAACCTCACAAATTAGTACAGTACAAGAAGGGCCAAAACTCTTTATATGCTCATGGGAAAAGAGTCTAACTGGAAGCAACATGGCTATGGTGGTCAAACCCTCTATATCTGCCCATTCCACAGGACTCTTGCCCATGTCCTCACACAACAGGACCAACAAATGTTCGGGGGGACCTTCCTTGATTTCTCTTGACAAAAATGTATCAGTGGAGCACATGGTCGATTTAAGGGTCTGTCATTCTTGCCACATGAAGAGCCTATCCTTATTAATTACAAATGAATTAATGGATGGAAAAGCATTTATTAAACATTAACTATGTGCTAAATACTCAGCTAAACACTCAATAAAGCAAAGCTGGTCCATACCCTCATGGAGCCTGAGTTCCAAAGGGAAAGATAATGCACAAAGGGGAGGATTGGCTGGAGAAGGGCATTTTGGTCCAGAAAATTACAGGGATGGTGACTGGGCTTTAGGGGAATACATTGATACAAACCAACCAGGAACAATTGGAGTTCTATGTGGGGAGAGCAGCTCATTTGGATAGAGGGGCAGGAGGGTCATGACAGATTCAGCCTTTTATTTTCATTTTAACGATGAAGATGAGGCAGTAAATTTGAGGCAAGAGAATAAGATGAGGAAAACTATAAAGAAAAGGTGCAAGGGTTGTTTTAGAATAGAATTTTAAAATATTTTATTTTTTCACTTAAATGGTCAGTGGGAGCTTCTCAGAGAATTTTGTTGCTGGTAGTTCTAAGTTTTGTAATTTTTTTTTCTTCGTGAATTAGGGAGTTAATTTCTGAATCTAAGCCCTTTAGCAAAATAAGATAGAATCTATGGAAGAAAGAGATTCTTGATCATCACACCATTGCTGGAGAACCTTTTATTTGTCATATTGTAGTAATAGTCTAGGAATTAAGCAAGATATCAAAGCTTAATATTGTAAGAAAATAGCAGAATAATAAAAATCACTCACAGACTTGGCAGCCTTTAATATGATGCCATCACCCCTTCTTTCAAATAAAAACATTGCTCCTCTTTCTCTCTCACTGTATAGCACATGAAAATATTTTTCAAGATATTTTTCTTCCTTTCTCCATTCTTTTCATGTTCTAACAAAGTACTCTTTATTTTTTACATGATTACTTATTTAAAAAGCATATGACCCAAAGAGATGAGGCTTTTTTACCTGTAAGCATTTGCATAGGGCCTTCAATGATGGCAGAGGATTCTAGGTAGAAATTGTAAACAGCCTCCTCTTGAGCCTGAGCTGAACAAAGAATCATTGAACAACGGTTGGAGCTCTAAGTGTAGAAGAGGGCTAATGGAAATAATGATGGAGATGAATGGCATAAGTTGTTTTCTTTCAGTGTAAACCGTGACTCTGGATCTCAGATTCAAGCTTACAGAGACCAAGTTCTTTTGGAAAGATTGTTCAATAATAATGCTTTCTGGTTTATGTTTCCACCCAGGAACAACTGCTGGGAATATAAAAAAATGTGACTTGTGCCAGTTAAGGGATTGTCCTAACCCCTGTTCCTCAGCCACATCTGCAAATAGTGAAACTTTAAAAAAATTAAAAAGACAAATACTATAACCCCTCCCCAAAAAGACAATTTCCTTTATTAGAGAGCGAGATTGCTGTGGGTTGGAGGGTAGGAGGAAGCCGTGGTAGAAGAGCTGAGGTTGGAATTGCTGATCAGTTGCTACATCTGATTAAGACACTAGGTGGCACTCTAAGCTTAAAAAGCTAACGTTAGCTCACTCAGGCATTTGTGAACTCACCTTTATTGCTGCCTTATCAACTCTAATTGTACACTCACAGGTAGCACTAATCATTTTGTAGTCTTCTTAACCTCTATGTACTTCCTAGTTCCTTCCAAAGTTCCTCTCTAGGAGTATGGATATTCCAATAATCATAACTCACTTGGATTGTTCCCCCAACCCTGTCCCAACTAGATTCCAATGTCTTTCCCCACCTCAGAAAAGTCCCAAAGAACTCACACAAGTGACATGTAGGTTAGCTTAAATTTATTTCATGAAGAATGAAAATAAATTGTAAAGCATTAACATCCCAGAGGTTAGGGTAGCCCTAACCACTACAGGTAGTATCTAAATTTCCAATTCCTCCCACCCTCTTCTGCCTCATATACTTTGTTGCTTTCATAGGAAAGGGGAAATTGATGAACCCAAAGGGTTTTATAGGAAGCACTTTCAAAAATCCCAAAGCGGTAGGGGATGGAGGAAGGGTAAATCATTTTACCAGCTCCAGCTCCCTCACTCCTTCAGATAATAATCACTTCGTAACTGGCAGGCAGATGAAACTTGCTGCTCATAGCAACCAGAAAGATTGCTAAATCTCTTAGAGCTATCCTTTATGATAGGTTTGAGTCTTTTATTTTCTGCTCTTCTATCTCCCCTTTGGCTCTTGAAAACATAGAAAACCGCAGGGAAAAATAAACCAACCTCCATGTACAAGATCCAGTTTTGACAACATGTTATAAAATGAAGAACAGGCTTACTAAAGTAGTAATAACAAGACTAGACAGTAGACTAGGTCTCTTCCATTGAGCTTCACTCCCCCGTGGTTCAGGTACCACCACCACCACAGTTCAGAATTTATTGAATAGATCTGAGGGCCTTAGTGAAGGAACAGTATCTCTGTTCACTTCCTTCTTTTTAAAATTAATTTAATTTTTAATTTATGAAATAAAACAAGCATTTCCATAACATAGTAGAATGAAAAAGATGATTGCACATGAAACTTCAAATCTATTATGTACAACTTGCTATTCCTTTTAATTATATAATTAAGTTAAGGAAAAAAAGAATGTTACATGATAACTTAATTATATAATTAAAAGGAATAGCAAGTTGTACATAATAGATTTGAAGTTTCATGTGCAATCATCTTTTTCATTCTACTATGTTATGGAAATGCTTGTTTTATTTCATAAATTAAAAATTTATGAAATAAAAAAATCTCCCTCCCCCCAGAACTAGAAATGGCTACCATTAGACACAAATATGTATACACATTATGTAAATATATCTATTTAATCTATCTATTGATATGCATCACCTTTTAGTCTTTAATGAGATGGAACCTAGGACCTAGGAAATATGCCATAGATGGGAATCAAAATGAGATCTGCCAGAAGTAAGACTGCTCTGATTCTTCCTAAGATAAAGAAGTTAAGTGAAATCTAACTACAAGTGCACTCGGGGGTAGGAAGCCATGTAGGGGAACATAATCTGTATGTCATATCATCCACAATGGAGCCAGAGCTATAGCGTCATTGGAGTGAGATGACTAGCAACCAGCACAGAACCAGCACACGACGCTGGTCAGTGGCATGAGCTGTGGAATATAACCAAAAGGATGTGACATATTAAAATTCATTGTATGAAGCAAGGAAAATTGTATGGGGAATGGGGGGGGGAACTTATTTTCTTCACCATCTTTCCCATTTCCCCCTTTTTATATCCTGTAATCTTGGGATGAGTAGTATTCTCTTATTGCTGTTATTGATATTTTATTTTTAAATAAAATCTTATTTTAATTAATTCTATTTATTTTGTTTAGTTTTATTTACATTTAATTAATTAAAATTAAATTTCATTCCCTTTCTCCTACTTCCACCTCCCAACAACTGGGGAAGTTTGAAAAAAAAAGCAAAAGCAAAAATGACTGTTAGAAACATGTATAGTCAAGCAAAAATAAATTCCTTTGTTAGCCCTATGTGTATGTGAGAGACAGAGAGAGAGACAAAGAGAGACAGACAAAGAAAAAAATCTGCATTTGAGTCCATTCTTCACCTTTATCTACAAGTAGGTAGCATGTTGCATTATGAGTTTTCTGGAATTATGATTAGACACTGCATTGATCAGAATTCTTAAATCTTTTTGTCTTTACAATATTGTTATTATTATATAAATTGTTTTTGTAGTCCTGTTCACGTCACTTTGTATTAATTCGTATGTTTCCAGGTAGTAGTCTACTACATTCATATACTATAATTTGTTCAATCATTCCCCAATTGATGGCTACTCACTCAGTTTCCAATTATTTGCCACCAAAAAAAAGAGCTACTGTAAATATATTTGCATATTATGGTTTCTTTTCCTCTTTATTTGATCTTTTTTGGGGCATCAACCTAGCAGTGGTATTAATGTGTCAAAGGGTACCCACAGTTTAATAACTTTAGGGGTATAGTTCTAAATTGCTTTCCAGAATACCCAGACCAATTCATAGTCCCATCAATACAACACGAATGTACCTATTTTCCCATAGCCCCTACAGCATTTGTCACTGTCCTTTTTTGTCAGCTTAGGCAATCACATTTCTTTGTCGGATTTCTTCCTGTGAAAGTAGCCTTTTCATGTCCTTTAAGCAATTACAATTCAGGAATGGCTCTGTTCTTATAAATTTGAATCATTTCCCAACATATCTTAGAAATGAAACCTTTATCAGAGAAATTTATTGCAAAGATTCCCCCCTCCCAATTTCATATTTCTTTTCTAATTTCAACTGCAATGGTTTTGTTTGCACAAAAGTTTTTGTTTGTTTGTTTGTTTTTACTTTTGTGTGGTCAGAATCATCAATTTTGCTCCAATGAATCTATCTTTTTCCGGTCATGAAATCTTACCCTAATCACAGATTTGACATGTAATTTCTTCTATGCTCCTCTAATTTATTTATATGTTGCCCTTTATGTCTAAATATGTATCCATTCGGAGCTTGTCTTGGTATAAAGTGTGGGATGTTTGGGGAGTGGAACCAAGATGGTGGAGAGAAGCCAGGAAGTTGCCCGAGCTCTCCTCAATTTCCCTCAGAAACAACATTAGATCAAGATTCTAAATGGATTTTAGAGCAACAGAACCTACAAAAGATAAAGTGAAAAACAATTTTCTAGTTTAAGATAACTTAGAAGGACTTCAGGAAAGGCCTGACTCATTTGAGCAAAAGGGGATTACAGTCTAGCACAAATGGTGTCCAGACAAGCCAGTGGGAAGCTCTTAGCCTCAGCACAGATCAGCAACTGAGGCCCCTTGGTCCTAGTTCAGCTGGTCAGCTGTGAGGTCTCTAGCCCCATTGCAGAAAGCAAATTGTGAGCACTGGAACCCTGGAACAACAGACATGACTAGGCAGGGCCACACCACTGCAGTGGATGAGCTGAAAGCTCCTGAGACTCCAGTGGAAAGCCAGTGACCAGATGCCTGGCCCCAAGCATAAGAAGCTTGAGATAGTGGCCCCTGTGCCCAGGAGCAGAGCTTAACTTTAAAAGTCACAAAATAGGCTGAAAAATGAGTAAGAAACAGAAGAGAGCCTTGACCATAGAAATCTACTATGGAGACTGGAAAGATCAAAACACAAACTCAGAAGATGACAACATCAAAATGCCTACATGTGAAGCCTCAAAGGAAAATATGAATTGGTCTTAAGCCCAAAAAGTCTCTTGAAAGAGCTCAAAAAGGATTTAAAAATCAATTAAGAGAGGTAGAACAAAAAAATGGGAAAAGAAATGAGAATTGTGCAGGAAAATTCTGAAAAAGAAGTCCACAACTTGGAAAAGAAAGCACAAAAATTGACTGGAGAAAACAATTACTTAACAAATAGAATATACTGGGGCAGCTAGGTGGAGCAGTGCATAGAGCACCAGCCCTGGAATCAGGAGGACCTGAGTTCAAATCTGGCCTCAGACACAGAATACTTAATAGCTATGTGACTCTGGGCAAGTCACTTCACCCCAATTGCCTCACAAAAAAAAAAGAAAGAAAAGAAAGAAAGAAAGAAAGAAAGAAAGAAAGAAAGAAAGAAAGAAAGAAAGAAAGAAAGAAAAAGAAAAAAATAGAATAGGTCAAATGGAGAAAAAATTCACTGACAAAACCAACTCCTTTAAAAGTAGAATTGGCCAAATAGAAAAGGGGGTACAAAAAAGAAAGGTAACTGAAGGAAATAATTCCTGAAAAATTAGAATTGGGCAAATGGAAGCCAATGAGTCTATGAGACATCAAGAATCAGTCAAACGACTTCAAAAGAATGAAAAAAATAGAAGAAAATAAAATACCTCATTGGAAAAACAACTGACCTGGAAAATAGATCCAGGAGAGAGCGTTTTAAAATTATTGGACTACCTGAAGGAAGATAAAAAAAAAAAGAACCTAGACAGCATCTTTCAAGTATTGCTAGGGAAAGCTGTTCTGATATCAAAACAACTCTGAAGTACCACATCACACCTATCAGATTGGCTAACATGACAAAACAGGAAAATGATAAATGTTGGAGAAGATGTGGGAAAATTGGAACAGTAATGCATTGTTGGTGGAGTCATTGGTGGAGTTGTGAATTGATCCAACCATTCTGCAGAGCAATATGGAACTGTGCCCAAAGGGCTATAAAATTATGCATACCTTTGGACCCAGCAATACCACTTCTAGGTCTATATTTCAAAGAGATTATACAAATGGGAAAAGGACTCACATATACAAAAATGTTTCTAACAGTTCTTTTTGTGGTGGCAAAGAACTGGAAGCTGAGGGAATGCCCATCAGTTGAGGAATGGCTGAACAAGTTGTGGTATATGGATGTAACAGAATACTATTGTGCTATAAGACTTTAGAAAAACCTGGAAAGACTTGTATGGTCTGATGCTGAGTGAAGTGAGCAGAACTGAGAGAATGTTGTACACAATAACAGCCACGTTGTATGATGACTAATATTGACAGATTTATCTTTTCTTAGCAAATAGGTTTAATATGAATGCATATGTAGAACCTATATCAAATTACATGCCATCTTGGGGTGGGAGTAGGAGAGAGATGGGGAGAAATTTGGAACTCAAAATCTTATGGAAGTAAATGTTGAAAACTAAAACTAAATAAATAAATGTATTATTCCTAAAAAAAAATAAAATGGCAATTATGAAAACTATTTGGTACTGTTAATAAATAGAGTAATGGATCAGTGGAATAGATTAGGTACACAAGACACGGTACTACATGATTATAGTAGTCTACTGTTTGATAAACCCAAAGACTCCAGCTTCTGGGGTAAGAACTCACTATTTGACAAAAACTGCAAGGTGAACAGTATGGCAGAAACTAGGTATAGACCAATTTCTCACACAAGGTCAAAATGGGTACATGATTTAGACATAAAGGAAGATACCATAAGCAAATTAGGAGCATAATGAATAGTTTACCTGCCAGACCTATGGAAAAAGGAAGAATTTATTACCAAACAACAGAAAGAGAACATTATAAAATGCAAAATGGATAATTTTGATTACATTAAATTAAAAAGTTTTTGCAAAACCAATGCAACCAAGATCAGAAGAAAAGCAGAAACCTGGGAAACAATTTTTACAGCAAGTACCCCTGATAAAGGCCTCATTTCTAAAACATAGAGAACTGAATCAAATTTATAAGAATACAAGTCATTCTCCAATTGATAAACGGTCAAAGGATATAAACAGGCAGTTTTCAGATGAAGAAATTAAAGCTATCTATAGCCAAATGAAAAAATACTCTAAATCACTATTGATTAGAGAAATGCAAATTAAAACAATTCTGAGGTATCACTTCATACTTATCAGATTGGTTAATAAGACCAATGAAAATGACAAATGCTGGAAAAGATGTGGGAAAATTGGAACACTAATGCATTGTTGGTGGAGTTGTGAACTAATCCAATCATTCTGGAGAGCAATTTGGGACTATGCCCAATGGACTATAAAACTGTGGGTACTCTTTGATCCAGCAATACCACTGCTAAGTCTGTATCCCAAAGAGCACTTTAAAAAGGGGAAAAGGAGGGGCAGCTAGGTGGTGCAGTGGTAGAGCTCCAGCCCTGGAATCAGAAGGACCTGACTTCAAATCTGCCCTCAGACACTTGATGCTTACTAGTTGTGTGACCCTGGGCAAGTCACTTAACCCCAAATGCCTCACCAAAAAAGTGAAAAAGGAAAAAGGACCCACACATGCAAAAATATTTATAGCAGTGCTTTTTGTGATGGCAAAGAATTGGAAATTCAGAGAATGCCCATCAATTGGGGAATGGCTGAATAAACTGTGGGATATGAATGTAATGGAATACTATCGTACTATAAGAAATGATGAGCAGGCAGATTTCAGAAAAACCTGTAAAGACTTAGATGAACTGATACTGAGTGAAGTTGATAGAACCAGGAGAGCATTGTACACAGTAACAGTAACATTGTATGATGATCAACTATGACAGACTTAGCTCTTCTCAGCAATACAATGATCCAAGACATTTCCAAAAGACTCATGATGGAAAATTCTAACTACATCCACAGAAAGAACTATGGAGTGTGGATGCAGATCAAAATATACTATTTTCACTTTTTTCTTTTTTTTTTTTTCTTTCTTGCAATTTTTTCCCTTTTTGTTCTGATTCTTCTTTCACAACATGACTAAGGTGGAAATATGTTTGACATGATTGTATATGTATAACCTGTGTCAGATTGCTTGCTGTGTTGGGGAGGAGTGAGGTAAGGGAGATAGGGAGAAAAATTTGGAACTCAAAATCTTACAAAAATGAATGTTGAAACCTATTTTTACATGTAATTGGAAAAAATGCTATTATATAAATGTGCGTGCGTGTGTGTGTGTGTGTGTGTGTGTGTGTGTGTGTGTGAGAGAGAGAGAGAGAGAGAGAGAGAGAGAGAGAGAGAGAGAGATGTTCATCTGTACCTATTTTCTGCCAGACTGCTTTCCAGTTTTTCCAAATAGTGTCAAATAGTGAGGGTTTTTCCCCCCCAGTAGCTTAGATCTTTGGGTTGATCAAACACTAAGCTACTGTGTTTGATTGCTTCTCTATATTGTATGCTTAATCTATTCCACTGATCAATCTTACTATTTCTTACTGAGTATTTTATTGTCTTGATGATTATGGCTGTGTAGTATTATAGTTTGGCATCTAGTACTTCTTGACCTTCTCCTTTCTCACCCTTTTCACTTAATTCCCTTGATATAATTTTTTGAGTTAATCAGGGTTAAGTGCCTTGTCCATGGTCACACAGCTAGTAAGTGTCTGATTTTAGATTTGAACTCAGGTCCTCCTGACTCCAGGGCTGGTGCTGTACCCACTGTGGCACCTAGCAGCTCCAATTCCCTTTATATCTTGACCATTTGTTATTGCAATGAATTGTTATTATTTTTTTCTAGCTCTTTAAAGTAATTCTTTGGTAGTTTGATTGGTATGGAACTGAAGAAGTAAGTTAATTTAGGTACTTTTGTCATTTTTATTATATTGTCTCAGCCTAAACATGAGCAAATACTATTTCTCCATTATTTAGATCAGTTTTTATTTGCATAAGGAATGTTTTACAATTATGTTGATGTAGTTACAGTGTGTGTTTTGGCAGGTAGACTTCCAAATATTTTATAGTCTCTGTAGTTATTTTAAATAGAATTTCTCTTTCTATTTTTTCCTGATGGATTTTGTTGGTAATATGTATAAATGTTGATAATTTATGTTGATTTATATTATAACCTTCAACTCTGCTTAAGTTATTGTTTCAATTAAAAAATTTTTTTGTTGACTTTCTGGAGTTCTCTAAGTAAATCATCATATCATCTGCAAAAAGTGGCAATTTGATTTCCTCTTGCCTATGCTAATTTTTTCAGTTTCTTTTTCTTGTCTTATTGCTATAGCTAGCATTTCTAGCACCCATAACATTTTACCAGTTTTACCTTTATCAGAGTCCCGTGGCAACAGGTAAGTGACAGAGCAGCAGGTAAAAAATCCTATAGGAACTCGTGTCACAATTCTGCATATAGGCAGCCCAGGCCATAGGGTTGTCTCCTCACTGGACTGAAGTAGCAAGGAGATTCAGCAGCACCCCCTGAATGTCTGAGCTGCCTTTTGTAAGGATGGCACTGCTCATCCTTATGTAGCGTTCAGTCCACCTTAGTCATGTGGCTCCATCACAGCTGAGTAGTTGAGATACACCAAAGATCTGGTATAAAGAAGGGTCTAGAAAAAGTACCCTAAAATTATCTGCTTCATCTAACCTAACCGTGGCTTGCTTCCTTCTATGAGTGGGGATCCTACCCTGCACTCAAACACAAAAAAGGCTTTTATGAAGATGATTCTACTTATTATTGGTATATAGAATATGTGCGCACTTATGGACAACAAGAAATCCAGTAGACCTGAAAGACAGAACAGCTCTTATTGAGAGAGAATTCAGCAGGTATCACATCCAAGTGGCAGTCCTGAGTGAAATAAGGCTGGCAAATCAAAGTCAGAGCTGGATACACATTTTTCTGGAGTGTCCACAGCAATGGGGAGTGCTGTGAAGCTGGCATAGGTTTCACAATCAAAGCTAATCTAATCAACAAACCTGTATGCCTCCCAAAAAGAGTGAGCAACAGGCTCATGACAATGTCAGTGCTACTTGCAGGAAAGTACCACACTACCATCATTGGTGCATCTGCTTCCGCCATGAGGAGCCCTGATGAGCTCAAAGAATATTTTTATTAAAGACCTGGAGACCTTCATCATCAATGTGCCAAAAGAGGACAAGCTTGTAATTCTGGATGACCTTAATGCCAGAGTAGGCACAGACTATTAGACATGGCAGGGAGTCCTTGGGAGGAATGATGTGAGAAACAACAACAGTCACTTAATAGTGAAGACTTGTGCAACTCAGGACCTTCTCATCAGCAACACTGTCTTCTATTTGACTAAATGCAACAAAGCTTTGTGGATGCACCCTCACAGCAAACATTGGTATTTAATAGACTAGGTCATTGTAAAGAGAAGAGACAGACAGAGTGTGAGAGTGATGAAGGTGATGTGTGGCACAGAGTGCTAGATCAATCATGGATTTATGCCAAACAGTCATGTTCTCAGATAAATGACCAAAACAGTCATGTTCACCAAAAGCAGTGGCCCCCCAAGGCAACATGACTACCAGAAGGCTTAATGTCAACATATTAGAGCACTTCTCCAAGCTTGAAAGCTGAGCCAATGCATGGTTGGCAACAGTGGAGCAGAAAAGGAGTAGGCAGTTTTCTGAGGTTTGTAGCATTAAAAAAAGTGTTCTGGGCCAGAACACTTACAAACATTAAGATTGGTTTGTTGAAAATGATGGGGAAATTCAGAAGCTGCCAGATGAAGAACAAGAGCTCCATAAGGTTTACCAGCACGATTGTTCTCAGTTTCTAAGAAGGCAGCATTTAACACAATCAAAAGTAAAGTACAAGCAAAGTTACAGAGATGCAAGATTCTTGGCTCAGTAAGAAGGCAGATAAAATTCAGTTTTGTGCTGATGGTAATGATTCAAAGGGCTTTTATGATGCCCTGAAGGCTATTTATGGGCCAAAGACCTTTGGTGCATTTCAACTACTCAGCTCTGATGGAGCCACATTTGATTAGTGATAAGGACATGATTCTGGAGAGATGGGCTGAACACTTCCATAGTGCTCTCAACAGACTGTAATTAATCAATGCTGAAACCATTGACCATTCACCTCAAGTTGAAGTCAATCCCTATTAGCTGAACTTTCAATTGAAGAAGAGGTTTTAAATGCCATTAGGCTCCTCTCATGTGGCAAAACACCTGGTCCTGTTTCTATTCCAGCTGAGACTTAGAAGGCAGAGGATTCGCTGCTCACACAAAAGCCAATGGCAAGAGGTTATCCCCCAGGATTTCAAGGATGCCTCCATTGTCCATTTCTATAAAGGCAAAGGAAATAGATTATCCTATGACAATCACAAGGAGGTCTCTCTCTTAGTCATTGCCAGCAAGATTCTTGCCAGAGTCCTCCTTAATAGTCTGATTCTTCACCTGGAAGATGGTCATCTATCTGAGAGCCAGTGTGGCTTCAGAAAGTACTCATTATCGATATGGTGTTTGCTGCCCAACAACTCCAGGAGAAATGCTAGAAGCAGAACAGAGATTTGTACACAACATTAATTGATCTGACCAAGGTCTTTGATACTGTCAGTTGTGAAGGCCTGTGGAAGATCATGGCCAAATTTGGTCGCCCAGAGAAGTTCATCAGTGCTGTACACCGGTTCCTTGAGTTTTGGATAACAGATAAGCTCTCATGCTTTCCCAGTCACCAATGGAACAAAGTAGGGCTATATGCTTGCTCCCATGCTTTTTTTTTTTTTGTATTATGTTTTCATTGATGTTATTGGATACCATCAATGAGGATGAAAATGGCATCGAGGTCAGCTACCACACTGACAGTAAATTATCTAAATTGAAAGGGCTATAAGGCAAAACTAAAATGAAGGGAGACTTGATGTGCAACTTTTTGTTTGTAACAGAGTAGGGATAGATTCTCTGCTGCTTGTGCCAGTTTTGGTCTGACAATGAACATCAAGAAAACAGGTTCTCCACCAGCCAGTACTATACCATCCATATGTGGAACCATTGATTACAGCAAATTGAGAGATTTTGAATGCTGTGGTTAAGTTCCCTTAGCTTGGCAGTATACTTTCCAAGGATACACATTTGGATGATGAGGTTGACACATGCATTGCCAGAGCTAGAGTCAGTGTTTGGGAGGCTACAAAGAAAAGTGTGGGAGAGAAGAGGAATTAGGCTGACTACCAAACTGCAGGTCTACAGAGCCGTTGTGCTGACCCTTTTTTATATGCCTATGAAACTTGGCTGCCATGCCAGGAAACTGAATCACTTTCATTTGAATTGTCTTAGGAAGATTTTGAGGATCACCTGGCAGGATAAGGTCCTGGACAGTGAAGTCCTCTCTTGAGCTAAACTGCCAAGCATTCAAACTCTGCTGCAGAGAGTGCAACTGTGATGGGCTGGACATATTATTTGAATGCCAAACATACATTTGCCTAAGACTATTTTACAGAAAACTCACACAAGGAAAGTGCTCACAAGCAGGTCAGAAGAAGTGACATAAGGACACCCTCGAGGGTGATGATCAACTATGACAGATTTAGCTCTTCTCTGCAATACAATGATCCAAGACATTTCCAAAAGACTCATGATGGCAAATTCTAACTTCATCCATAGAAAGAACTATAGAGTCTGGATGCAGATCAAAACATATCATTTTCAGGAGATACTGGTACAGGGCTGTCCAGCATGGCATGCCCACATCAAAGAAGGTGCTGTGCTTTCTGAGCAAAGCAGAATTGCAGTAACTCAAAACAAACATTGGATCCCAAAATTTAGAGACAACTCCCCTCCAAGTTTTCAAGTGGACTATTTGTGCCTGACCTGTGGTAGGGTGTTTGGTGCTCATATTGGTCTGATCAGCTGCAGTCAGACACACTGCACCTTGATTCCAATATAGCATTGTCGTTTTGGTCCTCTTCAAGAACAATGTACAACAACCATTGAAAAGGCTTCTGACTTTTCCCCATTACAGATAATGATAACCTTCAGTTTTAGAAAGATAATATTTACCTCATTAAGGAAAGCTCCCAGTTATTCCTTTGCTTTCTAGTGTTGTTAACAAGAATGGGTATTGCATCTTGTTAGAGTTTTTTTTTAATCAATTGATATAATTCAGTGATTTTATTGTTTTATTATTAATATTTTTAGACATGTTTACACTTTTGTTAATATTGAACTAGCTTCACATTAATGGTATAAATTTAGCTTGGTCATAATATGTAATATCTATAATATGTTACTATGGTCTCATTGCTAATAATTCATTTTAAATTTTTATATCAATTATCTATAGTTTTCTTTCTCTGTTTTGACTCTTCTTAAATAGGTATCAGGCCATATGTGTGTCATAGAAGGAATCTGATAGAAAGGACCCCTTTTCCCCCCTATTTTTTTAATAGTTTATGTAGTATTAGAATTAATCTTTAAATACTTGATAGTTTTTTCTCATAAATCCATCTGGTCCTGTGGTGTTTTTTTTTTCCTTTACAAGCCCTACTCCTTGTTTCTACTGCAAGCAGAAAGGCTTATAAAACATCAAAGAACATGTTACATACAACAAATAAAGGATATATTCCCTTTCTGGTGAGCTTTCCAGAGGTTCGGGCACTGTACTCACCAACTTCAACATAGTCCAGCCTTTGGTGGATAGATCTGAGGGCTTCTATAGACTCCTCCTAGAGCCTGCTTGCCCCACTTCTAATGCTACTGCTGCTGCACTAAACAACTTGATTCTCTTTTATTCTATGGCCCCCACAACACTTAGTTTCTTTTGGAAGAAAAGTTTAGTTTTAACTGGTTATTAGCTTCTTTAGAGACTCAGCCTTCCTAGAGATCTGTAGCCTCTTTCTCCAAAGAAAGATCTTTAGCTACACAGAGAGGAAGTAAGTCCCTCTAGGTAGGTAGGTACCAATGTAGAAGCACAGGTCTCAGACTTCCAGCCTGGCAAAGATCACATACACCTTTGTGTATCAAAAGTCACAGCCTACATTATATCAGCTCCCCAGCTTTTATATCTGGAACCAGGGTCTGAAAAATTTTACTTAGGCATGAAAAAAAGATCATATCTGTCCCTCCTTATTGATTTTTCAATTAGTTTTAATTCAATTCTCAACGGTCTTATTTCATTTCCCTCAGAGATTTCTAATACCCCCTCTTTTAAGTTTTCAGAAGATAAAGGCAATGACTTTGGGGATTGTTTTGGTCATGGAAAGAGCTAGGAAAAATAAGGGTTAAATTATTGGAAATTTAGAATGGGGACTGTGGGGATGGATTTTGAGATAGACTCTGACTTTAGCATTGGTCTTTGATTGGTATATGGGGATTTTTATTTGACAAATTCTTAAAGTGAGAAGTTTTTAATTATAATTATGTAGGGGTGGAGCAGAAGGTGGAAAGTGGTGGCAAGGGGGCTGAGTGGAAAGGAAACTTCCTAAATTTTGAAGGTTTCATAAGATTTAGAGATGTAGGAGTGCCAATCATCTAATCCAATTTGGTTTCTATGAGAATAGTTGAGCATTTCATCTTCCAATGACTTTAAGGAGGTGACTTCAGGACAGAGTAAAACGGGGACAAACCTTAGAAGGGAAGTTGGGAAACAAAGCATTCCAAAAGTTTGAGACTATAAATGAGAATTAACTTTCCTATTCAGAAAAACTGACATTGTACATCTTTTATTGCCATGTTTTGGGTGGTGATGAGAGTTGCAGCAAAAGAGAAATAGGTGGATAAACAACTGCTGCTGTGTGCTCAATTACATAAGGATTTTCAAGAGCAACAGCTAGGAATATTGGGAAGATGTCAGAGTGGGAGATAGTCTACAAGCAATTCACCCTCAACCACCTCAAATGAACAAAGAAAGCACTCTCTCCTAAGTGTAGTAAAATTATCAAGCACCAAAAGAGAAAAAAGTCAAAGACATCTTGTACTACCTTCTAGCCTACATCCCCAACTTTTACTCTAGAATAGGGTTTTACAAAGTGCTTTGAAGGGTTTTATCAAGTGCTTTGCTAAAATCTAGTTAAGATATTCACGGCATTTCCATGAGCTGTAAGTTTAATACGCCAATGTTTTCATGATCTCACTAACATGGGTATTTCCTCCAATGATGCATACTATAGTATAGTGCTTTGGATTTGGAGTCATAGGACCTAGGGCTAGATCTCAGATCTGACACTTGTTATTTGTGTGACCTTGGACAAGTCACTGAGTTTCAGTTTCCTCATCTATGAAATGAGGGAATTGGACAAGATGGCTTATAAGGTTACTTTCAGCTATAAATCTATGATCCTTTGATCCATCCATGCCTACCTATCTTGCACAACTCTCATCAATGTCCTCCAATAAATTTGCCAAAGAGTCTCACCAATATATTGAAAGATTTCTTTATGTTCTCTTGATGCCACACAAACACTAATGATTGGGTGCTCCTTGCTTTCATTACATGACTATAAAAATTTGGGGTTTTTTGGTTTATTTTTTATAGATTTTTACCATTTTAAATCTTTTTTCCTTCCAATTTCATCTTTAAATGCCCTTGGAGTGACCAAGCTTACTTGGACCTCTCACCATGATTTCTTCAAACTGTTTTTCCTTGCATTCTCACTTATGAAACTGTTAAAAATTAGTTTCAATGATAATAATAACTTTTCGTTCATTTCATTTTTTTTTTTTGCATAGATGTGTTTAAATAAGCCAGGAAGAAATTCTTTTAAGTGTGCAGTAAAACATATACTTTTTTTTGGTAATTTTTTTTTATTAATGTTGCTCTTTGTTTTAACAAATGAGTGGTCTGACTCTACATAAGCAGCTGGAATCAGGAATGATTTCCACATCAGAAACTCATCATTTCCTGTCTGTTAAAATATAATAAATTTCATTTTTTATGTTATGTGATGCTTGCCATGTTCAATGACTCCCAATTTTTTTCTTAAAGAAAATATTGATGAGCATGAAAGTTCTGTGTAGCCTAAAAGTCATTTTCCTCTCTCATTCCTCACTGTTCAACCATATTTTCCAATTTTCACCATGTTCACCTATTTCTACTTTTCCATTAAAGTGACCGAGTATTGAAGTAGAATTTGACATGATTTAGATGATCTTTTGAATTCTTCATAAAATGACCCTACCCTTTCATTATTGATAACCAGTATTGGAACATAAACTGTAATTATTTTCACAATTGTTAAACAAATGCTTATCATGTAAATACTCAAAGGAAATGAACAAGAATTTTTAAAGTATAATTTAATTATATTTCGATGAGTGTGCATTAATTTTCTATGCCTCCAATCCCCCACCTCACCCTAGTTTGAAAAAGAAAAAAAGAAAATCCTCATAACAAGTACTTTTAGTCAAGCAAAGCAAATCTTTGCATTAGCCAAGTCCAAAAACATATATCATATTCTGCACTGTGGGTACATCATTCTTCTGTTAATAGGTTGGTTGTATACTCCTTACGTCTGTTACATAACCATTTGGAGCTTATCATGGTATACGATGTGAGATGTTGGTCTATTCCTAATGCCTGCCAACCTGTTTTCCAGTTTCCCCAGAAATTTCTATTGAATAGTAAGTTCTCAATGCAGCTAATGAGGTCATTTTTGCAGGTGTTATTAATGGGTTTATTTAACAACGGACTATTGTGCTTATTTTCTTCTAGATATAGTATGCCTAATCTCTTCCACTAGTTGACCTATCTATTTTTTAACCAAATCATTTTAATGATGACTGATTGAATTTTATTAATCAAAACAATAAATAAATTCAGAAAAGAATATAAAATAAAGCCAAATAAATCATTAACATTTCTGTATGTTACCAACAAAACCCAGTAGGAAGAGAAATTCCGTTCAGAATAATTAGAGTAGTAGAAAATAACTACAGGTAATCAAAATTTTAAAATTTTGTTTTGGTTTTTTTTCTGTTTTCTTTTTTCAAAGGCATATTTAATCCTTTCTATATTAATTAACTTTAATATTAATGAAAAGCCTGAGGTGTCTTCCAGAGGAAACTAAAGTCATTATGAGACCTGAGGAATAGGCTGTTCTAACATAGCCTTTCTCTTTTGACCCCTACCCAAATCCCCACAGAATAATTGTCCACATGAGGCCTTTGCACATTATCCTTTCTACATGCAAACTATATAGCTGTGATTCTCAAACCATGCCACTATTTCTTCTTCCTTCTGAGAAGATCTAAATAAGACCTCTCAGACCCTGTGCCAGTTTGAGACTTGGTATAGCTATCTAGCTTACTTATCTCTTACTTGCCCACACTTTTTTCACTATTTCCCCAGAGGTTCTTGACCTTTCATTCCTCCAGATAAATTTGAATGTTATTTTTTCTAGCCCTATTATATGTGTGTGTGTGTATGTATATATATATATACACACACAGACACACACACATAATTTTCTTATTCACTTGCACAACCACCGCCATTCTAGTTTAGGCTTTTATCATCTCTCATCAATATTATTGTAATAGCTTTCTAACTGGTCTTCCTGCCTCAAGTCTTTCCCTACTTCAATCCATCCTCAACACGGTTGCCAAAATGATGTTCCTAAAACATGAGTCTGACTGTGTCACACCCTAATCAGTGAAATCAAAAGGTTTCCTATTCTCTCTAAGATCAAATACAGAGTCCATTATTTGTCATTTCAAGTTCTTTCCGATCTGCCCTTCCCTGCCTTTGCAGTCTTTTTACACTTTACTGTCCTCAGCACACTCAGATGTAGCTACACTGGCCTATTTGCCATTTCTTGCACATGACACTTCATGTGCTGTGTCCGTCTTCACGCTGGCTGTTGTCTTTGCTGGTGATGCTCTCTCTCCTTACCTCCACCTTTTTTTTCCTTATGTTTTCTTTATTTTATTTTATGAAATAAAACAAGCATTTACGTAATGTAGTATAATTTAAAAAAATAGATGATTGCACATGAAACTGCTAATCTATTATGTACAACTTGCCATTCCTTTTAAATGTATAATAAAGTTATCATGTAAATTTCTTTTTCCTTTTTTTCCCCTTCCCACTCCCACCCTAAAGTCTACCATTAGACACAAATGTGTGTGTGTGTGTGTGTGTGTGTGTGTATATAAAATCATTATATACATATTCTATTTATCATTTCCTAATCTGGATACAGACAGTGTCTTTTTTCATATCTCCTATATTGTTAATTTGCGTATTTGTAATAGTCAAAATGACTTATTCACTCAAAGTTATTTTTATAATGTCTACAGTAACTTTAAATGGAATTTCTCTTTATATCTCTTGCTGTTGGGCTTTGTTGGTAATACATAGAAATGCCAATGATTTATGTGGATTCAAAGTTATTTTTAAAACAATATTGCTGCTACTGTATACAATGTTCTCTTGGTTCTGCTTATTTTACTCTTCATTATTTCATGCAAGTCTACCCAAAGATCATGGAATTCATTATTTCTTTTGGCACAGTAATATTCTATCACAATCATATGCCACAACTTGTTCAATCATTCCCCCAATTCTCCAGCATCCCCACAATTTCCATTTCTTTGCCACCACAAAGAGTCACTATAAATATTTTAGAACGTATAGATTCTTTTCCTTTTCCCCTAATCATCTTTGGAAATAGATCTAATAGCAGTATTGCTGGGTCAAAGGCAGTTTAATAACTCTTTGGACATAATTCCAGATTGTCCTCTAAAATGATTGGATCAGTTCATAATTCCACCAACAATGAATTAGTGTCCCAATCTTTCCACATCTCCTTCAATATTTGTCTCTTTCCCCTTCAATCATTTTAGCCAATCTGATAGGTGCAAAATGATATCTTAAGGTTATTTTAATTTGCATTTCTTTAATCAATACAATTTAGAACATTTTATATGACTATAAATTGTTTTGATTTCTTCATCAGAAAACTGCCTGTTTGTACCTTTTGGCCACTTATCAATTGGGGAATGATTCATATTGAGAAAAATGATTATTAATCATTAATGATTTAAAAAGATTCAGAGTTCCCCCTTTTCTCTGTCCTCATTTTGATATCACAGTCTCTGAAAGTTGAGCTAACCTCCTCTATCTGATCTTACCCAACCTTACAAGGAATCTCTAATCTAAGGTGAATTTCATTTAATCAAGCGTGGATGGAGACAGAAGCTTTTGTCTAAGTTGTGTAAGGTTGGAGGCAGTCTGGGTATGAAGACAGTCTCTGTCAAAGGGTGACATGATGTCACTCTCAGCCCCTCACTGGAGTAAGCCCACTTCTCTTTGTAAAGTCCACCTCTCATTAACTGTTTCTCACCAATATTTACCAAATAATGAATTCTTATCCTAAAATTTTAAGTCTTTGTTTGTTAAATACAAGGTTACTATATTTATTTGCTGTTCCATTGATCTACCTTTCTATTTCTTAGCCAGTGCTAGATAGTTTTTAATAATAATATGGTTCAAGATCTGGTACTGCTAAACCTCCTTCTTTTACATTTTTCTTTATTTCCTTTGATATTCTTCACTTTTTGTTCTTTTAAATGAATTTTGTTATTATTTTTTCTAATTCAGTAAAATAATTTTTTGGTAATTTAATCAGGATGGCATTAAATATATAAATCAGTTTAGGTAAAATTGTATTTTTATTGTATTGTCCCTGACTACCCACGAACAATTAATATTTCTCCAATTATTTAAATCTTATTTTATTTGTATCAAAAGTTTTTTAAAATAATTTTATTTATATAGTTCTTAGGTTTGTTTTGGCAGGTGTACTCCTAGATATTTTATACTATCTATGGTTATTTTAAATGGGCTATCACTTACTGCCTCTTCTTGCAGTGTTTTGTTTGTGATATATAGGAATGCTAATGATTTATGTGGATTTATTTTATATCCTACTACTTTGCTAAAATTATTAATTGTTTCAACTAACTTTTTAGTTGATTCTTTGGGGTTTCCAAATATATCTTCATATTGTCTGGTGAAAAGAGATAGTTTCATTACCTCATTTCCTATTCTAATTCCTTCTATTTCCCCCCCCCCTTATTGCTAATGCTAGGATTTCCAATAAAATACTGAATAATGTTAGTGAGAGTGGGCATTCTTGTTTCACACTTGATCTTACCGGGAAAGCTTTCAGCTTATTCTCATTACAAATAATACTCACTGGTGGTTTTAGATGCTTTTTATCAATTTAAGGAAACATCTATATCTATGCTTAAACTTTCAAGCGTTTTAAATAGAAATTAGTGTTGTACTTTATCAAAAGCTTTTTCTGCATTTATTGATAAAATCATATGATTTTTTTAACTTTTATTTTTGATATAATCAATTATATTAATAGTTTTCTTATGCTAAATCATCCCTGCATTCCTGGTATAAATCCCTCTTGATCATGATGCATAATCTTTGTAACATATTGTTGTAATCTTTTAGTTAGTGTTTTATTTAGGATTTTTGTATCCATATTCATTAATGAAATTGGTCTATAATTTTCTTTCTCTGTTTTTACTCTTCCTGGTTTAGGTATCAGTATTGTGTTTGTTTCATAAAAGGAGTTTGGTATGATCTATTCTTTGCCTATTATTCCAAATAATTTATTTAATATTGGAATTAATTGATCTTTAAATGTTTGATAGAATTCACTTGTAAATCTGTCTGGTTCTGGTGCTTTTTTCTTAGGAAGCTCATTTATGCCTGTTCAATTGCTTTTTTTTTTCCCTAAAATAGGTTTATTTAGATATTCTACTTCATCTTCTGATACTCTAGGCAATTTATATTTTTGTAAGTATTCTTCCATTTTACTTAAATTGTTAAATTTACTAGCATATAATTGAGCAAAATAACTCCTTATAATTGCTTTAATTTCATCTTCATTAGTGGGCATTCACCCTTTTCATTCTTAATTCTAGTGGTGTGGTTTTCTTCTCTCCTTTTTAAGTCAAATTAACCAATGGTTTCTCTATTTTATTGTTTATTTTTATGAAACCAATCTCCTTGCTTTATTTTTTAACTTAATGGTTTTTTTACGCTCTGTTTTATTAATCTCACCTTTAATTTTTAGGATTTCCAATTTAGTGTTTAAGGATTTTTAATTTCTTATTTTTCTAGGTTTTTTTAAACTGTATGCCCAATTTATTGTTCTGCTCTTTTTCTATTTTATTGATATAAGTAAGCATTTAGAGATATAAAGTTTGCTTGGTGGTTATACTTGCTTCCAGTTTTTTGAGTCTCCTGAAGGGTAAAGGTTTATTTTTTCCAACTTTTTGCTTGCTTCTCTAGGACAGAAAAAGTTTCACTTTGGACTTACATTGGTATTACTTGGCATCAGTCAGAAACATCAACATAGATAGTATATTTTCTCCAGGTCCCTGCATAATTCTTCTTGCTCTCCTAATTGTTTGAAGCAAGACCCACAGTCTTCTGTCTTCTTTTGCACAGCTTATGAGGGAAATCCTTTTAACTAACTGGTGAAGAAAACTGCTAATCTACCATACCTTTCCTGGCACTAAAGACCAAGTATCTAGAGATGCTTGAGCAAAGTTTAATTCATTTAGGGCAGTCTTACTACCTTTTATGGCCAGAAGAAGATGCAATCTGCTCAGATGCCTTTATTTGGCAAAGAGCATATTGCTGACATGCCCTGATACAGACTGAAGCAAAGAGAATGTGATTTACAAGCTGAAATCTGATTATCAAATTTGCTCTACCCAAGTTGTTTCTCCTTGTGTCTTCTCTCTCTATCTAATCTGTCTAATCTCCAGATATCTCTGTGAACATTAGGTTCTTTGTCTCTTCTGGCAGGAAGTGGAGTGAAGTGGTAGAAGTTGAAGCTTAATTTCTTTAGTTGATAGCAAACACAAGACAGAAGCACAAAAAAGCAAATAGAACCTGGTGCACAAATAGACATATCACTATCTAATTAGTGTTTTTTTAACCATGCCACTGATCTCTAGATGCTTCTTTATACTTCTCTGATTTGATGGGCTTTCTTTCCTGGGGTAGAGTCAGTCAATAAATATTTATTAATTAAGTATTTACTCTGTGTCAGTCACTGTGTTAAGGTCTATGCATACAAAGCCAAAAGAAAGCTGTTCCTCCCAAGGAATTTACAGTCTAACAGGGGAGACAACATATACAAACAAGCTCCTTACAGGATAAATTAGAGGTAATCAGCAGAGGGAAGGTTCTAGAATTAAAGGGGATCAGAAAAGGCTTCCTTTAGAAAGTGAGATTTTAGCTGGGACTTACAGGAAACCAGGGAATCCAGGAGGCAGAGATGGAGAGAAGTCCAGGTAGCATAGGAGAGAACCAGTGACAGGAGATGGGGTGTCTTATTTGAAGAACATCAAGGAAGCCATTGTCAATGAATCTCAAAGTAAGTGGTGGGGTAAGTAAGGTACAAGAAGACTGGGAAGATATGGAGGAGTAGGTAATAAAGGGCTTTGAGCATCAAAGGATTTTACATTTTATCCTGGAGATGATAGGAAGACACTTTTATTTATTTATTGAGTAGATAGTCAAATCTGCTCTTTAGGAAGATCACTTTGACAGCTGAGAGGAGAATGGACTTGAGTAAGTAGAGACTTGAGGCAGTTAGAACAAATAATAGATTATTATAAGAGTCCAAGAGTTATTATTTTTTTTTCAGTGAAATAGGAGGAAGGATTCTTGGGGAGGCTTAAATTATGTAGAAAAAAAAACAGGTACACAAGGACACAGGAGCTATCTAATTAATTAAACTATCTAATCTGTATTACACTGTCATGATTCCCATATATCTATCTGTACTTACCTGGTCGCTAGTTTCTTGCTCCTGTTTTTGCACAACTCAATGCATAATCCATGGGAATGTCAGATTTTACTGTGTTGGCAGCAGTAAAAACACTGAAAATAACCCCATGTGTTTTGGTCTAATTTGTCTTCCCAGAAGAGAAAACAGGCCAGTTTGCTACAGCAAGACTACTTTATAATACCTGCAGTGAGGCAAAATGTATCAAATTTTGGCCTTATGATTACTGTTCATTATATTTCCATTAGTATGGTGTGAAAGATAAAATAACTGGGCATCAGCTTCATGGACGACTCCAAGCCAGGCACTCTGAAGGAAGGAATGAAATCCTGGGTAAGAGTGAACAAATGGTTAACTAGAAATATAAATTTCTTTTGTGAAAAAAGAAATTGAACTTGGTATACGTAAGGGAAAATAACCCTGCACTTATACAGGGCAGGAAAAAACCGGTTCTACATAATGTAATGGAAAGAGATTAGCGATCAGAATAGAACAAATAGAGTACTGTTATTACGCAGATTAATATATGAGCTTGATTATGATTCTTCGAAAACGCTTAAAATTAAGGGATGATTAGGGAGTACTTAGAAAATTATGTGGTGATTACAATGAGCCATTACTCTTGAATAGGTCATGACCCAAAGCCATTACTCAATATGTAAAGAATAAGGGGGAAAAAAGAAAAAGTTTTCAAAAGATAAATTGCAAGCTATAAGTGATTATCTGAAAACCTGCTTCAAATCACTAATATGAGAAATGCAAATTAAAACTCCTCTGAAGTTTCACCTCATGCCCAGAAAATTTACAAAGATGACCAAGAAATAGAAATCGTCAATATTGTATGAGCTATAACATGTTTATCTCTCAAAATTTGTTTGCTCACTTGTACTTCGGGAAATAAACATAAAACAGGTATGTGAACACATTGTTGATAGCCTTGGGAATTCTCCCAAATATTCTGGAAATCTGTTTGGAATTATGCAAAAAAAGAAATACTCATTTCATACTCTCTAACTTGGTTATATATCTAGTGGGCATGTTCTCTAAGAGGGTTTAAGACAGAAAGAACAGGTCTATTTGTGCACAAAACATTCTTAAGAGCACTTTTTATAGGACACAAAAAATACCAAAAATAAATTCCTATTTATTGGGAATGGTTGAACAAATTAAGTCATAAGAATGAAATGAAATATAACTGTGCAGTAAGAAATGACTATTGTGAAGCATTTGGAGAAACACGGAAAGACTTGGATAAATGATTGCAGAGGGACCTATCACAAAGAACTCTTGACCTTCCGTTATGCAGATTGATTCAGTGTGGGGTGGGGGCCTGGCCCCAAAGAGAAGGAACCAAGGTTTTATCACAATTTGTAGCTTATGCCTCCACTCTGAAGTCCAGGGGAAAATCTCTTAAAGAAAGATTAAGTATGGCTTATGTCTAGGGCCTTCCAAAAACAGATTGAACAGAATCTTTTATAGAAAAAGAATGCATTATGCCAAGTAGATACCAGGTATAAGGCCGTTCTTTATTTCCTCTACCAGAAAAATGCTTAAAACACAAAAGATGAATTAGTATATATTAAACAAATATTTGAATTATGAAACAATAACTTATAGTATAGGATACTCTCCAAGGAAGTAAAGGCAATTTTGTAAGAACTGCTGAACAGATATTTTACTTTTACTTCTGACCTCTGCTGTCTGTGCAGTTGAAGCTTAGATATCCTGGCAAGCCAAGATATGGCTTGGGATTTCTTAGTCCTTTAAAATAAGTAGCATTTTCATAGTTCTTTAAGGTTTGCAAAGCCCTTTACAAATGTTATCTCATTTTATCCTCATAACAACCTTGGGAGATGGGAGCGCACAGCTAGTGAGTGTTTGAGGCTAGATTTGAATTCAGGCCTTCTGACTCCAAGTCCAGTTCTCTATCCACTCCATCAACTACCTGCCTACAAACTGCATCTTCCTCCTGGTGGCACATACTCTTCAATTAGGAAGGCTCAGCCCCATGGCAGGAGTTTATGGTTGAGAGCACCAAGTTTCTCAAGTCATACACTCTGGTGATTTGGTGGTTTGGAGAGCAAAGGGATAGGCAGGACAGAAGGCAAAATGTTGTACAGGAAAGCTAATAGCTCCTTGATTCACCTTGATGATTTCATCCTTCAAAGGTGGGGTAGCTAACAAGGGGAAATTGTATTCTGGGTCTGACTCTCATTAACAAGGAAAAATTGATTGGTAAGGTGATAATATTGAAGAAAAGTGGCTTGTTGAAGGAAGCAATTCCTCTCACCGGGAGTTTGTGATAAAGAAGAAGATGAATGCCTGGCATAGTCAGATATGTGTTTAGATTTGGGAAAAAAAATCAGATTTCACAGGGTTTAGAAGAAGAAGAGGTAGGATCCTAGAGATTCAACAGGAAAAGTCAGCCCAGGAGTGACAGGAAGATGCTCAAGAATGAAAAATCTGAAGACATAGAAGGAAATAATTCTAATGAGTGTTGTAAATAGAAACTGCTTAAAGAGACTGATACAGATGTGAACCAGACACATATGCTACCTGATAACATACAGGAATGTCAATGATTATGTACATTTATTTGATATTCTATAATTTTGCCCAATTTATGAATTATTTCAATTAGTAAAAATCAAGCAAAAATCACCAAAATAATTTGTTTCTGGTTAAAAAATAGAGGGGTTAATCATTGGAAAAGATAGTATATAAAACATGCAAAAGAAGAAGAAACTCAAAGATCCCAGATAATGGGTAAGATCTCAGTATCTGATGAAAACTGATAGGAAAACTGGAAAGCAGGATAGCAGAAATCAAGTATAGACTAACAAATCATACCACATAGCAAGATAGGCTCCAAATGGGTACATGAAGGAAATAAAGGATGACATAATAAACAAAATAGAGAAACAAGATAGACTTTACCTTTCTGAACTATGGATAGAGGAAGAATTCATGAACAAGCAAGGGATAGAAAAGGTAGAAGATAAAATTGACAATTTTGATTACATTAAAAAGGGTTTGCATAAACAAAACCAATGCAGTTAAAATTAGGGAAGCAGTTAATTGGCGAGGGGGAAATCTTTGCAATAAGTTTCTTTGACAACGGTCTTATATCAAAGATATTTTAAGAACCAATTCAAATGTATAAGAAGAAGAACAATTCCTTAGCCGATAAATAGTTAAACGAATAGGCAGGTCTCAAGGGAAGAAATCTAAGCTATTAATATGAAAAAATATGCTCCATATGAAAAATGATGCATCACTAATAATTTGAGGTTAAATTAAAATAACTCTACAAATTAAAGCAACTGTGAGGTTCTATCTCATACCTACCAGATTGGCAAAGATGACAAAAAAGAAAATGACAAATATTGGAGGGGCTACAGAAGCACATTAACAAACTATTCTCAGAGCTGTGAATGGGTTCAGATATTCTGGGGAGAGATCTAGAACTACACTCAAAACTGTACACACTCCTTTGACCCAACTATACCACAACTAAGCCCATAACTTAAAGAGACCCCCCCCCAAGAAAAGGAAAAAGAGCCACATGTACAAAAATACTTATTGAAGCTCTTTTTGCAGAAAAAAAAAGGACATGAAAAACAGGGAGTCCTCATCTATTGAGGAATAGATGAATAAATTAGGATGAGAGCATAATCAAATACTATTGTGCTGTAGGAAATTATAAAAAGAACAGTTTCAGGAAAACATGGGAAGACAAATATGAACTGACAGAGAGTGAAATGGGCAGAAAGACTATTTATATAGTAACAATAATATAAAGAAAAACAACTTTAAGAGACTTGAGAACTCTAATCAATGTAAAATTAACCATGATTTCAGAGGATGGATGGTGAAGTTTGTTTTTTATCTTTTGACAGAGAGGTAACAGATTCAAGATCAAGAATGAGAAATAAATTTTTGAACACATTAAATACGGGAATTTGTTTTCCTTAACTATGTATATTTGGTTCAAGGGCTTTGTTGTTCTTTTTTGTTTTTCTCATAGGTTCCAGGGTTTGGTAGATGACAAGGGAGTGACAAGAATAGGATGGGGGGAAAAAGAAGATCATTAAGACATTTTTTAATGTAGAGAAAAGAACAGAAGGAATGACAGGAGAAGGCTAAATAAGCAGAACATCTTTGAAAACTGGAAAAAATTATACTGAAAAAAACATGTATTTGAGAGATCTGAAATTTCAAATACAATCATTTTATGTATACATATATGTAGATATATGTATACATAAATATATATTAGGTATCTAAATGCCCATTCTATTTAATATTTAAGTCACAATTTTAAAAGAAAGCGGAGATGTAAACTGGTCCAAACGTTCTGGAAAACAATTTGGAACTATGCCAAAGGGCTATAAAATTATGTATACCCTTTCACCCAGCTAGGTGTGTATCCCAGAGATCAAAGAAAAAATAAAAGGACCTATATGTACAAAAATATTTACAGCAGCTCTTTTTGTGGTGGCAAAGAATTGGAAATCAAGAGGATGCTCATTAATCGAGAAATGGGTAAGTCGCAGCAAATGATCGTGATAGAGCACCTGTGCTATAAATGCTGTAAGAAATGATAAAGTGGGTGGTTTCAGAAAAACATGGTGAAAACTTTATAAACCAACAGGTCATTGTGCATGGTAACAGTAATGTTTGATGATGATTAACTGTGAAAGACTCGGCTACTCTGATAAAGAGGGGAAATTAGGTGGCACAGTGGCTACGTGTAGGACCTCGAATCAGAAAGACTTATCTTTCTGAGTTCAAATCTGGCCTCAAACACTTGTTGTGTGGCTCTGGGCAAGTCTTTTTAACCCTGTTTGCCTCAGTTTCCTCATCTGTAAAAATTAACTGAAGAAGCAAAGGACAAACCACTTCAGCATCTTTGCCCAAATGGGATCATGAAGAGTCAGACATGACTGAAAGACCAAACAACACCACCATTCTGATCCAAGACAATTCCAAAGGTCTCTTGATGAAAAAATGCTGTCCACCTCCAGAGAGAGAAGTGATGAACTCTTGAGTTGCAAACTGAAGTATGATTTTCTCACTTTCTTTATGTTTATTGCATTTTAAAAACATATACCTAATATGGAAATGTTTTGTATGATTTCACTTGTATAACTGATATATTGCTTGCCTTCTCAGTGAGTGTGGGAGGGAGTGAGAGAGAGGGAAAGAATTTGAGACTTAAAATTTCAAAAGAAAAGGTTAAAAATAAATAAATAAGAAATCAAAATGTTTCTAAAAAGAATTTTTAAAGAAAGATTAAGGGATGAAAATTAAGAATACACACTACACTGCCCCTCATTTTAAGGCTTTAAGTACATAATGGAATGGTATTTTTACCCATCCTACTTCCCTCTACTTCCCTTTTCTTCCTTCAAGCAAACAATCAATCAACAAGCATTAAGTAAACACTTACTATGGGAGAGACGCTGTGCTAAACACCAAGGATACACGAGAATGAAACAGACCCAGTCTTCAAAGAGTTTAATGGGAGAGAGAATGTGTATAAGAATATTCAGAATATGCAGAATGAATACAATGTAGTTTGGGAAGATTACACTAGTAGCTGGGTAGGCAGGAAAGGTTTCATGAATAAACTGGTACTTGAGTTGAGCCTTGAAGGCAATTCCCAAGAAGTCAAGGAGAGGACAGAACGTATCTCAGTTATGGAAGACAGCCAGTACAAAAGCACACTGAGTAGTCAAGAATGGCTAGCTTGGGAAGTTGAAGATGGATATTAGAGGAGACTAGAAAGAGACCTGGTGAAAAGCTTGAAGTGTCATGCGGAGGAGTTTATGTCTGATCCTTGAGACAATAAGGGACCACTGAAATTTTTTTAACAGAGCGACATGATCAGACTTGCATTATAAGAAAATCACTTTGGCAGCTATGAAGATTGGGTTGAAGTGGGAAAAGGTTGGAGTCAGAAAGAACAAATAGGACTTCCTTTACTTCTCCCATGCTCTACTTCTTTTTTGTACTTTTCCAACAGCCCACATTTCCTTATCCCCTTCTCTTCTCTTCCTCTGCCTTCTTCTCTACTAGCCTTCTAGGATTCAGGTTAGGTATGTAGAAAATTTTCATGACTTTGTGGGAAAATGAATCATACAAAATGAGTGAGGGAAGCCGTGCTATATTCTTTCCTAGAATTTGTTAGGGAAAATGTAGACAATATAGTATGATTTAACTGAAATCCTTCCTGGACTTCCTGGAAGCGTGATCTCCATAGGGAAAGTCCAGCCCAAAGATACTTTGCCTTCCACATTTAATCCTAGTTTTGTTTTGTTTCATTTCATTCGTTAATTCACATAAATGAAGTAGTATGGTATGATCAAGAAAGCACTGAATCAGGAGTCTTTCTTATATATTGAAAAGGAAGAGCAAGTTACACATCATAGATTTGCAGTTTCATGTACAATCATCTTTTTTTTCTATTCTACTATGTTATGGAAATGCTTGTTTTGTTTTTTTAAATTCAAAATAAAATAAATAAAATTTAAAGAAAGAGAGAGCACATTGGATCAGGAGTCAAGGGACCTAGATAAATCTCCTAGTAGGTTAGTGTGGATTGGTCGAACCATTCTGCTTCTGACCACTGCCTCCCTCAGTGGTCTGACCACTCTGGAAAGCTTTAATTGAAACTATATCTCAAAAGCTATTACTGTGAATATGTTTTGATTCAGTGATGCTGCTTCTAGGCATATACCCTGAAGAGGTCAAAGACAGGGGAAAAGGACTCGTATGTACAAAAACATTCATAGCAAAGATCTAGAAAAGAAATGGGTGCTCATCAATTGGGAAATAGCTCAAAAATTATAGTAAGTGAACACAATGGATTTGGAATCCAGAAAACCTGAGTTCAGATCCAGCCTTAAGACACTTAGTAGCTGTGTGACTCTGGGCAAGTCATTTAATCTCTGTCTCAGTTTCCTTGTCTATAAAAAGGAGATAATAGTAGCACTTACCTCTCAGCATTGCTGTATGTGTATGTGTGTATACACACACAAACATATATGCACAATATACAATGCATATATAACACATGTATGTATATACACACACATGTATATGCACATGTGTACCCATACACGCATACATGCACATATGTGTATGTGTCTATATATTTTACAACAATCTTGAGAGGTAGGTGCTATATACACAAACGTATACATATATATATATATACATGTTTGTGTGTATCTATAGTCATATATCTATACCTGACACTATATCCACTGAGCAAACTAGCTGTCCCATATACATGTATGTGTGTATATATGTATACGTGTATATAAGTATGTGTGTGTGTGCATGTGTGTGTGTAAATGAGCTCAGTGATACAGTGTATATAGTGATGGGCCTGGATTCAGAAAGACTCATCTTCCTGAGTTCAAGTCTGGCTTCAGACACTTACTAGCTGTGTGACCCTAGGCAAGTCACTTAACTCTGTTTGCTCTCCTTATGAGCTGGAGAAGGAAATGACAAACCACTCCAGTATCTTTGCCAGGGAAACCCCAAATTGGGTCATGGAGAGTCAGAGATGATTAAAAAAATGACTGAAATAACAACAAATATATATATCTAAACACACAAATATATGACTGTTAACCTTAAAGTGCTGTATAAACGTCATTTATTATTACAATCACTACAATAATGTAGATTAATCTTAGAGCTCTGCTATTTACTACCTTGTGACTTTGACCAAGTCACTCTACCCCCTCTGAACCCCATTTTTCCTCTTCTATAAAATAAGAGAATTGAACTAAATTATCTCTAAGGTCCCTTCTAATGGTTCCATAGAAAGAACACTGAAGTCAGAGAATTTGAGTTCAAATCATGCCTCTGGTATTTGCCACCTTTCTGTCCTTGGACGAGTCCATTAACCACTCTGGGCCCCAGGTTTCTCATCTATAAAATTAGCAGGTTGGACTAGATGATCTCCAAGGTGTTTTCATAGGATCATCCTATGAAGCTCTTTTACTTTTAACCTCAAATGACTCTAAGAATCCATTACCTTTTCCCCAAGTTATTTTGGTGGACTTTTCCTATTAAGGGATTTTTGAGATGTAGGGAACAAAACTCAAATGCATCATTCCTGTATTGAAAGCAACAGCCAAGACTGTTACAGCCTCAGAATATTTTTAGTGTCTCCATCATGTCAGCTGCTGTTTTTGACTGCTGCCACTGTGATCTGAATTTTGATGTCTCTTGTTGTTCCTAGATAATTTCCCTGAATAGCTAAAGTGAATAGTCATTAGTATTTTCACTATAGCTATCCCATACAGTATATGAGAATTACATTGCCATCACTCTTTTAGATTTAATTAATTTCTTATAATAAAAAAGGTTTGTGGTATTTGTATTGATTTTCCCTTTCCTAAATCCTTCCCAGGGAAGTTTTCTTGGCCAATTTCATCTCTTAATTTCTTCCTTAGTTATTAACATGTAAGACCTCAGTCCTAGGGCTGACCCCAGGGATACTTCATTATTATCCATTGATATCCTTCATTGTTATTCAAGCTGAGTTTGCTTCTTTATTATTAGAAATCTAAAGAAATGGAAATTTTTTCACCATTTCATCACTCTCTCTTGACCCTTATAACCTTTTCTTTCATCTCTTAGCTCTCATTTGTTCATATAATTTCTCCTTCTTTCTGATATCCTTTCCTACCCCTTATCCTATCTGACCATAAATGTAGCTTTTATAAAGTGATAGGTTATAAAAATTGTAACTAATGTAGGGGATCAATCAAAGCTACTCTCTAGCCACTTGGTGAAATTATTGTGTGGTGAACCCCTTTCTTATTTAAAGGAACTTAAAGGGCCATGAGCCTTTGTTTAGGACTTCTTACTATGTCTTCCTATGTGGTATTGACATATTTCTTGGAACCTTGTTGAGATGAATAAAGAAATTTGCTTATTATCTCAGTGTTTCAGGCTGTCCTGAAGATGAATTGATTGGTTCTATCTTTTAGGAAGAATTAATGAATGAAAAAGCATTTATTAAATGTTTACTATGTGACATGAAGCTCTGCTAGGGCTTTTTTTCTTTTTCTTTTTTAAGGGAAAGGCAGTCACCAATCACAGAATCACAGAACATGAAAGCCAGAAGATACTTTCCATCTAGTCCAACATATAAATGAAAGGAATTCCCACTATAATATACGAAATAAATTGTCATTCAGCCTCTTCTTAAAGCCCCCCAACAAGGTGAACCCATTGTTTCTTGAAGCATTCTATTGCAATTTTGGAAAGCTCAAATTTTTATCTGTGTAATTTTGTCTCTCAGAAGGCCTGAAAAGTCAGAAGTGAAAAATTCTATTGGGAGGACACACTTTCTGCTGAATTTATAATAGGGAATCTTTAGTAAGAACTTGGAGCTTTTTTCTTTACCTTTTCCCTCCCTATATCTTCTGCAGAGTCTTGAAAACATAGCAGTATATGTGTATGAATGTGGAGGAGGCAAAGTTATTTCCCCCCAGGAGCTGTTAATGTTGGCTTTGGAGAGACAAATGGCAGAGATAGACGTGCTTCCCATATGGCACAAGAGTTGGGTTTGTGGACAGACAATATTGTTCTTGAACCTCTTCTTTCTAATTAGAAGAGGGGAGGTGTTTTACACAATGTGACCCTGGAAGCTTTTTTGAGCTTTGTTTGTAAGGTGTTTAATAAGGAGTTACTTCTCTAGATTCTTGCCTATTTATTTCTAAATTATATTTATCCACTTTGTTCCACTAATCAACTCTTACATTTCCCTCCTAATATCAAATAGTTTTGATAATTGAAACTTTGTAGTATTTTGCAATCTTAGTTGCACTAAGCCTCCTTTCTACTTTTTTCCTCCCAAATCTTTTCTTGAGTTTTTATTCCTTCAAGTGAATTTTGTTATTATTTTGTCTAATTCTATAAAGTATCTCTATGATAATTTGATTGTACAGTCCTAAATGTATGGAATAATTTGGGTGACATTGTCACAGGCCCAGGCATAAATATTGAATGTTATACTGATTATTCTACTTTTGTTTTGGTAAAAATTGTTTTTGTAGTTCTTTCATGTAAGTCTTACATGTGGCTTAGTAGGTTACCAGATATTTAATGAATTTTGTTATTGAAAAATGGAATTTCTCTGCAGATTAAAACAACTCTGAGGTATCACTTCATACATATCAGATTGACTAATATGACATAAAAGGAAAATGATACATGTTGGAGAAGACATGGGAAAATTGGAACACTGATGCATTGTTGGTAGAGTTGAGAACTGATCCAAACATTCTGGAGAGCACTTTGGAACTATGCCCAAAGGGCAATCAAACTGTGTATACCCTTTGATCTAGCAATACCACCACTAGGTCTGTATCCCAAAAAGATCATAAAAAAGGGGAAAGGACCCACAAGTACAAAAATATTTAAAACAGCTCTTTTTGTGGTGGCAAAGAACTGGAAATTGAGGGGATGCTCATCAATTGGGGAATGGCTGAACAAGTTGTGATATTTGAATGTAATGGAATACTATTGTGCCATACTCTTTTCACTTTTTTGTTCTTTTATTTCTTTCTCATAGTTTCCCATTTCGTTCATTCTTCTTTCACAAAATGACTAATGTGTAAATATGATTAATAAAATTATATGTACAACACATATAATCTATATCAGATTGTTTGCTGTCTTAGGGAAGGGAAGGGATGGGAGGGAGAAAAATTTAGAACTCAAAATCTTTTAAAAGTGAATGTTGTATATGTAATTAGAAAAAAAAATACTATTAAGAGGGGGGAAATAAATAAAATGCATCCTTCTGCAAAAAGAGAAAATAGGATTTCTTATGATAGCTTTCCATCCTAGGTCTCCACCCCTCCCCCAGAAATGTACAGAAAGGATAATGCTTTTATGCGTTTATTTTTTATCCTCTTACTTTACTAAAGCTATTATCTCAATATTTTCAGTGACTTGCTGAGGTTCTCTAAGTAATTATATCATCTGCAAACAGTATTTATTTTTTTCCTTTTCCCCCCTTATGATTATTATCAGTTTCTTTTTCTTAATTCATATTTTTACCATTGTCAAACAAGAGTGGATGCAATTGCCATCTTACTTGCAAGATGAATAGGAAAATGTCCAAAGTTCTCAGAAATAATGCCAGATCCTGATTTTAAATAGATAATTTTGATCCCATTAAGAATAGGTCCTTTGGTTACTATGTCTTCCAATGTTATGAACAGAAATGAGTACCATATTTTGCTAAAAAACTTTTTTTTCCTGCATCTATTGCAGTGGTTGGCAAACTATTTCTGTAAATGACCATACAGTAAATATCTTAGGCTTTGCAGGTGACAAAGCAAAATCAGGGATATAATGTATAAAGCAGATTTCTATAAATTTTATTGATGAAATTCAAAGCATAATAATAATTGATTACAATTGTTTTTGTAATACAGATCTACTAATGAGAAAAATGAATTTTTTGTGTGTGATAACATTTACCTTTAATTGAAATTCAAAGTTAGTGTCCTCTATCCTCAGAATTAATAGAAAACATTTATCTGTTAATGCTGATCTGCAATGAGATTTTACATATTTTTGCCTTTGAAAATGTCTTTTCATACAAAAAAATACTGGCCAAATACTGATATGAATCCTTGAGCATATGACTATAATTGAGAATATATTCGTCACTTTGAAGACTTTACAGAAACTTAGTACATTCTTTTCTTGATATTTGACTGTCATGTGTGCTGCTGGAACTGTGGTTTGAGCTCAGAAACTATATGCTGCAAATTTGTGTGAGGATGATGATCTCACTTCTTGTTTTTATTTTTGACAATAGGGAAAGAATAAAGTAACTTGACATTACTTGCGACTCGAACAATGTTAGTTGTCATCAAATTGACTTCATCACAGTATGCTTCACATATAAGTGCTATTTTACCTTGCTTAGATCAAATTTGTTAAGAAACATTATCAAATCTGCAGCAAACGCTAAAGCCATTTAGTGTTCAACAATAATGGTTGAGGTCAATCCTGAGTTCAAAAAATTGTAATAAAACTTCTCTTTTTCCTTTGCTTTTCTTGTTTTGATATGATGGATATGCAGTGGTAATAAAAATGATGTAAAATGTTGTATTATGGTGATATTCACGACACTCAAAACGCTGTCAAGTTATAAATGCATCATTACAATTTGTAGTGTGTCTAACAGCAGTGTGAAGTGACAGGAGCACCATATAAGGTTTTTGAAACTACTCAACTTTCATTGTAGCATGAAAGCAGTCACAAACAAAATATAAACAAATTAGTATGGCTATATTCCAATAAGACTTTGTTTATGGACACTGAAATTTTGATTTCATATAATTTTCACATTATGAAATATTCTTTCTTTTTTTCAACCATTTAAAAAGGGAAAAAAAATATTCTTAGGCCACGGGCTGTCTCTTCAAAAATAAAGTTTCACTAATCACAGTAGATCTGGAAACAATTGTTATTAATACTCTAAAATTATTTCAATAAATTAGCTTACAAATAAAAAAATTATCAGGCCTTCTAAAAATCACACAGGAGTCTTTTTCAAAAGATTTTTTTAACTTAAACATTCCTTCCTAAAAGTCTTTCCCTTCTTTAAAAACAGCTTAAAATTTATCCTGGCATTAAAAAGATAATCACTAAACTTTCATGAAGTACATTTGCTGGAAACCTCTAAAATGACAGATATCTCTCTTACTTAATCTTAAAGCAAAAATAAATCTTGAAAATAGGAATTTATCAAGACTGAGTTGGTGGAAAATGCCTTTAAGTATCTTAAGTAAATCCAAAAGTCTTAGTAACAAAAAATAAATTTCCAAGTATCACAAATTCCTAAGTACCACCCCCCTTTAGTTAAAAGGCATTTGCAATGGGGAGGAAGTTCAGTTTTTCTAAGCCAAAAAAAAAATATACCCCATTAAATTAGACTTATCACCACAACAAAGTTTACCAAGCCTTTAAAAATTTACTCAATATCTTTTTCTTCCCTTTGTCTTTAAAAATATCAGTAGAAATCAAGAAAAATAATTATATCCTGTCATGCCACATAGACAGTGAATATGTGATTGTCCACTCAAACCCATAGAAAAACAACACTGGTCAATTGCTGTAAACTCCAAATGAACATATACATAAATCTATCCTTAGAGGAAGCGAGCTTGAAAATCACTCCTGTTTCGTGCAAGGATTTAATTTAGTCAGTAGGAATTCCACAACACAGAAAATTCTTGCTCACTGTTGATAAGAATTTATGACTAGATGGTTCTAAGAATCCTTATAGGTTTACAAAGGAGATTTTACAAGGTTTTTTCTTCTTATACTTACCAATTTTTCTTTTAAAAATATTTATGTAAATACTTTATAAGTTTTAACATTGTAACAAAGCTCCAAATAACCTAGTTAACAACCTCATACTTTTCATAAGTGATAGCCAAATAATTTTAGGTGAAACTTTCTCTTAAATACAGCAAAAATGGAAGTTTAAGTTCTTAAATTACAGTACTTCAGAATATTACAGTACATGTTCAACAGGGCTGATAAAAGGCTTTAATAGCTTTCTACCCCATTCACTCTTTTTTTTTAATAGTACAATTCTTAATCCAACAACAGAAATTGCTGATAAATTACAAAATATAAAAAAATATAGAAACATAACAATATTATTTATTTAAAACTTGAAACAAAATGTATTACCAATCAGATGGCCTCAATTCAGGTGAATGTACTTCCGAATTACCTCACACAGAAAGTCATTCATCTCATCACCATTGGCATTGCATATTGATCACATCTAAAAACCCATATAAATTAAGGGGTGAGAGAGAATTGTACTGAAAGAAAGAGAAAGGGAGAGGTAGAATGGGGTAAATTATCTCACAAAGAAGAAGTAAGAAATAGCTTTTACAGTGGAGGGAAAGAGGAGGGAGGTGAGAGGGAATGAGTGAATCTTATTCTCATTAGATTTGGCTTAAGGAGGGAATAACATATATACTCAATTGGGTATGGAAATCTATTTTTCCCTACAGTAAAACAGGGGACAAAGGGATAAGAGGGGGATGAAACAAGGGCGGGCAGATTGGGGGAGGGAGTAATCAAAAGCAGACACTTTTGATGAGGGACAGGGTCAAAGGAGAGAATAGAATAAATGGGGGGGCAAGATAGGATGGAGGGAAATGTAGTTAGTTCTTCACAATATGACTATTATTGAAGTATTTTGCATGATTACACATGTATAATCTATATTGAATTGCTTGCCTTCTCAGTGAGGGGAGGTGGGGAGGGAGAGAGGGAGAGAATTTGGAGCTCAAGGTTTTAAAAACGAATGTTAAAAATTGTTTTTACATGCAACTGGGAAATAAGATATATAGGCAATGGGGTATAGAAATCAATCCTGCCCTACAGGAAAATAGGAGAAATAAATAAGGGGGGGGTGTATGATAGAAAGGAGAACAGATTGGTGGAAGGGGTATTCAGAATGTGCTCCGTTGGGGTGAAGGAAGGGGAGAGATGGGGAGAAAATTTGGAACTCAAAACCTTGTGGAAGTAAATGTTGAAAACTAAAAATAAATAAATTAATTAATAAAAATGAGAATAAAGGAAAGGAAAAAAGAAAAAAAACCATATATTATAAACCTAAATATTAAATGCAAATTAAGAAATGGAAAAAAAAGCATTGCCATGTGCACAGCAAACCTTAAGGGAGGATTAAAAACATACAGCAACAAATTTCCATTTCAAGAAAAAAATAAAAACCCATATAAAGTTATCAAGTGTGAAGCAATTACATCTAATTTAAGAGATAATAAAAATAGTTACATTCATATAGCATTTGTCCTATGCCAAGCATTGTGCCAAGCACTTTACAATCATGTGATCCTCAGAACAACCCCAGGAAGTGGGTGCTATTATTATCCCCCTACAGAACAGTAAACTGAGGTATATAGAACTTTCTTGGGAGCCATACAGCTAATAAATTTCTTAATGCCCAATAACAAATGTCTTTTTGTGTTAGGTTGTAATTTACCATAATGATTCTGATATGAGAGCACACTCAGACCCCATTCTTATTTCCTTCAGGACAGATTTTGGCTTAAATCAAATAAAATCCAGATTTATAATCACTAATCATAACATTTTGAATTTCTAAGGCTCAATACTCTTAGCACTTTAAAAGAAAAAGAAGATTGTTATCCATAAATTCATATATTTCCTTTTTTTTAAGCACATGTGGTGACAATTCCCAGCTCTGTGTAGCTTTTTCCTCTACTTCCATACAGACCTAGAATCCCCTGCCTCCTTTACTTTTGAGATTCACCACATAAAGAGCTTCCCCAAACATTTTATCTTCCAATTCCCATTCTCCTGGGAATTTCAAGCTGCATACACTTGGAAACACATATAAAGTCTGACAAATAGTTTAAATTCATCTCCATTATCATTAAGTTTGCTTAAAGTGTGCTGGGTTAAAATATTATTAGATTCTAAGTTGAAAGGCTGCTTTTGGCCCAGGCAAAGAAGAGACCTAAGGAATTTAATTTATTGCTGGCAGGGCATGGCCAGTTTCCTCAGGCAGAAACCTTCAAGAGCTTTGGCAGTTACTTAAACAGGTGAATTAAAAAATAATTGAGCAGTACAAGAAAACATTAAGATTTTTATACAATAATCAAAAGGCTTTCTACATGTTCATCCTGAAAGTTAGGTGAACATGCTTAACCAGATGATCTAACTTTATTCATGGACTAAAGGTGATTACAGACTAATTTGTAAAAATCTTCACCTTTGCAATTTCTAGTTCTTACCTGAAGTCAAATCACTGCACTTTAACAATCTAAGCATGAGGCTAGATCCTGAAATCTTAAATTACTGACACCTTAACCCAGTTACTAATCTGCTACTGGTTATTATTTTTTTTTACACTAACCTTTTAACAACTAAGTCCATAACCCAAAAGAATTAAAGATGAGTTCATATTTCTAATAATATTTCTAATATAATAAATTATCAAATTAATGTTAGTCATTGTCTTTTATACACATTAAAAATCATAGAATTGGCTTTTAACTTGGCTTAAAACCACACAGCTACCAAGTTTCCTGATACAGGATGATAATAATAATAATGCAATCTGCATCCATTTTCCAGACAATAATATAAAGAACCTTGATTTATAATTTCAGTGATTTAGTATTATATTTTACATAAGGGCTATTTATTCTAAGCATTTCATATGATTGGATTCATTATGTCCAGCTAATCTACTGCCACAGATTTTAAAGTGACAGTCTATAACAAGAGGGGTTTGAAACACGCAGTGTCCTCCATTTTGATTCCTCTTAACCCCTTTAACAGAAACTGACTTACAAAAGCCTTGATTGCTTACTTTACACAATTTTCTAAATTTCGAATGGTACTCACTCTCCTTTCTTTCCTACTGCTCCTCACTTTTCAGAATCTGGGGAGAGTTAACACTTAATAATTTACAAATGGAGAAAGCTGTGTTTCTCACAATCTTTACCAATGTTATTTATAAAAAACAACCTTTACAATGCTAATATACATTTTAAACAAATTACTGAAATCCTAAAGTGATTGCATTTGAGGCTATGATATAAAAGCCCTGATCAAAGTGTCTTAAAAGACAAAAACCTTATTTTTGGCATTTTAAACACATTGCACTGATGTCAGATATATTAGGGGGAAGGGTAAAGACAGCTCTTTAGATTTAATTTAAACATAATCCAAGCGGCTACAAGTGGCTCATTAATTAACCTCACTTGAAAGGATGGGCTCGCTCCTAAGAATTAGCTGTTGCAGACTACAGCCAAGCTATGGGCTGCTTGGAATGGGATGTTACCAGCTTGCAGCTGCAGTTTTAAAGCTCCACCAAAACAAAACTTGGCATTTTTACTCAGAGATAGATTCCTTCTCTGATTTCACCTCCCAAACTAACTCCTGGGAGAGTCTCATCCTGCTTTTTTAAATCTTAGCTGCATTGGTTTTGCTTGTGCAAAAGCTTTTACATTTTATGTGAATAAAATTATCCATTTTAAATTCTATTATTCTCTTGGTCATTTTTTTTTTGGTTATGTACTCTTCTCCTGTAATTGAGAAAGGCATTTAGGACACATAGTAGATAGAGCACTGGACCTAGAGTCAGAAAAACCTTAGTTGAAATCTGGCAGCAGATATTTACTATCTGTGTGACCCAAAGCAAGTCACTTAATCTTTGCCTCAGTTTCCTCAACTACAAAGTAGGGATACTAGCACCTCCCAGGGCTGTTGTGAAAATCAAATGAAATAATATTTGTGAAGCACTTAGCAGAGTGCCTGACACATAGTAAATACTTAGTAAATCCTTGTTTCTTTCCTTCTTTTATGCTCTAATTTGTTCATGATGAGACATTTTATATAATAATAATAATGATAGCTAACATTTATATAGCACTTACAATGTGCTACACACTGTGCTAAGCACTTTACAATTATTATCTCATTTGATCCTCACAACAAGGCTTGGGAGGTAAGTACTATTATTATCTCCATTTTATAGATGAGTAAACTGAGGTGAACAGTGGTTAAGTGACACTTGAGGGGCACACAGCTGGTAACTGAGGCTGGATTTGAATTGAGGTATAATTTCTTTGATTTTTATTTACTATCTGCTAGATAAATGGATTTATTTGCTATTAGCTATCTGTGATCTTTGTTTAGCAAGCATTTGGTGGGAAAGGAGTCAAGCCTTGGATAGATAGCTTGGAACATTCCTCTATAAAGGCATAACAATTAGGAGTACAGCTTGAATCTAAAAATTATTTATCCTAGACTAATAATATTTAGGGGACAGATGTAATTCTAATGTCCTTTCTCTGAGGAGAGAAGAGAAACTGACTTTTGGCACCAATCTCCTACTTTTCTTCTTGCCTAAAATCTAAGGCTCCTTTGGAGAGAGGTGGGCAGAGGAGACTCTAGCAATATTTATTCTAAAGATATCTATTGTCTGCCTTCTAGCCACATCTAAACAGACACACATAGACACACATCACATACACATGTGTGCATGCACACACACATACACACACATCTTCATATTAGCCTCCGCCTCAATTTCAGGGAGTTTATTTTAGATGAAAAGTTCTGAGTTCAGTCATAATCACTCTGAGCCTTCGGTTAGGAAAATTCTGAACACCTATGTAGAGCACCCTGGCTCTATGCCAAACTATCTACCTCTCTATTTAATTGCACATATATATGTGTATGTATATAGTTATATAATTATGTATACAGTTATATATGTGTTATATATGTATATATATAGCTACAGATTTAAAATTGTATACATAGTGTTACACGTACATATATCGTTATATGTAGTTACATAGTCATATTTACAACTATAATTATCCCCTCCTCTTTTGTGGTTGAGGCAAAATTGTTTACTAGAAATGTTTGAGTAACAAAAAAGAGATAGAAGATTACCTTCAAAAATAGAAGATACCCAAACTAACATAACACCAAATAGAAATTCTGGACAATCCAATAAGAAAAAAAGGAAACAGAACTAGCTGTAAAAAAATTACCAAAGGAAAAAAACCTGCTTCTGACAGATTTACAAGAGAATTTTATCAAACTTTTAGAGAACGAGTAATACCTATACTACAAAAATTGTTGACAAAAAAGTACTTTCTCAGTCTCATTTTATGAGACAAAAATTATAGAGTAATATCATTAATTAATATCAACCTAAAAATTTAGATAAAATCCTGACCAAAACACTATAACAATTTATCCAAGAAAGCATTGGTCATAATAAAGTTACACAAAATGCTGGAGTGGTTCAAGATTGGGTTGGCAAAGACAGAAAGCAGGAAGAAGTAGTAAAGCTCACCACTTTCCCACAACTACTTCAACAAAGATTTAGGAATAGTGAAGAGTGAGTAGTTATTGGGAAATCAAAGGAGAGACAACAGTGGGTCATTTTTATAGCTCAAGATTATGAATTTAACTCATAGGTAAATGTCCAGGTGCAGATCGGAGATGGGCCTGTACTGCTATCACTTGGACCTTTGTTCAGGATTTCAGATTCATTCTGTAGGTATAGACTAGATGCGTGCCTATTGTTGCTCTGAACATAAAGCAAGATCATAGACTGAATCCTCAGGCCACAAGTGAGTGACCGTGGCAATAATTGTGGATGGTGGAGCACTACAGCTCTAATGCTCTGAATTTGCAGAGCTTTCTAGTGCTAGTTATCAGGGGTTGGGGCTAGCAACTGCCTACTGGAGCTCCTGGGGACAAATGTACATCCAAGTCCAAGCCCAGTTATGTTTTCCAGAGTCAAACCAGGCTGTGGAGCCCACAAATTGCAGACTAGCAGGGTAGTTATCACACTGTGGTACAGATCAGATCCCTTAGAGGGACCTTATAGATTCTTGGCTTAAGCTGTCCTTGAGATCTTTGAAGTGTACAAGCACTCAATATTCCTAGAGAACATATCACTTAATTCCTGGAGAACATAGTGACAAGATCCCAGATATTATAAGCCAGAACCCTATAAAGTCCCAACATTTCTTCCAGACATGCACTTAGATCATAGCCCTAACACAAAATCCCAAATCAGGAAGTAAGGCTAAAAGAATAAGTAAACAAAACAAAACAAAAAAAAGACTCCCACCATAAAGAGCTATCATAGAGACAGAGGCACCAAAAATACAAACACAGAAGACAAGAATAACTTCAAAACACCTGCAAACAAAGCTTGAAAGAAGGATACAGTTTGGTTACAAGGTCAACTAGAATTCCTAGATGAAATAAAGAAAGCTTTTTTTAAAAGAGTTTAAAATGATATTATAAATAGTATTAGAGTGCTAAAAGCAACAACTGGAAATTAAATGAGAACTTTGGAGTAAAGACTTGAAAGGTGTTCTGCTGCTGGGTCTAACTAATTACTTTTGGTCATTTAGGTTTGATATTGGAACAAAATGAATCTCTAACAGGTCATTCAACATTTTTTTTTAAAAAGGTGATTATTTAGGGCAGTAGATAGATCTTGAAAACCCCTTGAGTTGATTCAGCTGTGTGAAGCTTTCATTGTGATCCATTAGCTGAGCATGTGAAGGTTCTTCTAGTTCTTCACGTCTGCTTTGTACTTAGGCAATAGGGAAGTGACATCAGTAATATGATCATTAGTCCTTTGAGCCAATCAAGTCTCAAGGAATTTCTCAATGCTTTTTAAGGAAAAACTAACCTAACCTGCAAGAGTGGGAGGGTAGGAGAGAGTTAATATATTATTCCTACCACAGAAGAAATAACAGTTAAGTACAACTGGTACAAAACTTTAACCTGACAGACTCTGAAAGTTTGAGCAAATCAAACAGAAGTTAATGACTCCATGAGACAAGAAATATTAAAATAAAACCAAAATACTGAAACAGTTGAAGAAAATATAAGGTATTTCATTTTTTCAAAGCTGACTTGGGAAATATATCAAAAGTTCATTTAAGAATCATTGGCCTCCACGAAATGTAGGACCAAAAAACGAGCCTGGACAAATATTCAAGAAACTGTATAAGAAAATTACATATAAACATACACATACACATACACATACACATACACATACACATACACATACACATACATATATACATATACATATACATATATACATACACATACATACATATATACACATACACACATACACACACACACAAACACACACACATATGTATATATGAACCAGAGGGCAAAGTGCATATAGAAAAACGTCAACTGGTTACCTTCTGAAAGAAACTCCAAAATAGTAACTCCCAGGAAGATCATAGACAAGATATAGAGTTTTCAGGTTGGTGGAAAAAATGCTACAAATAGTCAAAAACAAAGAATTCTGGTACCAAAGGGATCACACAAGATTTGGCAGTTGTCATTAGAAAGAAGTGGAATGCTTGAAGGCAAAAGACACACAGACTTATAAATAAGAATAACTCACCCAGAAAAACTAAGAAAATAATATAGGAAAAAAAATGGGCTTTTAATAAAGGATTTATGAACATTCATAATGAAAAGTTTGTAAAATTACAAATACTAGAATTAAGAGAAATAGAAACAGGTGAAAAAAATGAACAATCACTTACAAGGAACTATATAAGGATGATTTATTTACATTTTAATAATGGGAGACAACAAGTGCCCCCTCAGAACACTACCATCAGGTAAAACAGAGGGAGCTAAAAGATGGAAGGCTTTGTTATGTTTTTGTTGACCTAAAAAATAAATAAAAAGGAAGGAGAAAAGAATATGCTAGGGAAGAAAATGGGAGGAAAGGTAGAGAAATTTACAATATCACATTATCCCAGTATGCAATAAATGACGATACAAATGGCAATACAAACAAAGAGGAAAGGTTGTAGGGAGCAGTTATCACTTGTACCACACTTTTATCTGAAAAACAACAATAGCTAAATTTATATAGCATTTACTATGTGCCAGGTGCCATAGTAAGTACTTTACAATTATTATCTTGTTTGATCCTCACAACAACTTTCAGAGTAGGTGCTATTGTAACCTCCATTTTACAGATGAGGAAACTGAGGCAAATAGAGGTTGTGACTTGCCTAGTTTCACATAGCTAGTAAGGTACAAGGCTTGATTTTAATTCAAGCCTTCCTGATTTCAGGTCACTAATTCAGATCAGTTTAGGACAGCTAGGTGGTCAAACAAGGGTAGAACACACACACACACACACACACACACACACACACACACACGGAGAGAAAGAAAGAGAGAGAGAGTTTAGTGTAGGAAATGCATTTGGCTCAACAGAGAAATAAGAGTGAATGGGGAAAGGGTAAAATAAGAAGAAAGGAATATTCTGGAGAGATTAATCATAAGCCAAAAAAAGCCTGTTAGAGGGCAGATCATGAAAAGAGGCTATAAAAGGAAAAAGAAGGGATACAAACTTTTGTTTGGGTTCTACATGAGGGGAAAAATATAGGGATAGGGGAGCAGAAGCTTAATAATGCCTTAAGTACTGAACACATGACTTTCTCATCTCCCTCCTTGTAACAAGGAAGTCAGAGAAAAAGGAGAAGAAAATACACAAGAATAAAATAGAGGCAGATACACAATTAATGATTATAACTATGAATGTGAATGGAATGAACATGCCCATAAAAATGAAAATGATAGCAGAATATGTTAGAATCCCATGTTTAGGATTCTTGTTTTCAAGAACCATACCTACAATGATTTGCATAGAGTTAAAAAGAAGGCATGGAGCAAAATGCATTATGCTATAGAAGAATTCAAAATATGGATATCAGTCATGATCTTGTACAAGACAACAGCAAAGTTTTACTTGATTAAAAGAGTTGAATAGAAAATTAAAAAGAGTTAAACAGGGAAAGATACTATAGATAATTAAATAATATGAATGTTTATCATAAATGCAATGAATGGTACAGCATCTAAAAACTCAGAGAAAAAAAAGCTAGGCAAATTACAAGGAGAAATAGACAGTAAAACTGTAACACTGCACTTCAATGTATTATTTCCAGACATAGACAAACTTAACATAGAATAAACAAGTCAGAAAAGAAATTGAAAGAATTTTAGAAAAGTTGGATATTATAGCTCTCTGGTGGCAATTACTGTTGGGGAATAAAAAGGAATATGCATGTTTTTTCACTAAGTGGCACATTTATAAAAATTTAACAAAATTTAGGGCATTAAAAACTTTGTAAATGAATGCAGAAAAGCAAAAATATTAAACAACGGAGCAGGATACAATAAAAATTCTATTCAGTAAGGGCCCATTGAAGGATTAAAAATCAATTAGAAACTAAATAACCTAATTCTACGAAATTGGTGGGTCAAAAAACAAATAAAAGAAACAATAGATAATTTCATCAGGGACAATGATGAAAATGACATATCAAAATTTATGAGATAAAGCAAAAACCTCCAACAAATTAGTGGAAAAAGTTCCTCTCTAAATACTTTCATTAACAAAAGAAAGAACAGATCCCTGAATTGGACAAAACTCAGTAACAAATAATACCCAGCAAATTAAAGCACCTCATACTAAACTTCAAAGTAAAAATTCAAAAAACCAAATAAGAGGTTAAAATAATTGAAACTTAAAATTTTTGATTAAAAAATAAAATAAGGAGAATAAAAACTAATATAATAGAAACTCACTAGCTAATTTGAGTTTTTAAAAAAGAAAGAAAATAAAATTACCAATCAAAAAGTGAAAAAGGAAAATTCTCAATAAAAAGTAAGAAATTAAGAAAATTAGTAGAAACAATTTTGCCTAACTATATGCCAAGAATAATTTAACATTAGGAAATAAGTACTATAATTAATCATATTTTTAAAAAGTCATGCAAAACTACATGATTACCTCAGTATTTGCAAAAGAAAAGATTTTCACAAAGTATAACATTTCTTTATGCTTTAAAAAAAAGTCCCTACAAATTATGGGCATAGAGGAACCTTTTCTCAATACAATAAAACTACCTAAAACCCCAAATAAGCATTATGCACAATGGAGATGTACCAGATCCCAAAAAAAGATCACAAATAAAGCCAAGATGACCTTTTTCTCTCTTATAATTTGATGTAGTTGTAGAAATGTTAGCAATACCAACATGGCAAGATAAATAAATGGCAGACAGCCAAAAAAAAAAAAAGGTAAATCTTCTCATTTTCTATTGACACAGTGACCTACTTAGAAAATCCTAGGGACTTGCTCGCTCCTCCCCCGCCCCCCGCCCCAATTGAGACATACTTTTAGCAAACTTGCAGCCTACAAAATATAAAACGAAAATCAACAGCATTCCTCAAAGTTCAGAAAGCAACAATAGAAAGAGGACACTCATTCAAAATAGCTACAACAAATATTTTGTAGTCAGTCCTTCAAAATATACTCAAAACAAATGCTCCTTAAAGATGTGCCAAATAACTTGTATGGCTAGAAGTATATTGTTCATGTCTAGACCATACCATAACAACAACTATACTACCAAGGTTCATATACCAATATGGGGTATTCAGGGAGGACTAGCACATCTGGTGTGAGGACTTGCCAAGCCCTTTTCAGGGCTGCTCATCTACCTTTGGCATTCACCTCTTATCCAACTCTCACCTGTGGCTCCAAAGAGCTGTAGCATAAGCAGCAGCCAAACCCCAGTAAAACCATCTCAGCAGAGGGGCTAAACCACGCTGAGGGTAACAGACAGACCTCAAACCCTTTGGTGGGTTGGGGGATATCTATCCAAGTGTGTGAAGACTTACCCTGGTGGAATGGGTAGACAAGAACAATTTGTTCCAATGGTCATAAAGGCAGCTAAAGCAGGTGCTGTGGAATGCTTAGAGCTTGGCCAGATGTTGAAGACACCAGTCATCTACTGCATCCCAGGCCATTACCAGTCATCCTGACTTTTGTCTTGCTACTAGACTTCGATGACTGGAAGAGAGAATGAGGCTGATGACTCTGTACAACTCTGCTTCACTTAAATCCAATTCATACACGACTCAAGACATTGCCTCATGATATCATTGGTCCTCTTCAAAAAGAGAATGAACAACAACAACCAAAGTTAATTTACAGATTTAATGCTATACAAATCAACCCACCAAAGAGATACTTTACAGAGCTGGATAAAATAATAACACAATTCATTTTGAGGAACATGAGCCTTAGAAAGTCAAGAGAAATGATGAAAAAAATATCAGCGTGAAGAGGGAAAAGCACTTCCAGACCTCAAACTATATTTTAAAGCATCAGTAATCAAGATCATTTCATGCCAGTTAAAAAATATAAAAGTAAATCAAATACATGGTCAATAATTCATTTGTCTGTTCTCATTCATTAACATGAGCATTCAAATTAACCTGCATACCAAAAATCTTGGCATGCTCTTTATTGTTTTCTTTAATATGACTATTATTTCCCTGATTTGTTCTTTGACTCACTTCTCAGTATAACATTAGTTTACATTTAAATCTGTATCCTTTATATTTTCTTATTGATTCCAACTTTATTGCATAAAGTTCTACAAAGTTTGTATTTAAAACTTGCCTTGAGTTCTTTCTTCCCTAGATCAGCTTTTTAAAGGTGCTAAAAAGTTAATTGTAAAGATTGCCATTCAATAATCAATAAAGATCTATCATGTCACTTTCCTAATATGATTTTCAGATTCTTAATTTTTCTTATTTACGTTTCCTTTTGTGTCTAAGTCAGAAAGCTGCACATTGAAGTCCTCAACAATTATTACTTTATTATTTAGGTCTTCCTATAATTAAACTAATGATTATTTTAAGTAATTTTAACTTCAATGTCATTTGATGGATACATGTTTAATTTAATATTATTTTATAGTTTTAGGCTTAATGCATTATCCTCTTAACTGCATGTACTTTTCCGTTACCTTATCTGAGATCATAGATTTAGAGTTAAGGTGATCTTTGAGATTGCTAGTCCAACTCCCCTTATTTTATAGCATCTTCATACCCATTACATTGATGTACCACAATTTATTTAACCGTTTATAATCAGTGGACATCTACGTGGCTTCCAGTTCTTTGCTACCACAAAAAGTGATGCTATGAATCATTTTATATTCTGTCTTTGGCCACTTTAGTAAAATATACACACATGTATATGTAGATGTAGATGTAAATATACAGACACTATATATATATATATATGTATACACACATACATATATATGCACATGTACTATGTGTGTGTGTGTGGTGTGTGTGTGTGTGTATGTGCAAGAGGGATCTTTGGATATTGGGATTTTAACCACTTTTAAAAGCATAATATAAAATTGCTTACTATGTTCAAAGCACTAAGGATACAAATAAAAATATAAGAAATCACTGCTCTCAAGTAGCTCACATTCTAATGGAGGAGTTAATACACATAGAAGATTTCAGCTAGGAGTAAGATGCAAAAGTTCCATTGTCCATAGGGTTCATGGGCAAAGCAACCTTTTCTTTAATGCCATTTCCACTGATAAAATCATATCTGATTCTGATGTTGAACTATATAACAGCATCAAGGACTTTAGTGACAACAATGTTCTTTTTTCTCTTTGGTGTTGCTGTTCAGACATGTCTGATTCTTGTGACTCCATTTGGGATTTTTTTGGCTAAGATACTGGAGAGGTTTGCCATTTCCTTCTCCAACTCGTTTTACAGATAAGAAGATTGACTTGCCCAGGGTCACACAGCTAGTAAGTGTCTGAGGCAGGATTTGAACTCATAATGATGAGTCATCCTGATTCCAAGCTCAGTGCTCTATCCACTTGGTCACCTAGCTGACCCCTTCTTTACTAGCAGTAGCTAAAGAATCTACAGAAATATTTGTCACACATTATCCCCTTTGGGATCATTCCCAGATGATCGTTGTAGGACCTAGGCTGGAAGCTCTGTTATTTCCAAAGCTCTTGCATTCATGGTCCTGGGCTATTTCTAGTGGGATGTAAAGGGAGGATGTAACTGAGGTATGGTTTTTCCAATAGCAATGTATGGCTGTGAGAGTTGGACTATAAGGAAAGCTGAGTGCTGCAGAGTCAATGCTTTTGAATTGCGGTGCTGAAGAAGAATTTTGAGAATCTTTTGGATAGTAAGTAGATCAAATCAGTCAATACTTGAAGAAATTAATTCAGGCTATTCACTGGAAGGTCAAATACTGAAGCTTAAATACTTTGCCTGAGAAGATGGGACTCATTGGGAAAAGCCCCTGATGTTGGGAAAGATGGAAGGCAAAGGAAAAGGGAATGGTAGAGGATGAAAATGGATAGATAGTATTATTGAAACAATGAACTTACCAGATTGGCTAAAATGATGGAAGGGGAAAGTGACCAATGTTGGAGAGGATGTGGAAAAATTGTGACACTAACTCATTGTTGGTGGAATTGTGAGCTAATTTTGGAGAGCAATCTGGAATTATGCTGAAAGAGTTATTAAACTACCCCTATACCTTTTGATCCTAGGCCTATTTCCAAAGATCATTAGGGAGAAAAGAAAAGAACCTATATGTTCTAAAATGTTTATAGTAGCTCTTTTTGGTGGCAAAGAACTGGAAATTGTAGGGATAGCCATCAGTTGGGGAATGGCTGAACAAGTTTATATGATTCTAATGGAATACTATCATACTATAAGAAATGATGAGCTCAATGATTTTAGAAAAACATAGAAAGACTTATAAGAAATAATGAAGAGCAAAATGAGCAGAACCAAGAGAACATTACATACAATAACAGCAATATTGTTTTAGGAACAACTTTGAGCAAATATATTATTTTGACTATTATAAATACCCAAATTAACAATAAAGGACATATGAAGAAAGACATTATCTGCATCCAAAGAAAGAACTGATAAATAGAAGTGTGTATAGAACAGGTTTACACACACATGCATATATGTGTATATATGTGTGTCTGTGTGTATATATGTACATATACATGTGTGTGTATGTGTATGTATACACATATACACACACACTCATATATATTTGCATCTAATGGTAGCAATGGGGAAAAGAAAAAAAGAAAAAAGAAATTTTCGCAATTTTGTTGTATATTTGAAAGGAATAGCAAGTTGCCCATAATAAATTTGCAGTTTCATATGCAATCATCCTTTTCATTCTACTATGTTATGGAAATGCTTGTTTTATTTCTTAAATTAAAAATGAAAGAAATTTTAAAAAAGAAATAATGAAAATGAACTTGAACTTGGATATACTTCGAGTTAGTGGAAGATGGAAAGGCCTGGTGTGCTATGGTCCGTGGGGTCATGGAGAGTCAGGCGCGGCTGAAGGATTGAACGACAACAAGCTAAGGGGGTGGTGGCACTCCAACTTGCCTGATATATGTTGCCTCCCATCTCTTTCCCAGGGTGCTCTGCTGCTTTAGTTAAACTGATCCTGGTGCCTTGTAGGTGTCAGTTGGTAAGCGATTGGTGGGGAAGACAGGCTTTCTCTATAGGAATTGCCATCCCAATAAAAGCTGTAGGGGCTGGGCTAGGATAGGTGGTCTGAATGCTGCTATTTTCAGGGCTCTTGAGATCATTTGCCTGTCTGTGGCAGTTAGTCAGTAGTTATTGTTGATTGTGGTGAGGAAGTTGAAATCCTTCTCCACAATGATTGCTTCCCTCAGTGATGGTCGTGGGGGTCAGACTGGGAGTGCAGCTGGTAGTGTGGGAGCACTGTTATTGCCAAGGCTCTTAGGTTTAGAGTCCTAGACCATTTCCACTGAGGTCCAAGAGAAGGTGGTGGTGGTGGCCTGACTTGCCCAGTACATGCTACCTCCTCTCTCTCTGCTAGTGTGCCTTACTGCCCCATAGGTGGCAGTTGGCTGGCAGTGGATGGAGATGGCTTGATTCTTCTCCACCAATAGTATTAATATGCCTGTTTCCGTAGACCTTCCAACATCGATCCTTCTCATCTTTTGTCATCTTCCCAAAATTGCTATGTATGAAGTAAAACTTTAATTTGCACTAATTTGAATTTCCCTTATTGTTAATGATTTGAAGCAACCTTTCATATGGTTTTTCATATTTTTCTATTCTCTTAACTATTCATATCCTTTGAACATATCCATTGGAAAATCATTTTTCATTTTTTATATCTGTTAATTCCCTTTACATCTTGTATATCAGACTCTTATCAGAGAGAGATATTCAATGCAAAGATATCTTTTTTCTCCTAATCCACAGCTCACCTACCTTTCTAGCTTCTTTGATTTTGTTCATGGGCAGACCAAGTTGAAAGTGGGAATGATGAAAAGAAATTGTTAAGTATTAAAATTCTCTAAAATTATTTGACATTTTCATTGTTTAATTATTTAATGTTTATTTTACCTTATGCAGGGTTATGCCTTCTGATCTTGTGGCTTCAATTGAAATTATTCTTTATCTGGTATATACTTACTTTTTTTTCTGAGTTTTCATGTTGCTATGTTTGGTAAACATAACTACTCTGTCATTCTTATGGTCATGTGATCTCATTCATTTTTTTAAAAAGCATCTAACTTAATAAGCCAATACACACCCTTAAAGGTGCTATTTCAACAAGGTATCTGCCATGCATATAAGCTTATTATATAAGCTTCCTTGATGCAACTACAGAAAAAATTTTATTCAATGATCCTCTGACATCAGCATCAAATGAGACATAAAATAGGGAAATGTTTCCTAAAAATGCTTATGACCTGTGCAGGGTTCAAATGGAATAGATATTCCCTGTACATGGTGAAGTTCCCCAGATTATCCTATTTGTAAATGATATAGATAGAATCAAGTCCCGGTATTATAGAACCTTTCCAATGAGATTTACAACTATTTAAAAGAGATAGGCTTTCTTCACTTATTTGGAAAACCAAAAGGATGAAGAATGCCTATTTTCCAATCTGTGACATGCATTTAGAAGAGCAGCCCATTGAGTTAGGCTATTAGCACATATATCTTAGGTAGGCAATACAGCAAGACAATGAGCTGAACGCAAAATTCAGTTGGAGTGGGCTGCATTACAGCTGGCAAATTCTGCAGCATTTCCAACAATCTCATACTGCCTCACGATCCAAAAACTCATCTTTTAACACCAATCTGAAGATAAAATAATATGAGCCTTCTTTGTGAGATTCAGATTTTTTTTTTTAATTCAGTATGCTTAAAGTGAGCCTTAATCCAATCAGGCTCTGTGTTGGGTGATTTTGCTGCTCTAACACACAACCACCTGGAACATGTAATTCAAAGATTTTCCCCCCAAATAAGCCTCTCTCTTGGCCTCCAGTACTGTGGCAACACGAAGTCCACAAATATCCCTTTACATGGGTATGATGAAAAAATAATCCGTTAAAAAAAAAAACACTTAAATGTCAAGCAGGTAAGAAGATAAATTTTCTGTTAGTACTGAAATACGTATCAGATAGGTATGGGGGGGGAATCATCTCTCCATTTAATTCAACAGATATTAAATGCTTGCTTTGTATAGAGAGCACTTGCTAGGTGCTAGGAATCACCTAAAAATCAGAGGAGACATGAACCCTGCCTTTTTGGACATTGCAGCAAAAAAGGAAGAAAAAAACACAAATAACCGCAATACACACTATGACATCTCCCTTTCCCCCCCTTTCCCCCCCATAACTGGGAAAATAAAATGTCAGCATCCCCAAAGGGATAGTCATGGCGATGAGTGGGGATGGTGACTTGTTGAGATTAAAGACGTGAAGAAGGTCGGTGGGCAGAGGCGGTCCAATGAAAACCCTGGAAACAGCGTAGAGAGATCGAAGAAGCCTATAGATTTGCCCGTCTGGCTGAAGAACCTGGGGGGGGATCGGATCGCGCAAGCTATTTGAAAAGGACCTGAGGAATGACAGGAAGAAGGAGGGGGGTGGGGAGAGGGAAAGGGAGGGAACGAGCGAGAGAAAGGCGCCACCACACTTCCCTGCTCCAGGCAGCAGGTAGCAAGACACCCAGATCGGAGCTGCGAGAGGCGCCTTCCACTGAAAAGCAAGGAGCCCTCCAACGTGGGACAGTAAGTGACCCTGGGGATGGACATAATTCTTAGAAATGAAGGGTTGTCATTCTAGAATTTCCAGGCTTTTGTTTCCCTGCTCGTAACTTTCCTCAGGGACGTCGTGAAGGAGCCGTCAGCCTGCCTGGATGGATAGATCAGGGGTTTCTCTGAATGCAAATTTACCCAGAATAGGGGATGGGGGTGGGGAGGTAGCAGGGGGTGCTCAAACGCCCCCCAAATTTTCCTTCTCTGTAAAACGAGGTGTTGCATTGGCTTGATGGCCTCGGAGAGGTTTCTCCCGATTGCAGCCCTCGATCCTAAAACCTAAGCTTAGAAGCCTAAAATCCCATCCGTGGTAGCGGATCCTTTAGGTCGTGAGAGCATCTGACCCGATGATCCCGCAGAAGGGACGTGGAGGGGGGTGGAGGGAGAGCGGGAGACAGGGATGGAGATTCCCGATCCCTAAGGGCTGGGAGGCCCAGAAAGGAAGGTCTTCTACGACCCGGGAAGAATCCCCAGAGACCGTGGTGTTCGAGATGGGTTTTTTACTAGACGGATTGGGATTCCTCTGAAAGGGGGGAAGATAATGGGACCTTTATTGAGCCTCCTGCCCACCCACCGGCCAAAATCATTCATCATTGAAGGCGGCGGCCTCGGGCGGCCTTCGGGGATCATCGGCCTACACCTCCCCCGGCCCGTCCTAAGCTTTCTGAGGGCAGGGGTTGCTACCCTTCAGGAGAGTAGGAGGTGTCTGCAGAGGCCGGGCTGGCGGCCGAGCCGGGCGGGGCGGGGCGGCTGGGGTGAGGAGGCTCCCCGGGTCACCTCCCTCTCCCGCTCCGCCCCGCGGCCGCCCCCGGCGGGCGGGCGGGTGGGTGGAGGGGGGGCGTGGCTCCGGGGTGGCCGGAAGTCGGAAGTGTGGCCGGTAGGCGAAAGTGGCTGCCGTTGCCGCGGGGTTGGAGGCAGTCGCGGGGGTGGGTTGCCCCCGACAAAGCGCCCATCGATCCCTCCTAGGGCCCTCCGGAAAGCCGCCGTCGGCTTCCCTACCCCGCTCCTCCCGGGGGGTGGCTCTCCCGCTCCGTCCTCCATCATGTGGGAGGCGAATCCGGTGAGTGGCAGGGCGGGGCAGGGCGGGGCGGGGCGGGGCGGTGCTGTGACTGGGTGCGAGAGGGGCGGGGGAGCCTTCGAATTCCCGCCCCCCCCTCCTCCAGGGGCCGGGGCCTCGAGTTCCGCGTGCGAAGGGCCCGAGCCCCGGGACCTTCGCCCGCCGCGCCCCGCCAAGCGCTGTCGCTGTCCTTGTCCCTCCGGCCCCGCAGAGTCGGGGTTAGTGCCGGGGGCGGGGGGGGGCGAGCGCTCCTCCCTCTCCTCTGCTGGCGATCTACCGCAGATCTCCCTTTGTTGTACCCGCTCCCCCAACCCCTCAGGGACTCGGACCCTGAAAAGCGAACCGGGGATCAAATCCCGAATCTGCCATTTTTTATTGGGCGACCATGGGCGAAATGTGTAATTTTCCCGGGCTTCCATTTTCTCGTTTGTAAAGTGAGGTGTTAACGTTAGGTGGCCTTTAAAGGCCCCTTCCGGCTCTAAATTGGTGATTGGCTCTAAATTGGTGATTTTACCTCTTGTCTTCTCCACCCTGAAAAATGGACCCCTCCCACTGCTGGATTTGCAATCCCCCTTGTTCCTAGGGTAGCTGAATTTGCAATCCTCCTCTCCAAGCTGAATTTGCAATCCCCCTTGCCCCCTCGCCCCTCGCACGGCTGGATTTGCAATCCCCCTTGTTCCTTCCACAGCTGAATTCTCTATCTCCACCCCCATCCCCCACCCCTCAGCTCACCTAAGGCTTGCGTTGTTCTTGTTCTTTCGTTCAATCGTGCCGAGTAGAGACTAGACCATTAGACGTTAGGCCCTTAAGGAAAGATAGAAGGGATTTTAGAGGTTCATTATTCTCACTTTACAAAGGAGGAAACTGGATGCCTGAGGTGAAGTCACCTAGTGTTCATTAAATGCTTACTATATGCTAAGTGACGTTTTACTGAAAGGTACACATTAAGTAGAAAAATCAGGACTTAGCCCAGGTCTGTGCACTCCAGCTTGGGCCCGAAAAGCTAAGGTGTCGTCTTCCCCACTATCAGTCACCTGAAAAGAAGATTATCTTCTTTTCAGAAAAAAAAAAGTAGATATCTTGCTCTAACATAGCAAGATTTTTATTTGGTAGTGAAAAGAGGCCTTAAATTTGCTTTAGGGAAAATATTTCTTTTTGCAACAGAATTCTTTAGCGCTGGGGGAGATGATATGAGAAAGGGAGAAGCTGTTTGTCTTTCAGCTTTTAGGTGAAATAGGGTTTTTTCTTTTCCTATGTCATTGAAGACCTGCAAAGTACCATTTGCAACTACTCTGCTTTGGTCCTCTTGATTTTGTTTATATGTCTTCTATATACCTTCTACATTTTTCTATAATTTTCTTTTCTTTTTGCATTTGTTTTAAATACTATATTTTAAAAAAAAGGTTTCCATAGGCTAAAAACAAAACAAAACAAAACGTGGTAATCTGTTATTGGCATAGAAATCTAATGACATGACCAAAGTCAAGAAATACTGCTTCCTGAGTTTATAACAAAATGACAAGGCGCCGGCCCCTAGTTAAAAAAAAAGTCTAACTAATATATATTTATTTTGATATTCTGTTTACACACTATCATTAGCTTCTGATAGAACCTATTATACTTCCTCATACACCCACACCCAGGTTTATGTGATGTTTCTACTAAAGTGAGACAACTATATCAAGAAATTCCACCTCCTTGTTAGCTTTATCAAATAGGAGAATATCAGGTGTGGTGGGCAAGATTAGTTGATTTGTTATTATGATTCTATCCCAGTATGTTATCTAGTAATTATTTTCTCAAATATTTTTAGCTGTGTACTTATAATTCTGTTATATCAAACCTTCTTTGGTCAAGAGTGTGCCATTTTTATCACTTATTTTGCCTATTAGATAAACCTCAGTAGATGCTCTAATCATATGTTCAGTTGTTTCAGTAATCAAAATATGTATGAACCTGGTAATCTTATTTTTTTATTACATATTTTTGATAACTGTTATTGTCAACAGTATCTAGAACTTCCACAACAAACCCTTCCTTCTCTGCTAACAACGTGCCTGGCCTTGGCCATTAATCAGACCTAGTTTTATCTCCATAATCTCTGCTATATGATTTTAATATTGTGAGGGTTTTTTCCTTCCCCAAATCTGAATTTTCCGTAGATAATTTTTAAATTTCAGTATTATTTAACAAAAACCATCAGTGAATGTATTATATTTTGGTTATTTTCTCACTGTCCTGTCACCCTTAAAGATACAGATTGTTAATGAAAATGAGCTGTATTATATCAACTAATAAATATATACAAAGATGCACATGACAGTTTTAGTCATTTATCCATATTTTTAAAAAAATCATTCTATGGCAAATTCAAGACCTGACATCTAACAATCTTCAGAAAAGGCTGCCAGTCTATAGAAAAGTAATTATCTGGGTTCTTAATTCTTTTAGTAGGTTGATCAGCCTTTTCTATTTAAAACTCATGAATTTTAAATTGACTTCAAAGCATGAACAATCATGCAAATCCTCACATACCAACAAAACAAAACAAAACTCAAGTAGGGTCTCTATCATGTAGCCCTAACTGGAAGATACCAAACTGCCAGGTGAAACATGAAGTTGGCATTAACTCATGAAAAAAAAATCATTAGGAGCTATTGGAAATTCTGGAAAATGTGCAAAGAACTACAGTTTGGGTGATGTTTTAAACGTACTCAAAGGAAGAAAATATTTTGGGCAGGTTAGCGAGGCAGTAAACTATAGTTTGCAGTGACGTGAGCAGAATTTTCTAGGGGTAGTTTCTGGTCTCAGTGGTTTAAAAAAAAAGTAACCTATGTTGATCCTAACTATTTATAGGTATATTATTGTATATTTGCATTATAAGTAGTTACGATTAAAACTACTTATAATGCAAATCAGAACTGGAAAATTGTCTTTTCTCCTATTCTTATAGAATGCATGATAGGGATAGGAGAAAGAAGAGAGGAAAGAACCTAAACTTTTAGAACGTTCAAAATAAGGAATTCATATCAATGTTTTGAAAGTCACCAGAGGAATAAGTGTTACTCTTTCTTCTTCATACGAAATGGAAAAGTTCGTAATTGAAGTCGAAGGCTAGTGAGATCTTACATTCCATTTAGTTTCTGCCAGGCATTTTTGGACTAATCCTCTAGCATGAATGGGGATGCCTTGTTTTAGCCTCTTCACAGGCCTCTCCATGGCACTTTTGCTCCCTACATATGTGGGTCTGATCTCTTTCCCTAGCTCTTCCAGGACAACTAAAAGTTCTTTTATATATATACATGTAAAACCAAATTTAATATTCGTTTTCTAAATTTTGAATTCCAGATTCTTTTCCTACCAAGACTGTAAGCAATCGGACATGTTATACATGTGCAGTCATGTAAAACAGTCATTTTGTGGAAGAAAATTTGAACGAAAAAGAAAGTGAAAAAAAATAATATGCTGTCTATTTTCAGAATTTATAAGTTCTTTCTCTGGAAGTAGATAGCGTTGTTTTTTTTTTATCAGGAGTCCTTCGGTATTGTCTGGGATCATTGTATTGCTGAGAACAGTTAAGCATTCACAGTTGTTCATCATACAGTATTTCTGTTACTGTGTACAATGTAGTCCCAGTTCTGCTCACTTCACTCTGCATCGGTTCGTGTAGGTCTTTCCAAGATTTTTTTTCTGAAATCATCTTGTTCCTCATTTCTTATAGCACAATAATATTCCATTACGATCAAATAGCACAACTTGTTCAGCCATTCCCCAATTGATGGGCATCCCCTTAATTTCCAATTCCTTGCCATCACAAAAAGAGCTGCTAGGAATATTTTTGTACAAATAGGTCCTTTGGGATACAGACCCAGTAGTGGTGTTGCTGGATCAAAGGGTATGCGCAGTTTGATTGCCCTTTGGGCAGAGTTCCAAACCGCTCTCCAGAATGGTTAGCTTAGTTCACAACTCTACTAAGTACTTTAGTGTCCCAGTTTACCCACATCCCCTTCACCATTTATCGTTATCCTTTTCTGTCATATTGATAGCTAGAAGTTCAACATATTTGCTTTGGGGTACCTGGCTGCTCCATGTACCCTGAGCATAGCCTAGAGATGGGAGTCCAGAGCCATTGATTAGCTGTTGATACTGGGTGGATCATTCTGAGCTTTTAGAGGGAGGGTGGACACTCCTCGCCTCGCGGCATGTGGGCGTTCTAGTTGGGCTTGTAAAATGTGCCCTAGGAGATGAGTGAATCCCACAAAGCCGGCAGCCGACTTTTAAGACATGTCGTAGGGGGTGAGCAGATCCATCGAAGTCTGCTGCCCGTCTGTCAGATATGTCCTGTAGGTTAGCAGATCCTGGAGCGCGTGGACCTCGCGGACCCTAGCGGACCCCGCAGGATCGGCGGATCCTGCCGATTGCAGAGTCAGAGTCTGCAGGTCTTGACACGTGGTGGAGGGCCTCTGTGCCCTGGCTCACCCGCCCACTTTTTTGTTTAAGGCTGTGCTGGCACTGGTAAATATGGCCATCATTTAAATTGACACTCATAATGCAGTATAGCTTCCATACATCACCGGGGAAAGGGAGCCACAAAGTTGGGAGAGAGCACAATCAGGGCGGCTGGGGAGCATCTGTGGATCGGCTGTGGATCTATGTCACCCTCCACGACCCTGCCCCACACCTGTCTCATCACCTTAAAGATCAGTGTGAGAAATCTGCTTTCATTTTTTCTAAATAAACTGGAATATTATTTTCTTGCTGTCTGTTGATTACAGGACAAGTACTCTGTTAATGGTGGAGCGCCATCTCCAGGTATATAGTTAATGTTATCTATTTCAGCTTCACTGTTAAAATCTTAATGATTTGTGGCAGACTTAGATTTTTCTTCCTTTAAGTCATATAAATATTCTAAACAAATGTTAGATTTTATATTAACCTTTCAGTTATCCACATTTGTGTTATCCATGGCAAAACTTTAACTTTATGCTGCAATTAATTATCATGTGACATACTTCTAGGCTGCTTCTCCTCTTGTGCTTCAAGAAGGAAACAATGTCAATGTTAGTCTAAGCCTAAGATAACATCTACTATTTTTTTTAAAAATGAACAAAAAAGCCCCAAACCAACACTACCCCAGAACATATTCAACATCTGTGGGGTTTGGGGCACAAGACCCCGTGAATATGAAAAACTGCAAATAACTCTAGACCCTATCCCAAATCTTTATTTTTAATAATTCTGATCACATTAATTTAACATACAAAACAAATAAAACAATACACTGCACCAATAAAAAAAAAGTTGCAATTTCTATGAGAGATTCGTATTTTGCATATGTAAAGCAGGCAGCTGCCGGGGATTTCCTTCTCCTGCAGAAAGTGCAAGATACAAAAGAGCACTTAGGAGAAAATTACCTGACTGCTTCTGGATGGTAGAGAGGCAAAGAGAAGGTATTCCCAAAGAGAGTGTGTAGCACACTGAAACTATTAACAAAATTTAACTGTTTATAATTAATTTATGTATGTATACTAATGGTAGTAAATTACAAAAATAAGTTAATAATATACGATATTTATGCATTCATGACTTAGTAATTTTTTTTGTTTTCTTTACATACTCCTGTCATCTGCAGTTTTCCACAGTGCACTGCAGATCTCTAAAAATTCCCATTTAATTGTCGATGGCCAACCTGTAAATTACCAAAACCAGGAATGTGAAACCCACAGATGTCGAGGGATGACTGTAATATATTCCCAAATCAAGTAGAAATTCTGATTTGTGTTATCCCTTCTATTAATCCAGATCATTGAGAATTAAATATTTGCAAAATCTCACTTGTGTACGGAACAGATCTTATGTATGCATAATTTGAGAACTCTCCTGGTTTCTCCCTTTGCCGCCTTAGTCCTAATAGCATGCACATACAGTGCTGATTTAAAATGACTTGTGCTAATGTTACTTTAACCCTACCTATAGTCCCTGGCCTACGTTTTAAAAAAAAAAAGCAACCCTTTGGAACGATTTTAATATGCAAAATCATTATTGACTCTTAAATATTTGCCTTGCAAGGGAACAAAATAGTTAAAGAGCAATAATTAAATTTTATCTTCTTACATTTTTTTCTTTTAAGACAGTGTCATGAAATCTGTGGAGATTCTACATTCATGTTTTCCATGTAGGTAGTCTTTAAGCAGAAGACCAGGGATGAAGGGGTTGCTAAGCTGTACATAGCAGCTAATATCACCGATTCTTATGTAGGCTTCTTGCTCCTCCTAGTATGGAAGCTTAAGGGCAGAAAAGAAGCAGTCCTTAGCTGATTCTGGCCAGTGTTCCTGTCCTTCAAAAAAAAAAAAAAAGCTAAGTCTTCAGGGAAAGGCAAAAAGCAGTTGCAATCTCTGCCTTTGCTCAAGAAAATGACTTCTCTTCATCCTGGCAATCATCTTGGAGGGGAAGATGCCATCCTTTTCTAGAAGGAGCCAATAGTGCTCTCTTTTAGTAAATTAAATTTTGCATTAACTTTGAGCAACCATATAAGTATTCAAATATATGAACAAGAACGAAAGTGAAAACACAGAACACACAAAAGTGTAAACATTTTATCTCCATACTTCATTTATTGATTCAGTCATTCAACAAGATTATACTTTTTGTGATAGCCTTTTCATTGATTGAGCAATGTGTTAAATGGATAAAAATAGAAAGAATGAAGCAGTCCCTACATTTGAATTTACATTCTATTGTTTTCCTGTTCTCTCTTTTCATTCTTTATTAGCTCATAGATGTCTTCCAAAGGCTTTTATTATTGTTCGTATTCATCATTTCTTATGACACGGCAATATAATGTACCATAGTTGTTTAGCCATTCCTCAGTCAATAGACAGCTATCACAAAAAGTGCTGATATGAATATTTTGATGTATATAAGACCTTTCTGTCTTTAGCCTTCTTGCAGTATGTGCCTAGAAGTGATAACTCTAGGTCAAGGTGTTCATCATGAATACTTTGAGAAAAAAAACAAACTCTGAAGGTACATGGTGAGCACTGAATAACATCACAAAAAATTATTATATTTCAAAAGATAGGAAATGATTCTTTCCTATTGTGAGAATTATTCCTGAATAAGCTATCTATGTAAAGTGAGACTACGGATTTGTTAGAGCAAAATTTTCAAATTAATAAAAGCTAGAAGAAAGAATAGACATGGAGAGAAAATGATGTGCAATTAAAACAAATCAAACCTGGCTTATTTAAACAATTTATTGACTTTAAATTATGGAACCTGGAGGAAAGGGTACTGATACTTATTATAACAGTTTTATAAGTTTGACCCATGTAAATCAGTTGTTATCACAAGAGGACCAAAAGAGCCTAAAAAGTAAACAGACACTTAACATCCTGGCTAAGTGGGAAGTCGCAGCAGGCAAGAGCAATAAGCATGATCTTAGAGTACAAACTCCCTTTTGAAGTTGTACAGAGAAAGATAGTAGATTAGGATTAGTGCTGCAACTCCCCCCCCCAAAAAAAAAACCAACAAGAAGGAGTAGAAGGAAAAATTAATTTAAAGAAAGCTTTACAGCATCAAATGAGATAAAATGTAATGCTTTGCAAACTTTAAGGTCCTAAAGAAATGGTACTTATTGTTGTTTGTTATTATTGTTATGTCCTAACAAAGCACAATTATACCAAAGGCATTCAAGGATGAAATTGGAAAGATGTTAACAATAGATAAATGATAGAAAAATTTATGAGGATTTTTAAAATGACAAATTTTACTATCAAGGACAATGGAAATTATATTTGGACTCAATGTCACTGAAGAATCAAAAGTGGGAAAAACAGGTAAATGAGAAAACAAATATATGCAGAGAAGGTCTATGCTATAGGCAACAGAAATTTGAGGATATTGAGAATTTAATTCTCAAGGTTTCTCAGAATGGGGAGGGTATCAAAGGCTGGGCAAATATCTTGGAGCTTTTTTGTTTTTTAAGGCAACCAAGAGGACACCAATTGAACTGTCCCATCGCTATAAAATTTTTGTGACAGTTATCTTCCAAAATACCAAGATCAACTGTCATGAGAATTTTAGAAGAGAATAGGCAGGCTTGTATGAACAGTATTCCATATCAGACCACATTTTCATCATCACACAATTGACCGAAAGGTGTTAGGAAATGAAATCTTTCTGTGCTCATTTTTCTACTGTAAAAATGCATAAAATCTAGTATTTAGCAACATTTTAAAACACGGTGTGTCTTAAAAAACAGTCTTACAAATATAAATGTGCCAACATGTACACATGATTTAGTGGTGAACATCACTTCATCCCTTTTCGTGTGCCTCAGAATTGCCGTAGACATTTCTGCCAAATAAATTAATAAGATTTACAACAACATGACACCTATTCCAGGCTATTTTTCTGTCTAATCTTTCACTTTGTTTACCATATTCCCACTATTACTTGTAGGAGAAAGAATATCAGGCAGGTTTACTTTATAGGAAAGAGGCTAATTATTTTATTAGCTCTTTGTATGACTGTACTGAGAATTGAGATTATATCAAAGCTTTTTTTAAGTAAATTATAAATTACTGTATAAAAAACTTAAAATTTTAAGTGGAGTCAGAGTTTAAAGTAATAATTAATAGAAGGATGCTATCTGCATCCAGAGAAAAAACTGATAGAAATATGTATAGAATAATTTTATGTACAAATACATACATACACACACGCACACACATACATATATACCTATTTGTGTCTAATGGTGGCCATCTCTAGGGAGGAGACAAGGGGAGGTAAAAAGAGAAATTTACAGTATAACTTTGTTGTACATTTAAAAGGAATAACAAGTTGTACATAGTAGATTTGCAGTTTTATGTGCAATCATCTTTTTTATTATACTTTGTTATGAAAATGCTTGTTTCCAGAAATTAAAAATAAAATAAAATTTAAAAAATAATATAGTAGGAATTAGTTTAAGAAAGTTGGTTAATATTTTGAATGAAGATAAATACTTCCTGAATGAAAATGAGAAGAGTGCAAGAGAGAGATGTATGGTGGACGTGAACAAACTGCCACACATTATGAACAAAAGACTGTGAAGAAGAAGTGTAAAGGAAGTCATGTAAAATGATAAGTGAAAAGTAAAATGAGCTGGTCATAGTGTGTAATGGACAGCCTTGGAATCCTTACTAACACAAGAGAACTTAACACCCCCCTCCTGCTTCCAGTATATTGGATGCGGTGAACTTTAGGTAAGACACAGGCAAACGTCCCGTAGAATGGGTAGGCATTGCATGTCTTGTGATCTGCATTGTTGGAAGGAACAGCTACAAGCAAATAGTGTTTGAGCATTTTGAGTATTTATAGTCATCACTTCTTTTGACACAATAAAATTTTAATATACTCACCATAATTTATTGACTCATTCTCTAATAGTTGGATACATATATATATTATTTTCACCATTTTGGTATTACAATTAATGCTACTAGAAATATTTTCCTTTGTCTTTTGTCCTATCTGTAGGGTATGAGTATTAGTATTATAAATAAATTTATATAAATGTTATAATGTGTTATATTTATAACATTTCATATTAAATCCTATATGTAATATATTTATAACTTATTACAAATGTAATAGGGTATAGTATTGTAATCATTGGAGGGAGAGGAGGGAATAAACATTTATTATATGTAGCAGGCAGTGTGCTAAATACTTTACAACTCTTCAAGGTAGATGTTATAATTATCCCCGTTTTACAGTTAAGGAAACTTAGGCAAACAAAGGTTAAGTGACTTGCCCAGAGTCCCGCTGCTAGTGAGTGCCTGAGGCTGGAATCTAACTCATGTCTTCCTGACTCCACGCCCTAGCGCTCTAGCCATTGTACCACCTGACTAGTTCAAAGAGTGAGCATTTTTGTAACTCTTATTTTGCGATTGCTTATAACTTTCTAAAAAGAGTGAACCAATCAGAGTTCCGCTAACAGCATATTAGCAGAAAGTTAACGCTAATCCAGGAAGAGTACTGTGATTGTTTTGTGTGGAGAACAAATTACAAATTCAGTTTTCTTCCTCTTCCTTTACTCTTTTCCATTCTTTTTCATTACGTTCTGTTCGGTTCCTTTCTTCGTCCTTATGAATTGTGAGATCACTAAAACGATGAGCTCTAGTAGAAAAGAAAAGATGTAGGGAAATCCTAGGGCTGATTGTGATAAATAGTGTCTGTTTAAATACTGAGCTAAATGGATCCAAATCTTAAATCCTTGACAGTTGTGTTGATTTTTGTCATGTAATATCTTAATTTTCTATAATTTTAAAATAGGACAAAACCCCTCCCAAACTTCTGCTTCTCTTCCTCTCCTATTCATTTCCTGAATTATTAGCACTTAGATTTTTAAAAAAATTTCATTTAAAAAATAATGATGGGCACTACTTTTTTTTTTATTGTTCAGATGCATTTGGTCTTAATTTATAACTGTGGATTCTTTTGGCAAAGTATAAAAACACATGTTATAGTGGAAAATTTCTGGAAAGTATACCACTTGTGTTATTGATATAATATATGATAAATTCATTTACTTGATTACTAAATACTGTAACAATGAAATTTAACATTTAAAAATTTTTGTTTTAATTAGACAGACCAAATAGGTAGATACAAAAGCTTGAGTAGAAAAGACCCTTGAAATGAAATTCATTACAAAGGAAAAAATTATCTTTTGCGAAGAAAAAAATTGTCTTGACATGACATTTTTCAAATTGCTGGTTACTAATGAAATACCTTTCTCTCTGACATTTCAGGCAATGTTTCACAGAGCCGCAGAAGAGTTCTGTTCGAAACCAAGCAACAATGGAATGAATGAGATGGACACATCAGATACTCAGTGGGGCTGGTTTTATTTGGCAGAATGTGGGAAGTGGCACATGTTTCAGGTATCTCCATTCCTTTTGTTTAGCAGAAGGGTTTTAGATTAGATATCAAAAGAGTTTGTGATTGAAAGACTTCCAGGAAAATTAGTGTGAGTGCAATAGCTAAAAGAAATTAAGAAATTAATGGAATAGAGTAATTTACCTAAAATAAATCTAATAAATGCCAACACTATTTTTTATTGGAATTTTTGTTTTGGGAATCATAATGTTGATAAATTTGGAGCTCAACAGGTTTAGATTTTGTGAGTGGGTGAAATTTTTTGCATATTTGAATATGACTAGTTTGAACCACTCAGTAAGGTAATTTTTAAAAGTTTAATAATTTATTTTTTCAACAGTTACACATCAAGAAAATTTTTAGCATTCGGTAATATGATTTTAAAAATTCTAAGATGCTGGACAAAGGGTGATTATAAAGGCTTTTCTTGAAATTAAAATAAAAGACAGAATAGACAGTTTTCTTTTCTGTTAATGTAGCATATTCCTGAAATATGGGATACTAGCATAGATGACCTGAGGCCTTTATTATTTGCTTTATCTCTAGGATCATAGTAATGTCTCTTTGGCCAAACTAATGATTTGTTCATCTAGTAAAATACAACTTTCTGGTTTGTTTTGAAGCCGGACACCAACATTCAGTGTTCCGTTAGCAGTGAGGATATTGAAAAAAGCTTCAAGGAAAACCCAATTGGATCCATTTCTTTTACTACTTCCAAATACAGCTACAAGTTGGACTTCTCAGGTATGTTTCCTCCCTAATGATTGTGTTTATATAACATTCGTATTGATGAGGTAAAGTCCACAACAGTAAGAATTTCATAATTAACTAGTCTAATTGCAAAATGGTGAAATGTTTATGGTAATGTGCAAAATATGAAGAAAAACTGCAGTGTTTAATAATACCTAGTTAATAGTGATTTAATTTCTTGATGGATAGAATCTAAGAGTTCAAAGGGACTTTAGAGGTTTCCAGTCTCTGTGAAACACAGTACCTCCCAAGGCAGTTTATTCCATTTTGGACAGCTCTAATTGCTAGGCCATTCTTCTTTCTTTTAAGCTGAAATCTGTGTCCCTTTTTATTTAAAATCTGCCTCTTAAAGCACAGTATGTAAACATTTTCATATATTAATAGATATTGGTATGTATACAGATGTAATATACCTTGAATTCATGTAGTGCCACTCTTTTGCTCATCCTCCCAGTATCCTTCAGGAGCAAGAGCAAAATCAGGAGCAAATTTATCTTTATCCTTGTAAAAAAGAAAAGAGAGGCTTTCAGTGACTGTCAATAACATAGTATCAGACCAAATCAAATATAGCCCTCTGGACTTTGCTGCAAGACTGTACTATAATTAATTTTAGTTTTTTGCCTTTATCTTTTTCCTTTGGCTCTTTCATACATTTACTAGCTAATCTAGAAATCATTTGTATTTTTATTCATGACACATATACATTATCAGGTATAATGTGAAAATTCAATTAGAGTTGATTCCTATTATTATAAGTTTCTAGTTTCAGTCAGCTGTTTGCTGCCTAGAGCAAAACAACGTAATAATTAGGAGGATTTTTTAAAAAATGAGTACATTTTGATTATTATACAGCTCAATTTTATACCTATTCTTTCCCTGTTATTATAAGTAGTGACTTATATGGCAGAGTTAGCAGTGTTTCATGGTGGTGTCAGAGTGGTGAAACTTGGGATAGGGATAGTAAAAATTGAGAAGTTTGAAACAGATAAGTACTTTAAAAATTGCAACTACATTGAAGTATTTTTTACTATTGCCTTTTCTAATAGCTCATTTTTCCAAGAGTTGTAATCACATTCTCCACTCAGCTCTCCATAAATTGTTGATACTTTAGGAAAAACAAACAAGTAGTTGGTTGCCAAAATTGTCTGTGGGTTGTTTTTCTGCTGAGTATTCAGAAGGAAGATGTCAAGTAGACTCAATCTTCTGTATAAATTATTTTTTTAATCACTACTGACACGGTATGTCTTATATAGATACCATTTCTCAGAAAATAATAGTGAGCCATATACTACCACTCATCGCATCAATTCCAATTCAATAGAATATATCTTTATCAAAGAGTAGGAATCCTATAGAATGATAAAAGTACCATCAACTCTCTGTATTTTTTAAGGCATATAAACCTCATGAGTTCAACCCCATTCCACAATCATCTCCCCTTTATCTCTTACTACTAGTTTACTGAGTTTCTCTTCCATAAACCTGACTAAGGATTATAGGAAGCAGATTAAAAAATAATTATAATTCGAGAAGAAAGCATACAGAATTAGAGCATATAAGTATGATCTTGTTTGGCACCTGTACAATAATGTTGCCAATATGATTGGCACAAGGAGAGTCCAGGAAGAAAGAAGGTGCCTTTTTAAATCAATACTTCACAGCTGCTCTAAGATCTAGACTTGGAAATGACTTTAGAGTTAATTGAGCTCAACACCCCTCCCTATTTTACTGATGGTCCAGAGAGATTAGGTAATTTGCTCAAGGTCTCATGGCCAGAAAGAGTCGAGCTAGGATTCAAACCCAAGTCCCCTAACTTCACATTCAGTGCTCTTTCCACTTTGCATTGCCTAGTATTTGTCCAGATATGTGGACTACTTTATCTTGGAACGACTGAGTGATTCCATTCAGAATGCATGTTTGGCCAAGGTCTTACAGCGGCTTAGATTCACTTCTCAGCTTTGGTGGATGTGTAGAGAAAGACTTAGAGAACGCACCTTGCCGAGGTGGGGAATAGCAGAGGAAGAAATTTTATTAATTTTTAATTTTAGGAAATCTTTGTGTAACTTTTATGGTCATAGCCGTATTCTGTTATTTCTTTGGTTTTAACTTAAAATATATGGAAGAGGGAGCATATGGTTATTCCTAAAAAATTCACCTAGTTTTGCAAGTGAGCTGTGATCTTACATCTTTTATTCTTTAGCAAAACTTTGCTATATAGACCACAAGATTTGGCACTGTAATTTCTCATTTTATTGCTCTGAATTTTTCCCAAAGTTAGAGCTTTTTGTGTCTTAAGTGTGATACAGAAATGAAGGACTTAGCATCACGGGTATCCCGTGAAATTAACCTGTATTATACACACCTAATTTAAGCAGTGAAGATACAGTCCTTTGAGGAATCATTTTATGAGATAATTAATAGGCACGAGATGAAGTGTGTGTCGTCCGTCCCCCCCCCCCCCCCCCCCCCCGCTAAGTACTCTGAGCTCTTCTCAAAGCACCATAATTGCTGGTTGAGATATAATGCTTAAATGTCTTTGTGGTAATATTTTTAAGAGTTTTGCATTTGTTTGAATTTTTTTCCCCCATCTCTGTGTTCAGTGATGAAGCAAATGAATCTGACGACTGGAAAACAGCGCTCAATAAAAAGAGCCCCCTTTTCCATCACTGCATTCAGGTAAGAGAATCAGATACAGTTGTCTGCCCCACCCCCTCGGCCGCGGGACTAGCCCTGACCCTTAGGCAGACAGTTCTCTAACTTAACAGCTATGCTAACCTCACTGTGCAGTATCCACCTCTCCGCTCCTAGCCTTGGCGGCAGCTCCGTGGCTTTCCTCCACTCCTCCTCCCCTCCCTCCCTCCAAAAAAAAAAACTAACTAAAACTGCAAAAAGTGCCCTCCTCCAAGTAAAACCAGAAGAACTGATGAGCGGTCTGCCGCGGCGCCCCAGCGGACCGTGGTAGGACCTCCGCTTCAGCCGCCGCAGCCACCGCAACCACCGCAGCCGCCGGAACTGCTGCAGCGAGAGCTTTGCTCCGCTCCGATCCCGTCCACGGGCGCCCTCGCCCGTGTGTCTGTCCTTTATGTGTCTGTGCTTGGTTAAGCGTGTCTGGCCCCGGCCCGACTCGGCCTCCAACAGTGTGCGGACGCCCTCTCGTGGGCACTAGGGGTTTCTCAGGCACGGTCCGTGGTTGACTACGAAAGATTCCTCACGGAAAGCTAGACTACGGATGGGGCGGGGGAAACTACTCTATAGTTTGTAGGTTTTTTTGAATGTAAAAATACTTTCTCTCCCTCTTCTCTTTTTAATTAAACTCAACAAAACACGTTATAGCACACTGTTTAGTGATAAAATCTGTTAAATAGTGATTCTGTGTACACGTTACGAGTGCACCGCCAGGAGTCAAGAGGACTTGAGTTCAACTCAGGCCTCAGACACTAACTAGCTATGTGACCCTGGGCAAGTCACTTAACCCTGTTTGCCTCAGGTTCCTCATCTGCAAAGTGAGCTGGAGAAGGAAATGACTAACGGCTCCAGTATCTTTGCCAAGGAAGCCCCAAATAGGGTCACAAAGACTTGGACACCACAGAAGGAAAACAGCCATGTATCTATTATATATGCAGTGAGATCATAATGTGCCCTAGCTGTGTTCCTTTTTCCTGTTATTCTTTTCTGTATTATAGAAATTCTAGAACAAATAATATAGTAGTTAAAAACTACTTGATAATCATGTTAAAGCATGTGAGGTGAGCTTCAGGAATGGGGCTGGAAAGGACCTTTTGAAACCCATAATGACAACTCACAACTACACAGTACTTTGTAGCTCTAAAATGCCCTTAATTATTTCATTTGCTCTTAACAATAGCACTGTGTTAGGTAAAGCAAATGTTATTATAATGATTTCAAAGATAAGGAAAAACAATAGGACTTTCTAAGGTCACACAGCTTGAACCTAGGACTTGAACTGAGGTATTAAGATTCCAAATCCTTCCTACCTCTCAGCCATGTAATGGATCATCTACCCTTATATGAATTGTCTATGTTACTTCTAACTGCATTTACTTAAAAACAAAAATAAAAATACTGAAATATTTCCAGGAAATATGACAATTTAGTCAATAAATTTTCATTGTGGTATAGCAGAAGCATAGATTCCTATTTTCAGGTGTTGTATTTCAGAAACATTTTCCTTTTTGCCTAATTATTCTTAGAGAGACTTTTTCTGTACTCCAAAAATAGGATAATAAATCCTAGAGAAGGAAGATAAATATTTTTGGTTATTTACATTAAATGAGATTGAGAAGAAAATCTTATATTTTTCTTCTGTTCTAAAATGACTCATCAGGCAAGTATTGAAACCCCTCTTCTTTCCTGAGGCATTTAAAATTAAGCTAAATGTCATGTTAGGGAATGATCTGTAGAAAAATAGCTATATGCTATTTCTTCTCTCATTTTTTTTCATTGATAAACATTTATATCCTCTCCCTGACACCTCTCCACTGGAGAAAATTTTAAAAAGAGAAAAAGAAAAAAGAAAACCTATGTAATAAATATGCATAGTCAAACAAAACAATTTCTCACATTGGCCATGCTCAAAAATATGTCACATTTTGCATATTTAGTCCATCCCCCCCCCTCGAGATTGGCACTATCATCAGTTCTCTAGAATTCTAGTTGGTCTTTGTGTTGATCAGAATTTCTTAAGTCTGTCAAAGTTCTTCATTTTTGCAGTGCTATTATTAAAGGATAAATTGTTCTCCTGGTTCTGCTTACTTTACCCATTATCAATTCTTATAAGGATTTCCCAAAGCCATTGCATTAATTATTTCTTACAGCACAATAGTATTCCATTACATTTATATATAATAATTTGCTCAGCCACTCTGCAGCTGATAGACAACCTTTTAGTTTATAGTTCTTTGCTACCACAAAAAGAGCTGCTATAAGTATTTTTATACATATTGGACCTTTTCTTTTTTCTTTTATCTCTTTGGGGACTAATATAGGCCTAGTTATTATGGTATAAGTGTATCTCATGGTATGTGTAGGTTAGTAACTTTCTGAGCATAGTTCCAAATTGTTTCCCAGAATGGTTGGACTCATTTACTACTTCCTCAATAGTGAATTCATGTGCCTGCTCTCCTGTAGCCACTCCAACATTTGTCATTTATATTTTTGTCAACTTTGCCAATTGAGGAGTGTGAGGATTATAGAATTGCTATAATTTTCATATCGCTAATTATTAGTAATTTTGGACATTTTTTTCATATGGCTATTGATGGTTGAGATTTCTTCCCTTGAAAACAGCAATGGCCCTTATAAATTTGAATCAATTCCTTATGTGTCTTGGAAATGAAACTATTGTCGGAAACTTGCTACAAATTTTTTTTTTTTGTAGTTAACTACTTTCCTTCTAACCTTAGTTGCATTGGCTTTGTTTGTGCAAAACTTTTAAAATTATACTTAGTCAAAATTATCCCCAATTTATCTTCTGGGATCCTTTCTGTCCCTTATTTGATCCTTGGATCCAAAAAGTAAATGCTTTCTTACTTTCCTGATTTGTTTAGGGTGAGATCCTTTATAAATAAGTCACCGTATATATGTAGAGCTTGTCTTGGTATATGGCTAAATGCTATTTCTAAGGAGAAATTTTGGAAGGACTGCAAGATTTTTCTATGCAACTTTCTATGACTTTTGTTTATATTATACTATAATTGCTTATTAAATGTTATTGAGGATTCCCCCAAATACATGACAATATATTGGTGATTATGGAGATTGTACAGAATGTAGAGTGCTAATACTTTTTCTTCAAAAAGCTTATAATCTGGAAGTAAAATGTGAGCTAAGAATAGAAAATCAAGCTTTTGTAAATGGAGTTGGGTGCTTTTTTTTCTATTTCATTAAGGTCAATTTGAGAAAATACAAAGGTAGGATTGGGATGGAGTGGGACAGGTAGTAGTAACAGAAAGGGGGATATATGATGAGTTTAGAATGCTGTAGAGGAGGAATTCTTAACTTGGGGGGCTGTGAACTTGCTTTTACAAAATATACATATATGTGTGTCTCTCTTATTATCTATCTGTATGCATGTATATATGTATATGTATATGTATGTATGTATTTCAACATAATTTGTTTCCTTTGCAATCCTGCGTATTTTATTTTACGCATTTAAAAACATTATTCTCAGAAAGGGGGCCATAGTCTTAATCAGACTTGCCAAAGGGATCCATGATACAAAAAAGATTAAGAATCTGTGCTGTAGGGCATGAAAGCTTAAAATTAGAAACTGATTATTCTTAGAGTTAAATGGAGGGCTTTGTAGATTTTTCATCTTTTTCATCTTTCAACAAATATTTGAATGGTATACTATATGGAAGTCATTTTTGCCAGTTGCTGTAGAAGATACAGTGCTAAATAAGAGAAAATCGCTGTCTCTTATTATCTAGTAGACCTTATTATCTAAGCAGAAAAGATAAGAAATGTATATAACATGTTGGGTTTTTTAAATTGTTATAGTTATTAAAGTCAAAAGTGATATACAGAGTGCTTTGGAGGTTCAAAATAGGAAGAGATTACTTCCAGTTGAGATGATCAGCAAAGAATTTATGGAAGAGGTGGAATATGAGTTGAGCCTTGAAGGATGAATAGGATTTTAGTAGGTGGAGATGAGTAAGAGAAGAAGCCATTCCAGGTGGAGATTCAAATAGTGTAGAAGTCAAAAACACAAGGTGTATTTGGAGAATGGCCAATTGTCTGGTTTGGATAGAGTAAGAGAAATGTGTAATGGTGCAATCGATAGTGGCAGATAAGGCTGGGATAATAGGATGAGGTTGGTTTATGACAAGCCTTGAATGCTAACCAAAGCCTTCATATTTTATTAACCAGACAATGGGGAACCCTGGAGGCTTTTTAAACAGACTCTTAGTTACATTTATCTTTCGCTTTCCTTGTAATCTCATTTCCATAGCCAAAAAACCTGGGAATTTGCGAACACCTGGGCAGTTATAACCAAATATATTGGTTTCAAACAGATTGTAAACTTCTTGAAGGCAGAGATCATTTTGCTTTTTTCTCTGTTTTCCTAATGCCAACCACAATGCTTTGCACATAGTGGGTGTTTAATAAGTATTTGTTGAATTGAATTGTAACTTGCAATTTGGATTTTGAAACTTTCCCCTAAATTTCTACTCTGAGGCCTCACATTTTCTCCAAAGCTCAGAACATGAGAATTTAGTATCAGAAGAAAGCTGGCAGATAGTTACGATCAGTTTCTAATGTGTGGTGTTTTGTTTTGTTTTGTTCTGTCGTTGTGTTTGAAGTTATATCTGTGAAAATGAGGCTATTCCTGTGCCATCCCATTGGGAGAATGTGAATACTGAAGAACCGTATCAGGTAAGAGCAGAATTTCAGTGCTTAATATGCACAATAGAACCTGTAAAATAATAAAAATACATCACTGAAATTATGCAAACCTGTTTTCCAGCTCATTCCTTTGCACAAGCAAACAAATGAATACAATGAAGTTGCTAATCTCTTTGGGAAAACCGTGGACAGCAACCGAATTAAAAGGATTCAGAGGATCCAGAACCTGGACTTGTGGGAGTTTTTTTGCAGGTGAGATGATTTCTTAGCTAAATCTTCTGAGCATAGTAATAGACTACATGTTTTAAAGGCATGCAAACAAAAATGTTTTAAATGCATTTCATTTTTAAAAATAGCTGAAAAAAAAAAAGAAAGACAAAAGAAATCTTGTTATGTGACTGTGTAGCCTTGCTGTCTTCTTCTTGTTTTGTCCTTATTACTTGGTACTCAGGTTTGTATTTTCCTAACAGTGGATAAAAGTTGTTTGTTTTTTAACTAGGTGAAAAATAGCAAACTGCTTGCAGCATTATGCATCAACATTGCCTGTTGTGATAGTTAAAACTCTAATAAGCACTTCCACCTTTGCAGATGGAGGTAGTACAATTGAAAAAAAATCCATCCTGTCTGAAATTTGGTATTGAAAAAGGAATTTGAGGACCATTGTAGCTTAATTGATGTGATTTTGGCTCTAATTATTTTTATCAATAAATTTCGTTTTGATGTAGAAGACAAACTAATCAAGCAAACTCATAAACCTTCTGCAGTGTTCAGTCCTCCAATTAAGTTAAGCAAAGGGACATAAAAAAAGATTGCAACTGATAGATGATGCATGCAATCTTATGCTTTTATAGTTTACTCTTTTAAAAGCAGAGAAAGGCATATGTTTCAACTTTAATAAGTTCATGCCAATGTTATCTGCTATATTTACCCTGAATTTTATTCAGTGAATTCATTTAATAATAGTAATCTGTGAATATATTGTTTATTTGGCTTTGTTTTCTTCATTATACAGCACTTCATACAAGTCTTTCCATATTTCTTTGAATTCATAATCATTCCTTATGGCACAGTATGATTCATGTGACAAGTTGTTCAACTATTACCTAATCATTGGGTGATTAATTTGTTTCCAGTTTGGGGCTACTAAAAATAGTGATACTATCAGTATTGTTATACAGGTGATATTTTGTTGCTATCAGTAACCTTGGGCTATAAAACTAGTGGTAGAATCAGCATAATTTTCCTTATATAATTCTAAATTATTAAAAACAGTCAACTAAGTGTTTGACTCAGTTTTCTGTGTAAAATTTTAAAAATTAGAGGGCAGAATGTTTTTTTTTTTGTTGAAAATTTTTGTTTTCTTTTGGAGAATGTTCTAAATAATTTCCTATTAGTTGTTTAAGATTTGGATTTGGGGAAATGAAATGGACTGATTCCTACTTACTGAAGGGCAGAAATGTTTTGAGATATTCGAAGATATTAGATCTCAGTTACCTTAAGTGCATTGGAAGTGGCTCTGTAGTTTTCTTAGTGATCTTTTTCAGGTGAAAATAGAAGTCAGATATGGAAAATCACTCCACCGATTAACATTCATCTTGTAAAGAACATAGGACTGGAGATTTAATGACAGTAACCTAACCAATGAATTTCTAGGCTTCAGTTTCCTCATTTGTAAAAGAGGAGTCTGAACTAGATCATATAGTCATAACATTTGAGAATCAGAAGGAATTTCGGTAGCCATCTCGTCCAACTTGTGCATGTAAGGAATACAGATTATAGCCTACTTGATGAATCGTCATCTAACCTCTACTTGAAGACTTCCCAGGAAAGGGAACCTACCACTTCTCAAAGCAGTCCATCCACTTTTGGACAGCTCTAATTGTTAAGAAGCTTTATCTAACCTAAATTTGTGTTTCTGCAGCTTCTACTCATTGCTTTTGGTTCTGGAACCAAACAGAACAAGTGTTATCTCCCTTGCATGTGAAAACTTTCAAATACATGAACAAGACCATCATGTCCCTTGCAGCTTGATATCCAAATATTCTGGTTAATTTTTATTATTTTCATACTAATGTTGTCTAAAATATTTTTTAAAATGGGATTTTGGGATTGTTAATGACAAAACTTTCTTAGTACTAGTATTTTTTCAATGGAACTTGACTTGTAAAAACTTGAGTATGGGTTTGCTTCTATTTGGTAAGTATACAAGCAAATTTCCATATGTCTAAGGTGATCTGAATTGATGTAGACTGTGCCCTTTATTGTCACAACAGTTTATGTGAAATAAGCCATTTTCCAGTTTGTTTTCCATATGTGTTTTCATTTTTTTCTGTGACAATAACTGATCATACCAGCAACCTTGAGTTTTAGAGATTTATTCAACTTTTGATTATGTGATTCCCTTACCTATACAATAGATTTCAAAGCCTCTTCTCCTTTCTTTCCACTTTTTGTATCCTCTGTGGATAAGTCAAAGACTTGTATAAGATGAGCTAATAAATCCTTAATTCAGATTTAACAAACATTTACTAAATGTCTACTCTTACCAGAGCCATTTTATATTTTATGGTCACCTTGGCTAAAAAAAAAATACTAAATACAAAAAACAAAAAACAAACAAAAAATCCTATCATCAACTATATGATAAAAAAAATTTTCCATACATAGGCAGATTTTCATATAGCAAATGTGTTTTCATCTCAGAGCCCTTAATCATGATCTTCAATTGGGTAGAACCTGCTGTAGCTTATATTTCACTGGCATATCCTCTGATATGCTCAGGGTCACTTTTATACAAGTAGGCATCAGAAGGAGACTTTTGAGGATGATTCTGCAATTCAGCACACGTTTACTAAGCATCTGCTATATCCAAGGCATCATGCTACATACTGGGTGTACAAATATGAAAAGTAACAGCACCCTCAAGGCACTTATCTACTAAGTGGCTCATCCTACTGTCAACACATACACCCAGGTCTTTCCCCATTGTTTAAAAAAAAAAAGCAATGCCCTTAAAACCTTCATTGACCTTGCCATCCCATCAAGCTATCATCTCATAGCTCTCTTCACAGACAAAGAGCTAGAAAAAAGCTGTATAATTTCTCACATACTACTTACTTTTCAACCCCTTGTATTTTGGATGTGGACTGCACCACTAGATTGAATTTACTCTCTCCAAGGCTCCCAGTTAGCAGGAAGAAGTCAAATGAAGAAAAGAGGTCAAACAAAATGAAAATGGCCAAGATTAAGACTTTTTGAATCCTCCCAGGCCCACTCTCATTTTAGCTCTACAGTCACAGATATTCAAGAGACTCCTAGTCCACACTTAGTTAGCAGACTGGAACCAGTTACAAAAAGTCTACGTGTGCTCCAAAGTCTCTCCAAGGCACTTCCATTATGTGGCATCCCAGATCTCCTGTAAGCACCTCTTCCACATTGGAAACTGCATCATTGACATTTGGTGCATATGTCCCCATGGAACTAGGATCATACACGTAGAGCTTGAAGGGGAATCTTCAAGTCATTTAAGTCCCTTTCCCTATTTGATAGTAGAGGAAACTGAGGTCCAGAGAATTAAGTAACTTGCCCAGCATAGTGAGTGGCAAAGTGGAGATTCAGAGTCAGGCCCTGTGCTAACAAATCCAGCCATCTTTCCAATTCACCATGCTGTCAAAGCACTATGCCAGGTACTGGGAAGACAAAGATGAAAGAGCCCTTAAGTACTTCATAATCTAATATAGAGAACTAATAATCATATGAATGAGAGTGAGGTAAGTGGATAGCTTAGAGATAGGAGTAAGAGGAGCCTGTTTTTGACTATCTAGCAATCTATTCCATGGCATTGCAACTGCTTAAAGTTATTCCTCAAACTAAGAAATGTCAGAAGATAGGAGATTCTCTCCCTGACTCTCAAAGAAAGGGAAAAGGTAGATTCTGGAAACCACTAGACAATCAAGTCAAATGATTGTGCAATGGACAGAGCGTTGGGCCTGAGTCAGGAAGTCTTGATTCTAAATTTGGCCTCAGACATTTGCTAGCTATATAACCATGGGCAAATCACTTCATCTCTTTCTGCCTTAGTTTCCTTAACTGTAAAATGGGGATAATAATAGCACCTATCTCCTAGGGTTGTTGTGAGAATTAAATGAGACTAATATATGTAAAAGCTCTTAGCATAATGCCTGGTATCTAGTAGGTGCTTTGTAATCCATGTATAAGCATCCCTGTGGGCCACATATTGACTTAGTTTTAAATAATGTAATGTCTATATCTCTTGTATTTTTGTTTACTTTGTCAAATATTTCCCAATTATGTTTTCATCTGATTCAGGCTGTACTCAGGAATGTTGTAGGCTGCATGTTTGACATCTCTACTCTAGAAGTTTTCCAACAAAATTCCATGATTCTTAGTTCATAGAATCATAATATATAGCTCTTTTTTATAAAAAACAAACAAACAAACAAAAACTTAACTCTGACCTAATGGGGATTGACATTTAAAGTAGTATTTCATTTAAAGTTATTGTGTTTGTATATATTCCTGTCATAGATGATGGATGTAGCAAATAGCAACATAAGGCAAACAGTTGCCTTTGCTATGATTGAGCAGTAACCCATTTTTTTTTTGTATGAAATATTCAATCTTAGGAGCATGCAAGGGTATGTAATTTTTATGTCATTTCTTATGTGTTTAAGAGGAGCATATCATTTACTTAAATGTTATATGTCCATTTATGAGTTATATTAAAAATAGGGTCTTCAATTTAATTTCTTTCACACTTTTCTCCTAAATTTGCTTGTTAAGAAAAATTGCTAAAATAGTATCTATATTATGCTTCTATTTGGTGGGCTCTTTTTTGTTTGTTTCATATTTTTAGGAAAAAGGCTCAGCTCAAGAAGAAGAGGGGTGTGCCTAAGATCAACGAGCAAATGTTGTTCCATGGCACCAGCAGCGAATTTGTGGAGGCAATCTGCATCCATAACTTTGATTGGAGGATAAATGGCATCCATGCTGCTGTTTTTGGAAAAGGTAATTATCTAATTCTCAAGATTTCAGTTGCATTTTGAATCCCACAAGGGAGACAATCTTTTTCTATTTTACGTTGTAAACAAGTATTTTGTTTTAAGATCAACCAAAATAATGTCATAAGCACTTCCCATACTTTAAAATATTATATAAATATCAGCTATTGCTATTTTTATTCAAGGTTTTGGTTATCATTGAGCTCAAAGTAACTGTCTTGAGCTCCTGGTTCTGCCCAGAAGCCTATGGTATATCCTTAGAAACATCACTGAGGTATACAGAGATTACTTGCTCTATGTATGAATTAGAAGTAAAATTTACACTCCTTTAACTGATGCAGAAGTGATTCTGATCCTAGTTATCTTGTTAAAAATAGTCATCAAAAAGTATTTATTGGTCAAGTATTGCATGATCTTGTGTCATACTCAGCACAGTGCAAATAGACAGTCCCTGTTTCTTAGCTTATCTGCTAAAACAGGCAACGTTTCGTATGAAGTATATAACAAAACTACACAATTGTAGAGGCAGACAAAGCATTTGCATTCTGCATAAGCATAAATGTAAATGTTATAGAAAGAGAGTATAGAACAAAGCAAGTGATTTGCGTGGTGGTCAAGAACAAGGATAAATGTCAGGAAAGAATCATTCCCTCTCTTTCATTTGGTTTTGAAAGTCTGGCTTCTCCCAGGTATGCAATAAGTCAGCAAGAGATGAGGAGAGAAAACTAAGAACTTTACAATAGTATTTGTGGTCTTTCATTTCTTAATTCTAACTATGTGATATATCTTTTTGTGTATGTGTGAAAAAGACTGTGAGTTTTAGTGGTCTGCATGCTCAGTATGAGTCAACAGCATGATATAGTAGGCAAAAGTATCCCAGAAAACCTCATGCAATTTGTAGGCTACATTGAAAGCCAGTCTGTCCAGAGCAAAGGATTTTGTCTTCCACTGTCTTCTTCCTTGTTCAGACCACATTTGGAGTACTGTTTTCAGTTCTGGGCATCATATTGTTGGTATGTTCCCAGAAGAGTATGACCAGAGTGAAAAGAGGATTAGAGATCTGGTCATTTAGTTGAAAGACTTGAGCATAGTTAGTTTGAATAAGATTTAAGTAAAGAAGAAAGGTGAATGTTGCTGTCCTCATGTATTTGAAGGGTTATCGTGAAGAAGAGAGAACAGAGAGGACAGAGCCAGGATGAAATGTTGAGGGAGGTATACTGATCATGTAGGACCAAATGTCATCTGACTTGTCTTTAAAGTCCTGCATAGTCAGACTGCAGTCTACCTTATTTTAGACTTTCCTACTCCTGGGTTCTAGTCCAACTAGCCTACCTGCTGTTCTAGAACTTGTATTCCACCTATCACTTCCATGCTTTTGCAAAGGTTGTTCTCAATGTCTGGACAACACTTACCAGCTGTGTTACCCTGGGCAAGTCATTTAACTCTGTTTGCTTCAGTTTCCTCATGTAAAATGAGCTGGAGAAGGAAATGGCAAACCACCCCAGAAGAATGCCAAGAAAACCCAAAAAATGGGGTCATAAAGAATTGGACACGACTGAACAACAGCAATAAGCTTTCTTTATGCATCAGCTCGAGTGCCACCTCCCACGAGAATCCTTTTTTGAGGCCCCTCGTTTGTAGTGCTTTCTCTCTTCTCCAGTTATCTTTTTCTTGTGTCTCTTTATGTGTTACTTCAGTGGAATGTAAGGTTCTTGGGGCCAAAAGACTTTTTGTTGTTTTTGGTGTTTTTTATCCCCAGTGTCTAGGACAATGCCTTATATGTGGTAGGCATATTGATCTAAATTGAATGTAAGGAAATGTAAGGAATGTAAGGAAAAGCATCCTGATAATTAAGTGTGTCCAGAAGTGGAATTGGGAGGTAAATTCTTCCTCTTTAAACAGTGGATGGATAACTACTTGTCAGTGTGGTTGTAGATGAGGATTGCCTACATGAACTTGGATAAGTCACTACAGCACCTCTTGTATTCTCTCTTTCTTCATTTGTAAATTGAAAAGATTGAATTAGATAATCTGAAAAGCACCTTTTCAGCTCTTAATTTTTTTTTGTTTCTATGATTCTTGTTCATGTATGGTATGGCTTCTTAGGTAGTTTCCATCTCTGAGGTTATGTGAAGATAATTAGTTGCAAAGCATTCCAGTTAAAATCAGGAAGATTTTTAGAATGCGTAAATGTGTGAAGCCTGGGGAAGAAAGGAGAAAACCAATTCAGAGACTTCATTCCATTCACTTAACAGTAAGGGTCAAAAGATAATACCAATGCTGTAGGGCTTCAAAAATCCCAAAATATATTTGAAGTAGATATTATCTTAGCAATATTGTTTTTATACCCACTCTATTAGAGGATTCTGCTGCTTTAGTCTTTGTATTTTAGCATCAAACCTGGGAAATTTTTTCTCTTTTTGAATTTGAGAGGCATAGCAGATAGAGTGCTGGACTTAGAGTCATTAGATGAGAGTTTGAATTCCATCTTAGACACTTACTAGTGTGATTATGATTAAGTTGTTTAACCTCTCAGAGGCTCAGTTTCATCATTATAAAATGAAGATACTAATTCTTACACTATCTAATTCTCAGAATTATTGTGAGGAAAACAGTGCAAAACCTTAAAGTAAGAGATAAAGAAAGAAAAAAAGAAAGGAAAGAAGGAAATAAGAAAGAAAGGAAGGAAGGAAGAGAACGTACTAAGTGTTTACTATGTGCCAAAGCATGAGCAAACTAGTCCCTGCCCTTAAGGAGGTTACATTCTAATGCAGGAAGACAGTCCATTAAGAGGAACTAAAAAGGCTGGGAAGGGAGGAGAGGCTAGCATGGAAGTGGCTGCAAAGACCTGGGCCCAGGAAATAAGAACCGTGGGTGAAAACCAAGATTCCATGGGGGAGAAAATAGATATAATGGACCAGTCATCAAGTGGGAAAGGCAGGGAAGTGCCATAATTGCCCTATAAATGTGAGTTACTATTTCTTCAGCAGTATTGGCTTTTGAAATTATTTTAGCAGGCAGGTGGCGTAGTAGATAGAACATTGGTCCTGGAGTCAGGAAGCCCTGAGTTCAAATGAGGTAGCTGATTTGATCCTGGGCAAGTCATTTTACTTCTGTTTGCTTCTGTTTCCTCATGTATAAAATGAGGATAATAATAGCATCTACATCCCGGAGTTGTTGTGAGGGTAAGAGGAGATAGTATTTGTAAAGCACTTTGCAAACCTTAATGGGCTATGTAAATACTAAGATTTTTTTTTTTTTTTGCGAAGTACAAAATCCTGTTATTGGTAGACATACTGTTGAGTTCATAGGATCTTAGATTGAGCACTAAAGGGACTTTCAAGGTATATAATCCATGTGCCTCATTTTACAGATGAAAACAAAAGACTCTGGGAAGTTAAATGTCTTTAACTGAGTCAACATTAAGACCCACCCCTCAAGCCATAGTTGCCTCATTTGTGAAATGGTAATAATAACAGTTGTACAACCTACCTAATGTGGCTGCTGTGGGGATCCATGAGGTAGTGCTGGTGTAAAGCTTTGCAAACTTTAAAGTGCTTGGATAAATACGAGCTAGTATTTTCATCCCTGGCACATGGCTACATGTCATTTTTGGAAAGATTTGCAAATAATGAGATTCAACATCTAACCTCAGTCTGTTTTACTGTATATTTACTCCCTTGAAAATCAGAATGTTTTTCCTTATTTCAGTCCGTCTCTAGAATAATGGCGACTTTTTTGTCCTTTTCCCTCAAGGGACCTACTTTGCCAGAGATGCCGCGTACTCCAGTCGCTTCTGCAAAGATGACATGAAGCATGGATCTACTTTCCAGATTCATGGCGTCAACTTGCAGCAGCGACACTTGTTCAGAACATACAAGTCCATGTTCCTTGCGCGAGTGCTCATTGGAGATTACATAAATGGAGACTCCAAATACATGCGTCCTCCTTCCAAAGATGGGAGCTTTGTGAATTTATATGACAGCTGTGTTGATAATACCTGGAATCCAAAGATCTTTGTCGTTTTTGATGCCAATCAGATCTATCCTGAGTATTTAATAGAATTCCACTGATCTGTTTGTCTAAGTGGTGATTATGGATGGTTGTTGCCTCTTTGTGAACGAAGTTGATATATCTGTTATACAGTCCCTAAATGTTTAGTAATCTGACCAGCTTTTGAAACGATGTGAAGCGTGGCTTTTACCTTAAAGGCGCACTGGGCCTTATGTATTTCTTTCAAAGGACTAATTAGGAAATAAATGATACTGTTGCCTTTTAAGAAATAAGGTAGCAAAGAAGCTTATTCAGAGCTGAAATAACAGTCTCACTTAAGCATTCAAAAGTTTTGAAAGTTTACTTGTCTGTTAGCAGAATGTGGTTTTTAAATTTAAAGACTAAAGAATTCCTATATTAAGTCTTTGGAAGAAATACAGATCTTGGCATATATGTACTGTGCTGTGATTTCCAAACTTTTGTAAGAATTTACCCTTTTTAATGTAACTCTCATGTTGTGCTTTGTGTGCTTTCTAGAGAGTGAAGTTGCGAACTGTAGATTAAACAGATGAGAAATAGCCACAGTGCTATCACAGCAGCTGATAGGACTGCCAAGGTGCAGTGTACTACTGTTTCAGATTTCCTTGGAAAAGCATGCTGCAAGGCCCAGACTTGCTTACATCATTCAGTGTTCTCTCCTCCAGCTGAATTGACAAAAGCTGTAGGCCATTGAGTCTATAGTCCATTAACAGCTCCTCTGGAGCTGTCTGCACCAAATCCTGCTGCACAAGGTGTATATCCTGTTCTGAAAAGTGTGACTTTTTAATTTATTGCTCTGAACCCCCTTTTCCCTGTTTGTTTCTTGGAGTGTCTTCTGTGAACTTCTGAGATTTATATCTCTTTCCTACTATTCCCTTGTGATTTATGTAACTTAGTTACATTTGATTCTGTGTGTCTCCTTGTTGTATTAATACAAAGTTTGTAGCACTTTGAAGGTTTGCTATGTACTTGTAAGTAGCAGTGGACAATCTTTTGAAAACTTAGGTACAATTCACAAATCCACTTTATGGAGACCTTTTCTACATTCCATCTATTTTGATATTTCATTATAAGGAAGAGCTGGTGCCAAACTTTTCCTTGAAAACTTTTCTCAGCTCATATGAACGCTTTGAGGGGTTGTTGTTTCTACATTAGCATCATTAGACATTTTCAGCCTGAGGTTAAAACTAACTTTCCAGTAAGATCTGGTCTAATATCCTATGGACTGTCATAGTGTGGGCTGGTAAGGTAGCTAGAAATGAAATGTGTGAAGAGCAAGATTAGTGTTGAGTGATCTTCAGGAATCATATTTTTCCTAAGTTTTTCTAATATCTGACTGCATGTGTAAGCACCACCTAAAAGAAATAATATATGTAGTACCTACTTTGAAACAGCTGCTCAGTGCAGCAAAGCCTTCTGGCCTCAAACTTTTAGACCAATCAGCCTGTTTAGATGAAGTGAGCTAAGAATTGTAAAGGTAATTGTGATAGGGTGAAATGTTGAGGGAACAAACTATGAATGAATCCAGAGATCATTGGGCAGTCATTCTGCATTGACAAAGTGGTGGCTAATTGAGTGAAGGGAGAAACAATATACTGACATTAGGAATTCAGGGTAAGATTGTTTTGCAAAATAAGCAGTTATTTGTGCCCTGAAAAATTTTCTCATTTTCTGCTCTCCAACAAGGTATATCTTTCAACCTCAGGATGAATGCTTTTCCCATTGATTCCATGACCATCAAAATGGAGTAAATAAGGTGGAAGGTTGAGGTCTCCTTTTCCAAAATTGTGTTTAAATCCAGGCTATCTGTGAGCCCAAAGTGGGGTCCCAACAAAGCAGTGCATAGTAACTCTGAGCTTAACCAATTGACTTACATATAGTAACCTTTTTAAAAGAAGGTAAGAAAAGATATGTTGTATCTTGCCTAAATTTGCTGAGAATGCACTGCTATTAATTTTTTGATTGATATATTCTGTTTTCACATGACAGATACTTCCCAATAAATACTCAATCATCACTACAAACAAACTGCATTCCTCAAAGCATGCTATCCGGAACAGGATAAGCCTGCAAGATCATAGCACATGATAGTTTTCATGTTTGTAGTTGTGAACAGACCCAGTTAAACCTGAGTACAGAATCAGAGATTTTTACAAATGTTAGTTCTTGGTTTCCTTTTTTTTTTTCTTTCAAAAATTTGAATTGGGAATTATCACCCACAATTGATATGATGCCTGGACTCATCCATTTACTGTCCTTTTAGTGAAGAAAAGATTGTCCTAAGTTAACAGAATATTTTAAATGTACTTAGTTAAATGGTGTGAATTCTTGTTTTTTGTAGTTTTTCCTTCTTGGAATGTGATGAGATAGAAAGCAAAAGAGTGTGTAGGAAAACATCATTTGATGAAGCTTTTGGTGATGAAATGAGCATATTCTAAAAAGATGAGCACATTTCATGTTCAGAATGTAGATGTTGCTAGTAAGGAATTTGGAGATGTTTTTGTTAGACTAAATAAAGTGGTTTTACACACATTTGTTGAAGCATTCTTTAGTTATTCTTGAGTTTTGTATGTGTGCTGAATTTGTGACTATGAATATATTGTTCCTTTCCTCACCATGCAATATGTAATCTTATCCATTGAGTTCAAATGTGCTTCAAGGGAATTTTCAGCTTTGAGCTCTCATGTTCACCCTTAAAGGTGAAGGAGGTGCCTTATCTTTACTTTGACCCCTTCTGAGCAATAGATAATCTCAAAAAATTTGTGCAGAGAACCTTTCTCTTTATTGAAAATCCCCAAACAGATCCAAGCCTGTTAGTTACAGCCGCCTTTCACCGTCTCAGAGAAGCAACCTTGAAGATGTGCTTTCATAGCCTACCTCCTGCAGGAGGTTATAACATGGGATCAGATAGTAGGAACATTTAAAGAACTCTCTGACACAACTACTATGTATATAGTACTTATTTTTGAGATCTTTGCAGGACTGTTTGATAGTTATCACCTCTATGCCACAATGAGGAATCAAAATTAGATAGTAGTGGACGATCCATCTTTCATAGCTGAGAAAAATGAGATACAAAGAGATGTGGCATATGCAGGGGTGTAGGACTTTTTAAAAAATCATTGAAATCATGTCTAAGCCATTTTACACATTTAACTAGCTGTTAAGGGATAATATTCCCCCTGACCTTTACTAGATCTGGCATCTTTTCAAATCTGCCTAGTTAGTTAACTAAGGATGCTTACCAAATAGTTCTTAGCAGCAGCCAGAAAGAAATCATTCAAATATCATGGAGCGACATGCAGGATCACACAAGACTTATCAGCTTCCACATTAAAGGATTAGAGGTTTGAAATATGATATTCTGGAAGGCAAAGGAGCTAGGATTACAACCAAGAATAACCTACCCAGGGAAACTGAGTATAATCCTTCAAGAAAAAAAAAGATATTAAATGAAATAGAGGACTTTCTAGCATTCCTCATGAAGAGACAACTAAATAAAAAATATGAATTTTAAATACAAGACTCAAGAGAAGCATGAAAAGGTAAACATGAAAGAGAAATTGCAAGGGACTCAATAAGATTAAACTTTACATATGAGAAGATGATACATGGAACTTTTAATTTTATCATTGTTAGGGCAGTTAGAAGGATTTACCATAGGCAGAGGGAACAGGAATGAATTGATTATGTTGGGGTGGTTTTTTTAAATGGATGGGCAAGAAAGAAGGATGTCTTGGGAGAAGGAGAAGAAAGAGGAAGAAAGAAGAAAATTATCTCACATAGAAGTATGCAAGGAAGAGCTTTTACAATGGAGGGGGAAATGGTTGGGAGGCAAGCAATGCTTGATTCTCACTCTCATCAGAATTGGTTCAAAGAGGGGAAAATAAATACACAACCTCAACTGAGTAGAGAAGTCTCTTACCAAACAGGGAAATATAAGGAGAAGGAAATAAGAGAAAGGGAGGACATTTAAAAAAAGGGTGGGTGGATAAAGGAAGGCAGTGGTCAGAAGCAAAACAGACTTTAGAGGAGGGACAAAATAAAAAGTGAGAGGGAATGATAAACAGAAGAAAATAGAATGGAGAGAAATGTATAGTTGGTAATCATAACTGTGAATGTGAATGGTATATACTCGCCCATAACACAGAAACAAATAACAAAACATAATAGAAACAAGAATCCAACTATATGTCATTTACAAGAAACACACTTGAAACGGAGAGATACACAATTAAAATAAGGGGTGGAGTAGAATTTATTTTGCTTCAAATGAAGTAAAAAAGGGAGGGATAGCAATTGTGATCTCAGATGAAACAAAAACAAAAATTGATCTAATTATGAGATGAGCAGGGAAACAATATAATAGATGAGCAGGGTCCAAAATTGTCCAATCTGCAAGGAAAACCACTGAGGCAGAGCTCTAAGCCTATAGCACTTTATTAAAGGGTCCATGGCTCCCTGTAATGAAGTAGACCTCAGATATTCCTCATGACCTAAGATGCCTCTGGTTCCCAGGACCTTGTTTTTATAGGGTTTAGTACCAGGGCATGCAATACAAAATCCCATTAGTTGATAGACCAGTTATTTTGAGAGTAAAAAATAATGTATCAGCCAAAAAAAATGGTATATCAGTGGGGGTGGGAAGTGGAGATAGAGAAAGGGGCTACAAAGCATGGGATATCTCCACTGACATCTCCTCCTCTCAACCCCACAAGCATGGACATGACTGTTACAACACACACACACACACACACACACACACACATGCACATGCACACATACACACACATGGATTTTTAGAGACCTACTTGCCTCCACACCCTAGAATACACATCACATCTGTTGTCACATTAACTTCGTAGAGAAACTCAGCTCAAAGCAGCCTCTTCCTCCCTCCCTTCCTTCCTAATCTCTCTGAACTCAGCATATAGAGATCCTTCCTTCTTTCTTGGTTCTACTGCATTCACCTCTTACGATTGGATCTGCCTAAAATCTTAGCAAAAGATCCATAGTCTGCTGGCTTCATTCCAGATGGTTCTTTTTGTCTCTCTTCCTTTCTGTTCATCTTCAAAAATCCCTCTACTTTCCCACCTCCATGTCACAACCCTTTTTTTTTTTCCTGTTTCTTAAAGCACATTACATCTCAGAATGCACACCAGCAGACAAAGCTGTCTCATTATGTCAGCATCCTGGCAAGTTCCTGCTGCACTACTTAGCTCATTCTTGTCTTTTCTCATTTTACCTCCCTCTCTCTGTCCCCTGTTTCCTTCACCCTAGGTCATATCATAGATCTAAGACTGGAAGAAACCACAAAGGTTGCATGTGTCAAGTCCTGAAATAAATCAAAGCCATGAGTTGAGGAATAAAACATCTTTAACAAACTTGCCACCCTGAGGGATATCCAGTGGATTTCCCAAACTAGAGAGCCATGGAAAAGTCTTTTATACTTTTAGGAGGGAAGGGGAAGGAGGCAGCATGAGGTAGCAAAGCCTGGTCATGAGATCTCAGCCACCCCTGGCAGTCTGAGCAAGGAGAACTACTTTACTCTGGCCGTTTTGCCCTTCATGCCATGAATTTCAGTGGAAGGGGGCAAGGATATCAGAGGCCTAGATCCAGCTTAAGCCAGGATCTCCCTCGAGATGGGACTTATGCCTGACTCAGCTCAACCTAATCTCATTATCTTAAAGGTGGCAGTGTAAGGATATTATTGGAATTTTGACATTGTCAGGATGTCAGAGGTTGTGGAATTCCATATTTCAGTTGGTACTAATATTTTTCTGAACAATTTTGTCAGTCCCCCTTCTGATTCTGAGAATGTAGAGTCTTCTCAATGAATCACCAACCAGTATGACATTCCGTAGTATGGGAAGGGGAAAGATGTTGATTGATGCATTGAGAGGAGCTTGTCAGGGGCAGTCCTCAGCAAGCAAGCAAGCATTACCCAGAGCAAAGGAGCATACAGAAGAAGTAAAAGAGTCCATTTCATTGGAAGCAAAAAGGGGACCCATCTTCTAATGCAGTCCTCTGGTCTGGGGGTGGTCTCAGAGTAGCTTCCAGTGGCTTCTTTGGTTCAAGTGATCTACAGATCTTTTTTTTTTTCTGTTAAAATCTCTTACAAAATAGATCTTAATACAATTCAGGTTTGCTGTGTTAATAACCAAGTCAGGTAGTGAGAGCTCCAACCTAATAGGAGCATCAGATTAGAAACTGTTTTCCCATACTCTTTGCTGTTCCTATCCTTCTCTAACCAGATATTTGGACATTGCCAACAACAGGCTGAAAGGAGAATCTAAAAAGACTCTATCATGTGTCAGCTACTTAATTTTCATTCTCTGGCTTCAGCCAGAAGAAGTTGCAAAGTAAAAATAAAAACAAAAATAAAAATAATCTATGAGGAACTGATTTGTAGAATGCATATCTTAGTCATGAATCTGATATTTGCTAATATAATTATGTAGACTAAAGCTAAAAGGTGTCTTTTTAACTGGCATAGACTCTACTATCATTTAACTTCTGGTGTTCGTCTATTTCATTCTTCACTTCAGATTCAAGTTCCAGAAAAGGAAGGAGCTTCAGTTTATCACCTGTATTTGCATTGTGATGTGGGTTAGCAAATTGGCATGTTGATATATTTAGGAAATTCAAATACAAACTGAAAAATCAGAAAATTCTGAACCCAATTCTTGTATTTGACATACATAATTATCTGATCTCATTATTATTAGATTTGAAAATTATTAAATTTTCACTAAAAATAAAAATCTTGTTATTATTAACTTTTCATCCAAAGCAAAATCTACTCATTCTTTTCTCAGGAGGATGAGATTTTGGTAAGGAACTAATAACAGGACGTTTTTATAAGAAGATGACCTCTAACACAAAAATGAATTCATTTAAAAATTGCCGGATTAACTTCAATTGTAACAAAAGGTTCTGGGATAGGATGTATAAATGCATTGTGAAATCAGTTTCAAAATAGTGAATTTCAAGTAGATTGTTTATAATAAAACACATTTGTACTTCAACACATATTCGGTACTCAGGTGGCAATTCTAAATTAAATAGTAAACCCAAATAAAATTAACTTTTCACATTTAGGTAACATGAGATATTCCATAAATTACTTTCCTCTAAGGAAATTGATTACACCAAAATTCTTTCCTTCAAACAAAACTGAAGATGTTCCTGATCTAGTCTTAATAATTAATAGAAAACAGCTTGGTCTCATAAACTGTTGCATCAATACCCAATCATTCTTGTATGTTTTGAAACATTTAAAGACCTTATCTTATACACAAATATATAACTAGTAACAGATGACAAGGCTAAATACTCATCTACTTAGTTAATTAGAATATAGAAAGCACTAAAATTCTAGCCTAAAAAGCTCAAATCTTATACTGCATTTGCTATAATAGCCCAGATGTGCTCCAGTATTAGCCTATAAGATAAAGATCTAATATTGTGTTCATACTGAATCTGACATGATTATAGAAATTTGTCCTAAAAGAAGAATAGAGACATAGCTATACAGTAAGGGAAAAATATTCTCTTATCTTGATGTCAATTCCAGACTATATAGTATATGATATAGCTAGCCAATTGCACTGAGTCAGGCTTAAATGATGGGACATTTTCATACTGGGGAAATTGAATTAGGATAATCCTACCTCAGTCCATGCCAAGAGTCATTCTCCTATCCTTCCCCATGAGAATTCCACCTGAATTCATAGATGTCAACCCCGTAGGGTTGCTGGCATCATTGGCCTAATAACATTCCTTGATGATCATACCTGGAATCATACTCAGAACAGTATCAGTTACAGTCCCATTAGGTCTTAAATAGCAAGTTCCTATAATCATAGCTTTGGGTAGATTTAGTTTTTAGGGTGACATATCCATAATAACAACTATTTACTATCATCTCACATTCGTAACAGTGAGATTCATCATAGAACAAAATCACAACTTATCTTGCCTTAGAGAGATTTGCTATGAGAGGAAGAAACAGGGATATTAATTTAATACATCAGTACTGTTCCTAAATGCCTATGCCCAAGGCTCAGAATGACTGTAAGCAGTTAAGTATATGGAGCCATGTGGGCAGATGTCTTGTATGGGGAAATGAATTAAGAAAGTCAAATGTTAGCCCTCTTAAAGTCACTTTACTAACCTTATTCCTAGGGACAGAAAGATCCACTGGCCTTAGATTTCAGATATCATTCTAATTGAGCTGCTGGCATTCTTCTTGAAGCCTCATTTAATGTTGGTCCTACCTCAGTCCATGCCAAGAGTCATTCTCCTATCCTTTCCCATGAGAATTCCACCTGAATTCATGGATGTCAACCCCATAGGGTTGCTGGCATCGTTGGCCTAATAACATTCCTTGATGATCAATTACAACAAAAGGTTCTGGGATAGGATGTATAAATACATTGCGCAATCAGTTTCAAAATAGTGAATTTCAAGTAGGTTGTTTATAATAAAACACATTTGTACTTCAACACATATTCAGTACTCAGGTGGCAATTCTAAATTAAATAGTAAACCCAAATAAAATTAACTTTTCCCATTTAGGTAACAAACCTAAGAACAAAACTCAAAAAGAATATTCAGGGTCTCAAAAAAGATTTCACCTTGAACAGCAAAATAATAAGAGTAGGGCTGGGTATCAGGACAATTTCTCTTTCTCAAAAAACAGTTTAAACTTTATCCTGATATAAAAAAAGGTACTTATTAGACTTTCAGGAAGTAAATTAGTTGGAAACCTTTGAACTGCCAGATACCTTTCTCTTCTACAACCTTTAATGTTAAGACCAGGGTTGGTGTAAAATGTAACTATAGTATAGACCATTCCAGATATAACTTTGTAATTCACAATAGTTTTATAGTATAAATTCCTGATTACCAGAAATAAATTCCTAATCCCATCAAAAGTGTTTGCAATGAGGGAGGAGAATTAGTTTTCTAAGTGAAGCAATGCCAAAAATAATCCAAGTAGATTAGCATTGTCATAATAAATCCTAATAACCAACAATCTTACACGTTTCCATAAATGATAACAAAATAATTTTAGATGAAACTTCCTCTTTACTATGAGCAAATATTTCAGGATGTAAATAGTTTGTAAATCTTTTCTTTTCCTTTTTTTTGGGGGGAAGGGGTTAACAGTTAAGCCCATAACATAGCAGTATTTAGATTAGAAAGAAGTGATCCTAACAATAGTTCTGCATAATATCATAATATTACAGATTTCAAGCATAAAACAAAATCCATTTCTAGTCAAGGTATCTGAATTCATTTGGATAAATCTCTAAATTACTTTACACAGAAAATCATTTTTAACAAATTTAAGTAGAACTTACATAAAACTAATCTATAACTTTTCTCATTTTAATTAGGTGTGCTAGGTATTTTCACTTCTGTAACTCTTAGGTTTAAGCATTGTAGTATTTATAACATGTCACCAGAACAGTTGAAACAAATTATAACTATGTCAAACATCTCATCAGATAAAAACAACAGAAGAAATTTTTGTCATTATCATAATCCAAATAAAGTGAGATACTGTTTATACTAATAGAATAACATAACAATATCCAAATTAAGAGAGATTTTATTTTTCTATGTTGGTGTTACCAAGTGTACTTAATTTAACATCAACAATACCAAGAAATATATATAAAACTTTACCAGTTTGAATTCATACCTGGATCTATTTTCCAAATAGTGACATGTGGTACCTCAATTTATGGTTCCAATTATTTAGTATTATATTTTCATAAGGACTATTTATTCCAAACATTTCATATTATGGTATTCACCGTTTCCTAGCTCAGAAGGCTAGTGGCACAGCAGGCCAGCTTTGAGGCCTCCAGCAACAGTGCAGAAGGCAAATTGCTAGCCCCCAAACCCAGGGCACAACAGGAGCAACTAGGCTAGGCCAACCCACTGCAGTGGGCAAGCTGCCAACACTTCAGGCATCAGAAAGTCAGTGACCAGGCCTTTGACACCTAGTGCAAGAAGCTATGTCCGAGAAGCAGAGCTCTATTTTTTAAAATGAGAGAAAAAAAAAAGCACTGACCCTAGGAAACTACTGGTGACAGGGAAGATCCAAGCATAAACTCAGAAGAGGACAACAATGTCAAAATGCCTACTTGGGAAACCTCAAAAGGGAATATGCATTGGTCTCAAGGCTAAAAAGAGCTCAAAAAGGCTTTTAAAAATCAAATAAGAGAGGTAAAAGAAAAATTGGGGGGGAGGAAATGAGAGGTATGCAAGACAGAGTCAATAGCTTGGAAAAGGAAGAACAAAAATTGACTGAAGAAAAAACAATTCCTTAAAAAATACAGTCGGACAAATGGAAAAAAATCCACTGAAGAAAATAACTCCTTTAAAAGTAGAATTGGCCAAATGGAAAAGGAAGTATAAAAGCTAAATGAAGAAAATAATGTGTTAAAAATTAGAGTTGGGCAAGTGGAAGCTAATGACTCTGAGACATCAAGAATCAAACAAAATCAAAAGAGTGAAAAAATAGAAGAAAATGTAGAATACCTCATTGGAAAAACAACTGACCTGGAAAATATATCTAGGAAAGATAATTTAAGAATTATTTTACTACCTGAAAGCCATGATAAAAAAAAAAGAGCCTGGACAGTGTCTTTCAAGAAATTATCAAGGAAAACTGCCCTGATATCCTAGAACCAGAAGGTAAAATAGCTATTGTAAGAATCTACCAATCATGTCCTGAAAGAGATCCCAAAATGAAGACTTCAAGGAATATTATAGCCAAATTCCAGAATTGTGAGATTAAGGAGAAAATACTATAAACAGCCAGAAAAAAACAATTCAAATATCAAGGAACCATAGTCAGGATTACACAGGACTTAGCAGCTTCTACATTAAAGTATCAGAGGGTTTGGAATATGGTACTCTGGAAGGCAAAGGAGCTTGGATTACAACCATGACTCAACTACCCAGCAAAACTGAGCATAATGGCTCTTCTGGTTCTCCACCATGGTGCAAGATCAGGGTGAAAAGGAAAACCCCATGTGGAAACTGCACATCCGTAAGCTGTGCTTCAACATCTGTGTTGGGGAGAGTAGGGACAGACTGACCCGGGCTACCAAAATGTTGGAGCAGCTCACAGGCCGAACCCCAGTGTTCTCCAAAGGTCACTATACTGTCAGATCTTTTGGAATCAGGAGAAAAGAGAAGATCGCAGTTCACTGTACAGTCCGTGGGGCCAAAGCTGAAGAGATTCTGGAGAAGGGGCTGAAGGTGCGAGAATATGAGTTAAGGAAAAATAACTTCTCAGACACTGGCAACTTTGGCTTTGGGATCCAAGAGCATATCAATCTGGGGATTAAATACAACCCAAGCATCGGCATCTATGGCTTGGACTTCTATGTGGTGCTGGGCAGGCCCGGGTTCAGCATTGAAGACAAGAAGCATAGGATGGGCTGCACTGGGGCCAAACACAGAATTGGCAAAGAGGAAGCCATGCGCTGGTTCCAGCAGAAGTACGATGGCATCATCCTTCCTGACAAATAAAGTCCTGTTTTCTATTAAAAGGTCAATAAAATGGAAAAAAAACTGAGCATAATGTTTCAGGGAAAAGATAGTTATTCAGTGAAATATGGGACTTCCAAACTTTCCTGATGAAAAGACCACAGCTGAGTAGAAAATTCAATCTTCAAATAGAAAATTCAAGAAAAACATAAAAAGGTAAACAGGAAAGAAAAAAATAATGCTATTCAATAAGATTAAACTGTTTACATCCCAACATGGGAAGATGATACTTGTAGCTCTTGAGAATTGTATCTCTGTTAGGGCAGTTAAAAAGGGTATACATAGAGGGTGTGGGTATAAATTGACTTTGATGTAATGATATAAAAAATTAAGGGGTAAAAAAAAGATTGTACTAGGAAAGAAGAAAGGGGGAGACAGAATACGGTAAATTATATCACATGAAGAGGTGCAAAAGACTATTGCAGTAGAGGGAAAGGGGGGGTGAATATTGCTTGAACTTTACCCTCATTGGATTTGGCTCAAGAAAAGAATAACATACACACTCACTTGGGTACAGAAATCTATCTTACCCTGTAGATAAGTAGGAGGGGAAAAGGGAAAGAAAAGGGAAGGGAGGGGGCTGATAGAATGGATGGCAGAAGTAGAGGGGAAAAGGGGAAAGAAATGGGGGGGGGTTGATAAAAGGGAGGGCAGATTGAGGGAGGTTGTAGTCAGAAGCAAAACCCTGGTGAGAAGGGACAGAGTGAAAGGAGAGAGAAAAGTATAAACAAGGGGAAAATGGGATGGAGGGAAATACAAAGTTAGTAATAATAGTTGTGAATGTGAATGAGATGAACTCTCCCATAAAAAGGAAGCAGATAGCAGAGTGTAATAAAAAATGAGAATTCTACAACATGTTGTTTACAAAAAACACATTTGAAGCCCAGAGATACACACAGAGTAAAGGAAAGGCTGGAGCAGAATATATTGTGCTTCAACTGAAGTAACAAAAGGCAGGGGTAGCAATCCTGATATCAGACAAAGCAAAAGCAAAAATAGATCTAATTAAAAGAGACAAGAAAGGAAACTACATCTTGCTAAAAGGTACCATAGATAATGAAATAATATCAATACAAAACATATATACATCAAGTGGTATAGCATTCAAATTCTTGGAGAAATTAAGTGAGTTTCAGGAAGAAATGGACAACAAAACTATACTAGTGGCAAACCTCAACCTCCCTCTCTCAGAACTAGACAAATCTAACCACAAAATTAACCAAAAAGAAGTTAAGAAGGTGAATAGAATTTTAGAAAATTTAGATATGATAGACCTCTGGAGAAAATTGAATGGGGATAGAAAAGTTAGGTTTAGGGTTAGGGTTTTCTCAGTGGTACATGGCATGTACATAAAAATTGACCATGTATTAGGGCTTAAAAACCTCACAAACAAATGCAGAAAGGCAGAAATATTAAATATGTGCTTTTTAGATCATGATGTAGTAAAAATTATGTGTAAGAAAGGATCATGGAAAGATAGACTAAAAATAAATTGGAAAATAAATAATCTAATCCTAAAGAATGAGTGGGTCAAACAGCAAATCATAGAAACAATAATTTTATCAAAGAGAATGACAATAATGAGACAACATACCACAACTTCTAGGATGCAGCCAAAACAGTAATTAGCGGACATCTTATATCTCTACATGCTTACATGAATAAAACAGAGAAAGAGGAGATCAATGAATTGGACTCTCAACTAAAAAAGCTAGAAAAAGAACAAATTAAAAAATCTGCAACAAGATAACAAATTAGAAATTCTGAAAATCAAAGGAGTAATTAAAAAAATTGAAAATAAGAAAACTATTGGGGGCAGCTAGGTGATGCAGTGGATAGAGTACTGGCCCTGGAGTCAGGAGGACCTGAGTTCAAATTCGGCCTCAGACACATAACACTCACTAACTGTGTGATTCTGAGCAAGTCACTTAACCCCAATTGCCTCACCCCCCCAAAAAAAAATGAAAGAAAGAAAAAAGAAAACTATTGAACTAATAAAACTAGAGCTGATTTTATGGGGGGAAAAAACCCAATAAAATAGATAAACCTTTGATTAATTTGATTTAAAAAAAAAAGAAAACCAAATTACCAGGATCAAAAATGAAAAGGGTGAATTCCCCACCAATGAAGAAGAAATTAAAGCAATAATTAGGTGCTATTTTGCCTAAATGTATGATAATCTGACAATCTAAATGAAATTTACAAATTTACAAAATTTACAAAAATATAAATTACCCAGATTAACAGAAGAGGAAATAAAATACTTAAATAACCCCATTGCAGAAAAAGAAATTGAACAAGCCATTAATGTACTCCCTAAGAAAAAATCTCCAAGGCCAGATGAATTTACTAGTGAATGCTACCAAACATCTAAAGAACAATTAATTCCACTACAGTATAAACTATTTGGAAAAATAAGCAAAGACAGAGTCCTACCAAATTCCTTTTATGACACAAATATGGTGCTGATACCTAAACTGGGAAGAGCCAGAACAGAGAAAGAAACTTATGGGCCAATTTCCCTAAAGAAGATTGATGCAAAAATTTTAAATAAAATATTAGCAAAGAGATTACAGCAATTTATCACCAGGATAGTACACTATGACCAGGTGGAATTTATACCAGGAATGCAGGGCTGGTTCAGTATTAGGGAAACTATTAGCACAATTAACCATATCAATAACAAAACTAACAGAAATCATATGATTATCTCAATAGATGCAGAAAAGGTTGTTGACAACCTATAGCACCTATTGCTATTAAAAACACTAGAAAGCATAGGAATAAATGGAATTTTCCTCAAAATGATAAGCAGTGTTTATCTAAAACGATCAACAAGCATTGGATGTAATGGGGATAAGCTACAAGCCTTCCCAATAAGAACAGGGGTGAAACAAGGATGCCCATTATCACAACTACAATATTGTACTAGAATTGTTAGCTTTAGCAATAAGAGAAGAAAAAGAAATTGAAGGAATTAGAATAGGCAATGAAGAAACAGAACTATCACTCTTTCCAGATGATATGATGGTATATGTACAGAATCCTAGAGAACTAAAAAACTACTTGAAACAATTAACAACTTTAGCAAAATTGCAGGATGTAAAATAAACCCAGATAAATCATTAGTGTTTCTATATATTAGCAAAAAAACCAAGCAGCAAGAGATAGAAAGAGAAATTTCCATTTAAAATAACTGTAGGCAATATAAAATATTTGGGAGTCTACCTGCCAAAACAAACCCAGGAACTACATGAATACAATTACAAAATAGTTTTCACACAAATAAAGTCAGATCTAAACAATTGGAAAAATATCAATTGCTCATGGATAAGCTGAGCTAATATAATAAAAATGACAATTCTAACTAAATTGATTTACTTATTCAGTGCCATACCAAACTACCAAAAGTATTTTATAGAGCTAGAAAAAATAATAACAAAATTCATCTAGAAGAACAAAAATTCAAGAGTATCAAGGGAATTAGTAAAAAAAAAAAAGTAAGGAATGTAGCCTAGCCATACCAGGTCTAAAACTATATTATAAAGTGGCAATCATCAAAACTATTTGGTATTGGCTAAAAAATAGTGATGGATCAGTTCAATAGGTTAGGTACACAAGACACAGTAGTCAATGACTATAGTAATCTACTATTTGATAAACCCAAAGACTCTAGCTTCTGGGATAAAAACTCACTATTTGACAAAATCTGCTAGGAAAACTGAAACATAGTATGACAGAAACTAGGCATAGACCTACCTCTCACATAGTATACCAAGATAAGGTCAAAATGGGTACATGCTTTAGACATAAAGGGTGATACTATAAGCAAACTTAGAAGAGCAAGGAATAGTTTACCTCTCAGATCTATGAAGAAGGGAAGAATTTATGACTAAACAAGAGATAGAGTACATTATGAAATGCAAATTGGATAATTTTGATTACATTAAATTAAAAAGTTTTTGCAGCAAAGCTATTGCAACCAAGATCAGAAGGAAAGCGGAAAGCTGGGAAATAATTTTTACAGCCAGTGTTTCTGATAAAGGCTTCGTTTCTCAAATATATAAAGAAGTCAGTCAAATCTGTAAGAATATAAGTCATTCCTCAATTGATAAATAGTCAAAGGTTATGAACAGGCAGTTTTCAGAGGAATAAATTAAGACTATCTATAGTCATGTGAAAAAAATTCTCTAAATCACTATTGATTAGAGAAATGTGAATTAAAAGAAAAGGTGCCATCTCACACCTATCAAATTGGTAGTATGACAGAAAAGGAAAAGGATAAATATTGGAGATGTGGGAAAATTGGGACACTAATGCATTGTTGATAGAGTTGTGAACTGATCCAACCGTTCTGGAGAGCAATTTGGAACTGTGCCCAAAAGCAAACAAACTGTGCATCCCCTTTGATCCAGCAATACCACTACTAGGTCTGTATCCAAAAGAGGTCATGAAAAAGGGAAAAGAATCCACATGTACAAAAATATTTAAAGCAGCTCTTTTTGTGGTGGCATAAAATTGGACATTCATAGGATGCCCATCAATTGGGGAATGACTGAATAAGTTGTGGGATATGAATGTAATGGAATATTATTGTGCTATGAGAAATGATGAGCAGGCATATTTCAGAAAAACCTGGAAAGACTTATGCGAACTAATGCTGAGTGAAGTGAGCAGAACCAAGAGAATATTGTACACAGTAACAGCAACATTGTGAGATGATCAACTACGATAGATTTAGCTCTTCTCAAGTAATACATTGATCCAAGACAGTTCTAAAAGACTCATGAGAATAATGCTATCCACACCCACAGAAATAACTATGGAGTCTGGATGCAGATCAACAATTAATAATCACATGTCATTTGCTCAGATCCTGAATTGCCTGGTCCACTATTCTGAAAATGTAAAAAAAAAACTACAGCAATTGGTGCAACAACTTTGTTTAGTTCCTAATGATCTACTGTAAATTACCGGGTGCAGTCTGAGGAATTTATATAGTGAAGTATTCCAGGCTCTTCATCTCCATTATTAGGGTTCTTTCACAGTTTCTGAAACTGGATATTGTTTTATTAACTGTACTAGATGGTTCAGGCAATTCCATGGGCTTCCATTTAGCCCTACCCCCAACAACATGAATGAGCAGCTAGGTGGCACAATAGATAAAGTGGCAGGCCTGAAATCAGGAAGACTCATCTCCCTGAGTTCAAATCTGGCCTCAGACACTTACTAGCTATGTAACCCTGGGCGAGTTACTTAAACCTGTTTTCCTCAGTTCCTCATCTGTAAAACTAGATGGAAAAATGGCAAACTGCTCCAGTGTCTTTGACGAAAACAAAAATAAAAACAAACAAATAAAACAACAACAACAACAACAAAACCTAAACAAGGTCACAAAGAGTTTGACACAACTAGAAAATGACTGAATAACAGCAACAACAACCTGAATAGAACTGCTATAAGCATCCTTGCAAGGTACTGTATTTCACCACATAATCGTTGCCCCCACATCATCATCACACCCTGTTTTTTTCTCAGTCCAAAAACTGCTTTATAACCTTTCATTGTGTAGTCGTCGCATTGTATAATTCTGTTCATCACGCCACTTAAAAGGTAAACAGAGCATCAACGTATTCACCAGTTGCATTTGTGAATTTATCTCTTGTGCATTGTGAGTCTAGAATTTTCAACACATGAGCATTGTCAATGTATTTCTCAAAGCTGACTTGCATGGTTTGTTTAGAGTGCTGCAGTATTAATGGTATTGTCACTCAAGCCAGTGAAGAGCCAAAGGTGTAAGGGGAGTTTCCATGAGTAAATCATGTGACACGGTAAGACTTACATCTTCCTGCACTAGCTGTACAATTTGTCTGTCAGTGATACATTAACATATGGTGCATTTCTTTCTAATTGTGAGTAAATATAAAAACTGTTCTGTGGGCTTCAAGGTGAAAAGTAATTGCATTTGTTGAACAGCATGGAAACACAGCTGTGGAAAAAATTTTCAGTGAGTGAAAAGTTGGTGCAAGATTGGCAGAAACTAAAAGACAAGTAATACCAGCATACAATTTTGTAAAAGCTTCAAATAATGGTCACACTCCATTTTTTTTTTTGCAGAAAACCTGAGATAATTCTGCAGTGAAATATGGTGACTCCCAAGAGCTCATAATATCCATGTCCATAATATACTTCCTCTGATTAGCCACCACAAATGAGGCTCAAAAAAGGGTCTTCTACTCCACTTCCTTTCACCTAAGTAATGGTGCTCTTTCCCCTGGTGGTCTTCTTTCCAGTACTCCCAGTAAAAATTAGAATATTCCTTTGGAGTTGTTTAGTGTCCCCTGGTATTAACAGTAATGTGGCCGTCAGTATATAGCACTTCCTTATAGTGTTGATATTCCCACAGTGACTTAGGCCCCTCCCTACCTCCTCCAAGTTACAATAGCTCAAGCCTTGGGGAAAACAGCCCTTGGGGGGGGGGGTGGGAAGGAGGATTAATTTCAACTGTCCCTTAAATCTTTATACAAAGACCTGGGAAACTTCATGTGACCAGGAAGGGTGGAGGAATAACCAGATGGTTATTGGGACAATACCAGATATGGTAGAGACCTTCAGTGATATCCTAGATTTTGATCCTAATGTAAGGGCCCTTACTGCCCTAGTCCTAGATGTCCTTATACAGTTTATTAACACCTCTATATGATGTGGTTACAGCATATGGTACCCTGTGGGTTAAGGAGAATATTAAAGGTTACTTTTCTAGTACTTTGTGAGGCCCCTTCTGAAAGCGGTTCATTCTGTAACATGAGAGCATCCTAAAGTCCCTTTCCTCCTTATCTTGAAACACCATAAAATTCCTCCTTATCCTGTCCTTCTTATCCTATACCATAAAATTCCTCTTTATCTTGAACCGCCATAAAATTACATCCTCATCCAGAATATCTGTATGATTTTCTGCCAGAATTTTGCTATATAAGCTCAGCTCCCTCAGATACCTGTTGCCTTACTTAGCCTTGTTGATACAGTACAGGTTCTTTGCTTTAGTGTCAGTAAAGCTCCTGCTGGCTAAGAGAATGTCTAAATGAATTCTTTCACACCTGAACATACTCTCCTGCATTCCAACTTCATCACATAGACTGACCATCAAACATCTTGTTCATCCCATGTTTTAAAAGTCAGACCCAAAGAACCTTATGGGAAAGAGCATCATCTCACTCTATTCATCTAACATACTGATAAGCAACATATCTTCTCCCATAATCCCAGGAGTGCCTATAAGTAGGGATAGTCCTATTTGCCCCAATGACTTTTGGACCTGCACCAAACTTCACCAGTTGATCTGCTTAAGCTTTTATGGTGATGTAGTAGGAAAGGACCATAGCTAAATTCTGACATCATCAGGTAGGATTCTCCCCTAAAGACAGTATCTAACTGTACCCACAGCTCTTTGGTTATAATGGGAGTTAATGGTAGGGAGTCTACTAAATCCTTCTATTTCATAAATTTCACTTCATCCCTGGCTGTCCTCCTTTAGGAGACTGACTATAGAGGTAATTTATCTTTATGGGACCAAATATGCAGAACTCATCATTTTATACTTGAAATAACAACAAAGGATAATATCTTTGTGGAGCTTCCCATTGATTCTTCCATTCTTTCTTGATTTTGTTAGAACAAATACTCTGTAAGCTCTCCCAAACAAAGGAACTATGAAACTGACAAAAGCTATCAATTGCCATGATTAGACAATGCCCTCATTAGCCATTGTTCTAAGGATTCTTTAACTTGTTAAAATTTTTCCTGAAACTTCCCAAGTCCCTTCAAGGTAAAAGTGAGTCTATTCTCTTTCCTTCCCATAGAGGAAATCACTCCCCAGGAAGTAACATAAGGGGTGGGGTGGGAGTAGTAATAGGATAAACTGAAGATTTCTTACCCCCTGCTCTAATTCCCATTCATCATCACACCTCCTCTTATTTTCCTTACACCCCCCCCAATTTTATTTATTTATTTTGAGATTTTTTTAAATTTATTTTTATTTATTAACAATCACTTCTGTATGCTTTTGAGTTTAAAATTTTTCTCCCCCTTCCTCCCCCCACCCTCCCCAAGACGGCACACAATCTGATATAGGCTTTACATTTACATCCTATTAAACTTTTCACATTAGTGAAGTTGTAAGTAAAAATTAAAACCAATAGGAGGAACCATCAGAAAGATGAAACAAAACTCAACAGAAGGTAAAAAAAGTGATAGCAATTCGACTTCCATAGTTCTTTCTTTGGATGTGGACAGCATTTTCCATCCGAGGCCTCTGGAGATGTCTTAGATCCTTGTAATGCTGAGAAGGGTTCAGTTTAACAATATTAGTCATCACAACGTGGCTGTTATTGTGTACAAAGTCCTCTTGGTTCTGCTCACTTCACTCAGCATCAGACCATATAAGTCTTTCCAGGTTTTTCTGAAGTCAGCCTGTTCATCATTTCTTATAGCACAATAGTATTCCATTACATTCATATACCACAACTTGCTCAGCCATTCCCCAATTGATGGGCATCCTCTCAATTTCCAATTCTTTGCCACCACAAAAAGAGCTGCTATGAATATTTTTGTACATGTGGGTCCTTTTCCCTTTGGGATATAGCCCTAGAAGTGCTATTGCTGGATCAAAGGGTATGCACATTTTTGTAGCCCTTTGGGCATAGTTCCAAATTGTTCTCCAAAATGGTTGGATCATTTCACAACTCCACCAACAATGTATTAGTGTTCCAGTTTTCCCACATCTTCTCCAACATTTATCATTTTCCTGTTTTGTCATGTTGGCCAATCTGATAGGTGTGATGTGGTACCTCAGAGTTGTTTTGATTTGAATTTCTCTAATCAATAATGATTTAGAGCATTTTTTCATATGACTATAGATGGCTTTAATTTCTTCATCTGAGAACTGTCTGTTCATATCCTTTGACCATTTATCAATTGGGGAATGGCTTGTGTTCTTATAAATTTGTCTTAATTCTCTATATATTTTAGAAATGAGGCCTTTATCAGAGAGACTGGTTGTAAAAATTCTTTCCCAATTTTCTACCTTCCTTCTAATCTTAGTTGCATTGGCTTTGTTTGTGCAAAAACTTTTCAATTTAATGTAATCAAAATTATCCATTTTGTTTTTCGTAATGTTCTCAATCTCCTGTTTGGCCATGAATTCTTCTGTTCTCCATAGATCTGATAGGTAAACTATTCCTTGTTCTCCCAGTTTATATGGTATCAGCCTTTATATCTAAGTCATGAACCCATTTTGACTGTATTTTGGTATATGATGTGAGATTTGGGTCTATGCCTAGTTTCTGCCATACTCTTTTCCAGTTTTCCCAGCAGTTTTTTTCAAAGAGTGGGTTCTTATCCCAGAAGCTGGGGTCTTTGGGTTTATCAATAGTACATGACTACTGTGTCTTGCATATTTAACCTATTCCACTGATCCACCTCCCTATTTCTTAGCCAGTACCAAGCAGTTTTGATGATTGCTGCTTTATAATACAATTTAAGATCTGGAATTGCTAGGCCACCTTCCCCTGCATTTCTTTTCATTAGTTCCTTTGATATTCTGGACCTTTTGTTTTCCAAATGAATCTTGTTATTATTTTTTCTAACTCTATAAAATAATTTTTTGGTAGTTTGATTGGTATGGCACTGAATAAGTAAATTAGCTTAGGTAGGATTGTCATTTTTATTATATTAGCTCGGCCTACCCATGAGCAACTGATGTTTTTCCAATTATTTAGATCTGATTTTATTTGTGTGAAAAGTGTTTTGTAATTGTGTTCATAGAGTTCCTGGGTTTGTTTGGAGGTAGACTCCTAAATATTTTATAATGTCTACAGTAAGTTTAAATGGGATTTCTCTTTCTATCTCTTGCTGTTGGGCTTTGTTGGTAATATATAGAAATGCTGATGATTTATGTGGGTTTATTTTATAGCCTGCAACTTTGCTTTATTATTTCAAGTAGTTTTTTACTTGATTCTCTAGGATTCTCTAAGTATATCATCATGTCATCTGCAAAGAGTGATAGCTTTGTTTCTTCTTTGCCTATTCTAATGCCTTCAATTTCTTTTCTTCTCTTATTGCTAAAGCTAAGGTTTCCAGTACAATATTGAATAACAGTGGTGATAATGGACATCCTTGTTTCACCCCGATCTTATTGGAAATGCTTCTAGCCTGTCCCCATTACATATAATGCTTGCTGAAGGTTTTAGATAATGCTATTTATTATTTTAAGGAAGACTCCATTTATACCTATGCTTTCTAGTGTTTTTAATAGGAATGGGTGTTGTATTTTATCAAAAGCTTTTTCTGCATCTATTGAGATGATCATGTGGTTTCTGTTGGTTTTGTGTTGATATGCTCAATGATGCTGATAGTTTTCCTAATATTGAACCAACCCTGCATTCCTGGTATAAATCCTACCTGGTCATAGTGTATTATTCTTGTGATAAGTTGCTGCAATCTATTTGCTAGTATTTTGTTTAAAATTTTTGCATCTATATTCATTAGAGAAATTGGTCTATAATTTTCTTTCTCTTTGACTCTTCCTGGTTTAGGTATCAACACCATATTTGTATCATAAAAAGAATTTGGTAAGACTCCTTCTTCACCTATTTTCCCAAATAGTCTATATAGTATTGGAATTAATTGTTCTTTAAATGTTTGATAGAATTGCATGTAAATCCATCTGGCCCTGGAGATTTTTTCCTAGGGAGTTCATCAATGGCTTGTTCAATTTCTTTTTCTGAGATGGGGTTATTTAAGTATTTTACTTCCTCTTCGTTAATCTGGGCAATTTATATTTTTGTAAATATGTATCCATTTCACTAAGATTGTCAAATTTGTTGGCATATAGTTGGGCAAAATAATTCCTAATTATTGTTTTAATTTCCTCTTCCTTGGTGGTAGCTTCACCTTTTCATTCTTGATACTAGTAATTTGGTTTTTCTCTTTCTTTTTTTAATTAAATTAACCAAAGGTTTATCTATTTTATTGTTTTTTTCATAAAACCAGCTCTTAGTTTTATTTATTAGTTCAATAGTTTTCTTAATTTCAATTTTATTAATTTTTCCTTTGGTTTTCAATATTTCTAATTTGGTGTTTAGTTGAGGATTTTTAATTTGTTCTTTTTCTAGTTTTTTTAGTTGTATGCCCAATTCATTAATCTCCTTTTTCTATTTTATTTATGTAAGCATTTAGAGATATAAAACTTCCCCTAAGAACTGCTTTCGCTGCATCCCATAAGTTTTGGTATGTTGTCTCATTATTGTCATTCTCTTGAATGAAATTATTGATTGTTTCTATGATTTGTTGTTTGACCCAATCATTTTTTAGGATTAGATTATTTAGTTTCCAATTATTTTTTAGTCTATCTTTCCATGGCCCTTTATTACATATAATTTTTATTGCATCATGATCTGAAAAGGATGCATTTAATATTTCTGCCTTTCTGCATTGGATTGTGAGGTTTTTATGCCCTAGTACATGGTCAGTGTAGAAAAAAGTATATTCCTTTCTATCCCCATTCAGTTTTCTCCAGAGGTCTATCATACCTAACTTTTCTAATGTTCTATTCACCTCCTTAACTTCTTTCTTGTTTATTTTGTGGTTAGACTTATCTAGTGAGAGGGGAGGTTCAGGTCCCCCACTAGTATAGTTTGCTGTCTATTTCTTCCTGTAACTCCCTGAACTTCTCCTCTAAGAATTTGGATGCTATACCATTTGGTGCATATATGTTTAGTAATGATATTACTTCATTGTCTATGGTGCCTTTTAGCAGGATGTAGTTTCCTTCCTTATCTCTTTTGATTAGATCTATTTTTGCTCTTGCTTTGTCTGAGATCAGGATTGCTACCCCTGCTTTTTTACTTCAGCTGAAGCATAATATATTCTGCTCCAGCCTTTTACCTTTACCCTGTATGTGTCACTCTTTTTCAAATGTGTTTCCTGTAAACAACATATTGTAGGATTATGGTTTTTAATCCATTCTGCTACCCACTTCTATTTTATGGGAGAGTTCATCTCATTCATATTAACAGTTATGATTACTATCTGTGTCTTTTTCTCCATCCTTTCCCCCCCTGTTTATACTTTTCTTTCTCCTTTCTCCTTTCCCCCCCTCACTAGTGTTTTGCTTTTGACCACCACCTTCAGTCCCTCCTCCCTTCTATTATCCCTTTGCCATTTCTTCCCCTTTACCCTTACTGCTTGTTCCCTTCCTTCTATTCCCCCCTCCCTTTTCTTTCCCCTTTTCCCTTCTACTGCCTGTAGGGCAAGTTAGATTTCTAAACCTAATTGATTGTGTTATTCTCTTCTTGAGCCAAATCTGATGAGAGTAAGGTTCAAACAATGCTCACCACCCCTCTTCTTTCCCTCTGCTGTAATAGGATTTTGTGTCTTTTCCCATAATGTAATTTACCCTTGTCTGCCTCTTCCTTTCTCAGTAAATTTTTTAAGATCAGACTAGTTGGATCAATTTAACCCACTTTATTAGCTTTTCTTTTTTATCATTACATCAAAGTCAACTAATATCCACCACCTTTATGTATACTCCCCTTAACATGGTGTAATAACAATACAGTTCTCAAGAGTTGCAAGTGTGATCTTCCCTTATAGGTATGTAAACAGTCTGCCTTACTAACAACATATTGTATCTTTCTGTCCCATTTACCTTTTTATGTCTTTCTTGAATCTTGTACTTGAAGATCATATTTTTTGTTGAGCTCTGGTATTTTTATCAGGAAGGTTTGGAAGTCTCCTATTTTGTTGAATATCCATCTCCTCCCTTGAAAAATCATGTTTTTTTTGGGGGGGGGTAATTGGGGTTGAGTGACTTGCCCAGGGTCACACAACTAAAATCATGCTTATTTTTGCTGGGTAGTTGATTCTTGGCTGCAGTCCAAGCTCCTTTGCCTTATAGAATATCATGTTCCGCGCCCTGCAGTCTTTTAATGTGGAAGCTGCAAGGTCCTGTGTACTCCTTACTGTGGTTCCATGATATTTAAATTGTTTCTTACTGGCTGCTTGCAGCACCTTCTCTTTCATCTGGTAATTTTGGAATTTTGCTAGTATATTCCTTGGCATCTTCAATTTGGGATCTCTTTCAGGTGGTGAGCTGTGTATTCTTTCTATGGTTAGAACCTTCTGGTTCTAGGACTTCAGGGCAGTTTTTCTTTATGATTTCCTGAAACATACTGTCCAGGCTTTTTTTTCATCATGACTTACAGGTAGTGCAATAATTTTTAAATTGTCTCTCCTGAATCAGTTTTCCCGGTTGGTTGTTTTACCAATGAGGTATTTTCCGTTTTCATCTATTTTTTCACTTTTTGTTGTTTCTGTTTGACTGATTCTTGCTCTCTCATAGAGTGATTAGCTTCCATTTGTCCAATTCTAGTTTTTAACAGATTGTTTTCTTCTGCTAATTTTTGTACTTCCTTCTTCAATTGGCCAATTGTGTTTTTTAGGGACTTGCTTTCTTCAGTGTACTTTTTTTCCAGTTGGCCAATTGTATTTTTTAAAGACTTTTCTGCCTCTCTCATTTGACTTTTAAAATCCTTCTTGAGCTCTTCTAAGAAGGATTTTTGGTCTTCAGACCAGTTCATATTCCCTTTTGCCGTGGCAGATGCGGGTTTGTTGACAATGTTGTCCTCTTCAGAATTTCTGTCTTGATCTTCACTCTTCTCATAATATGAATCTATGGTATGTTTCTTTTTACTCATGGTGTTTCTTTATTCCCTGGCCTGTAAAGAGATTGAGCTCTCCTGCTGGGAAACAGAGCACTGACCCAAGCTTCTTGTGTTGGGAGCCTAGGTCTTGGTCACTGGCTTTGTGTGCTGGGGCCTCTTATGTCGGCAATTAGAGGCTGTAGAGTTCTGGCAGCTTACCTCATGTTAGGTTGGAATCAGCAAGGTTGGAACTTTCAGGCAATTCTAGGTTGCCTGCTTTTCCTTTCCTTTAGCTTTCTTCTGCTCCTTTTAGATGGGTGGTGCAGGGTGTTTATCTGCCTGGGCCCCCTTGCAGTGCTGCCTCCCTTGTTTCTGCTAATACACTGGGAGATTCCTTTGCAGTAGAGTGCCAAGGCACCTGGTGGTTTTCTGAGCTGGTTTCCACTGATTCCCCCACCCTCACTGAGGCACTCAGAGGTCTAGGTGTTGGTGTTTTCCTCCTGTACCACCTGGGATTCAGGATTTCTTCCTGGTGGACAATTGGAGGTGGCAGGGCTCTGACAGCTCACCTGGTGTTGAGCTGGAATCAGCAAGGCTGGGAAGTTAGGGAGACTTTAGGTTGCTTTCTTCAGCTCCTTTCAGATGAATGCCACAGGGTTCTTATCAGCCTGGGGCCCCTTGTAGTTCTGCCTCCCTTATTTTTACTGAGGCACTGGGAGACCCATTTGCTGGGCTGCTGCACTGTTGCTCCCCATCTTTCTTCTAGTTCGGCTGTTCCAGGTTTTTTTTCTGGGGTGATATTTTCTGTGTTTTCAGAGGTTGATAGGGGAGAGTGAGAGCGACTACCTTTTTACTCTGCCATCTTGGCTCCCAGAAGTGGAAGTCCCACATTACTATCAATTTTAAAGAATTATCTTTAATTTATGGAATAAAACAAGCATTTCCATGACATAGTGCAATAAAAAAAAAGATAATTGCACATGAAACTGCAAATCTACTATGCACAACTTGCTATTTCTTTCAAATAAACAACAAAATTATCATGCAAATTTCTTCTTTTCCACATATATATTCTTCCATATATATATGTACATATAGATGTACACACACATACACACACACACACACACACACACACACACACATACACACACACACTTAATTTGTTCTCCAGAGAAAACTTTAGAGACCATACTTTATCTAGAGTTGGAAGAAAACTTAAGAGTCAGTTCCTCATTTTATAGATTAAAAAGCTGTGACTGAGAGGTTCAGTGATTGGCCCAGGGTCATATAGTTACTGTCTTAGGAGGAATTGGAACCCAGGTCATATTGACTTCATATTAAGCATTCCATCCACTCTTTTATCCTGCCCAACTGCATTAGCAATCCCCTTTTCTCCTGATACTACCAGATCCATTAGCCAGTCCTTTGTTTTCAAGGCATAATTTTTTTTTGAAAGTTAAAAAAGACTTTATTCATACACCAAGAAAGCCTTTGGGCCAATCTAAGATTCAAACCAAGCACTGATTTTATAGACAGGAGCAAGTATCTTCCATATAAAGGTAAAGATATTTTGATTGGATCATGCAATCATGAGGGGGTGGGATTAGTACTGCCTCAGCTTCTCCTTAAATATGTGCTGACTGAACACTATAAAATAGATAAGATATATAAATATATAGATAAAATATAAAATAGCAAAAATAGATCTTATCAAAAGAGATAAGGAAGGAAACTACGTCTTGCTAAAAGGCACCATAGACAATGAAGTAATATCATTACTAAACATATATGCACCAAGTGGTATAGCATCCACATTCTTAGAGGAGAAGTTCAGGGAGTTACAGGAAAAAATAGACAGCAAAACTATACTAGTGGGGGACCTCAACCTCCTCCTCTCTGAACTAAATAAATCTAACCACAAAATAAACAAGAAAGAAGTTAAGGAGGTGAATAGAATATTAGAAAAGTTAGGTATGATAGACCTCTGGAGCAAACTGAATAGGGTTAGAAAGGAATGTACTTTTTTCTAAATTGACCATGTACTAGGGCATAAAAACCTCACAATCCAGTGAAGAAAGGCATAAATATTAAATGCATCCTTTTCAGATCATGATGCAATAAAAATTATATGTGATAAAGGGCCATAGAAAGATAGACTAAAAAATAATTGGAAACTAAATAATCTAAGTCTAAAAAATCATTGGGTCAAATGACAAATCATAGAAACAATCAATAACTTCATTCAAGAGAGAATGACAATAATGAGACAACATACCAAAATTTATGGTGTGCAGTGAAAGCAGTTCTTAGGGGAAGTTTTGTATTTCTAAATGCTTACATGAATAAAATAGAAAAAGAAGAGATCAATGAATTGGGCATACAATTAAAAAAACTAGAAAAAAAGAATAAATTAAAATTCTCAATTAAACAACAAATTTGAAATACTGAAAACCAAAATAGAAATTAAGAAAACTATTGAACTAATAAATGAAACTAAGATCTGGTTTTATGAAAAAGCCAATAAAATAGATAAACCTTTGGTTAATTTACTTTTAATAAAAGAAGAAAACCAAATTACCAGTACCAAAAATGAAAAGAGTGAATCCATCACCAAGGAAGAGGAAATTAAAACAATAATTAGGAACTATTTTGCCCAATTGTATGTCAATAAATTTGACAATCTTAGTGCAGTAGATAAATATTTACAAAAATATAAATTGTCCATATTAACAAGAGAGGAAGTAAAATACTTAAATAACCCCATCTCAGAAAAAGAAATTGAACAAGCCATTGATGAACTCCCTAGGAAAAAATCTCCAGGGCCAGATGGATTTACAAGCAAATTCTATCAAACATTTAAAGAACAATTAATTCCAATACTATATAGACTATTTGGGAAAATAAGTGAAGAAGGATCCTTACCAAATTCTTTTTATGATACAAATATAGTGCTGATACCCACACCAGGAAGGGTCAAAACAGAGAGAAAGAAAATTATAGACCAATTTCCCTAATGAATATAGATGCAAAAAAGATTTTTTTAAGGTTAAGACCAGTTTATTTTTTTTCTATTTTTTGAAAATTTTATTTATTTTTAGTTTTCAACATTCACTTCCACAAGATTTTGAATTCCAAATTTTCACCCCAACTCACCCCTTCCCTCACCACAAGATGGCATGCATTCTGAATATCCCTTCCCCTAGTCTGCCCTCCCTTTTATCTCTCCCTCTCTTCTCTTATCCCCTTTCCCTTCTATTTTCCTGTAGGGCAGGATAGATTTCTGTACCCAATTTCCTGTATTTCTTATTTCCCAGTTGCATGTGAAAACCTTTTTTTTAACATGTGTTTTTAAAACTTTGGATTCCAAATTTTCTCCCTTCCTCCTCTCCACCCACCCTCACTGACAAGCCAAGCAACTCAATATAGGTTATACATGTGCAGTTATGCAAAACACTTCCATAGTAGTCATGTTGTGAAAAACTAACTCTATTTCCCTTAATCCTATTCTGCCCCCCCATTTATTCTGTTCTTTTTTTGACCCTGTCCCTCCTCAGAAGTGTTTGCTTCTGATTACCCCCTTTCCCAATCTGCCCTACTCTCTATCATTTCCCTGCACTCTCTTGTCCCCTTCTCCCCCTGTTTTCCTGTAGGGTAAGACAGATTTCCATACCCAATTGAGTGTGTATGCTATTCCCTCCTTAAGCCACATCCTAGGAGAATAAGATCCACTCATTCCCTCTCACCTTCCCCTGCTTCCTCCCTACTGTAAGAGCCTTTTCTTTTCTGTCTTTTCTTTTTGTGAGATAATTTACCCTGTTCCACCTCTCCCATTTTCCTTCTCCCAGTAAATCCTCTCTCCCCTTAATTTTATTCTCCAGATATGACCCCTTCATCATCAACTCATCTTGTGCCCTCTATCTATCTATATCTATACATACATAAAATTTTTCCCCCCAATTACCTTAATACTGACAAAGGTCTTGTGAGTTATAAATGTCATTTTTCCATGCAAGAATGTAAACAGTCCAACCTTAAAAAGTGTCTTATGATTTCTCTTTCTTGTTGCCTTTTCATGTTCCACTTGAGTCTTGTATTTGAAAGTCAAAATTTCTATTCAGCTCTGGTTTTTTCATCAAGAATGCTTGAAAGTCCTCTGTTTCACTAAATGACCATTTTTTCCCCTGAAGGATTATGCTCAGTTTTGCTGGGTAGGTGATTCTTTGTTGTAATCCTTTCTCCTTTGCCCTTTGGAATATTATATTCCATGCCCTCTGGTCCCTTAATGTAGAAGCTGCTAAATCTAGTGTTATCCTAATGGTGTTTCCACAATACTTGAATTATTTTTTTTTCTGGCTGCTTATAATACTTTCTCCTTGACCTGGGAACTCTGGAATTCATCTACACTATTCCTAGGAATTTTCCTTTGGGGATCTCTTTCAGGAGGAGATAGGTAGATTCTTTCAGTTTCTATTTTGCCCTCTGGTTCAAATATCAGGGCAGTTTTCCTTGATAATTTCTTGAAAGATGATGTCTAGGCTCTTTTTTTGATCATGGCTTTCAGATAGTTCAATAATTTTTAAATTGTCTCTCCTGGGCCTATTTTCCAGGTCTGTTGTTTTTCCAATGAGACATTTCACATTGTTTTCTAATTTTTCATTCTTTTGGATTTGTTTTACAGTGTCATGATTTCTCATGAAGTCACTAGCTTCTAATTGCGCTATTCTAATTTTTAAGGAAGTATTTTCTTCAGTAAGCTTTTGAATTTCCTTTTCCATTTGGCCAATTTTTCTTTTTAGGGCATTCTTCTCCTCATTGGCTTTATGGACCTCTGTTGCCATTTGGGTTAGGCTATTTTTTAAGGTGTTATTTTCTTCAGTATTTTTTGGGGGGGTCTCCTTTAGCAAGGTGTTGACTAGTTTTTCCCGATTTTCTTTCATCACTCTCATTTCTCTTCCCAGTTTTTCCTCTACTTCTTTTGCTTGCTTCTCAAAATCCCTTTTGAGCTCTTCTAAGGCCTGGGACTGATTCATATTTTTCTTGCAGGCTTTGGATGTAGGAGGTTTTACTTTGTTGTCTTCTTCTGGTTGTATGTTTTGATCTTCTTTGTTATCAAAAAAAGATTCCATGGTTTGACACTTCTTGCAAGGTTTGCTCATGATCCCAGCCAATTACTTGAGTTATAAACCTTTATTAAGGTAGAGGTCTGCTTCCAGTATGGAGAATGTACTGTCCCAAGCTTCAAGGGTTTTGTGCAGCTGTTTTCAGAGATACTTCTAGGGACCTGTAAATTTTCAGTTCTTCCAAGGTGGTATGATAAAGGGCGAGGTGTTTACTCCTTTCCTGGCCTGTGCTCTGGTCTATAAGTGACCACAAGCTCTCTTTTCTGTCTTGGAACTGTGAGGATTTTCTCTGCACAGCCACTACAAGCTCCACCCACACCAGTGCTCCTCCTCACCACAGGACCACCATCCAGAACTGTGACCCAGATCCAAGCATGGGCAAAGCAAGAGAATCCTGAACCAGCAGAGGCCTCCCTTCAATCCCCCTCTGATCAGCCACTGGATTCCCCCTCAGTTTGTGGGCCAGAAGCTCAGGAAGCAGCCACTGCCCTGGGGCCATGCTTGTTTGGGGAATGGGACTGAGACCTAGCTTCTCTTTCACCACAGAAAAAGATTTTTCCCACTGACCTTCTAAGTTGTCTTTGCCCTTCATGGGTTGAGAGGTCTGGAGTCTGCCACAGTTGCCTGCAATTCAGTTCTCTGAGGTCTGCTCCAGGTTTGCTAGGGCCTGTGTGCCCACACCAAACTGTGCTCCTCTCCTGCCTAGTGCAATATACCTTTCTGATCAACCATCCAGGTTTTCTTGGACTGGAAATTTGTTTCACTTTGTCTTTTTGTGGGTTCTGCTGCTTTAAAATGTATTTAGAGCTGTTTTTTTATAGGTATTTGGAGGTGTTTGGGGGAGAACTCAAGCAAGTCACTGCTTTTGTTCTGCCATCTTGGCTTTGCCCCCCCAGATGCAAAAATTTTAAATAAAATAATAGCAAATAGATTACAGCAACTTATCACAAGAATAATACACTATAACGAGGTAGGATTTATATCAGGAATGCAGGGCTTATTCAATATTAGGAAAACTATCAGCATAATTGATTATAACCACACCAAAACTAACAGAAACCACATGATCATCTCAATAGATGCAGAAAAAGCTTTTGACAAAATACAACACCCATTCATATAAAAAATACTAGAGAGCATAGGAATAAATGGAGTCTTCCTTAAAATAATAACAGCATCTACTTAAAACCTTCAGCAAGCATTATATGTGATGGGGATAAGCTAGAAGCATTTCCAGTAAGACCAGGGGTGAAACAAAGATGTCCATTATCACCACTGTTGTTCAATATGGTACTGGAAATATTAGTTTTAGCAATAAGAGAAGAAAATGAAATTGAAGATATTAGAATAGGCAGAGAAGAAACTAAGCTATCACTCTTTGCAGATGATATGATGATATACTTAGAGGATCCTGGAGAATCAAGTAAAAAACTACTTGAAATAATAAACAATTTTAGCCAAGTTGCAGGCTATAAAATAAACCCACATAAATAATCAGCATTTCTATACATTACCAACAAAGCCCAACAGCAAGAGATAGAAAGAGAACTTCCATTTAAAGTTGCTGTAGACATTATAAAATATTTAGGAGTCTACCTCCCAAAACAAACCCAGGAACTCTATGAACACAATTACAAAACACTTTTCACAAAAATAAAGCCAGATCTAAATAATTGGAAAAACATCAATTGCTCATGGGTAGGCTGAGCTAATATAATAAAAATGACAATTCTGCCTAAGCTAATTTACTTATTCAGTGCCATACCAGTCAAACTACCAAAATATTATTTTATAGAGTTAGAAAAAATAATAACAAGATTCATTTGGAAGAACAAAAGGTCCAGAATATCAAGGAAACTAATGAAAAGACATGCAGGGGAAGGTGGCCTAGCTGTTCCAGATCTTAAATTATATTATAAAGCAGCAATCATCAAAACTGCTTGGTACTGGTAAGAAACAGAGTGGTGGATCAGTGGAATTAGTTAGGTGTGCAAGACACAATAGTAAATGACTACAGTAATCTACTATTTGATAAACTCAAAGACCCCAACTTCTGGTATAAAAACTCACTATTTGACAAAAACTGCTGGGAAAAAGTGGAAAAGAATATGGCAGAAGCTAGGCATAGACCAAATTCTCATACCATATACCAAAATAAAGTCAAAATGGGTCCATGCTTTAAATATAAAGGCTGATACTATAACTAAACTGGGAGAGCAAGGAATAGTTTACCTGGCAGATTTATGGAGAATGGAAGAATTCATGACCAAACAGGAGATAGACATCATTATGAAATGCAAAATGTATAATTTTGATTACATTAAATTGAAAAGATTTTGCACAAACAAAGCCAATGCAAGCAAGATTAGGAAGGAAGCAGAAAACTAGGAAAGAATTTTTACAACCAGTGTCTCTGATAAGGGCCTCATTTCTAAAATATATAGAGATCTAAGTCAAATTTATAAGAAAACGAGTCATTCCCCAGTGATAAATGGTCAAAGGATATGAATAGGCAGTTCTCAGATGAAGAAATTAAAGTCATCTGTAGTCATATGAAAAAATGCTCTAAATCACTACTGATTAGGAAAATGCAAATCAAAACAACTCCGAGGTACCACATCACACGTATCAGATTGGCCAACATGACAAAGCAGGAAAATGATAAATGTTGAAGAAGATGTGGGAAAATTGAAACATTAATGCATTGTTGGTGGAGTTGTGAAATGATCCAACCATTTTGGAAAGCAATTTGGAACTATGCCTAAAGGACTATAAAAATGTGCATACCCTTTGACCCAGCAATAGCACTTTTAGGACTGTATCCCAAAGAGATTATTAAAATGGGAAAAGGATCCATATGTCCAAAAATATTTACAGCAGCTCTTTATGTTGTGGCAAAGAATTGGACATTTAGGGAATGCCCATCAATTGGGGAGTGGCTGAACAAGTTGTGGTATATGAATGTAATGGAATACTATTGTGCTATAAGAAATGATAAGCAAGTAGACTTCAGAAAAACCTGGAAAAACTTTTATGGACTGATGCTGAGTGAAGTGAGAAGTGCCAGGAGAATGCTGTACATAGTAACTACCACATTGTGTGATGACTAATTTGATAGACTTAGCTCTTCGCAGCAATGCAAGGATCTAAGACATCTCCAAAAGTCTCATGATGGAAAATGCTATCCACATGCAAACAAAGAATTATGGAGTTTGAATGCAGATTGAAGCATACTATTTGTTCTTTTTTTTTTCTTCTGTTTTGTTTTGTTTCCTCTTTCTTGTGGTTTCTTCTATTGCTGCTAATTCTTCCTTAGAACATGACTAATGTGAAAATTTAAAAGAAACAAAAACCAAAGACATTCAAAAAAATGCACAGAAAGGAATAGAAGGAATTTCAGAAGGCATCACAGACAAACAATAGTTTTGAAAGTAATATGTAGAATTTATAATGTACTTTTTATAAGAACAAGTAATATGAAATAGAGATTTATAGTTTTATAAAGATTCTTTTTTTTGTGTGTGTTCAGATGAATGTAAAGAAATGTTCTTTTTTGGAGTTTCAGTTCAGAATAAAAAAAATATATGTATAAACCAGGGGCAGGGCTGCAGGTTCCCCATCCCTGATGTAAACTAACCAAAAAGAAAAAACTTTAAATAAGATTTTGACAGATAAAATTTTACTCTCCATAATCATAGCATTGGGCCACTGTAGGTGGTAAGTCAAGGAAGCATTTTCTACAAGGGAGTAGGTACTCTTGTAAAACCTCTGACTTCTGGGTCTGCTGTGGGCCTTTAATGTAGCTTGTGGTAAGGAAGCCACTCAAAGGACTTTCCCTTCCCACTTCTTCCTTAAAGGTCCAGACCAGCCTATATAAAACAGGTGCTGATGCTTCAACAATGTGGGAGGAAGATAAAGAATAACAAGAATAGCAGAATAACAAGTCATAGAGCTAAGAGAAGAATCAGAAAGGGTCAGTGTAATGAAAGCTAGGGGACAAAAGCATATAAAAATTGAATCAATATGAAATTATCCAATTTGAAATGCTTCAAAGGTGTCAAATAGGAAGTCTGAGTAAAAGCCACTGAATGTGATGATAAGATCATTGTTGAGCAGTTTCAGTATAGTGCTAAGGGAAGAAGCCAGAGTCAGTGTTCTACTTAGTATATTAAATGCTGGTAATTAAAATATTTAGCTAATTTTTCAATTAATTCAGTGTCTAATTCAGTACTGTTTGGGTACTAATGTTGTCTATTTAGATAGTAAAGTAAGAATTTTAAAAACCAATTGATATAATGACATTTTATTATTCAATGCTGTTGAGCAAATTAGAGGAGCAAAGAAAGAAATACTTTTCACAACTACAGATAGAAGAGTTCCAGACCAAAGGAAGGCTCACAAGAGATAAAATGGAGAATTTTAATTACATAAAATTGACATATTTTTGCACAAATAATATAATGCAGTTAAAATGAAATGAAGATAGCTGACTAGGAAAAAATTTTTACATTAAATATATCTGTCAAATATCTGATATCCAAGCTATAAAGGGGATTACAAATGTATAAGAAAAAAAGAGCCATTTCTCAATAGATATCAAATGGTCATATGCAATGAACAGGCAGCTCTCAAAAGAAGAAACACAAGCTTTTAACAACCATGTGAAAAATACAAACCACTAATCATATGAGAAAAAATTCAAATCACTAATAAGAGAAATGCAAATTAAAGCAGTTCTGACTTTCCATTCAATTTGTTTAGTCATTTTCATCTACTTCTCTTACTTGATTTTCAAAATCCTTTTTGAGCTCTTCCATGGCTTGAGACCAATTCCTATTTTTCTTGGAGGCTTTGGAGCTTTGACTTTGTTTTCTGCTTCTGAGTGTATGTTTTGATCTTCCTTGTCACCATAGCAAGTTTCTATAGTCAGAGTTTTTTTCCATTGTTTGCTCATTTTCCCAGCCTATTACTTGACTTTTTAACTCTTTGTTAAGGTAAGGCTCTGCTTCCAGTGTGGAGGGTGAACTGTTTTAAGCTTCAGGGGTTTTGTGCAGCTGTTTTCAGAGATACTTCTAGGAACCTGTGGGTTTTCAGTTCTTCCAAGGTGGTATGATCTAAGGAGAGGTGTGTTTACTTTTTTCCTGGCCTGTGCTTTGGTCTGTGAGTGACCACAAGCACTCTTTGCCCTGGAACTATGAGGAGAGTCCTGCTCCAATGTGGCTGAAAGCTCTGGTATGCTAGTGCTCCTCCTTTCCCTAGGACTGCCACCCAGAAATGTGACTTGGATCTGAGTATGGGCAAAGCAACAGAGTACTGCCTCAGTGCTAGCCAAAAGACCCCTGTAATCTCCTTCTGACCAGTTGTTCAATCCTCTTACCATCTGTGGGCTGAGAGCTCCAGAAGCAGTCACTTCCAGTACCACTACCACTGCTGATTCTGTCACTTCCAAGGCCTGCTCCTGGTTTGCTGAGGCCAGGGCTATGTTGTGGCCAGGGCAGAACTGTGCTTCTCTCTCACCCAGCTCTGGCAGACATTTCCTACTGACCTTCTAAATTGTCTTTAGTGTTTGTGGGCTAAGGAGTCTTGGAAACTACCACTGCTGCCAGTGATTCAGTTCCCTGAGGCCTGCTCTGGGTTTTCTGGGACCTGGTCTGTGCTGGTGCAGCCTGGACTCTCATTCTGGAGCAACAGATTTTTCTTGCTGACCTTCCAAGTTGTCTTGGGCTACAAATTTGTTTCACTCTATCTTTTTGTGGGTTCTGCTGCTCTAGAATTTGTTTAGAGTTGTTTTTAAAAGTTATTGGGAGGGTTTGGGGGAAGAGCTCAGGTGAGTTCCTGCCTTTACTCCACCATCTTAGCTCCACCCCCTCCTCTGTTTTAGTCATTTTTAGTCATATCTGAGTCTTCATGATCCATTTTGGAGTTTTCTTGGCAGAGATACTATAGTGATTTGCCATTTCCTTCTCCAGCTCATTTTACAAATGAGGAAACTGAGGCAAACAGGGTTAGGTGACTTGTCCAGGGTAACACAGCTAGTAAGTTTCTGAAGCTAGATTTGCGTTCGAGAGGGTGAATCTTCCTGACTCCAGGCCTGGCACTCGATGCACTATGGTGCCACTTAGCTGCCCTGTTCCATTTAATATCCACCTGATTAACTAAGATAATAACAAAAAAGAAGGTTATAATTACTTAATAGAATTGACAGAGATAGGCACCCCAATACATTATTGGTGGAGTTATGAAGTGAAATTTCCTTGGAATCAATTTGGCAATATACCCCTAAAAGTCTCTAAATTGTATATATATTCTCTGACCTAGCAGATACCGCTTCTAACCTTATTCTCCCAAAGAGATCAAAGAAAGAGGAAGAGGAGCTTTATGTACAAAAACAGTTAAAACAGCACTCTTTATTGTGTCAAAAAAATTGAGAACAAAGTAGGTGACCATGAATCAGGGAATGGCTGAACAAATTATGTTATATGAATTGCACATAAGAAAAAACAAAAGAAATAGATTCAGAAAAACCTGGGAGGATTCGTATGAACTGATGCAAAGGAAAGTGAGCAAAACCAGGCTAATAATTTATACAATAACTACAACATTGTAAATAAAAACAACTATGAAAACTTGAAGAACAATGATCAACACAATGATGTCATAACTCCAGAAGACTTCCAATGAATCATTCTTCTTACCTCATGGCAGATAGGTGATGGACAACAAGAGTGGAATAAGGCATGGCTAATGTGTGGTATTTTTTTTTTTTGCTTGGCTAGATTCATTTGTAACCCAAGTCCCAAAGTCCATCGGTCTGGGAAGCTATCATCATTGCTCGAAATTGATGCCTTCGACCTGCCTGAGGGGCAAGGTGAAGTTGGTGAGAGCAGCAGAGAGGAAACCTCTCTTCATGTCTATTCAGAGTTGTTCCAGGCCTTGCAATCACTAGGCTTTTCTGGCTGCCAGCTTTAAGAAAGACGATGAAAGATACCAATCATTCTTCAAATTGCAGAAGGAAAAGGCTCTGAGAAGAAGCAGATATGAGAGGAACTAGCAGTCTCCATCATGTCCCTGTCCCTAGTTTGCTACACTAAAGACTTCTGGGAACTTCCCCTTGGGTGAGATCTAGGACAATCTCTCTTGATTAAGCTGAGTTTCCTTACTCCCCATGGGAGAGCTCCTTTACTGTGTATTGCCTGGTATATATTTTCACATGCATACTTTTTCTGATTTCTGCTCTTTTGTTATTCAACTTAGATACATGGGTTTATTGTGGAACTGGGAAGGGAGTCAAGCCTTGAATATAAAGCTTCAAATCCTGCTTTCTTCAATTAATAAAGCATTGATCAGAAGTTAGATTGAACCTGAAAATCACATCTAGACAAATAATATTTAAGGGAGCAGAGAGACGTAATTCTAGCCCAGTATACCCTTTCTTTGAAGAGAACAAAATGGTCAGCCTCTGGCACCAACTTCCTACTTCTCAACCTGGAATTAAAATTTTTCTTCAACAAGGGTAGGGGGAGAAGAGGCTAGAGATGTTTCTTCTGTCTCTCTCTTAGCCACACAATGACATTTCCATAATACATATGGAAGGATAGCCCTCATTACATTTTTTTTATGGGAAAGGTTTTATTTGGGAAGGAGGAGAGCAGGGTAGTGAATGATATTATAAAAGAGAGTCAATGAGTAATTAAAAATGTAGGGAAGAAAGTAGAAGGAAGGTCAGAAGTGGACATAGACTAATAGGCTAGAGTTGGGACTGGCATGTTAAAATCAAAATATACCTTTAAGAAGCAAGCTGTATATAGTGGAGAGTCACAGTTCCATATACCATTCACTCTTTTTTGTTGTTCATGTTTTATTGATGTTTGTTAATCTCATAATAATAAGAAGGAGATACAAACTCATACACACACACACACACACACACTTAAACGTGCTAGTGTGACACTAGATGGCAGTAGCTCATCTCAAAACATCTCAAAACTTTTTTTGTATGGTTTCAAAAATCTGAAAAATGTGCATTCTCTTCTGGATGTTGAACTAAAATTATAGGAGAGTGGGAAGGCCCTCCAGAAATAGTCCAGTCTATCCACATGCTTCCAGTAGGAAGGCACCCAAAACAGCTCAAGCAGTAAGGTTTTTAACCCTTTCCAAAGAGTGCTAGGGAAAATGATCCTACAGTTTCTAATTGCCATACAGGGAGCCAGAAAAACTGGAATCTGAGGGCAGCTATGCCACTTAGTGGCTGTGTCACCTCTTTTGGGTCACTTTATCTTTCTGGGACTCAGATGTTCTCATCAGTCAAATGACAGTTATTTCTGAGGTCCTTTTTATGTCATTTAATATTCTCCTTGTTATGAAGTGCTTCTTAGGGTCTAAATCAATCCTTTTTATGGTGTGATGAAGTAAGGAAGAACCAAGGGTTTGGAAATGGAAGACCTGAGCTTGAATCCTAGCTCTGGGATTTCTTGGCTGTGTCATTTAAAAAAAAATAAATCCCTTAATCATGGCAAGCCTCATTTTTTTGTCTGTAAGATGTGAATAATGATACTTGCACTACATGCTTCACAAGATTATTGTGAGGGCATGCTTTATGAATAATATAACATTGCATATTAATTATCATTATTACTATAGCTTAAACCTCTTTCTCTTTTTCAAATAGAGCCTTGTACAAATCAGTTTAACAAACAACCATTATGACAAGTTTTACCTCAAACTTCACTTCTTAAGGGAAAAAAAATCCTAGTTCTTTTAACTTTGCTTTGTTTATTTTCCAACCCTTTAACTAACTACACTGCTCTCTTCTGGACTCTCTCCACGGCCATCTTCAGTAGGGGAGCCCCAAAATCTTGCCATCCTCACTGGCACAGAACACCAATGATATATCAAGACACTTACAGCTATAAAGTAACACCTCAGAACATGATAGGAATGCTCTTTAGAGAAGCATGTATCATAGCAGATGTGCAGTGATTTTTAGATTATGCATTTCTGCAATGAGTCTCTCCAAGAAGGACTAGTAGTCAGAAACCTTGGGTTCCAACTTTATAATAAAACCAGATCAGGTACTTATTTCTAAGCTACAGCATTCCGAAAGTAACTCTAATTATATTTGTTATGTCAAGCTATATGACAAAATTTTTAAAAATAACTCTCTAAAAAGATCAAGAATGATAAGAATTACTTGATGAGTATAAAACTGATGGAGGATGTATCAGTGTTATAAAATGCATAATAGATGTTTCCATTGAAAATATAACAGCGCTTGCTACTTCATACTTGTTCATCACAAATTCAATAATATACGTGAAAAATGTTTTAAAACAAGCCACACTTAGAAGCTTTTGTGTAGTGTACTTCATTTAACAATGCAATAACAAAATCCCCCCTCCCCCATTTTATGGAGAACTCACACAGGGCAAGCATTCACATGATGGTCAGAAAAAGTGATACAAAGACACTCTCAAGGTCTCTCTTAACAACTTTGGTATTGATTATGTGACACAGGAGACACTGGCACAGGACCGTGCAGGATGGCATGCCCTCATCAGAGAAGGTGAGCAAAGCAGAACTGAAACAGCTCAAAGGCAACATAGGATGCACAAATTTAGAGAATTCACTCCAAAGGTTCACATGGACTATTTGTGCCCGACCTATGGTAGAACATTCTGAGCTTGTATTGGTCTAATCAGTCACAGTTGGACTCACTGAAACTTGACTCTAGCACAGTGATGTCATTTTGGTCCTCTTTGGGAATGAAGGGCAACCACCAACCAACAACTTTTCACTCCATTTAGAACTCATGTTGTTCTCTAAAATAGTACTTCGATGTGCACAAAAACTGCTTTTTGTTAGAACTCTCTCCACCACGTGGTGTGACTTTTTGAAGAGGTAGATAGTGTAATAATAATGATTGTGTAACACACTTCCCAAAGTCCATTGGTTGGGACTCTCTCCTCATTGGTGGACCTCAGTTCTCTGTGCCTTCCTAAGGGGTTGGGTGGATTCAACAACAGTGGGAGAGAGGAAAAGGTTGGTGTCTTCAAGCTTTTGAGTCTCTTTGTACTTTTTAGCCTTCTTCAGGCTCTGTAATTATTTCTGGAGTTCAGCTTTGAGAGAGAAGATGGACAATGCCAACTCTACTTCAGGGAGAATATGCCTCTGAGAGGAAGCCAACATCACAAGAGCTGACAATCTCCGTCATGTCCCTGTCCTCAGTGTGTGACACTAGAGATTTGGGGGGATTTCCCTTGGGGTGAAATCTGGGAATCTTTCTCTTAGTTGAGGTGAGTTACCTTTATCCCAATAGGAGAACTTCTTCACTCTAGATTATCTGGTAGATATCCTCCTGTGTACACTTTGTTTGGTTTCTGTTTTATTGTCAACTTTGATAAATGGATTTCTTTGCTACTTGCTACGTATGTTCATTATGGAACTGGCATTTGGTGGGAAAGGAGCCAAGCCTTAGATACAGAGCCTGGGATCTTCCTTCCTTCCAATAAAAACCAGAAATCAAAAGTTAGATTGAATCTGATCACACCCTCTAGCCTAATAATATTTAAGGGAACAGATAGGCATGTTCTAGCCTGGTACCGCCTCTCTCTCTGAGGAGAGCAGAGTGGCCAAGCTTCTCACCCCAATCTCCTTCTTCTCCTCCTGGAAGGAATTAAAATATCCCTTAGAGAAAAGTCAGGGGAGAAGAAGCTAGAGATGTCTGTTCTGTCTCCCTTCAAGCCATATCATAACAACTCCATGCTACACATTGTGGGGGGGGGGGGCAACCCTGGTGCAAATTAACAAATGAGTATGGAGACCAGAGTAAATGTTTAATTGTATACAGGAAACAGTTATGGGTGTGTATTCAGGGGTTGGGGAAGGGTGGGTCAATGAATGACAGGTCTCTCCAAAAAGTTATCGCTTTCTCGGTTTCAGTTTTGAGAATTCTATAATACTACCAATTAACCTAGGTAATTCATAGAACATTTTACATATGTGGGAATGGGGGTTGGGCATTGGCTAATGGGCCCAGTCATTATGAACATGTGTAGTGTACTTTGCTGATACAATCCCCATTTGAATTCTGCTTTTGCAGACATTCTGTAACTGGTTCTGGTCTGCTGAAGAGAATTTTTTTTATTGGTTACATAGCTGGAATTGGGCTACATTAAAAAGGCTTTAGAAAATCAGGGCCTAAATTTTCCTTTGCTTTGTCTCTTTCTTTATATCTTCTTTTTGGTTGAGAGCTACAAGGATGTGAAGGGAAAAGCTTTGGAATTTCCCCATCTAAGGCCAACCTGTTCCTCATCATTATAAAGCTCTAATTTTACCGCTTTGAGTTTATTCTTCCTGTTTTAGGTGGAGGAGATTGTAGATGCATTCCAAGGATAGAAGAGAGCCAGAAAGAATGCCTGGAGCCAAAAAATGGAGTGCTTTGTTCATGGAATAGCCAAGAGGCAAGTGTCACTATATTAAAGAGTATATAGTAGGGTGTAAGAATATGCAAATTGGGAAGGGTTTGAACACTAAATAGAGGATTTTGTATTTGATCCTGGAGGTAATAGGGAGTCTGAAGTTTACTGAGCAGGGAGGGCTACATGGTTTGACTGATGCTTTAGGAAACTCACTTTGGCAGCTAAATGGAGGATGGATTGAAGTGGGGAGAGACTTGAGGTCAGTTAACCTACCAGCAAGCTATTGCAATAGTCCAGGTATGAGGTGTCAAGGGGCTGAACCACAGTAGTGGCAGCGTCAGAAGAGAGAAGGGGATATATTCAAGCGACGTTACAAAGGTAAAATTGACAGGCCTTGGTGACAGCTTGGATATGGGGGGTGAGATATAGTGAGGACTCCAGGATGACTCAGGTTGTGAGCCTGAAGGACTGGGAGGATGGTGTTGTCCTCTATAATAATAAGGAAGGTTTGGGGGAAAGATAAAAATTCTGTTTTGGACATGTTGAATCCAATGATTCTCCTTTGCCTTTGGGATAAAATACAGACTCTTCTGTTTAACTTTCCAGGCTGATGACACATTATTTCCCTGGTCATGAAGAGTTGGACACAACCAAATGACTGAACCACACTCTGTACCACAGTGTACTTTACACTGTAAAGATGGGGTCATGATCCATAGTTTAAGAAGTGCTGGGGGTATCCAAATTGATCTGTTTGTTTTGTTGATCCACACACACAACAGTAAATCTCTTGTCACCGTGTTTTTGTACAGGCTCACCCCATGCCTGGAATATTTTCCTTTCTGACCTCTGCCTCTTAGATCCCATAGTGACCATCAAGGCTCAAGGGCTGCCTCCTTCAAGAGACCTTTCCTGATTCCTCCAGTTAATCTCCTCCTTCTCCCAATCACTCTGCATTTATTATATACATATATATTACATATATGTATATACATATGATATTAACTTATCTGTGAATCCTCCACTCTCCCTTCACCCCCCTCCTACCTACACCCCCAGTTGAATGCAAGCTCATTAAAAACAGAGACTGTCTCACTTTTTTCTTTCTTTCCCCAGCACCTAGTGCCTGGCTTATAACATAAAAAATGCTTAATAAATGTTTGTGTTTGGTTCATCACATGCATTGTGTTGGTACAACATACCCACACATTAGTGAATGAAAAGTAGTATAAACTAATTTCAAGAAGGATAATTGACTAGGGTGATCACGAAAAGCCTCAGGCAGGAGGTGGCATCAGATCTGTGCTTTTAAGGAAGTTAATGATTATCCTAAGTGGAGATAAAGAGAGGAGGAGGGAGTGTGTTAAAAACATGAGGGACCATCCATGCAAATGCATGGAGTGTCCTGTAGGGAGAAGATGGAAAGAGGACCATATGAAATGGAACTGGGAAGTTAAGTAAGAGGGTTTTATAGCCAAGTTGAGGATTTTGTATTTTATCTTAGAGGTAATGGGAATATTTTTGACCAGAGGAATGGCATGCTCAAAATGGAGGGTAGACTGAAGAGACAGAAATTGAAAGCAGGAGATCACTCAGAGGTGATGAGGATCTGAACTAGGGTAGAGGTTGTAGTAATTTGCTTTTAGATGTATGTGAACTTGGTATTGTGGGATTTTGTTTTTTTGTTTTTTGGGGGGGTTTTTTGTAAGATACTGCTTTAATTCCTGTCTGTTCATAGATTCTCTGGATTAGATCTTCTCTGAGGTCTAGAAATTAATTTTTGTCTCAATTCCATGAATGCTGGAAAAAGGCACTCTTTTATGTTTTTCTCATGAACTTCTCTCCAAATATTTCTCCCCTAATCCTAGCAAATCTTCCCTTGCAAAATTGGAGGAAGGGGCAGGGAAACAGTTCAGTAAAACCAACAGACATGCCACTCCTGTCTGAAAACATATACAGCATTTCACATCCATAGTCACTCACCTCTCCAAAGGAAAAGGGGAGGTGGGTTTTCTCATCTCTTCTACTGGGTACTGTTAGTGCCAGTTCAATTTTGACTTCCATAATGCTTTCTAAAATATCCAGTTTATTGTTTCTGTGTTCCTTTTCATTGTGTATATAAAGATGTTATTTAGGATTTTTAAAATAGTAAATGCTATCCTTTTGAACAAATTAATATTGATTACTAGAAATATATATATTATATATTACATATATACATTACACACATATATATTTGTTACACACATACTTACCAGTAGTTATATTGATAAATTGATGTCTTTTTATCCCCAATATTAGAAACCTCCTGAAGTTTTCCTTTCCTAGAATCTAGGTGAACATTTATATACACCAAAGTCAAGGGAAAGATATAGCTCCTTAAGGAAATGGTCTTTTTTCTGTTCATCAAGGAACATACCTCAAAACTATTCCGCTTCGCAGTGGTCAAGAAAACAGAATATCCTAAGGAGTTCTCTGTAGGTTTTGCCTAATACCCCTAAACTGCTGAAAATAATCTCTCTCTCTCTCTCTGTTTCCAAAAATTGTAGCACTCCCCTCAGGTCAAATGTAGTTTTTTTTTGTTTCTTTTGTTTTTGGTAGCAACATGATTTCTCAGATTATAAATATCAGAATTCCACATTTTGAGAATTTTCTAATCCTAAACTTACCATCATATTGAGTCAATCACTCTAGAATCCCTGAGACCTGGAAAACTGAATTCTCCTACATGCATCTGAGATGGGATCATTGATATAAAAAAAGGAAAAATTGGTAAATCATTTTTGATGTTGATATTCCAACTGGTTTGCAGCCATCCAATGTCTGGTGGTAATACCCTATCCAAGGTTTTGCAAACCCATTGAGCCATCTGAGAACCACCACTGGCCTCAATCTGATCAGGGGCTGCAGGTTTCTGGGCTACCCAGATGGCTGGTGGAAATCTATGTTCATCCCCGCCCCCCAAATAGCTGGTCTGAAATCAGATACCTCCACATGGCCAAATAAGTGGTGGAGGCACAGATAAAGACCAGAGGAACCCATCTGTTTCCTAGCTCTCTTGAGGCTTCTGTTGGATACAAAGACCATCCCTCAATAAACTTCATTAAACCACATAAATTCAGTGTCATCCATTACTTTCTTCTCTGGATGTGAAGATTAGTTTATAACAAAATCACTCCTTTAGAAGGAAATTATTGCTAAATGCAGGGAGTAAGATGAACAGTAAAATCTAACCACTTCCTCTTTTCAATTATTTCCTATACCCTCTCCTCACAAAATTTGTCTAACTCTGGGATTAAGGTTGGCCATTATCGTTGTATATGGTTCACTTTAATTTTGTTGTTCTTTCTATTTATGCTGTTATAGTCATTGTATGCTTTTTTGTGTGTTTTGTGTACTTTACACTGTATCTTTGGGTACTTTCCAGGGTTTTCTGAATTACTCATATTCCTCAGTTATTATAGCCCAGTAATTTCCATTATATTCACAATTAGCCATTCTCTAATTGATGGCTACCCATTTCATTTTAGTTCTTTGCTACCATAAAAAAAGTTGCAATGAATAGTATAGTAGAAATAGAATCTTTTTATTCCCCCATCCTTCAGCTTCTTGGGATATGTGTGGAAAGGTATGGATATTTTTGTCACCTTTTTCTTTTACATAACTCCAAAATGGTTAGTTTATCCAACTTATAGCTTTACCAATAGAATTATAACATGCCTGTCCTCCTGCATCCCCTCTAACAGTATTTCCATCTTTTGTAATCTTTGCCAGTTTGCTGAATTATTTTAATGTTCACTTCTCTTATTAGTAATTTGTAATAATCTGTAATGTTTATTTGTATCTTTTGAAAACATTTATCTGTTGGGGAATTGCTCTTTCTCTTATATGTCTATAACTTGATATTAGATATTTATCAAGTATATTTGAAGAAAAAAAGTTTTTCCCTCAGTTAATAGTTTTCCTTCTTGTCCTAATTCAATTGATTTCTTGTAATAAGAATTATTTTATCTTTTGTGGTCTCATTAATTTTTTATTTGGTTAAAATTTTTTCTTTGCCATAGTTGTAAAAGGCACCTTTATCCATTTTAAAAAATATGGTGACTTTTTATATTTAGCTTGCTTATCCATTTGCAATGTATTGCAATACATAGAGTAAGATACCTGTCTAAATCATTTTGTTATTATTATTGGTTTGTTTGTTTTTTTGGGTTTTTTTGCCAAAAGTTTTCCAGTTTTCCCAGCAAGTTCTTGTCGAATACAAATTCCTTCTTTGGGGATGCAGTTTGCGTTCTTTTTTTTTTTTTTGGTGAATACTGGAATATTGAATTCGACTGTTTCTAATTCTTGTTTATCTAATATGTTTCACTGGTATACTTTTCTTTCATTTGTTTTTTAAAAGCAGTAATACCAGTTTTGATGATTGCTACTTTATAATATGATTTGAAATCTGGAAATGCTATTCCTCTCTTATTCCTACTTTTAAAAAATTATTTCCTTTGAGATTCTAGAATCCCCCTCCCTGCATATGAACTTTTAAATTACTTTTTTTCCAGCTCTATAAAATAACTTCTTGGTGGCTTGATTGTTGTAGCATTACATCTTTAACTAATGTAGTAGTATATAATTTTAATTATGTTGGCATTGGCCAATTGTGAGCAGTGAATATCTTTCTGTTTGTCTTTATTTTTGTAAGGAGCGTTTTGTAGGGGCAGCTAGGTGGCGCAGTGGATAGAGCACCGGCCCTTGGATTCAGGAGGACCTAAGTTCAAATCCGGCCTCAGACACATAACACTTACTAGCTGTGTGACCTTGGGCAAGTCACTTAACCCCATTGCCTAGCCAAAAAAAAAAAAAGAGTGTTTTGTAATTATAAATAAATATTTATTAATCTTCAGTTTGCTTTGGTTAATTGACTACCAGATATTTTAGCATTTTAAAAGTTATTTTGAGTGTAATTTCTCTTTTTAATTTTTCATTCTAGGTTTTGTTGTCATCATACAGATATTTTGATGATTTTCATGGATTTATTTTGTATCCTGCTATTTTATTGAAGCTATTATATCTCTTTCAGGGTTTGTTGTTGTTAACTCTCTAGAGTTTAAGTAAATCCTCCTGTGTTCTACAATTGAAATTATTTCATTTCCTCTTTACTGGTATTTATATCTTTAATTTATTTTTCTGGTCTTATTGTTACCATCAGTATTTCTAGACCTACATCAAATAATAGCAGAAGTACTAATTGAGAATCTTCTAACAGCAAATTTGTGATAGTGTCAGGACTAGAAGCCAAATCTCCTGACTCCTAATCCTGTTTTCTTTTTGAATCAGAAGGGTCCTGAAATAGGTCCTTTCTACTTCTCACAATCTATAATTACCTGAGACTGTGGTCTTTCCCGATCATGTCTCAAATCTGGCCTTCACCACATGAATGCTAGGTCTGTCTATACTTGGACAAGGCAGAACACAGATAGGAAAAAATCAGAAATTTTATGTGACTATTTTTAATTCAAAGTTAGATATCATAGAAACTGTTTCAAACTGTTAAAATAACTCATTTTGCATAATACTTTAAGGTTTGTAAATACTTTCAACACAAAAACCCTATGAAGTAAGTGGTGTAGGTATGGGTCCTGTTTGGGGAAAAGCCATAAAATTTAATAAGTGAAAAGCCATAAAAACTTAAACTCTGTGAAAGGTAGAAGCCCGAACACAGTAACCTGTTAGAAATCATAACTTAAATACTGAATCATAATTTAGAGACTGAGTTAAAACTTAGATGCTATCACCCATGAAAGCCATAACAAGAATATCATGACCCATATGTGATCGGTATATTATCAATACACAAACTTATGTTTGGGCATAACTTCCAGGGTCATCACTAAGCAGAAAACCAAAACTATCTGCCAGTCAATAGTGATGCACTCCCTAGCTCCTTCTCCCTTTGTCTGTTTTCTATAATTATCACAGGGATTTGGGGGGTTCTAGTGTGGGGATCCACTGAAGTGCATGGCAGCTGCCCCAGATTGGCCCTGTTTTGTAGGTAATGATAGATTAAACTACTAGCTATAATCAGTTTGGAACTTCTTGGCCTCTTCCTTTGGTATCAAAAGAACACCTCATGGTTATAGAGGAGGTACAGGGTTCCCCAGATGGGAGAATTTCAGACCTTACAGTAGGTATTATTATTATTCTCATTTTTATGGCTCAGAGACTAATCCAGGATCACATTGGAATGGATCCCAGTGGCCATTTAGCCCAATCCACACATGAAAGGAATTCTCATTATAATATACTTGAGTGGTCCTCTAGACTCTGCTTGAAGACTTCCAAAGAAGGGGAATCTACTACATCTGCCACTTCCTATGGCATCCCATTCTGCTCTTGGAAAGCTAGAACTGTTAAGAAATGCTTCTTTACCGTAAGCCTCAATTTGTCTCTTTGCTACCTCCACTCATTGCCCCTGTTTCTGACCTCTGGAGCCAAACAGAAGAAATTGAATTTCTTCTCTATGTGACAGCTCTTCAAATATATGAACACAACTGTCATGGTTCTCCTGAGTTTTAACTTCTTCAGGCTGAACACATCCAGTTCCTTCTTAAAGCCCTTTAGCATCGTGACTGTCTTCTTGTGGACCAATGTCCTTAAATCAAGGTACTCAGAACAGTATTTCAGATGGACTCTGATATGGGCAAAGTACCTCCTTATTCCTGCAAACTATTCTTCTTTTAATTCAATCCAAGATTGAGCTAAGTTTTTGTTTTTGTTTCATTGCTGTTACTGTTGTTGTTTTTGGGTTTTTGCATCACACTGATGACATATTGCACTTGCAGTTCATTGAAACCCTCAGATCTTTCTCAGAACAAGTGCTGTCTAGCCAGGTCTCCCTCAAATTGTACCTAGGGAAGTTGATTTTTTGTACACATATGTAAGACTTTACATCTCTCCCTATTTTGTTTTATTGTATTCAGTTCAATATTTTATTTGCACCTTTTTGGATCTTGACTCAATCATTCAGCATATATATATAAACTCTTCCTCCCAGTTTTGGGTCACCTGCAAATTTGATGAGCATGCTATTTATGCCTTTATCCAAGTTATTAATGAAAATGTTAAACAATGCCAAGTCAAGCACAGATAGTTGGGGTCCTCTACTGGAGATCTCCTGCCACACTGACATTGAATAACTAACATCAATGTTTTGAATCTGGCCATCCAACCAGTTCTGATAACACAATGTAATTGTATTATTACCTAATTTATATCTCTCCATTTTCTTCATAATAATAATATGACATACTTTAATGAAAAGCTTTGCTAAAATCTAGGTAAACTATATTCACAACATTCTCCAAAATAGTTCTATCAAAGAATGAAATGATCGGTCTAGCATGACATCTACTCCATAAATCCTTTGCCTCTTTCTCACTACCATTTTTTCTCTATATATTCACCAACCAATCTGTAAATACCAAAACCAGAATTCTAATCTAGGTCTCTCATAAATGCTTCCAATTATTAATCTTAAAACCCAATAGCTATATCCACTCTATTTTGTCTTGTTATAAAAGCTAGGGTGGAGTATAGTTGCAAGAGTGGCAGGAATATAGGAATGTAGACTATAGAAATTAGGGGAATTCTAGCAATAAAATTGGTCTGTCCAAGCATGTTCCAGTGTGTGACACTTGTGATAGTTGTGGCAGAATAAATAATTCAAATTGACTCCTGTACTGTTGCTCATAAGCATACGCAAAAGAAGCATGCTATTGTATTATCTAGCATGGGGGTGCAATAACTAAGTTGCCCCACTTGGTGGTGCTCTACTCAAGCCACCCGCTCAATGGTTTGAGTTCTTCAGAGCTGAAAACTCATCAGTTTTTTTTTTCCTAGTGCATTAGTAAGATAGCCTTCCTAAAAGACCAAAATATCCCACTGGCCGCTAGAGGGAACTCAGCCTGGAGAGTCCCTAGACCATTTGTCTACCCACAATAATCAATGAATTATGGCTTCAACTAACAGTGTGGGTCATGGAACTTAATCTGGATATAAAATGAATTATTATTCAAAATATAAAAACATGAAAGATTAACATCTGTGCCTAGGTCTAGAGTGCCCTCTACCCCCACCACATACCTGTATTTTCCTCTCTCTGATTATGAATTTTTCCATATTCATAGAATTTAAGTACTGCATATACTACTGGATCTTTTTTTTCCCCTTTGTAAAGGTTTTATTATTCAATAAAATTAACAAAATACTTTATTGACAGTTGAAGTGTTACTTCTCTCTTCCTTTTTGTTTTTTAAAAAAATATTTATTTATGGATCAGATTCCTTAAGAACCTAGCCAATAGCACACAAATGTTCAGATTCCTTAAGAGTCTGGCCGATATGGTGGATTTTTAATAAACCTTGTCTTTGGCTGAAAGAAGGTTTGGGTTGAATTCATTTCGACAGGACCCGTGTATCGTGATTTTGGGGTCCCAGCACCCCTAACCTCTAGACCTCAACATATGGTTCCCTGAACAGGAAGAACTGCCTAATCCTAAACCCTTCTCCAGCCAAGGCTAGAAGGTACATAAGCCTCCTTCTCTCCCTCTAATCCTTTTCTTGCCCTGCAGTTGGTGGATTTCCAAGCAACTGGGAAGGCTTGGCTTGGAAGTGCTTTTCAGGCCTGACCTCTCAGGTCCCATTAGGTCAGACAGCTATGAGGTTGTCTCAAACTCAGCCTGACGCTCTCAGGCTCTTGGTCCAGTGGTTCTGTTCAAGAGTATGGACCTAGGTGTCTTCCTTCCTTCCCAGCCCCAGTTCCCACAGTACCTTCAGGGCTTTTTCCACTAAGGGAAGTTCCTGCCTCATCTAATAGGACAATTAGGGTACATTTTCCATTCTCCATTTCAGATGTCACTCAGGTTAAAGAGAAACTAGGGAGATACTCAGAAGAACCCACTAAGTTTACTGAGGGCTTTAGGGACATGTCCCTACAATCTGAGCTTTCTTAGAGTGATTTACATATCCTCTTCTCCACCTGTTGTACCACTGAGGAGAAGAGGAAAATCTGGGAACAAGCCCAAAAATTTGGGGACCATTTGGCTAACAATGACCCCACAAAATACCCCCCAGGAATAGCTGCTGTTCCCACTACTGACCCAGGATGGGATTATCAGAAGAATGAGGATAAAGGAAAGAGAGACCATATGGTAATTTGCCCGTTAGAAGGCCTAAGAACTGCATTTCAAAAGCAAGCAAATTTTCAAAAAATTAAGGAAATTACTCAGGGAGAAAAGGAAAAGTCTGTCCTTTTCCAAGACAGGCTAGTAGAAGCTATTAAAAAGCATATGAATTTAGATCCCAACTCTATTGAAGGGGCAATAATCCTTAGCATGTATTTCATTAATCAGTCTGCTCTAGATATTAGGAGGAAACTGCAGAAATTGGCAATGGGACCCCAAACACCTCAGGCCCAATTACGGGAGATGGCCTTTGGAGTTTTTAACAACAGAGACTTAGCAGCAGAGGAAAGAAAAAAGAGGAGAAAGGGCTAGAGATAGAGAACATGCTCAATTCTTGGCTGCTGCCATGGCCAGGAAAAGACCCAAGGGTGATTCTGGCAACTCTGGCAGTGGGGAAAGCTGCTTTCAATGCCACCAGGAGGGTCACTGGTCCAAGGAGCACCCCTCCAGAGTACTCCCGCAGAAGGAGCCCCTGGGGACTGATGCCTCTGGGACCTTGCCTTAAGTGTGAACAGGAGGGACATTGGAGGAAGGATTGTCCCCAAGGCTGGAAAATTATTGGAGTCACCCCCCAGTACCCTGTCCTCCAGGCTTTTCAAGATTGGGAATGACAGGGGAGCCTGGGGCTTGGCAGTTCTCCCACTTTCTCCATCTCTTTCGCTGAGCCCCAGGTAAAAATTGAGGTTGAAGGTTAAGGTTATCCATTTTATAGGTATGTTCTCTGTTTTAACCAATTACTCTGGCCCTACCTGCCCCTCCACCGTCTGGTCATGGGAATTGAAGGGAAAACTAAGGGATGATTTCAGACATACCCTTTTCCCTGCCTATTTGAGGATCTGTTGTTTGCATACTCCTTCCTTATGTTCTTCTCTTGCCCCACTTCTTTGTTGGAAAAGGACCTGCTGGTGAAGTTGGGGAGCCAATCTTTTCTAGTTAAGCCTCCCATCTCCCTTTTCCTTCTGCACACCAGATTTCCCATGTTCCCCCGGAAGTGTGGGAGACAGTTGAGCTACTTGTTTGGGATCAGGGAACTCCTGGGCAAGCTATTCATGCCACCTCAGACATTGTTCTCCTCTGAGACCCTGAAGTATTGCCCCATCCCTGTATTTGTAGCTTTACAGGGAAGGCTTCTTTGGCTGCTGCCGCAGGAACGCTTAATTTCTTGGGTACTCGAGGCTATAGGGTCTCTTCGAACAAAGTCCAGATAGCACTTCAAATTGTAAGTATCTAGGCCATGAACTAACACCCACCCTCAGAGAGGAAAAAGACAATCCTGTCTATCCCTGTCCCAGACATTAAGAAACAACTTCAAACTTTTATAGGCATGGCTGGATTTCGTAGACTCTGATCCCTAATTTTGTTCTTATAGCTAAGCTCCTTTATGACTCTACTCAAGGCCCTGACTCATTCGTTCTAGAAGTGGGGCCCTGACCAAGCTAAAGCATTTGACACGTTGAAAACTAAATTGACCAACACTCCAGCATTAGTTCTACCCAGTCTAGAAAAACTTTTCACTCTGCATGCTGATGAAAGAAGAGGACAGGCTTTGGGAGTCCTAGCCCAGTCTTTAGGACCTGACCCTGGCCAGTTGCTTATTTTTCAAAACAATTAGACTCTGTGGCTGCCATGGCCTCTGTGCTTCTGGGCAGTGGCTGCAACTGCCATTCTGTTTAAAAGCTATTTGATGGGCAGTAAGCCAGGGGAGACCATACGACAATTCTGTTGGGCTTGCCCACCTTGTATCCAGAGACTCTGGAATCTACCTGTGAATCCTTGGAGGACCTCAAGCTACTGTTTGGAAGGGCCCAGCCCCCTCCACAGGATGGGTGGATAAAAAGAAGAGAAATCATCTTTAATTCCCTCCTGGGAAATTGTCTTTTCTCTATACTCCTTTTGTGGTTGTTTGGTTCTTATTTGTTTAACCTCCTTGCCAGCCTTGTCTCCTCCATGGTCCTAGCCATCAATTTCCAAATGATTGCTCAGGCTACCAACTCCCGACTGAGTCCAAGGTTTTCTAGCCCACTGGACCTGAAATCTTACCCCTTGAATGGGACCCAGAGAGGCAGGGGCAGCTCTATGCCTCTTGCCAGCAGGAAGCTGCTTCAGAAGCTGAGAACTTCTCCCCCTTACCCCAAAAGAATTTGGGTACTATTTGTTTGAGAGAGAAATGATGAAGATGGGATCTGAACTCCTAAAAGGAAAAGACCACATCTTTGGGATCTGGACCCCAAAAAAAGGAAAATCCTTAGACTTTCCCAAATCCCTGGCATTTGCCTGAGGCTGTAAGCACTCAACTGGCCCTTCATTGTGGCTGATTGCCCCTGGCCACTCCCACTCTCTTATCTCCACCCCAGTCTTGACCTCCCACTCACTCCCATCAAGATCCTTCCTAGATCCCTCCCACAGTTTTTCTGTATATAAGGTTCATCTTCTCTCCATTAAGGTGCTCAGATTCCTTAAGAACCTAGCCAATAGCTCGCAAATGTTCAGATTCCTTAAGAGTCTGGCCAATATGGTGGATCTTGAATAAACCTTGTCTTTAGCTGAAAAAAAATATTTACTGATTTTTAACATTTTAAAAAAATGAGTTCCAAATTCTTTCCTTCCCTCTAGCCCCTTTCCCACACATTGAGAAGGTAAGCAATATAATATCAAGTATGTGTGTGAAATCATGCAAAACATGTTTCCGTATTAGCCATGTTGCAAAAAAGCAGTAAAAATAAAGTGAAAAAATTATACTTCAATTTGCACTCAGAGTTTTCATCAAGAGTCCTTCAAAATTAATCTTAGATCATTGTATAGATCAGAGTAGCTAAGTGTTTCATAGTTGATCATCATTAACAATATTTCTGTTACTATGTGCAATGATCTCCTGGTTCTGCTCACTTGACATCAATTCATCTACATCTTCCCAGGTTTTTCTGAAACCATCCTGCACATTATTTCTTATATAGCATAAGAGTATTCCATCACAATCATACCATGACTTGTGCAGCCATTCCCCAATTGGTGGCCATCCCTTTGATTTCTAACTCTTGGCTGCCACAAAAAGAGCTACTATAAATATTTTTGTACATACAGGCCCTCTTTCTTTGATCTCTTTGGGATATAGCAGTGCCCAGGATCACACACCTAGCAAGTATCTAAAGCCAGATCTGAGCTCAGGTCTTCCTGATTCCAGCCCTGGTGCTCTATCCACTGTTCCTTGCTCTTTCATGAACAAGACACTAACTCACCACTCTAGCCATTTTTATTTACTGTCTTCTATGACATTAATGGAATGCTCTCCCACCCCATCTTTGCCTCTCCCTTCTCTGGCTTCCTTCAAGTCCCAATCCTAGTCCCGCCTTCTACAAGAAGCCTTTCCTGATCCCCCTTAATTATAGTCCCTTGCTTCTAGATATCATTTTCAATTTATTCTGTATATATTTTATTTGTACAAAGTTGTTTGCTTGTTGTCTCCTCTGTTAACACTGTGAGCTCTCTGAAAGCAGGGACTGTCTTTGGCCTATATTTGTATTTCCAGCACAGTGCCTGGCAAATGATGGGTAAGCACTTAATAAATGTTTACTAACTGACTGACCAATAGAAATCCCTTTGTAAGAGGGAGCTGCCTATCTCTATATTTATAAGGAATGGCTCTCTGGGAGGGAAAGAAGGCATATATTGAGAAATGGAAGTGATGTAAAAACAAAAGATAGCGATAAAAATTCAAATGCCAAAAAGATCCCAAAATAAAAATAATTTAAACTCTTTGAAAGAAGGACTACTTTCCTTTTGTCTTTGTATGTTTAACTCAGGAAATGGTTTGTAGTAGATACTTAACCAATGGTTATTAATTTAGTGATTGATTTGTACATGCTACATTGATTTATTTATGGCTGACTTCTCAATCATTGCCTTGTGCTTTATTCCCAGTCCTTACTTTTGCTTCAGGCAAACTGAGGCCTGGCAAGGCCTTTAATTTAGAAAGGTCATTGACTGCATCTTGGGCCATTGCCAGTTGTCTTGATTTTTGTCTTGCCATGGACTTCAATGACTCTGGAGCAGTGAATGAGGCTGACTTTGCACAGCTGTGCCTCACTTAAATCCAATTCACTCCCAAGTCAAGATATCACCCTTATGATGTCATTGGTCTTCTTTGATTTTTTTTTAGGCAATTAGGGTTAAGTGACTTGCCCAGGGTCACACAGCTAGTAAGTGTTATGTGTCTGAGGCCGGATTTGAACTCAGGTCCTCCTGAATCCAGGGCCGGTGCTCTATCCACTGCGCCACCTAGCTGCCCATTGGTCTTCTTTGAAAATGAATGATAGACAACAACAATATTTATCAATATTTTATCAATATTAATGATAATAGCCCACATTTCTGTAGTGTTTTCTATAGGATAATTCCATACATATGAGATATTTCTTAAAAGTATGGTTCCCATTTTACAGATGAGAGGCATCTCAGGGTGGTGAAATGACTTGCCCATAGCCACAGAGCAACTGTGGCTGAACTAAAACTTTAAATAACCCAGCTGAACTTAAACTTTAAACTAGGTTTTGTGTCTCCAGGTCCCACACTCTTTCTGCTTTGCCCTGCCAACAGATTTTAGATTGGAACCTTTCTCTGGCTGAATTTCTTATTTTTCATAGGCTTTTATTGGTATTTAGAATATTTGCAACCATAAAGGAAAATGAAAAAAATCAAATGGTTGGATGAGATCCTACAGTATCATGCCAGAAACTCAAATTAGGACTATCTTAGTAGTGATCCATCATTGGCAGGAGCATGACTTAACATGGTATTGCCTTGACTGAAGCTCCATGTAATCAGTACAGGCAGTGGAGAAGTTGAAGGAAGGATGGAAGAAAGGAGGGAGGGAAGAAGGAAATAAGCATTTATTAAATGCCTATTATATGCTAAGGCACTGTGCTAAGAGTTTTATAAATATTATCTCAATTGGTCCCCACAACAACCCAGCAAGACAACTTATTCATGATTTCAAATGAGGAGCCTGCTTTTTGCCACCTAGTTAATATTTTTCAGAGGTCACTTCTTAAATCCTAGCTTCTATTCCTAGCTCCATGACTAATTGGTTGTGTGACCTTATTGTCTGGACTTTCTATTTCCTTACCGGTACAAGGGAGTTAGGAGGTTGCAGTAGCTTGTTATCTGGCAGACAATGTGATGTAGTCTGAATTGGTCTAACAGTCAGGAGACCTGAGTTGTAATCTCAGCTCTGGCTTTTACTAGGTGACAGATAAATGAAGGGATTAGACTAGGAGGTCTTGGGACAGCCCTTCCATCTCAGATATTCTTTGAATCTAAAAACAATGGTTAAGGCTGGCCTAATTGGATTCTTAAAAAATACCCAGGGAAAGGGGCAGCTAAGTGGTGAAGTGGATAGAGCACTGTCCCTGGATTCAGGAAGATATGAGTTCAAATCTGGACTCAGACACGTAATGCTTACTAGCTGTGTGACTCTGGGTAAGTCACAAGCCTATTGCCTAACTAAAAAAAAAAAAGTATATATGTATGTATGTGCCATCATTTATATTTAGTACAAACTTCTACCAGTGGCCCCTGATCAAAGCCTAAATATAATTTCTCCGGACTCTACCAGTACTACCTTTCAAAGCTTTCTCTAATTATAGCAACACACTCTACTTCATATCAATTCCATCCCATAATTTCATGAATTATGAAAAAAAAATTTATTCTATAATTCTATTTCCACATTGCTAACTCTTGTAGCTTTAGGGATTGTTTGTCCTAATAATGGTATTATTCAGTGGATGTTTTGATTTTTTTTTTTTGGCATTATAATGGACCCATATGGCTACAGAAAATTTTATAAATAGATCAGTTTCCAATGTCATCAAAACAAATTCTGATGGATAGAATCTGTAATTTGTCGTCTCTACATACCCTGTGTTTCAGCCAAGCTGATTGCCCAGTCATTTCCTGATCCCATCCTGCCTTCTTGATTTTTCATGCAGGCCACCACCCCTACTTGTAATTCACTCCTTCCATATCTGTCCCTATTGAAATATTTCCCTTTATTCAAGATTCAGTTCAGACACCAGCTCCTCTAACTCCTTCCTCCCCAGTCTTTCAAACCATACCGATCAACCTCTGTCATACATTTATATTAATGCACTTGTGTGCATCCAATAGTGTACTGGATCTGGCTCATATCTGGTTGTTAAATTTTAATGGAAATTGGCCAACACTACTAATCAGGGTTTGATCTATTGTTTTATTGATTGTAACTAAAAAAGTGATGGAGGAAATGGTAATAATGCAGATTAAATGTAAACACATATTATGCATACCTCTTTTTTTACCTTCATAAGACTGTATGCTTCTTGAGGGCAGGGGCTGTTTTGTTTTTTACCTTTGTGTCCCTCATTGCTATTAAATTAGCATACTACCCATTGATTCATATAGTTCATATTAATTTTCATAGTTCATAATTAATTCATAGTCCATAAATATTTGTGGAATTGAACTAGTCTAGGCCACACTGTTTGAAAACATAAACTATTCTTCCCATTTTTAAAAGTCCTTTTTTGCGCATAGTGGCACTATGCAATACTTGATAATGGAAATATTAGATCATGGATGTCATCAACATTATATATCAACAGATGCATATTGGATAAATATACACAAATATCGGATCTTTGATGTCATCAACATTATGTACGAACAGACACATCTATCTGGCAGTAGCTTTTCTTCACTATCGTCAAGATGGCATTTAATATAGTGCTTTAAGGTTTGCAATATGCTTTGACATTTTTATTTAATTTTAAGTTTAGCCTCACAACAATTCTGAGAGGTAAGTGTTATTATTATCCCCATTTTACAGCTGAGAAAACTGAGGTAGGTAGCGGTTAAGTGACTCACTCAAGGTCACACAGCTAGTAAGTGTCTGATTTCAGATTTTAACTCATGTCTCCTTGACTCTAGGTCCAGTGCTCTATCCTTCTCTGTGCCACCCAGCTGCTGGGGTTTTGCTTGATTTGAATACTTCAACGCTTTGCGAGCCTGTGGTTTCACCTATGATAGTGCTCACTCTGATGCAATTAGCAATCCCTTTATAACTTGGTAGAATTTCTTTGGAAAAAACACACACACACAAAACCAAAAAACAAACCAAAAAATAATAATAATAATAAAGCTTTAACTCTGTGGCCAATCTGTTGACGAGCATTTACAAATTTAATTAAGCTGGCCCTTGGATGATGAAAAGCCCACGGCCAGATGCATACTAGAAGGAAGCTTTCTGAGCTAGTAAGACCTGCCAGAGATTGTGCTCCACTGAGAACTGGTGAAACACCCTGGGTCAGCTACCTGGATTTTAATGGGATGGGAGAATCCAATTTGGATAAATCATAGAATCATACAATGTCAAAATCCTTATGCTAGGAATTTCAACCCTCTAATTTTGTAGATGGAGGAAACTAAAGCACAAAGGAACTTTTCCAATCATACAACTAATTAGGGGCAGAGCCATAGCAATAATCCAATAAATCTATAATTTCATTGGTGTAAGGAACTTCCTATGGGAGAACTTCCTTGACCCAGTGACTGGGGCAGTGAGAGTTTAAGTAACTTCAAGTTCACAAAATTTTATCCGAGCCAATAATCTACTTGATTCACTAAGCACCTACTATGTGCTAGGCACTGTGTTTCAGTTCTTCTCTGAGCATCATATAGATTATCAAACTTAACTTTCATTTGGGCTTGTAACTCCTTCAAGCAGAAGATGCTTCCTCTAGACTTTCTCAGAATGTCCTTATTTTAGAGTATGAGCCCATTCATAAAACATTATAGGAAAGAACAATAGAAGATTAAGAGTGAAGCAGCCCAGAGCAGAGCAGGGGAAATTACCCTGTAGAAAGTTTTATATTGGACCCAGCTAAGCTAGATTACCCTAAAAACATGTATAGATGAGACAAAGGAAAACAGCAAATTGACACAAAATAAGATAGATCCACTGGCATTTTTGTGATGGGATAGTGTAAGGTGTAACACAGATGTGTTGTGAAGGACATGTTTGTACTTCCGTTGCTGCCGTATCTTCAAAGTAAATAAGCTTTTGTAAAAATAAATTGATGTTAAGTGGTTAAATGCAACTAAGGCACTATTCACAGGAACCTAACATCAAGGAAATACAGGGGTTGGGGCTAGAGCTAATGGAAGCAGAAAAGACATCTCCAAACTCTTTAGGTTATCTCTCAAATAGCAGCCTGGTTTGAGATGGTGGGCCAAAATGTATTGGCTATAACCTACTTATGAATTAATTTCCCCAAATGATTAATATCCCTATTTCTTTTTGTTGGTAGGCACAATTGTTTGCTTACTTCCATCCACCTTTTTCCTACCAGGTGAAATTGGTCCAGGAAGTGGATAGAGATTGAATTCCAGACCTTTCATGGCTGTTGCATTGGTGCTGCCATTGATGGTGATTTCCTCATCATGTTTTCCTATAAGGCTTTCAGAATCTTCTTGCAAAGAAACAGAAGCCAATTTGTCCCATTCTTCAACTGATTCAAATGAAAACTGGGAAGATGAGCAGGTACAACTCCAAAAGAAGATACTGGAGAAGGACCGAGCTAGGTTTATAAAGAACTGCCAGCACCACGATGTACATATTTATTCTGGACCAAGTCTAAGTACTTTACCATGCTGCCAATCCTCACAAGTAAATGCCATTGTTCTGCCATTTTGAAAACTTTCTGCTATGCTATAGATATTTAAAGAAATATTGTTGGAGAGACTACTCTTACTCTTTCATTTTCATATGTTGAGCTGATTAGTCAAGTAATCAGTCAAATAAATGACCCTTTAAATGACTCTTTTCTGAACCCTGGTTTATGTAACATTCGTATATTTGAGATTATACTGTAAGGATGTGTCCATAATGAATCAAGTGGCTAAACTTGGAGTCAAGAAGATTTAAGTTCAAATCCTGCCTCAAATATGATCTGTGTTACCCTGCTAAGCCAATATTAATCTCTCCAAATCTGTTTCTTCTGGTATAAAATGAAGATAAAGACATGATCTGCCTCATAGAGTAGTGGTAGGGATCAAATGAAATGATGCACACTTTAAACGTGCCAGCCTTTTGCACTGCATAAACAGGAGCTGTTTCAGCTGGATTATGCGTGGCTGGCTCCAACCTAACCAAAAGCCCAATCAGAAGGTACCTATTGACCTACAGCTTATTTTGCTGAAAAGGTAAGCTGTCTTGTTCCATATTGTCAGAAGCTTGTGATTTTTCATGTTGACAATTTCATGAACAGTAGTACATGCATGTTTAGAAAGCCAAACCATTGTAGGAATGAGACTAAGTTCAGATGAATGGCACATCAAATTGTTTGCTGAAGATGCAAATCTGCTAAGAAAGAGCTTCTATCGAAATAAAATCAAATAGCTTCCATGGCAGGTTGGGGCAGGGTGATGGGGAAAGATGGGAATGCTTACTGCTATTGTATTGCCTTGATATTACCAGGCTCTGAGTTAGCACCATCTTCCATTATAGCTTCCCGTGATCCAAGGAGAGCAGTTAACCAAGAAGAGAGTGAACTTCTTACAAAAAGTATTTGAGATTTCTGGTTAAGCGGGTCACATGAAAAATCCTAGAAGATGCCAGCTCTCCTAACAAATACCCCCTTCAAAGACATAAAAAACCATCAGATCAAACAATGATAAATGATAAAGACCAAAGAGAAATCTCAATAAACTTCTCTGTCTCGTTCAGGACAGCCCAAGATGGCCAAAAACTTGTGGGCTTTCAGAGAAGGAATGTGTCAGGGGAAGCAGAGGCAGTGTCAGTTCCAGTGAACAGAGCCTGAAACCAGAAGGATCTGGGCCCTGGCTTTTTTGAACAGCAATGGGGAACAGAGGCAAGCCCTTCATGGGTTCTTACACAGGGAGTCTAGGTCAGTCAGTGTATGCGTGTCTTATAACCTTCCAAAAGTCCTACAGATTGCAGAGCCTGGGTAAAAGACAGGACTAACACAGTACCTGGGTGATCTGCATCCCAGGGGGCCCTCCAAGAGGCCTGAGATCAGTAAGATAGCTGATGTCATATTGGGACATAGAAGGGTCAAAGTATAGAAGGAACTGACTTATGGTTAGGTATTGTGCAAGGAGAAGGAAACGCAGTCAGGCTGAGGCCAGTACCTGGGAGTAGAATAAGAAGCCAAAAATTATTATGTCCAAATGAAACATCAGAAAGCTGAATGGTTTTTCATACCAGTTGGAATTTTCTTTATTTACTCAGTCTTTCCAGCTTTTGTTCCTGAGTTTGGGCTTTGTGCCAGGGCCAGCCTCTTCCTTCTGCATGGGGTGGTTGGCTCTGCTTTTTCTCTCCTTGGGTCCCCTGGTTCCTGAACTGGCCTCCATATGAAAGTGGTAGTGATGGCAAGATCAAGGGGTATGACCATCTTGGGTCTGGCTGAGATGAGGTGAAAGAGTAGGTCATGTGAAATGAGTAAGTTAAGGGGCAGCTAGGTGGCGCAGCGGATAGAGCACTGGCCCTGAAGTCAGGAGGACCTGAGTTCAAATCCGGCCTCAGACCCAACACTTGACACTTACTAGCTGTGTGACCTTGGGCAAGTCACTTAACCCCAATTGCCTAAAAGCCAAAAAAAAAAAAAAAAGAAATGAGTAAGCTAAGAAACTGGCAGGTAAGGGTGTTTGAGGGAATATCTATCCACCTATTTTATGCATGTATGTGGTATATGTTTGTATGTATACACAAAATATATACATACATACACACATATTTACATGTGTATCTATGTATGTATGTGTCCCCTTGTATATGAAAGCAGGAGTTGGGAAGGAGAGGAAGATTGTGAGCCAGGTACTGAACTCATTAAGGAAAGATTTTGAATGATAGGTAAAGACTGAGTGACCAGTGGAGAGATTACTGAGTGATGGTGGTAGGGAGAAAACCTGGAAGTGGCAATGGGAGTGAATAGTATTCCAACTCCCCCACCATAACCAGTGAGTCAGAGGGAATGAGTGAAAGTACAGCTAGTGTTAGAAAGGAAAGCCAGGGAGGTTTCAGGAAGAAGCCAGGTCTCAGGAAGACCCAGAAGATGGGGGTGGCAAAAGAAAAGATTTCAAATGAAAGAAAGTTTGTTATCTATGAAATAGGCATTCCAGAGGACACAGTAGAAAGGGTGGGTAGTTTGGGTGTGAGACATTGAGGGGCTGAGCTCAGGGGAATGGGAATAAAGAATTGGATAGTAGAAGATGGGGAATAGGGTTTGAAAGATGACTATGGAGGGTCAGAATCAATGGGATGAGGAGAGAATAATTAGCAGAAAGTTTATTATTTGTTAAGGGAAAATTTTAGAAAGATTTTCAATGACATTTATCTCTATGCCTTACCAACTTTAACATTTTTCTTTGTCTTTATCTCCAATATGTCCATCCCTCAATTCTTCATCTCAGGCTATCATCTCTGAACAAAGCCTTCTTAACCTTGTCCCTTTGGAAGAGCAATTCAACTCTTTGTATCCTTTCTGCAAGAATCCTTTGCCCCTTTTTTCTACTGCCAAACACATTTTACCAACCCCTAACCCTGAATTGCCTCTATCATCCACATTCTTTGCTCCTATTCATGTGCTATTAAACAGAGCTAGAAGAAGTCTCAAAATCATGCTTATTCTCTCCTCGAGCCTCTCACAGTAGCCCCACTTTCACCTTTTCATCTGAGGACCTTCCCTAATATTTTACCGAAAGAAGTTGAAGTCATTTGCCAAGAGCTTACTCTTTTCCTATTCTGATCTCACATCCTCTGACATCATCCCTTGGCCTTTCCTCTTTCACTCCAGTCTCTGATGATGAGATGGCTTTTCTCCTTGTGAAGGGCTACTTTTGATCCCATCCTTTCCTGTTTCTACAACAAGTTGGCCCCATAATTATCCCCACTCTCTCTGTAATTTGTCATTTCCATCTATTTACTGGATCCTTCTCTGCTGTCTGCAAACCTACTTATGCTTTCCCCATCCTCAGAAAAACAACCCTCACTTCATCCTACCAGCCCTATTAATTACCTTTCTAGAGCCTCTATTTTATCTCCATGCATTTGAATTCTCTTCTAAACTCTCAATAACTTGGTTTCTGACCTCAACTAATTCTGACCTCATTGCCTTTTCTCAATCCTTATATCTCTTCACCTCTTGTCAGAATTTAACAATGTTGTCTATCTGTTCTTTCTGGGTTTTCTCTCTCATCTCTGGGTTTTCATGATGTTCTCCCCTCTTTTGAACATTCCTATTACCATTAGGGAAGTACCACAATCTTCCTAGTCACCTAGATTTTTAAACTCAATATTACCTTAACTCCTTACTTTCACTTACCTCCCCATCTGATCCATCAACAAATCTACCATTATTTGACAGTAGACAAATCGTTTGCTGTTATTTCTACTTTTACAATATCACGTCCCTTCTTTCCACTCATACAACTTCTACCTCAGTTTAGACCCTCATCACTTTTATTTTCCTGAACTATTAGCTTCCTAAATGTTCTCTCCTAATATCTTCTCCCCAGGCCAATTAATCCTCTACACAGCTGAAAAACAGATTTTCCTGAAATGTGTGTGCATGACACACATTTAAGTTTAATATGACTTATTAATATTTTCTGTCACTTTCTTTAGTCTAGATAGTCAATAAAAAATAAATCAAGACCTAATTGTAGTGTGTGATAATTTCCAAGGTATAAACATTCACACTGAATATCTAACCATTGGCTTTCCTGAGACATTTTGAACTGGCTTCAGCACACCCCTGCTTAGCCTCCTGAACCAATCAAGTCCTGGGGAAAGTTTACTGGTGTTTTAGGAAAATAAATAGTTTAACCTAAATCCGAGGTGAGGAACCTGCAGCTTTGAGGCCACATATGGCCCTCTAGGTCCTCAAGTGTGGCCCTTTGACTGAATCCAAACTTCACAGAACAAATGGGATTTGTTCGGATTCAGTCAAAGAGCTACACCCCTGACCTAAATCATTGGTAGATATTGGTAGATACTGTTCCTAGAACATATAAAATATGAAAGTTATCAGATACCATTCTACTCTAAGTCATGATAAAAGGGGAAATTAGAAATATGAGAGTTCTTGTATGAACTGATTCAGAGTATAGTGAACAGAATCAGAACAACGTATACAATTTGCTACATCATTGTGAAGGAAAACAACTTTGAAAGACCTGCCACAACTCTAGAAGCCTGATGATAAAGCATGCTTCCCACCTCTTATCAGAGAGGTCATTGACTAGAGGTGTAGAATGAGACATTTTTTTTCAGACACAGCCAAAATGTTAATGTTTTTAGCTTAACTATACTTATTTGATACAATGGCTGGCTTTTTTTTTTGTGGGGTAGGGGGAAGGAAGGGAGTTATGGAAGGATTACTAGGTGGTTTTTGATAACGAGGTTGAAAAAAGAAAAAACCATCACTAAAACACAAAAAATACACAGAAGACAGAAGAAAGTTCAGATGGGGAACTCGCAAGAAGGCTAGCATTAATTCTATTGTGTTGGATTTAATAAATATTTTAAAAACAAATATCATGTAACAGGGATTCAGTTTTTGAATACAAACAAAAAAAGAAAATTAAATATAAAATAAAATGTGGTCAAAAAGACTCTCTTCCAGGAAGGTATCTCTCATTTTTGTTAAAATCCTATATTCACCATAATGGTGATTCACATACAGCATAATCCTTTAAATATTCACATCATAAAAGTAATGAAACAGTAAAACTTCTACTTGAAGGCTTATCTAAGATATTCACACAGTTTGAATAGAAGAGACATTCCCTATAGATGTCAAGGTTCTTTAGATGCCCCCGTTTGTGGCTGACATTTATATTGGTTGTATAGATCTCTGGGACAACACACTGCTTGCTTAATTAGATTCTTAGACATTTAGAAGAGATCAGCTTAGTCGTCCACGCAGGAAAGGTCAAGGAGATGAAGAATGCCTGTTGCCCAGATGATGTCAATCATTTGGATGGACATCTCATTAAGAACATCAGTATAGGCAAAGCAAATAGACTGTGAGATAAGTTCAGGAGAAAAGAAGTCTGATTCTTCTTCAAAGTGGTCAGACTCCCCTGGAACTGAAATGGGTCCAGACCATATGCATGGGTCCAGAGCAGAGGGGCCCCTGAGTGGAGAAAAAAAGATGAGTTCCTCAGTTCCCTGAGTCCAACAGCATTCTTCAATTTTTAGATTGTTAACCTTGCCTCTGCTTTTTTTTTTTCTCATGGTATTTAGGTTTCTTAAACCATATTCTTTTCATCTCATAAATATCACATCTATTAAAGGACTAATGCCTCTTTATGACATGGACTTGACCTTGAGCTCCAAAGCAAAGCATATAGTAGGTACTACCAATATGGAGATCCTCTGGGTTTAGGTCAGATGACATACTGACTGTCCTCCTGAATATGTCTCTTGAACTCCAGTCCCATCTTATCAGCTGCCTATTGGATATCCTTACCTGGATATTCCTTAGGCATTTCACAATTAACATGTCCGAAATAAAGCTCATCATTGTTTGCCCCCAAACCTATCCCTCCTCCAAACTTACCTATTTTTGTGGAGGGTACCACCATTCTTCCAACTACCCAGTTGCACAAAATCAGTTATTCTTGACCTGACTCTTCTGTTTACTCCAGATAGCCACTCAAATTGTCAAGTCTTGAGCATCCTACCTCCAGGACATTACTCACATCTGTCACCTCTCCACTCTACCAAACTTCCTTAGTTCAGGCCCTTAATCATCTCTCACCTAGACTATTGCGATAGTCTCTTACTTGGTCTCCTTTTCCAATTCTCTTTTCTCTCCAATTGATCCTCTAAATAGATATCAAATTGATATTTCTAAAGCTCAGATCTGACTATGTTAGCCTTTTTGCACCCCTTTCCCCATTCTCATATCTTCAGTAACTTTCCATTCCCTCTAGCATAAAATAAAAACTTCTCAACCTAACATTTAGAGACCTCAAGAATCTGGCTTCCACTCACATTCTCAGTCTTATTTTTAAAAAAATTTCCTCTTCACTAATCATCCATTCCAGTATTATTAATCTGTTATTTGATGTACACGAAAGTCCATCTCTCACCTGTAGGGCTTTGTAAACTGGTCCTCTTTGTATGTAATGCATTCTTTCACCTCTAACTTGTAGAATCTTTGGTTTTTTACAAAACAAAGGTCAGATTTCACTTCCAATATGAGGCCTTTCCTGACCCCACCCTCATTCACAGTTAATAGTGAAATATGTATTGCTTGAGCATGACATGGGCATGGCACCCACATTAGTATATTCTCTATTTCCATGTGGTCATCTCTTGTTCTAATACTCAAACCCTTTTCTTCTTGTCAGAAATGACCTATATATAACTCAGAATGATAAACTCAAAATATTCAGGACTATCAGGTATAGGAATTTAACCCAGGATCCAATCAAGCCTGGAGCATTGTATGATGCTCTCCCAATAGGTGGAGAGAATGCTGACAGGACCCTGCATTCCTGTGTGAGGGTCAGGGTTGCCACAAGAACTTTGAAGAGGAGAGATGGTCGTTATTCTATCTTTGTGAGGACACTTGTGGTTTCAGACTCTCTTTAGAACCAACTCTGGGGAAGAGAAAGACTCTCTTGCAGATGTAAAGTCTGTTCAGAATGTCCCTGATTTCCAACTTGCTTCTCTAGAGATTTTTAGGAAATTTTCACTTGAGTGAGATCAGAGCCTCTCTCTTGGTTGAGCAAGATCTCACCTTACTCCCATCTAAAGACCTTGCTCTTTCGTGTATTTTCTGGGAATATTCTATATGTGTAACATTTTAAGGTAAATCAAGTTCATAAGCATTTATTAAGTGCCAAGTATGTGCCAGGCACTGTGCTAAGTGCTGGGAATACGAAGAAAGGTGAAAAGAATCCCCATAGAAAATTTGGAACTCAAAAATCAATGTTGAAAACTAAAAATAAATAAATAAATTTAAAAAGAAAATTATTAAAAAAAAACAATCCCCACTCTCCACACACTCACAATATAATGGGGAAGACAACATGAAAATAACTGTGTATGAATATATAAGCATATGTAGATTTGATCAATTGGTGATGATCTCAGAGGGAAGAAGAGGCTTTTTGCAGGCAGGATTTATCTGAGACTTGAAGGAAGTCAGGGAATCAGGAAGCAGAGATGAAGAAGAGAGAATTCCAGGCATGGGGGAGAGTGAGTGAAAATATCTAGGGCTGGGGGTATCATGTGGGAGACATAGCATGGGAGCCAGGGTCACTGAATCATAGAGTTTGTGGAGGAGGGAGAAATTACAGGAAGGAAGGCGAAAGAAGACTGGAAAGGTAGAAAGGACTAAGTGAAGAAGGGAATTAAGAGCCAAGCAGAGGGTTTTACACTTGATTCTGAAAGTAGTAGGGAGCCACTGGAGTTTATTGAATGGAAGCTGACAAAGTCAGATCGGTGCTTTTAGGAAGGTCACTTTGAGAGCTGAATGGGGGATGGACTGGAGTGGGGCCAGACTTGTGGCAGGCAGATCAACCAGCGGGCAACAGCAATAGTCCAGGCATGAGGTGGTGAGGCCCTGCATAGCGACGATGGTGGTATCAAAGGAGGGAAGGGGATGATGTTGCAATAATAGAATCAATAGAACTTGGCAAGAGATTGGATATGGGAGATTAGAGTTTGAGGAATTGAAGATGACTCCTAGGTTGTGAGCCTGGGTGCCTGGAAGGATGGTGAGGCAGCTAGGGGATGCAGTGGATAGAGTGCTGGACCTTGAGTCAGGAAGCCCTGGCCCAGTACCATGCCTGCCACACAGCTAGTAAGAGATAGAGACAAAACGGAGCCTATGTGGTCTACACCCACTGGCTTGTTCCTGGTCAAATATTGAGATGATTCAGGATATTCTGAATGGAATATCAGGCAATTTTGTGGTGCAGTGGATAGAGTGCCAAGCCTGGAGTCATGAAGGTCAAATCTAGCTTCCAACACTCAATGGGCTTTTGGATCCTATACAAGTCACTTAACCACAGTTTGCCTGAGTTTCCTCATCTGTAAAATGGGGATAATAATAGCATCTACTTCCCAGGGTTGTTTGAGGATCAAATGAGATAATATTTGCAAAGTACTTAGCTCAGTGCTAAATAAATTTTAGTAATATTGTTATTTCCACTATAAACATAGGACCTTTTTGCTATCGGCATAACCACTTCAATAAGGGGATTATTGTTCAACATTGGTACCTCCTGCTGTTACTAGGCCGCCTCTTGATTCAAGCCTGGTCTGCCTGCAGAGTTTCTCTGCACCTCTGGCCAGCCTGGGGCAAAATCATGAAGCAAGTGGATGACATCATATGGGCAGCAAACATGCCCTTACACAAACAACATAGAATTTCCTCCATAATCCCCAACAATTCTTTGATTTATAGCTTCTCAGTTACTTCTTTCAAAACTCTGAAAACGTCAAAAATAAGTGAGCTAACGGACAACAATGAACTCTGGCCACCCTCATCTTCTGACAGCAATTCTGTGCCTTTAAGCATTTTTTTTTCCAAATAGCTCCTCTCAGTACAATTTGTCTGAGGGGCAGTTACATATCAAGTCCTCGGAATTCTCTCAGGCTGTTTTTCTAACCCAAATATCTATTTTTGCAAGAGCAAAAAACCCAAGTGCATTTATGAAAGTGGCAGTAACTTACGTTAAAAATCTCCTCCCCTAGAAATTACTTTGTATTCTTTTGTATATGCTTTTCATTTAATTGCATGTCATATTCTATCCTCCTCCCCAACAACTAGAATGTAAGTTCCCTGAGATTAAGAAATGTGTTGTTCTTTGTACCTCCAGAACCTACCACAGTGCAAATGTTTGTTTTTGTTCTCTTTTGAGCATTAGCTTGCATATTTGGAGAGGCTCATCACAAGACCATGAGGTGATGAGCTGTTGTTTTTGCTTTGTTTTGTTGGTTTGGGTTTTTTGTTTGTTTGTTTTTCTATCCCAATAGCTCATGAAACTATCTACTATGGTTTTGTTCTGCATCAGTGTAGGGAGTGTTTGCACTGATGAAATCATAATTTCTTTAGCTGGTAAGATGATGGGGTTGCAGCATTGGCTGATGGCTTCCCAGGTCTCACAGAAAATAATTCTTCCTATCCACCCCAAATATGCTTATGTTCAGCTCTAGGTGGTGAGAAAGAAAGATGAACACTCTAGATGTTGGCAACTTCACTCTTTGGATTGCACTTCGTTTCCTGGATCTAACAAAATTGTAATCCTAGTGCTAGCCCTACTGCCAGCTGTTTAATTTGGCAAATATTCTTGAGGATGTGGGAGGCAGAGCAGGTGTTAAGATCCTTTGGTGGAGTCTCATAAAGTAAATAGTCAAAGGTCTGTTTGTTCTGTACCTCCACCCATTGGGGACATTGTAAGGATGGACATTCAGAATGTTTGTTTGGTTTTTGTTTTTGCTTTTTTTTGGGGGGGGGCTAGGCAATGGGATTAAGTGACTTGCCCAGGGTCACACAGCTAGTAAGTGTTATGTGTCTGAGGCTGGATTTGAACTCAGGTCCTCCTGAATCCAGGGCCGGTGCTCTAGCCACTGCACCATCTAGCTGCCCCCAACTTCCTTTTATAAAAATAATTTTTATGGATATCTGTTGTTATCACCTTCATTTCCTAATAGTTTCCTCTCCCTTCTGTACTCAGGAAATTCTTTTAAAAAATAATAAACAGAAAGAGAAAAGAAAAGCTCAGCAAAACCAAACACTATGTCAACTAAAATCAGCAATACATACAGCATTCCAAAACATCCATTCCTGCAAAAAAGAGAGGGCAATGCATTTTCCTATCTCTTGTTTGGGGCCAAGTTTGGTCATTATAATTGAACAGTGTTCAGTTTGGACTTTGCTGTTGGAGTTATTTTTCCATTTATATTCCAGAGTCCTTGGGTAAAGAAGTTGAGGTTCTATCAAAGTTCAATGTCATATAGACAGCAAATAAATAGTAAAGCCAGGATTCTTACCCTGGCATTCTGTTTTTATTTTTGTACTATACAAAAGCCATGACCTCTCAGGGACTTACCTTTATCCACACAACCAAAAGTCCTTAAGATTATGTTTAGTTCTAGTAAACTTGAGGAGACAGCTAAGTGGCTCAGTAGATAGAGTTTTGGGCCTTGTGTTCAAATCCAAACTCAGATGCTTACTAGCTGTGTGGCAAGTCACTTACTCAATTTCTCCTTGCTTTAAGCTATTGGAGAAGAGAATGGCAAACCACTCCAGTGTCTTTGCCAAGAAAAGCCCATGAACAGCTATGATCCATAGGGTTACAAGTCAGACACAACTGAAGGACTAAATAACAACAACAATGAAGCATACTGTGGGTCTTTGGGGAGGGGAAGATGCAGGAGAGGGAGGAGAGTCTGTATGTGTGTGTGTGTGTGTGTGTGTGTGTGTGTGAGAGAGAGAGAGAGAGAGAGAGAGAGAGAGAGAGAGAGAGAGACAGACAGACAGACAGACAGACAGACAGACAGACAGAGATAGTGAGGAAAAGACCAGGACAGAGAGAAATAGAAAGACAGAGAAACAGGGATACACAGAGAGATAATGAGAGAGGAAGACAGAAAGGGAAGAATGGATAGACAGAGAGAGAGAGAGAGAGAAGCAGAGAGACAGAGATAAAAACAGAGAGTCAGAGAGAGACAGACAGACAGACAGAGATAGTGAGGAAAAGACCAGAACAGAGAGAAATAGAAAGAGAAACAGGGATACACAGAGAGATAATGAGAGAGGAAGACAGAAAGGGAAGAATGGATAGACAGAGAGAGAGAGAGAGAAGCAGAGAGACAGAGATAAAAACAGAGAGTCAGAGAGAGAGAAAGACAGACAGACAGAGATAGTGAGGAAAAGACCAGGACAGAGAGAAATAGAAAGAGAAACAGGGAGGCAGAGAAAGACAATGAGACAAAGACAAAAAAGGGAAGGATGGATAGATACAGAGAGAGAGAAGCAGACAGAGATAAAAACAGAGAGTCACAGAGAGAGAGACACAGAGAGAGAAGAGAGAGAGAGAGAAGAAGAAGAATCATCCAATGTGTACCTAGATTATAAGGTTGGTTTTCTTCAAGGTAAGTGTTAGTACAGTATATCAAAGTTCATTTCCACTGCTCTTCTCCCTTAACTGGGTGCCTCTCTATACCTATTATGCCTAGACATCTCACCTAAGCGATCCCATCTTGCCCCCTCATTGCCCAGAACCCCCCACTATTGTGTTTCATAAAGACCTGCCCTCCCTAGCCAGAACTCCTGGCTCCAGACCTTTCATGGAATCATAAGATCATAGATTGATAGTGGTGGAAGGAACCATAGGTGGAAGGAATCATAGATGATAGGAATCTTCAAGGACATCTAGCCCAACACCTTTATTTTAGAGATGGGGAAACTAAAGCCCAGAAAGGTTAAATGAACTTGCCCCAGGCCACATAGGTAGTAATTGGAAAAGGCAGGATTCGAATCCACAACATTTGACTCCAAATCCTGTAACTTTTCACTTACCTTCCATCAGAACTTACCGTATTTGTGTACCATCCTCCCATCCCCTCAAGACCCTGCTCTTTCCTTTCTGAAGTGACAGCTGCCTAATCTGATAAACTTGTCCATATCACCGTATTAGTGGATACTTCCTACTAACCTTTTGTCATGGTTTAACTTGTAGCTTGAAGGAGCCTCATTGAGATGCAACTTCTCCACCCAAAGGAGGGCCCTAACTTCAGGAGTCCAGCCTGCTTCAGTCATCAGATCATCTACTTCACAATTTTGTCTGAGGCTGGCCAGAAGGGCAGAGAAGAACCCTGCAGGTAGACTAGGCTTGGGTCAAGAGGAGCCCTAATAACAGTTGTCTAAGCAGCAGGCATCAATGTTGAGCAATGCTCTCCTCTCATTGAAATGGTTATGCCAAAAGCAAAGGTTACATGCTTAGTGACTGCCTGAATCAGTTAAATATTTAACTGGAGAAGAGCCAGTGGACGTAGGAATTACAGGCTCCAATTGTGGACTGTCTCTTACCAGCAGCCATGCTAGACAACTTCTTTGAGCCTTACTTTCCAATATTTATATGTGACCCTTTTGTTTTTCACAAGCAAAGGACCTGGTTATGCTGTGGGGGAGAAGCACAGTATTACAGAAGAAAAGTTTTATTAAAAATGGAGATATAAATAAGAGACCCTTGAATGGACTACCATTAGTTCTTGAAATATATGCAAATCCTAGCAATCATAGTCTTAAATCTGGGGTCTCTAACTCACCAGTTCTATCTTGGCGCCTTGCCAGTTGAAAGCTGGCATGGAGGTGCAGTATAAGCAAACATGTGAGACGTTCTTTTGCCTCTCTTCATGCAACCTTTTGTCATTCCTTATGGCTCTCAAGCAATGAAAGGGCACATCTCTAGACATCTCCAATCTACTAGTGCCATCTCCTCAATGCAATATGTAGAAGCATACTGAGTATCCCCTCCCTCTCCCCAACCTTATCTTTTAAGGATATGCATTACAAAATAATATTAGGACAATAGTTCAGGCATTGGCAAACTATGGCTAGGGGCCAAATCTTGCCTGCTGAAGGCTGGAGAGCTGGGAATGGTTTGTACATTTTTTAATATAATAAAACTTTCTTTTAAAATGTAACAACCATTCTTCTTAGCTCATGGCTCTACAACCACAGGCATCAGATTGAATTTGGTGACCTTTGCTTTGTCTAAATGTCTTAGTTTAACCTGCCTGAGGAACTTTTATCAGTTTTAACTATCAATTCTGCAATAATGCCTTGCACTATATCCCTTTTCTCTCTTACCAAAGGCCTAGTTGGTTTCTTTGAGGTGTCCTGCATGAAAGTTCAGGGGTGGGGGGAAGGCTGCTCTCTGAATTAGATTGGTGACCAGACAAAGGCATGGGACCCCTGACTGATGAAACTAGGAGCAACAGGTTCGTCTCTTTTCCCATGCTTTGATCTAATTAGAGTAATGATCAGACCTGGAGAAAGACAAAATATTTGAAGATTTCAGTTAGTGAATGTATCTCTTGAATTCATCTTTGACTAACTGGAAAGAAGAATCCATAGAACAGGGTTTCTTAACCTCTTTTGTCACTTTGGCAGAGATTCATTGCTCATTGTTCACCTTCATAGTAGAACAAAATGCTAACTTTCAGCTAAAGGTTAGTAAAAGTAAAGATACATTTTTTCCCCCAACCAAGTTAAAGAAAGTCCAGAAATCTATCCACAGACCCCTTAAGGGTCCCAGGTTAAGACTCCCTGCCTTAGAGGAGTGTTCAAAGAGGACTTGAATGGTTCTAGGAAAATGACTCACAAAATTAAGTGAATATTGTTCTGTTTGATGAAGCAAACTGTCAACTGAATTGTTACCCAAGTTTTGAACCCTTGCTCAATCTTGACTGTGAAATTGCCTTTGTTCAGGAATACTTCAAAATTGTAACTTCAAAATGGCTTGGTAGAAGATTTCCAAGAGCATGAGGTGACTGCCAATTTTACTTTTCTCTAAGCAGAAACAGGCTTAGATTAAGCTCAATTAATAAAATTGTTTCTAACAAGCTTATGTATCAAACTCAACACTATTTTTCCTTCAACAAAGGTAAGGGTCTCTAAAGTGCCCTTTTTCTCTTTTAGTTGTCATTGCCCTCTCTCAGCACAATGTTTCCTGGTCCCCTTTTCCCACTATCAGCTATACATTGGTGTATACACAAATCCTGGGCTCTAAGGACATCATAGACTCAGAGGTAGTAGAGCTGGAAAAGCCTAGGAGTGTTCTAGTTCAGCCCCTTCATTTCACAGGTAAGGAAGTTTTGATCCAAAGAATGGAACTGATTTACTCAAAGTCACACAAGTTGGTTATAACAAAAAGGGGGCCACAGACCCACAGAATCTTCAGGGTGGAAGGGACTTTGGTGGGTGGAAGAGCCTCAAAAGTCATCTGTTCCAGCCCCCCTTATTTTACAGAGGAGGAAAGAGGGGAGTTAAGTGATTTGCTAGAGGTCATAACAATTGTGTAAATGACATTAGAACTCAGGTCCAAAGGCAAGTGTACTTTCCACTCTACCACGATCTAACATGCTGCCTTCCTGTGACTAGAGGTCATCTAGTCCAAGCCTTACCTTAACAGGAACCTGTCCTTAAGCCATCACAGACAAGTGCTTAAGCAGCTTCCAGTGCTGAAATTGAGGAAACCCATTCGATTTTCAGACTATCTTTCCTTATATGGAGCCCGAACTTTCCTAGAACCCTTTTCTAACCCTCTTTCCACTATGCACCAGCTAAGTATCTTAGTGCACCCCTGAGACTAAAGTCAGGAAGACCTGAGTTCCAATTTGACCTCAGACACATACTAATTGTGTAACCCTGGGCAAGTCACTTAACCTCTGTCTGCCTCAATTTCCTCCACTTAAAAATGGGGATAATAATAGCACCTACTGTCAGGGCTATTGTGAGGACCAAATGAGATGTTTGAAATGCCCTCAGCAGAACGCCTGGCACATAGTAGGTGCTTAATAAATGCTTTTCTCCCCTCCCCCTTTCTATTAGCATGCTCTCTTTTTCTTTAAGGGCACTTTTGATTGACTGGGCAACAAGTGTCCATGAGCACCCCTCTAAGGGCATACTGCGGGGAGAGTACTGATCTCCATTGGCCCAGAAAGTTCCTTCTCGGGAGCCTCTATGAAATCACGTCTTATTCAGAACAAACAAAAAAGTGCTAAGGAGTAAGCACTATATAACGCCTATGCTTGGGGCTATATCTGCCCCCAACATCGGCCCTTTCTAGAACCGCCCCGACAAGTGCTCGCGGACACAGACTTCCCCTTCCATGTTCACTACAGCACGGGGCGACAAGTGTGTGTGTGTGTGTGTGCGTGTGTGCGTGTGTGTGTGTGTGTGCGTGTGTGCGTGTGTGCAGGGGGGAACCTGGGAACGCAAGAGCCAGGGAGACAAAACTTGCGAGGTAGGCTAGGGCAGCGTCAGCCCCGCCTCCTGAGGCTGGAGCTACCCCCTTCCTATCCCCCACCCTTTCCCCAAGCTTCTAATGTCTTGCCACCTGGTTCTCTTTAAACTTTGGATCCCTGTCCTGCTGCGTTTGGAGGTGCCCTCAAAGCCAAGAGAGAGCCCCGGGGGCTAGCACACAGGAGTGCAAACAATTTATCCCAAGCCAGGTAATCCGAACTACTTTATCCTGTCCCGCTTCCTACTTGGCAGCTCCTAGGGAGCGGAGGAGGACGGGGACCAAGTACTAGACGAGAACGAACGTGCGTTGTTGAACAGCTGTCAGAGAAGTCCAGAGGAGGAGCAGGGAGTGGCGGGGGTAAGGTAAGGACTACCGGAATTTGCCCCCGAGCAACTGTTAGCTGGGTAGCCTGCGGAGAGGCGGCATCATGGCCTGCAACTTGGCAATCTGCTTCCTGTCGCTCTGACTTTCTAAAGTGGGGTGGAGGAGGGACACTTCTTATGACCGAGAGAGAGGGAGGGAAAGAAAAAGAGAAGGAGGGAGGAGAGAGTGTCTGTCATGGCTTTTTAGTAAGTGGCCTGGCCAGATGGCCCTGGGGCTAGGATCCCAGAATTCCCTAGGCCTGACTTGGCTTGTGACCTTTTCAGTTGAGTCCCTTCTGGTCTCTTAATCTTAGGAACATCAGGAGGTGCCTCCGGGAAAAGAGAATATATAATAATGTTGTAATTGGTATTAACTCAGTGAAACCCAAAGTCTGGGGAAATGAAACAAACACTGACTAGGCGCATTGCATAGTTTTGTGCCAGCCACTGAGGAAATTTAGGTAAGATACAGCCATATACCCAGAAAGACCAAAAAATCTGATAGAAACCAGGGCAGAAGTTTTCCATGAAGGCTCCTAATGTAAGTAAAATCTTTCGTGACTGGAGCCGTTAATTCTGTGTGTATGTATTTTCTTTGCTTTCTGTCAGTCAGCCTTCTGCAAGGTAGAAGCTTAATTAATGCTTATCGGGTTGAACTACTTACTGATGTTATCTGCAGGCAGGATGGCTAAAACAAGAGAGACAGAGAGAAAAAGAGAGAAAGAAAGAAAGAAAAAGAAAGGATGGAAGAAAACCATCACAGTGTCTCCTAGAGCAGAGTAAAAGAGGAAACCAATAGTTACTGGCTTTCCACTTCCTTTGCAGGCCCCCCAGTATGTGTATATGCTGTGGTCTGGCCTTGTGATTTTTCAGCCATGTAAGAAAGGCAAGGGAGGGGATCTTGGACCCCTAAAATAATGGTAAAAGTGGAGCTAGTTCAGTCTTTTAGAAAGAATGGGACTTCAAATATATTAACCTTTAATGGTGCCCATAAAAATACCTCCCAGAAGGTAATAGGGTATTTTCCCAGCATCCTGTGGGGATAACCTTACAGTTGCATCTTTTTTTTTTTTTCCTGGAACAGCTCAGATTTCAGGAAAAGAAGATGTGCTTTTAGTGAGGCTTTGTAAAAGGAATATCTTTTGTTGGTCCATGGAATCTGATTTTTGGTTTGGAAAATATGCTCACTGTAGGTAAACTGCCTTTCTAAGGTGATACTAGTAGGGATACTAGTAGGGAGTTGCATCTACCCTGCCACCTCATGGAAACTCTGCCTTGACAATTTGTTCCACTTTCCCCACTGTGTAGAATAGTAGACCTCTGCTTGAAGGTCTGTTTTGTTGCTTTGGAAGGTTGTTGGGAGAAACCTGGTTGAGAAGGAGGCTTTCTGTCTTAGAGAACTAGTAGGTAGCTCATTGGCTCTTATCACTGTCTCCAGAACCACATTTTTTCCTTAGAATCATAAAAGTATTTTTGTTCGGTTGTTTCTGACTCTTCATGACCCCATTTGAGGTATTCTTAGCAAAAATACTGGAATGGTTTGCCATTTGCTTCTCTGACTCATTTTACAGATGAGGAAACTGAGGACTTGGCCAAGGTCACACAGCTAGTACATATTTGAAGCCAGATTTGAACTCAGAAAATGAGTCTTCCAAACTCCAGGCCTAGTGCCCTATCTACTTTGCCACCTATCTGCTTCTCGAAGTATCAAATCATCAAATATTAGGGCTGCAACAGACCTAACTACCATCCAATCCCCTCATTTTACACATAAGGAAACTGAGGTCCAGAATAAAAAGTGACTTGCTCTATTGTGCAACTAATTATTCTTAGAGCCAAGCATCCTGATTCCTAGTCTTGTGTTTTTCTACTTCATTTACCATTTACATATAACAGTTGAAATCTCATTGTCTAGAATGTAGAGGAAACCCATATTCTCTTTATGGCCTTGTCATGACTCACTGGATAAGGGACAGTTCAGTCTACCATTGTTCAAGGATAGAGCGAGCGATGGCTCAATCACAAAATGTCAGAGTTGGAAAGCGTCCCAGAGGTGAGCCAGCCTTACTAGCATCTTGACAATAATCTCTTCCTATGTCCTTATTTCCAACAAATGGCCGTCTTGCCTTCACTCGAAGATCACAAGGGAAGGGAAACCCACTCGCTCCCGAGGAAGCCTAATTGTCAAGCCAAAATTTGCCTCTGTGCAGCTCCTAGTTCTAACCTTTGGAGACAAGAACAAATCTAATCCTTCTCATGGGTTCAAATAGATTTAGAGTTAGAAGGAACATTAGAAGTCATGTAGTCTAACTGCTACATTTTACAGATAAGGAAATTGAGGCCCAGAGAGGTTAATTGACTTGCCCAGTGTCACACAGCTCGTAAGTGTCTAAGGAAGGATTTAAACTCAGGTCTTCTCAAGTCCATCTACTGTGCGTGCACCTCCCTGCATTGCATATAACAATTTTAAAAAAAACAACCAAAAACCTGAGTCCAGCTAGTATCTAAAGGCTATAGAGAAATCCTGCATGTAGTTAACCTTGGATCATTCAGGGTTTGCTCATTGTCGTCCCTTTTCTTCTCCTTTTCTCTTCTGGCCCTTGCTTCTAGGCTGCTTCTTAGCATCTTTCTCAGGGGTAAAGAGGGTCTAGGAACATTAGTTCATCAGAGAAGAGGGACATCAGGGCAGTTGTTTCTTCACTTTATCCAACCTCGGATGTGTGGAAATTCAGCAGGAGTGAGTGCTTTATGTTGCTTTGCATCCAGCTATGCACCAATCCGACCGTCTATGTAACCATGTCACATTCCCAGCACATGACACAAAGACACATCGGTGCACACAGGTACCCACACAGTTGCCCTCTTTCTTCTTATGTCTGCCACATTAATGTTACTACCTCCCCCATCATGGTCAGAAATTGGCAAAAGGAAGTGAGGAAACACAGGACATTGTGACATGTCAGGGCGTTTTTTTGAGAGATACTAAAGTATTACACTATACTGATAAGGAATACCATAGAATAATCAGAGCAGGAAGGAGTCCTGGAGATAATAACAACTCACATTTCTATAGGATTTTAAGGTTTACTAAGTGCTTTTCTGACAATCTACAAGAGGTAGATAATTTCCAGTATCATTTCCCCCATTTTGCAGATGAGGCACTCAAGATCAGAGAACTTCAAAAATGTGCTCAAATTCAAGTGGTTATTTAGTATTCAATCAGTAAGCATTTATTAAGCACCTACTATATGTCAGGCACTGTGCTAAATGTTGGGGGATACAAAAAGAGGCAAAAGAGATAGTGTAAGTGAAAGGACTACTAGACTTGTTGGAACAGATCTGAGTTCAATCCTGCTTTGGACATTTATTAGTTCTGTGACCATAAAGAAGTTGCTTAATTTCCTTGTTTATTGTCCTCAATTCAATTCAACAAAAGTATATTAAAGACTTACTATGTGTAAGGTACCATGGTAGAGGCTGGGAATACAAAGATAAAAATCAAAACAGCTCTTGGCCTCAGGGAGCTTACATTCTACTGGTGCGCTATAACACATGCAAAGATAGTATATGTATATGATGTAAGATAGTTTGAGGAAGAAGAGAATACTAGCAACTGAGAGAATAAAGAAAGGTATCCTAGATGGGATGGTACCCAAGCTAAACTTCAAATATCTTTCCATCTTGCCCCAGAGCATCTCAAACCTATCAGCACATTTCTGAAATTCTCCCATCTTCGGATCCCTTATGATTCACCTCAGTCATAGGTTTCCAAAATGGGTGATACTGCCCCCAGGTGGGTGCTGGAACAGAGGGGTAGTAGTAGTTTGAAATGATGCAAATTAAAAAAACAAAACAAAACAAAACTGTTACAGGGTTCAAGAAAGTAGATTTCCGGGGGGGGGGCGTTGAGTAATTTTTTTGAAAAGGGGATGGTAGGCTAAATAAGTCTGGAAACCTCTGCCTCAGGTGATTCTTTCATAGATATACTTCATTTGGGAACTGACTCCATGGTCTCAAGGTGTTGTCTTTCAAGTTGGGCAGGTATTTATCCAGTGCCCACAGTACTTTTGTTTGCTCCCACTTGGAGATCACCCTCGGGTTTGGGGACGAGAGATCAAGTTCTCCAGCTTCACATAGTCTCTGTACAGATGTTGGGACCTGATTGTTAGGAGCATAGAAGCAATTTCTACTGCACTGGTTCCCTGTTGGGGAAGCACAGGAGTCTCAGAAAGCAAAAACTCTTTCCTTAAGCTTCTGAATCAAATCTTTTACCCGAGATGCCACCTCCTCCATATGTTGTCACTTCATCCAAGTCTTGATCTCTCCAGGAAGGATGATTGGGAATTATTTCTGTACCAGAAACTTCAAAATTTGTTCCTTTACATGAATTTCTTGCCTCAGACACTGAAAGCAGAGCTATGAAATTGTCTCAGGGCTTCACTAGAAAAAACATTGTCTAGAGACTGCTCATAGCCCAGAGCATTCGTTTTATATGTCTTTCTGTCTTAAGATTTTTATTTTTGCAAAATGTCAGCTAATTTATCTATCCTAGACTTTCCACTTGTATGATTTTATCTCACTAGGCTTCTGAATTCATATTCATTGATTCATTTAATCAACCATTCATCAAATATTTATCCAGTGATTACTGTCAGCAAGGCATTTTGCTAGTCTCGATAGGGAGGCTCCTTCATGGCATCCAGACTACACTTGGGGGCATCCAGGTCTGAGTGAGAGGCACCTGAAGATGGATCCCAGAAATTAAACTTTGCATACTCAATTTTCAAATGGGTCTGGGATCTCACTGATATTGTGGTTTCCTCCAACATTACAGAAGACTCATCCATGCCTGCTTATCCTTTCAGTCAGTCAACAAGCATTTAATAAACACTTAACTATGTGCCAGGCAGTGTGCTAAGTGTCAGAAATGCAAATAGAAAGAGAAAGACAGTCCCTGCCCTCTAGGGCAGGGCTTACATTCTAATGGCGGAAGACAACTCTTCCAAGGGAGCTAAAGAGAAGGGGAAGGTAATTAAATCTCCAAGGGCTATGATAGGGTAGGTGTTGTGAAGAAGATGTGTCAGCAACATAGCCTAGATAAGCATGAAGACATCTTTGGCCTGGCCAAATAAATCTGAGGTTCTAAGAGGAACCAGCCAATTAGACAGTGAATCCTGAAGAGCCAATGTACTTCCAACATAAGAAGTAGTGCAGGGTTGGAGTGAATTTCCAGGGTGTGACTCTTGTCCATGTTCTCCTATAAGTTTGCCCCTGGGGGTCTACTCAGTGTGGGGTAGGTCTTCCCTGCTTTATTTGGACCCTGTGAGAGTATCAGTGGAGCATTCTTGCTGTTCACCTGAAATTCCTATGGCATAATTTGCTTAGGCTTTCCCCAATTGAGGGGAACCTACTTTGCTTCCAGGCCATTGCTAAAACAAAAAAGACTGCTATAAGTATTTTTTAAATGAATGTCTTTCTCCTCTCTCATTTATCTCTTAGTTGCGGATACCACGAAGTCAAAGTGCATGTGATTTTTAGGGGCATGATCCAAAATTGCTATACAGAATGACTCGACCAATTCAAGGTTATTGCTACATCGGCATCAATGTGACTGTTTTCTAACAGCCCCTCTAACAAATGACTTTCTGATTTTGTTATCTTTATCAATCAAGTGTGAGGTTGAAACTTAAAATTATTTTAATTTGAATTTAATTATTAGATATTTGGATTATTATTAGAGTATTTTAAAAAAATATAGCTTGGGTTTCTCCGACTGAGAACTGCCACCTTGTATCCTTTTACTATCTATTGGAGAATGACTGTCATTCTTATATATATGAATCAGTTCTTACAGATCTTATGTATTGGACCTTTATTAGAGAAACTTGATCTAATTTTTTTCTAGGTTCGTAGTTGTTGATGTTTTCTTAGTCACTCTCCTTTTAAAAAATTATAGTCCCAGACATTTCACATGCTTTTGGTATCTTCTTCTCATTCAGATAACTTGTGTATTGATCTCTCAGTGCTCTCACAATTGTGTTTTCTTGGGGATCTTTTCTATATATTCTTGATTTTATCTACTGCTGTCTTTGTTCTAATAAGTACCATTTCTGAGTCTCCAATAAGCACAGCCAGGACTGTATTAAGGTAGGATTGTCCTTAATAGTGAAAACAGTTTATCTTCTATTTGTTGTTCTCCTATTTTTGTCCTTAAATGCCTCTGGGTTTAGTTGGCTCTCTCTAAGCTTTCTTTAAACCCGTTTGACCCTTTGATGCTTCACTTTGTGTTATGATATGATAATTCTCATAATCGTTCATTATTCTTCTTTGCAGAATTTTATAAATGAGTTTATATTTCAAATTCTTGATGCCTTTGGCTGACGTATTTCTCCATTTAGTAGGTAAAAACTTTGCTTACTCAAGTGCTTTCTGGGCACTTTTGCTCTTCTTGTTGTAACCATAACAGTTAGACTTTTGATTTTGACTACCGCCTCCCTCAATCTGCCCTCCCTTCTACCATTCCCCTCCCTTTTCTCTCCCCTCTTCCCTCCTACTGACTATAGGGAAAGTTAGATTTCTACACCTGAGTATGTTATTCCCTCCTTGAGCCAAATCCAATGAGAATAAGGTTCAAACAATGCTTGTCTCCCTCTCTTCTTTTCCCTCCTACAAAGACTTGTGCCTCTTCATGTGATGTAGTTTACACTTTTTACCTCCTCCTTTCCTCTTCTCCCATTACATTCCCTTTTCACCACTTAATTAGGTTTTTTATCATCATATCAAAGTCAATTTCTACCCACCCCCTCTGTCTATGTATATCCCTTCTAAACGTCATAATAAAGATACAGTTCTCAAAAGTTACAAGTATCATCTTCCCATGTAGGGATGTAAACAGTTTTCTATTATTGAATAACATGTTTTTTTCCCCCTTTCCTGTTTACCTTTTTATGCCTCTCTTGAGTCTTGTATTTGAAGATCAAATTTTCCACTGAGGTGTGGTCTTTTCATCAGGAAAGTTTGGAATCCCCCTATTTCATTGAATGTCCATCTCTTGTCCTGAAAGATTATGCTCAATTTCACCGGGTAGTTAATCCTTAGTTGTAATCCAATTTCTTTTGCCTTACAGAGTATCATATTCCAAGCCCTCTGATCTTTTAATGTAGAAGCTGCAAGGTCCTGTGTAATCCTGACTATGGTTCCATGGTATTTAAATTGTTTCTTTCTGGCTGCTTGCAGTATTTTCTCCTTGACCTGATAATTCTGGAATTTGGCTACAATATTCCTTGGTCTTTTCAATTTGGGATCTCTTTTAGGAGGTGATGGGTGGATTCTTTCTATAACTATTTTACCCTCTGGTTTTAGGGCCTCAGGGGAGTTTTCCTTGATGAGCTCCTGAAAGATGCTGTCAAGGCTCTTTTTTTAAATTTTTTTGGCTGGAGATAAATTAATTAATTTCTTTTTTGTTTTCAACATTCACTTCCACAAGATTTTGAGTTCCAAATTGTCTCCCCATCTCTCCCCTACTCCCACCCCAAGATGGCGTGCATTCTGAATAGCCTTTCCCTTGATCTGCCCTCCCTTCTATTACCCTCCACCCCTTTCTCTTATCCCCTTCCCCTTCTGTTTTCCTGTAAGGCAGGATAGATTTCTATACCCCATTGCCTGTATATCTTATTTCCCAGTTGCATGTATAAACAATCTTTAACATTTGTTTTTAAAACTTTGGGGTTCCAAATTCTCTCCCTTCCTCACTTCCCATCCACCCTCATTTGAGAAGGAAAGCAACTCGATACAGGTTATACATGTGTAGTCACGCAAAACACTTCCATAAAAGCCATGTTGTGAAAAACTAACTATATTTCCCTTCATCCTGTCCCATCCTCCATTTATTCTATTCTCTCCTTGGACCCTTTCCTTCCTCAAAAGTGTTTGCTTCTGATTACCCCCTCCCCTAATCTGACCTCCCTTCTATCATCCCCCCTCTCTTATCCCCTGCCCCTCCTATTTTCCTGTAGGGTAAAATAAATTTCCATACCCAGTTGAGTGTGTATGTTATTCCTTCCTTAAGCCACATCTGATGAGAGTAAGATTTATTCATTCCCTCTCACCTCCCCCCATCCCTCTCCAAGGTAAAAGTTTTTTCTTCCCTCTATTATGTGAGGTAATTTACCTCATTCTACCTCTCCCTTTGTCCTTCTCCAAGTGTAATCCTCTCTCACTCCTTAATTTTATTCTCCAGATATCATCCCTTCATATTCAGCTCATCCTCTGCCCTCCATCTATATATATGCCTTCCAACTACCCTAACACTGAGAAAGGTGTCATGAGTTACAAATATCACCTTTCCATGTAGGAATGTAAACAGTTCAACTTCAATAAGTCCCTTATGATTTCTCTTTCCTATTTACATTTTCACGCTTCTCTTCCTGTTTAGCTCTGGTCTTTTCATCAAGAATGCTTGAAAGTCTTCTGTTTCACTGAATGTCCATTTTCCCCCCTGAAGGATTATATTCAGTTTTGCTGGGTAGGTGATTCTTGTTTTAATCTTATCTCCTTTGACCTCTGGAATATCATATTCCAAACCTTCCTATCCCTTAATTTAGAAGCTGCTAAATCTTGTGTTTCTACAATGCTTGAATTGTTTCTTTCTGGCTGCTTGCAATATTCTTTCCTTGACCTGAGAACTCTGGAATTTGGCTATAATATTCCTAGGAGCTTTCATTTTGGGATCTCTTGTAGGAGGTGATTGGTGGATTCTTTCAATTTCTATTTTACTCTCTGCTTCTGGAATATCAGGGCAGTTTTCCTTGGTAGTTTCTTAAAAGATGTGCCACCCAGCTCTTTTTTTGATCATGGCTTTCAGATAGTCTAATAATTTTTAAACTATCTCTCCTAGATCTATTTTCCAGGTTGGCTGTTTTTCCAGTGAGATATTTCACGTTGTCTTCTATTTTTTCATTCTTTTGGTTTCGCTTCATAGTTTCTTGATTTCTCATAAAGTCATTAGCTTCCATTTGCTCCATTCTAATTTTTAAGGAATTATTACCTTCAGTGAGCTTTTGACTTCCTTTTCCATTTGGCCAATGCTGCTTTTTAAGGCATTCTTCTCCATGTTGGCTTTTTGGACCTCTTTTGCCATTTGGGTTAGGCTGTTTTTTTTAAGGGGTTATTTTCTTCAGTATTTTTTTTTTGCAGTCTCCTTTAGCAAGCTGCTGACTAGTTTTTCATGATTTTCTTGCATCACTCATTTCTCTTCCCAGTTTTTTCCTCTACTTCTCTTACTTGTATCCTTTTTGAGCTCTTCTATGGCCTGGGACTGATTTATATTTTTCTTGGAGGCTTTGGATGTAGGAGTTTTGACTTTGTTGTCTTCTTCTGGTTGTATGTTTTGATCTTCTTTGTCACCAGTGAAAGATTCTATGGTCTGACTTTTTTGGGGCTGTTTGCTCATGTTCCCAGCTTGAATATTAAACTCTTTATTAAGGTAGGGATCTGCTTCTAGTGTGAAGAGTGTACTGTCCCAAGTTTGGGGTTTTGTGCAGCTGTTTTCAGAGATACTTCTAGGGACCTATACATTTTCAGTTCTTTCAAGGTGGTAGGATCAAAGGCAAGGTGTTTACCACTTTCCTGGCCTGTGCTCTGGTCTATGAGTGACCACAAGCCCTCTTTTCTTCCTTGCAATCATTCTCTTGATTTTGTTTGATTCTTGATGTCTCATGGAGTCATTAGCTTCCACTTGCCCAATTTAATTTTTAGTGAATTGTTTTCTTCAGTTAGCTCTTGTACCTCCTTTTCCATTTGGCCACTTCTACTTTTTAATGGGTTGTTTTCTTCAGTGTACTTCCCCCCCCCCATTTTGTCAATTGTATTTTTAAAGAAATTGTTCAGTTTTTCTTATACCACACTCATTTTATTTTTAAAATCTTTCTAAGAAGGCTTTTTGGGCTTGAGATCAGTTCATATTCCCCTTGAGGTTTTTTGTTTCATTTTGTTTTGTTTTTTTGAGGCAATAGGGGTTAAGTGACTTGTCACACGGCTAGTAAGTGTCAAGTGTCTGGTCTGAGACTGGAGTTGAACTCAGGTCCTCCTGACTCCAGGGCCGGTGCTCTGTCTACTGTGCCACCCAGCTGCCTTTGAGGTTTTGGATGTGGGTGTATTGACAATGTTGTCCTCTTCTGAATTTGTATTTTGATCTTCCCTGTCACTATAATACTTCCCTATGGTCATTGTTTTTCTTTGTTGCTTTTTGCTCATATTGTTTCCTTTTCTTCTGGCTTTTAAAGTTGATCTCTGCTTCTGGGGCACAGGGAGCACTGTTCCATGGTTCTTGTGCTGGGGCTAGGGCCTGGTTACTGGTTTTGTGTGCTGGGGCCTCATGTGCTGGCAGTTGGAGGATGTACAAGCCTGGTTACTTACCTGGTGCTGAGTTGGAACTGGTGGTGGTGGCTGGTGTGTGCCTAGTGTTGGTGCTTGCCTGCTCCACCACCCTGGGACTCAGGATCTCTCCATGGTTTGCTGAGGTGGGGCTTGATGCTGACCTGCTGGGATGCCTCCTGTCTTGTACTGGTTCCCTTTAGCCATGGCAAGAGGGACCTTTCCTTTTAAGCCCCTTAGCCTCTCAAGCTAAAAGACTTCTGCACCTTGTCTTTGTGCTGGCTCTACTATTCTAGGATTTTTCCTGGGGCAATATTATCTGGTTTTTTTAAGGTCAATAAGGGAGGGTGAGAGCACCTTGCTGCTTACTCTACCGTCTTGGCTCCCAGAAGTCAAAATAGGTGACTTTCAGACATTCTGTCTGTGGGCTGATAGCTCCAGAAGCAGTAGCTGCCAATTCAGTCACTCCTGAGGACTGCCCTGTCTTTGGTGGGGCCAAGTCAATGCTGGCACGGCCTTCATGGGACTGAACTCCTCTCTCAGCCTGGTGTGACAGACCTTTCTTGTCGACCTTCCAGGTTGTCTTGGGCTGGAAATCTGCCTCACTCTGTCACTTTGTGACTGCTTGAGAATTTGTTCAGAGTCACTTTTTAAAGGTATTTAAAGGGGTTTGAGGGAGAGCTCAGGCAAGTCCCTGCCTTCATTCCACCATCTTACCCCCCCCACTAAACATTTGTATAAAATTTTATAATTATTATTGGTATCATTTCTAACATCCTTTTCCCATTTCTCATTGCAGATTACTTATTTAAACTTAGTTGTTTCAATTGTGTCCCCTTTTTTTGGTATTCTTTTTTCTTGATTTCATAGTATGTGGTTAAATTACCTAAACCCAAAATTATATATCTGAGATATCCCCATTCCCTTTTGAAAATGAACAGGACCCACAGTACAGTGAGTTGTTAGAAGAGATGGACATCAGTGACTTCCATGAGAGCCTCACAGAATTAGCAACTCTCTAAGACTATAGACTTCATATTTCTGCTGTATAGCCTCCCACTGAGCAGAGAGGTGAGAAGAACTAGGTTTAAAACTCATGCTAGAAGTGTTCAGGACTCTATTTGCCCCCTTCCTTTCCTTCATGTAGTCTCAGTCTTCCCAAGTATGCATGTTTCTGGTTATTCAGCCTTACTCTCTCTCCTCCCACCTCCCCACCCTTGTAACTCTCTGTGGAGTAGCATTTGGGAAAAAAACCAGTATCTAGAGCATCAAGAACAATGGACTAATTATTACTTCTAACAGGAAATCAATCTCCTATTACCTAGGCCATTGGTTTATTTTTTAATTTTACTTACTTTTGAGATTACACATCATTGACCTTGGGGATTTCCAGCCCTCAGTGATAAGTGGATAAAAGTCTTACTTTAATTGCTAAGGCAGGCTAGAGCACTCCCATTGTAGAAATGAGCTCAGAAGAAGATACACAGCTGCTTTCCCCAGTCCCATCAAGTCCAAATATTGAACTTCTGGGACCTTTCCTATGGGCTTGTCCCACAAGATACTCATTCTGATCTTGCATACCATAAAAATTGCTACCTTTATCTCTCTGGGGAGTTAGGAATACAGTTTATGTATTTTCTAATTATTTGTCAGTATCTCTGTCTTATAGATTATAGGCTCACAGAAGTCAGAGATAGTTTATTTGTCGATTAATAAATAAAAATTTATTGAGGTCTTGTGCTTTAAGTGCTGTGGAGATTACAAAGACTGGGAAGACACAGTCCATAGCCTGGAAGAGCTTGAAGTGTTTTTTGATGAGAGAGATAAGGCATACATGTGAAAAGATAACATAATATGAGGGAGCAGATACTAAGTACTAGGAGCCACGAATGATGCCTGGAGGAAGGAGATATGGAGAAACAAGGAGTGGGCCTTACAAAGAATGTTGGGCATGAGCTGAATTGTCAAACATGACTCAGTTCTGAAGAGATAGATAGAATCCCAGAAGAGGATGGAGAGCCTTCTTTCCTCCTCTTCATCTTCTAAATTCCTCCCCATCCTTCAAAACCCAACTCATGGGCCGCTTTATCGGGGGGGGGGGCTCTTCCCATATTACCTAGTTAATATATATTTTTTTACTTCTCATATATTATTATTATTATTATTATTATTATCATAATCATCTGTGCATACATCTGAATCTCCTGTAATACTGTGGCTTTCATACAAGGGCCTTTATCTAAACTTTAAAAGCCACTGAAGTGACCACAATAGTTCTCAACACAGATAATAGGTTAAAGAAACATCTATTGAATTGACTCAAGAAGGTAACATGAGCAAAGATATGGAAGCTGGCATTCATAAACAATGTTTATAGACTCTTTCCACCCCTTTCAGTGAGCAGTGATGCTGTTAATAACTCACTTTTACAGTTCTCTAAGGTGTATAATTTTTTTCCACAGTAAGGTAGGTAGTACAAGTAATTGTATCCCCATTTCACAGATGAAGAAACAGAGGTTCAGAAAAGTGAAGTAATTTGCCCAAAGTAACATAGCTAGTGTGTGCCATGACAGACCAGTCTGGCTAGAGGAGAGAGTTCAGGTGGGGGAATCTGTTTCTATGTAACTTAACTCTATAAGGCCCTCAGATTCCCACACATATAGGTGTTTTTATTTATTTGTTTGCTTTTTATTTGGCTTGGAGACCAATTTTGCCAACAGGACATTATTGCTTCTTAAAAAACAAAATAATACAACTTTCTTCCCACCGCCAGCACACACACACACACACACACACACACACACACACATGCACACACACATGCATATACACATGCGGATGGAAAAAGCACAAAAGCAAAAAAAAAAATCCCAGAACACAAAAATTATAAAGCCTTTCATATTTTGTAATCCACTTTTACAACCCCCTTAAGGGTTTTTTTTTTAAAGCATCTTGTGCCCTTATCTATGTAAAAAATCCAAAACTTGGTTTAAAAAGAGGCAGAATCCTATCTGATTTGGAAATTTCCTTGGTTGCTGATTGGTGACCATTCCCATGCCATATGATGACTCATCAAAGCCTATGAGGTCCCCAGGGATGCTTCTTGCTGAAGAGTCATTATTTTAACATTTTCATGTGCTATTAAAAATACAAAGCCCCACATACACACACATACACATCTACTTTTATAAAGAAGAAATATATGTCTTTATATAAAAATACATATATTTATAATGAGAAAAATGTATGTATGTGTAGACATTTTATATACAATATCTATATATGTATATAGAGACACACACACACACGCACATATATATTAAATATTTTCTCATGTATGAAAGAAGTAGACAAAAAACTTTGAGATAAAAGGTCAAGAAGTGAGATGCAACAATCCTTTAAAAAATGTATCTAAAAGACTAAGAATTAACTCTGCTAGCCAAAAGACTAAGTTGTAGACAAGTTACCCCTGTGTTTTGAGAGATATTTTTCCAAAATTTTGAGTCCAGAGATTATTGGTGGGACTTATCAGTACCCAGGACATCCTATGATCTGAATCATTCCCGCTCAATATTTTTAAAATTGTAAAAGCAACCAAAGAGACTTTCATGTCTAATTCTCTCTATAGGAGATTTCTACTTAAAAATAGAACACTGTGAAAAATGTTAGAATCATCTCTTACCCCCTCCCCCACCCATGCCCAACAAACATGTAACACCTGCAGGCTACTTGTTAAAGGAATAACTACTAAGTGTTGTTGGAGGTAACACAGAATGTCCCTCTCTTCATCCCTCAAAGGTACAGGATGAGTCCAGTGGGTGTCCAGAAATAGAGGGTGTAGAGGCTTTGGCCATTCTGGCTCTAAGCAGAATACAGCTGGGTGTCTCTAATTGGATAAATGGGAAGGAAGGCTTGACTTAGGTCATATTAGATGCATCCTTCTCAGGAGTTTCCAACAGATAAGTGTTTGAGGAGCGTTTTGATTAAGGTAAATCTTAATAATGAAGAAAACCCTTAAATGGCAAGAAGGAACCTGGGGTCATATTATTGGTAGTGTTGCTGTTGCAGGGTCCTGGGAGGTAAATTGCTACTTTTAGAGGTAAAAGTGAGGCATATGGAGAGCCTGTATTAACAGTGCCTTCCCCACTGTTAATACAGGCTCTCAATATGTCAAGTGGAACATGCCAGTGTGTGACTCTCATCTACAGAGAGAGAGAGAGAAAGAGAGGGAGAGAGAGAACACAAAACCATTCAGAAGGGTACCAACTGATTGCCAACAAGCTTGTAAATTGTCCAAGGATTCTAGCCTTTCTACTGCCAGAACAGATCTGGGATCAACCTCCTTTTTGTTCCTATATGGGACTTTTGGACCAGGAATTATCCTCCTGTGAGTGGAAGATAAATAAGACTGTTCGTAGGGGTCAGCTGTTAGGGAAGGGAAGGGGAGATGTGCATTCTCTTTGTTTCTGTGGGTAAAGTCAGCTGACTCTTACCACAGACATTATTATCAGCAGGGATAGATCAAGAGAGGCCAGCTGTTTAGATCTTTCTCTGCTGTCAGGCTGTCCTAGCCAGGGTTTACATCCTGGCTTTTGTTTCATATCTGCTTTTGGCTTGGGTTAAAATTGTGTCTTAGATAAAGATCTCAGCAGAATGAGGCTCTTCTCTCTTATGTTATTTGTGGAGGGTTGGGAGGGTGGGGTGGGTGGGGTGTGAGGCGCGCTCATGTGCTGTGCACCTTCAGGCACATGGGCATATAACTTTGCGCTTTCTTTTGGTTACCCAACAGGACTTCTCTAGAAGACATACTTCCACTTTTGTTCATTTCCTTTAATAAATCACTCAAAAGGGATGTAGTCAATGTACTAGAGACTTTTATTCATCGCACTTCTTAGAAGGCAGTCATCATTGTAAAATGTCGTAGCCACCAATACCTCCCTATATTGTTATTTTGGTCACCTACGATTTAGATTCTTAAGAAATAATGTGTACATAACCATTTAACTATGGTAGAATACTATGTTAAAAAGGATGAATTTTGTGGAGGAAAAGTAGCTTGGGATTATTAAAAATGCTACACAAATTCCTGAATGCAATCCAGCAAGATCTTCCCTGTTTTCAGTTCTGGGCTTGGTTTATAATTCATTTATAATGCCTGTCTCAGATATGGTAACTAATGGACTAACTCAATGGTCTATCCAACTATATGTTGTAATCTGGGTGACAGCCATTTTCTTTTTAAATTTTTTTTAATATATGGAATAAAATAGGCATTTCCATAATATAGTACTTATTTTTTTTTGATTTTCCTTGCAGGAAGGAGATTACTGTTTTGGCCTTTTTGATCATTGTTCTGTCTGGTGCTTTTTTAGATCTTTGCTGGGGTGTGTATGGGAGAGTTGGACTTACCTACATCATTTCATGTTTCTGTCTTAACCACTTCCACTTCCTCATGTAGCTTGTAGTGGGGTGTGATAGTCTAAATATTGTGATTACACTGTCATTAATAATTGAAATAGCTCACTTAAAGGAATGAGACCTAAACTATTTCATTTTGGGTCTGTTTGTTGTCTTTCTTTACAATTTCATTTGCAAGGTTTTGAGATGACTAGCTTAGTTTGGTCTGACATTACATTTTCTGCTGGCTTGTTTTCTTCTCTATTGCTTTTTACTGTTTTTGTAAGGTGATACTGCTGAAAATCTTCAATCATTCTCCTCCGTAACATTTTGCAAATGAATTTGTAATATGAACTAATGTTTTGCTTGGTTGTCACGTCCTTCTGCTTGGTAAGAGCAAACATTTGATACTAAAGGGCTTTTGTGACTTCCTTGTTTCAGTGACCATTTTATCTTGGTTAATCTTCTCTAAAGGAATATTAATAATCAGATAGGAATAATAGTATAGGAATAGTAATAATCAATAATAATTTCTAAACTTTTGTCTGTTACCATTATATAGTCAGTACTTTGATTCGTTTGCAAGTATCGTAATTACATGAAGCAATTTCTTCTCATTGTTACCCATTCTTCTGATTTAGAGTCAATTTTAATCTTAGATCTAATTGTCAATGGTATAACTACACACAGCTACCTCTAAAATGGCTCTCACAGAAGAAACAAAGCTATCACTCTTTGTAGATGATATGATAATATACTTAGAGAATCCTAGAGAATCAAGTAAAAAACTACTTGAAATAATAAACAACTTTAGCAGAGTTGCAGGCTGCAAAATAAAGTGACATAAATCATTGGCATTTCTGTATATTACCAACAAGGTCCAACAGCAAGAGATAGAAAGAGGAATCCCATTTAAAGTTACTTAGACATTATAAAATACTTAGTAGTCTACCTACTGAAACAAACCCAGGAACTATATGAACACAATTACAAAACACCTTTCATACATATAAAGCCAGCTCTAAATAATTGGAAAAACATCAGTTGCTCATGGGTAAGCTGAGCTAATATAATAAAAATGACAATTCTACCTAAGCTAATTTACTTATTCAGTGCCATACCAACCAAACTACCAAAAAATTATTTTATAGAACTAGAAAAAATAATCACAAGATTCATTTGGAAGAACAAAATGTCCAGAATATCAAGGGAACTAATGAAAAGAAATGCAGAGAAAGGTGGCCTAGCTATACCAGATCTTAAATTATAAAGCAGCAATCATCAAAACTACTTGGTACTGGCTGAGAAATAGAGTGGTGGATCAATGAAATAGGTTAAGAATGCAAGACACAGTAGTTAATAACTATAGTAATCTACTATTTGATAAACCCAAAGACCCCAGCTTCTGGGATACGAACTCACTCTTTGACAAAAACTGCAGGGAAAACTGGAAAAGAGTATGGCAGAAACTAGGCATAGACCAAAATATTACACCATGTGCCAAAATAAAGCCAAAATGGATTCAGGATTTAGATATAAAGGCTGATACCATAAGCAACTGGGAGAGCATGGAATAGTTCACCTGTCAGATTTATGGAGAACAGAAGAATTATGACCAAATAAGAGATAGAGATCATTATGAAATGCAAAATGGATAATTTTGATTTTATTAAATTGAAAAGTTTTTGTACAAGCAAAGCCAATGCAACCAAGATTAGGAGGGAAGCAGAAAACTGGGACAGAATTTTTACAACCAGCGTCTCCGATAAAGGCTTCATTTCTAAAATATATAGAGAACTGAGTCAAATTTATAAGAATACAAGTCATTCCCCCAATTGATAAATGGTCAAAGGATATGAACAGGCGGTTGGTTCTCAGATGAAGAAATTAAAGTCATCTATAGTCATATGAAAAAATCCTCTAAATCATTATTGACTAGAGAAATGCAAATGAAAGCAACTCTGAGGTACCATATCACACCTATCAGATTGGCCAGCATACAAAATGTTGGAGAAGATGTGGGAAAATTGGAACAGTAAGGCATTGTTGGTAGAGTTGTGAAATGATCCAGCCATTTTGGAGAACAATTTGGAACTATGCCCAAAGGGCTATAAAAATGTCCATACCCTTTCACCCAGCAATACCACTTCTAGGTCTGTTTCCCAAAGAGATCATAAAAATGGGGAAAAGACCCATGTATAAAAAATATTTATAGTAGCTCTTTATGTAGTGGCAAAGAATTTGAAATTTTGGGGATGCTTATCAGTTGGGGAATGGCTGAACAAGTTTTAGTATATGAATGTAATAGAATGCTATTGTAGTGCTATAAGAAATGATAAGCAGGCAGACTTCAGAAAAACCTGGGAAGACTTATATGGACTGATGCTGAGTGAAGTGAGCAGAACCAGGAGAATGTTGTACCCAGTAACAGCCACGTTGTGTGATGACTAACTTTGATACACTTAGCGCTTCTCAGCAATGCAAGGATCTCAGACATTTCCAAAAGTCTCATGATGGAAAATGCCGTCCATATCCAGAGAAAGAACTGTGGAACATGAATGCAGTTTGAAGCATACTATTTACCCTTTCTTTTTCTTCTGTTTTGCTTTGTTTCTTCTTTTTTGTGGTTCCTTCTATTGGTTCTTCCTTACAACATGACTAATGTGAAAATATGTTTAATAGGAATGTATATGTAGAGCCTATATCAGATTTCACACTGTCTTGGGGAAGAAGGTGGGGAGGAGGGGGAAAAAATTGAAAACTCAAAAGCATTTGGAGGGGCAGCTAAGTGGCGCAGTGGATAGAGCACTGGCCCTGAAGTCAGGAAGACGTGAGTTTAAATCCGGCCTCAGACCAAACACTTGTCACTTACTAGCTGTGTGACCCTGGGCAAGTCACTTAACTCCAATTGCCTTAAAAAAAAGCGTAGGGGGGCAGAGCCAAGGTGGTGGAGTGAAAGCAGTGACTTGCTTGAGCTCTCCTCCAAACCCCTCCAAATACTCATAAAAAACAGCTCTAAACAAATTCTGAAGCAGCAGAACCCACAAAAAGACAGAGTGAAACAAATTTCCAGCCCAAAACAACCTGGATGATTTATCAGAAAGGTGTGTCGTGCCAGGCTGGGAGTGCAGCACTGCGCGGCTTGGGCGCGCAGACTGCAGTGAACCTGGAGCAGGCCTCAGAGGACTGAATCTTGGGCAGCTGTGGAGGTTTCCAGACTCCTCAATCCACAAATGCCAAAGACAACTTAGAAGGTCAGTGGGAAAAGTCTGTTTCTGTCAGCGCTGAGAGAGGAAGGCGGAGTCTCAGCTCCATTCCCCAAAAGGGTGGCCCTGGGAGAGGGGGGCAGCTGCTTCCCGAGCTTCTGGCCCACAGACTGAGGTGGAATCCAGTGGCTGATCAGAGAGGGACTGCAGGGATCTCTTTGCCAGTGCTGAGGCAGGAATCTCTTGTTTTGCCCATGTTTGGATCTGGGTCACAGTTCTGGGTGGTGGTGCTCGGGTGAGGAGGAGCGCTGGCGAGGTAGAGCTTGGAGTGGCTGTGGAGAGGAACCCCTCCTCGCAGTTACAGGTCAGAAAGGAATACTTGTGGTCACTGGCCAGGAAAGGAGTAAACACCTCGCCCCTTATCATACCACCTTGGAAGAACTGAAAATTTACAGGTCCCTACAAGTATCTCTGAAAACAGCTGCACAAAACCCTTGAAGCTTGGGACAGCACATTCTGCACATTGGAAGCAGATTCATACCTTAACAAAGAGTTTAAAACTCAAGTAATTGGTCGGGATCATGAGCAAGCAGCGCAAAAAGAGTAAGACTGCATTGTCTTACTTCAATGAAAAAGGAGATCAAAATATACAACCAGAAGAAGACAACAAAGTCAAAGCTCCTACATCCAAAGCCTCCAAGAAAAATATGAATCAGTCCCAGGCCTTGGAAGAGCTCAAAAGGGATCTTGAGAAGCAAGTAAGGGAAGTAGAAGAAAAACTGAGAGTGATGCAAGAAAATCATGAAAAACAAGTCAACAGCTTGCTAAAGGAGACCCAAAAAAATACTGAAGAAAATAACACCTTAAAAAATAGCCTAACCCAAATGGCAAAAGAGGTCCAAAAAGCCAATGAGGAGAAAAATGCCCTAAAAAGAAAAATTGGCCAAATGGAAAAGGAAGTCCAAAAGATTACTGAGGAAAATACTTCCTTAAAAATTAGAATAGAGCAATTGGAAGCTAGTGACTTCATGAGAAATCAAGACACTGTAAAACAAATCCAAAAGAATGAAAAATGAGAAAACAATGTGAAATATCTCATTGGAAAAACAACTGACCTGGAAAATAGATCCAGGAGAGAGAATTTAAAAAGTATTGGACTATCTGAAAGCCATGATCAAAAAAAGAGCCTAGACATCATCTTTCAAGAAATTATCAAGGAAAACTTCCCTGATATATTAGAACCAGAGGGCAAAATAGAAGTTAAAAGAATCCACAGATCTCCTCCTGAAAGAGATCCCCAAAGGAAAACTCCTAGGAATATTGTAGCCAAATTCCAGAGTTCCCAGGTCAAGGAGAAAATATTACAAGCTGCCAGAAGAAACAATTCAAGTACTGTGGAAACACAATCAGGATAACACAAGATTTAGCAGCTTCTACATTAAAGGACGCAGGGCATGGAATATAATATTCTGGAGGGCAAAGGAGATAGGATTACAACCAAGAATCACCTACCCAGCAAAACTGAGTATAATCCTTCAGGGGAAAAAATGGTCATTCAGTGAAATAGGGACTTTCAAGTATTCTTGATGAAAAGACCAGAGCTGAATAGAAAATTTGACTTTCAAATATAGGACTCCAGTGGAACATGAAGAGGTAAACAGGAAAGAGAAATCATAATAGACTTATTAAGATTGAACTGTTTACATTCTTGCATGGAAAGATGATATTTGTAACTCAGGAAAACTTTGTCAGTATTAGGGTAGTTGAAGGAAAAAAATTGTATGTATGTATATATAGATAGATAGAGGGCACAGGGTGAGTTGAAGATTAAGGGGTCATATCTGGAGAATAAAATTAAGGGATGAGAGAGGATTATACTGGAGAGAAGAAAGGGAGAGGTAGAATGGGGTAAATTATCTCAAAAAAAAAACAGAAAGAAAGTATCTTACAGTGGAGGGGAAAGGGGAAGGTGAGAGGGAATGAGGGAATCTTATTCTCATAGGATTTGGCTTAAGGAGAGAATAACATACACATTCAATTGGGTACGGAAATCTGTCTTACCCTACAGGAAAATAGGGGGAGAAGGCGACAAGAGATTAGAGGGATGATAGAGAGGAGGGCAGATTGGGAAAAGGGGTAATCAGAAGTAAATACTTCTGAGGAGGGACAAGGTCAAAAGAAAGAATAGAATAAATGGGAGGGCAGGAGTAGATTAAGGGAAATAGAGTTATTTTTTCACAACATGTCTGCTACGGAAGTGTTTTGCATAACTGCACCTGTACAACCTATATTGAGTTGCTTGCCATTTCAATGAGGGTGGGTGGGGAGGGAGAAAGAGAGAAAATTTGAAACCTAAAGTTTTAAAAACACATGTTTAAAAAAATGTTTTCACATGCAACTGGGAAATAAGAAATACAGGAAATGGGGTACAGAAGTCTATCCTGCCCTACAGGAAAATAGAAGGGGAAGAGGATAAGAGAAAGGGAGAGAGATAGAAGAGAGGACAGACTAGGGGAAGGGATATTCAGAATGCATGCCATCTTGAGGTGGGAGGAGGGGTGAGATGGGGTGAAAATTTGGAACTCAAAAAACTTGTGGAAGTAAGTGTTGAAAACCAAAAATAAATAAATTTATATTAAAAAAAAGCATATGGAAGTGATTGTTGAAAACTGAAAATAAATTAATAAAAAATGTGAAAAAAATGGCTCTCACATTAGTAATCAGTTATTTCATACCTGTTAAAATATAGTCTATTTAATTTTTTGCGATTCAGTGTGAACTCTCTCTTCTCTCCTTCTGTCTCAAAATACCTTATTCTCCACTCTTCCTCTAATCTTTGGCTCCTGCTCTGCTGCCTACAAACATACTTATGTCTATCCTATCCATAAAAAGTGCTAACTCCATCCAACCACCTCCACTAGCTATCATCATTTATTCTGTCCCCTTGCCAACTAAATTTCTTTAGAAAGCCAGACTCAGTGTCTTCACTTCCCCTCTTCTTGGTCTCTCTCAAACCTTGGACAAGCTGGCTTCTGAACTCATTATTCAACTGAAAGTATTCTCTCCAGAGTTACCAATGATATTTTAATTGCCAAATCCTATGACCTTTTTTTGTTCTTTATGCCTTCTTTACCATTCTGCATGTGCAGTAGCCACTTTCTCTGTAGATGGGTGAAAGAGGGTAACTGAAGGCATCAGACCTATCAGTGAATTAGGTGGATGTCTACCCCAAGCATGTGAAGATGTCCTCCCGTGCAATGGGTAGATGAGCACAATTTGTTCCAATGGCCACAAAGGCACTGAAGCAAGCACTGTGGAAGGCTTCAAGATGACCAAGGTCATCCACTGCATCCTGGGCCATCAACAGTTGTCTTGACTTTTGTCCTGCCACTGGACTTTGATCACTCTGGAAGAGAAAATGAGGCTGACAACTTTGTGCAACTCTGCCTCACTTAAATGCAATTCATGCGCAAGTCGCATGATGTCATAGGTCCTCTTCAAAAATGAAGGACCAGCAACAATAACAACAGCCTTTGACACTGTAGATCACCTTGTTCTCTTGGATACTCTTTCCTATCAAGGTTTTCAGTGCAATCTTGTCTCCTGGTTCTCCTCCTACTTCTCTGAAGGCCCAGTGTCCATTGTTAGTTCTCCATCTAGGTCACAAACATGCCTTGGGAGCACTCCAAGGCTCTGTCCTGGACTGTCTTCCCTTTTCTCTCTCTGTTGTCTAGCTTAGGGATCTCATTAGTTCTCATGGGCTCAATGATCATTTCTATGCAGATGATTCCCAGATCTTTCTGTCTGGCCCTAGTCTCTCTCTTGAGCTCCAGTCCTGCTTCATTATCTGTCTTTTGGACATCTCAAGCACAACATGTCCCAAACAAAACTCATTATCTTCTCTCCAAAACCCTACCCTCTTCCCAATTTTCTTATTACTGGGAGAGGGAGGCACCACCATCCTCCAAGTCTCCCAAGTATGCAAGCTCTGTGTCTTCCCTGGCTCTTCACTCACACTCATCCCACATAGTGGACTGCAGTCTGCTAGAGAAAGTGGGAAGGAATGGGATCAAGTTTGCATTTAGAGAGTTTTACTTTGGGAACAAGAAGAGCCACCTTGTCATTAGATAAGGGGCAGCTAAGTGCTCAGTGGATAAAATGCCAGGCCAAGAGTCAAGCAAATCTAAGTTCAAATCTGGCCTCAGACACTTACTAGTTGTGTGACCCTGGGAAAGTAACTTCACCCTGTTTGCCTCAGTTTCCTCATCTGTAAAAAGAGCTGGAGAAAAAAATGGCAAACTCCTCCAGTGTCTTTGCCAAGAAAATCCCAAATGGGATCATGAAGAGTCAGAACCAACTCAAACAAGTGAATTAACAACAACAAATCAGAGTGTGGTGTTTTATTTTGTTAATTTTCTAGACTAGCAGAAAATGTTACGACTGCAAACTAACCTTAAAAGCATATCACGTATACATTTTTAAAAGTCAGTTGTCAAGCATTTACCAGCATACCTCTGCATAATATTATCATGTTTGACATGCTATATTGAAAAATGTAATTAATCCAGACAGTTGCAGATTTGGTCATTGAATTTATAAAGAGTTAGATAGTCTCTGGGAAAGTGTGCCTGGTGTATTGTGGAAAAAATTGCACTTCTTGCTATTCTCTGGGGGATAGAGAAAGAAGCTTTAGTGGCTTAAGTTCTTAAAATTTCTTCTTAGTGCTACCAAAGGGCTGCCTACACTGTTCTTTAAAGGCTACCCCATTTGGGATATGTATGGAAACAAAATCTTAAAAACAATAGCTCTGATGTCCATGAAATATTACAGTTTACAAAACATTCTCTTTATAACAAACCCATAAATTAGATAATGCAGGCATCATTATCCCTACTTTACAGAGTAGGAAATTGAGGCCCAAAGAGTTGCCTTTTTGATTCTTTTGATTTGTCAAAGATTGTACGGTTACTAAGTGGCAGATCTCGTACCTAAACCCAGATAATGTGCTCAGTAGTCCCTGAAAGACCAGCAGATACCAGCAGAGCAATGTAGCCACTAGAGATACCACACTCAGTCGGAAGCAGGCTTAGGGAAAGCAGTGTGATGATATTACCAGAGCCCTGTGCGGGCTTGTGTAAATTAGGTGATTTCTGGCCCTTCCATGTTGATATCTGGGCTACATTTGTTCCCTATGGGTTTGTCCTTCATGCTTGATCCCCATTCATTCCTCTTTTCCCCGCTAATGGTGTGTGTATTTGTAAGTTGCTGCATTTGTGGGAGGGTGTATTTATGTGGGAGAGTTTTTATCAGGGACTTTTCTTACTAAGCTATTTCTTTATTTTAAAACGTTTTAGATGTCATAATCTGATGTAACTTTACTTTTATATACTATTTTATTTTTCCCAATTACAGGTAGAAACAATGTTTAACACTCTTATTTTAAATTTTGAGTTCTAAATCCTCTGTCTTCCTCTCTCCCCCCCCTTCCCACCCTCCCAATTGAAAAGGCTACTTCTTGAAAATGTTTTTGCTTTTAACAAATTTTATTCTCTGGCAGATTAGAGTAAAAAATAAATAGGTCAGGCCTTGTGAGTTATTGTTGTGAGCTGACGTATACAAACAGAGTACCTTTTACCTGAGGTAACCATCCTGGGGGGGGTCCCACATTTCACTTGGGGGTGTTCCAGATGCTACACTGACAACACTTAAAATGAGTACTAAAATTTAAGGTGATCAGATGTCCCATGAAATAGTATTTGTTCTTGCCTTTGGGCACATATAAAGCCAACTCCCTGCTAAATCCTTTATTTGCTTCTCTTTCATTCTTTCTATAAGAATTTACTAAGGACCTCTCATGTTCTGGCCACTGTCTTAGGCACTAGGGAAAGACAGGCAAAAATAAACAGCCCTTGACCTAAAGAAGGTAACATTTTATTAGGGAAAAGAGTAGGAATACGAACAAAGCAATACAGAAAAAATACAAGTGTTTTCTGTGAGAGGGAACTAGCAACTAGAGGGCAAACAATAGGTTTCCTATACGAGGTGGAACTTGAGATGAACCAAGTGCTTTAGGAATACCAATTTGACAGCTGTGTGGAGGACAGACTGGATAGTGGAGGGGCTGAAAGGGAAGAGATTCATTAGAAAACTATTGCAATAGTCCGGGTGAGAAGTGTTGAGATCCTAAAGTAGGGTAGTGACTTCATGAGTGGAGGGGAGACAGATATGAGATGTGTTATGGAGATAGAATTAAGAAATTTAGGGGCAGCTAGGTGGCACAGTGGATAGAGCACCGGAGGATCTGAGTTCAAATCCAGCCGCAGACACTTGACACTTACTAGCTATGTGACCCTGGGCAAGTCCCTTAACTCCATTACCTAACCCTACACCCCCCTCCCCCCAAAAAAAGAAAGAAAGAAATTTAATAACTGGTTGGGTATTAGAGCTAAGAGAGAGGGAAGAGTCCAGAGTTGTGAATTTCTGTGATTAAAGGGATGATGTCTTCAATAGAAGTAAGGAAGTTATGGAGAGAGGTTTCAGGGGAAACATAATATTCTGATAAGGATATGTTGAGTTTGAGATGCCTTTAGGCCAACAAGTTGAGGGAGAGGAAATTTTAACCTGCGGGACTATGGTCTCCTTATTTGTAAAATGGAACACTTGTTACTAAATGATCCTGACGGCCCCTTACATGACAACCAAGTTGAATTACTCTTTGCCCTCCATATGTACTATTCTTTCCCTAAGTCTGGAATGGTCTCTTCCTCTTTGATGTGTTGAATTCCTGACCGTCCTTTATAGTCCAGATCACATGCTACTTGCTCCAGGAAGTCGACCCAAATTGCCAAAGCTGGCAATGACCTTACTCATTAGACTTCCCATGGCATTTGGTTCTTGTTTTTATACTGTGTTATGCTTCATTAATCTTATATAATTTTGTGTTCTACTCTTCTGTGTTTGCTTGTTATCTCCATTTTACATTGTAAATTCTTTGAGGAGCTTGTGTAATATATAAACTTTTTATTTCTTCCAGCACTAACTATACTATTCTGGGCAAATTAGTAATTAATAATTGTTTTTGAATTAGTAAATAAATGAATACAATTTCTATAGCCTGTCCTGTCCTGACCCTGTGCTTTTGCATGTGTGTAGCCAAGTAGATATTTTTTGTGTCACTTCCTTCTAGTGATTTGTACAACAGTCTTGTATAACAGTAGGTGGAGGTGTTTGAAGGGGAAGAAAAGAATAACAACACTTTTTTTATAAGTTATTTATTTTAAACTCGAATACAAAATGAGAAAAGAAAAAAAAGACATCGCCATGTATACAGCAGAACATAAGAGTGGATTCAATATAAAACAATAAATTTCTATTTCAAAAAAACCGATACTACATCTAAATACTACACATTGTTTTCAAGGCTGCCCAGCTTTTCTTTGCTTCCTTCTAGGTTTTCTTTTGTTCTCTACTGTGTACTTTTTACTTTATTTTTCCCCTCCCTCTCCTCCCACCCTACAGAAGGCTACAACTAAACATATGTATATATGTGTGTGTGTATGTGTGTGTATACATATACATAGATATCTATAAACATACATATAAACACTTATACAGATATATGTATATATATAAAAGACTGCACTATGCTTATTTCTGCTTGTCATCTGTTCTTCTGAAGGTGGGTAGCATCTTCCTTCATAAGTCTAAGTCTTTCCATGTTTTTCTAAATCAACCAGCTCACCATTTCCTACACCAACAGTGATATTCCAACCCAGTCGCATCCTATCTGAGAGATTGTCTGTGAAAGTTTCCCCCCATTTTTCTTCATTCCTTCTATTCTTGGCTATATGGGTTTTATTTATACAGGAAGATTTTAATTTAAAATAATCAAAATTATCCATTTTACATTTCAATATTCTCATCTTATAATATAGTTTAAGTTCTGATACTGCTGAATCTGCTTCCTTTACATCTTTTTTCCCTGGTTTCTTTGAAGTTCCTGAACTTTTGCTCTTCCAAATGAATTTTGTAATTTTTTTCTGACTCAGGAAGATAATTTTTTGGGATGGCATTGGATAAATAGATTAGTTAGGTAAAATTATAATTTCTTTTATTATATTGGCTTTATCTACCCATGGATGACATATTATTTCAGTTACTTAGATCTGACTTTATTTGAATAAAAAATATTTTATATTATGTTCATATAGTTCCTGTGTCTGTTTTGCCAGGTATACTCTCAGGTATTTTATACTGTCTGGCTATTTTAAATGGTCTAAAACAATATTAAATAATATTACTAACACATAGTGTAGTTTCCTTGTTTTTGTCTTTTGATTAAATCTATTTTAGCTTTAACTTTGTATGAGATCATGATTACTAGCCTTGTTTTTTTACATAATAAAATCTACTCCAGGTCTTTATTTTATCTTTTTGTGTGTCTCTCATTTTTATAGCATTTCTTGAAAGCAGCATACTGTTGAATTCAAATTTTTAATCTGTTATCGGTTTTCATTTTATGGGTAAATTAATTCCATTCACATTCTAAGCTATTCTAAGCTTGTGTATTTTCCCCCTTCCTATTTTTCCTCACTATCCTCATATTATTCCTACCTTTCCTTACTCCTCTGCTTTACCTCTACTTACTATCTTGCCCTCCTATTCCTTAACCTACCCACCCCTCTAAGAGTCCCTCCCTTATCCTCTCCCCTGACCCCATCCTCTTGTCCTCTTATTTCTTTCTAATTTTAGAAGACTTTTATACTTTTGTATGTTGTTCGCTCTTTAACCCATTCCCAATAACGGTAAGGTTCCAGCACTATCCACCCTCCCCTCTACTAACTTCTTCTGTATCAGTGTTTTTATGCCTCATTTGTGTGAGATAATTAGATAATCACTCCTTTTTATCTCTCCCTGCATCGTTTGATTTTTTTAGAATCACCCCATCGTACATAGCTCAGCCCAAGCCTTTCTTTCAAACTGCTCAAATAATGATAACAGTCATAAGAGTACTGATAATATTTTCACATATAAGGAGTAAACAATTTAACCTTATTGAGTCGTTAACATTTAACTTATATTTCTCCTGGATGTTATATGTCAAATTTTTCTTAAGTTCTGCTGTTTTGAAAGTCTTTCAGTTAATTAAATGTCCATTTTTAAAATTCAGGATTATACTTAACTTTGCTGGGTAAGTTACCTTTAGTCGTAACCCTAGCTCTTTTACTCTATGAAATATACTATTCCAAGACCTATAGTTCTTCAGCATAGTAGCTGCTAGGTCTTGTGTAATCCTTATTATAGCTCCATGATATTTAAATTTCTTTTCCTTGTTGCTTCTGATATTTTCTCCTTAACCTGGGAGCTTTGAGATGTGGCTATGATATTCCTGTAAGTTTTCCCCCTGGGATCTCTTTGAGGTGGTGATCAGTGGATTTTTCTATTTCTCCTTTGCCTTCTTGTTCTAGAAATTCAGGGCAATTATCCTTGAAAATTTCTTGTAATATTGCATCAAGATTCTTTTTTATAATAATTTTCAGGTAGTCTGACTATTCTTTTATTATTTCTTCTCTGTCTATTCTCCACATCTTTTGTTTTTCTGAGATGTTTCACATTCTCTATTTTTTCATTTTTTTGATTTTGTTTTATTATTTCTTGTTGTCTTAGAACATCATTACATTCCCTTTGCCCAATTCTGGTTTTCAAGGAATTATTTTCTTCCTTAAGTTTTTGATTCTCTATTTCAAATTGTTTGACTTTCTTTTCATAATTTTCTTGGATTGCTCTTTTTCCCTCATTTTTCCTCAATTTCTCTTATTTAATTTTTAAAATCTTTTAAAGTTTTTCCCAAGAATTCTTTTTATTCTTGGGACCATGTGACATTTCTCATTGGCTTTTTTTTTTAGCTCCATTATCTTCTTTTGAATATGAATGCAGATTTCTTCTGTCCCCATAGTAGCTATATATGGTTGGGTTCTTTCTCCTTTGCTTACTCATTACTTATTTTACTGTATTTTGTTTTTAGCAGATATTAGTGTAATCAAATTGTAGTCCTGACATATGGACGCCCCCAACCCTCAGGTCCTTGTTACTGTTATTTTCTGAGATCTATCCTGAGGCTCAACCTTGGGCTCCCCTTTCTATTCCTAAGCCACAGGTAGGGCCCCCAGTCACACTATCCTGCTTCTGGAGGTGTTTGCACTTCACTCAAGCTGAACCTCCACCCTTGGAGGTTGGGTCTTGCCTAGTGTCTTCTCAGTTGTATTAGGAGAACTGACTTGTTTATTTCTGCTGCTCTATGTTCCCTGTGAGGTAACGTTCTGTCTTTTTTTGTGGAGGAAATTTGGAGAGCTGAAAGTTTTCTGACCTACTCCACCACCTTCCCAGAGTCCTCTCCCAATAATAACACTTTAAAAAAAACCTCTTATTTATGGCACTTTGTAAAAAGAAATTTGAGTTCCCAATTTTTACCATCACTCCTGCCTTTCCTACACCCACTGAGAAGGCAAACAATATAATACCAGTTATACATGTGAAATCATGCAAAACGTATTTCCATATTAGCAATGTCACCAAAAAGCAGGAGAAATAAAGAAAATGAAAAAAATTGTACTTCAAAATGCACTCAGAGTTCCCCGGTTCTCTCTCTGGAGATGGATAGCATTTTTCATCATGAGTCTTTTGGAATTGTCTTGGATCATTGTATTGATCAGAATAGCTAAATTTTTCACAATTGATCATCATTACATTATTGCTGTTACTGTGTACAATGATCTGGTTCTGCTCACTTCACTATGCATCTGTTCACATAGTTCTTTTCAGGGTTTTTTTAAAACCATACCCCTCATTATTTCTTATTCCACATATATATTTTCATAGTATTCCATCATAATCATTTAACATAATGGCTGAACAATCCCCATTCCCTTTGCCTCTACAAAAAAAAAAGAGCTACTATAAATATTTTTGTATATATGGATCCTTTTCCTTTTTCTTTGATCGCTTTGTGATATAGACTTGGCAGTGATATTGTTGAGTCAGAGTTTTATAACTCTTTGGGCATAGTTCCAAATTATTCTCCAGAATGATTAGACCAATTCGCAGCCCCACTAGTAGTTCAGTGGTATACCTGTTTTCCCACATCTCCAGCATTTGTTGTGTCTAACAGGTTTGAGGATATACCTTAGAGTTACTTTAATTTGGATTTCCTTGATCAATAGTGATTTGGACCATTTTTTCATATGACTATAGAAAACCGACTTCATCAGAATACTGCCTATTCATATCCTTTGACCACTTATCAATCTTATTGTTATAAATTTAAGTCACTTCCCTATATATTTGAAAAAGAGGCCTTCATCAGAGAAACTTGAGATTTTTTTATATTTCTTCATTGTCTAGGGTACCTTTTAAACAAAATATAATTTCCCTGATTATCTCTTTTAATTAGGTCTATCTTTGCTTTTTCATTTCCTTGAGATAATGGTTGCTATCCCTGCCTTTTTTACTTCAGCTGAAACAGAATAAATTCTGCTCCAAACCCTTATTTTAGCTTTGTATCTTTCCATTTCAAGTATGTCTCTTGTAAACATCATATTTTTGTATTCTTATTTCTAATCCATTCTGTTATCCATTTCCATTTTATTGGTGGGTTTATCCTATTCACAGTTATGATTACTAACTGTGTATTTCCTTTCATCCTATTTTTCTTTTGTTTACCTTTCTCTCTCTTTTTATCTTGCCCTTCCTCAAAAGTCTATTTTGCTTCTGACCACTGCATCCCTTAATCTGGTCTCCTTTTTTTTTTTTTAATCATTTCCCTTTTTCTTTCCTTCCCATCTTATTTCCCTGTTAGATAAGATAGATCTCTGTACCCATCTGAATGTGTGTATATATTCTCTCTTTGAACCAATTCCAGTGAGAATGAGTTTCAAGCATTGCCTGCCACCTACCCAATTTCCTTCTCTATTATAAAAGCCTTTTCTTGTATGCCTCTTTTATGTGAGAACATTTCACCCATTCTACCTTTCCCTTATCCCTTTTCTCAGGGCATCCCTCCTTCTTACCCCTTGACTTTTTTTTTTGAGATCACCAACATAATCAACTCACTTCCATGCTTTCTTTCCATGTAGACTCTTTTAAACTAACCTAATAATAATTAAGTTCTTAGGAATTACATGTATCAACTTCTCATATAGGAATGTAAATAATTTAGCTTTATTGAATCCTTTATGATTTCTCTTTCACATTTATCTTTTTATGCTTCTCTTGAGTCTTGTGTTTGTTAAATTTTCTATTAAGCTCTGGTCTTTTCATCAGGAACGCCTGAAAGTCCTCTATTTAATTAAATGTCCACTTTTTTTCCCTTGCAGTATTTCCTGAATACTTAGTTTTACTGAGTAGGTTATTCTTTATGGTAATTCTAACTCCTTTGCTTTTCAAAATATCGTATTCCAAGCCCCCCACTCCACTGCTAAATCTTGTGTGATCCTAACTGGGGCTCCACAATATTTGAGTCATTTTTTTTTCTTGGCTGCTTGTAATATTTTCTTCTTAACTTGGGAGCTCTGGAATTTGGCTATAATATTCCTGGGAGTTTTCATTTTGGGATCTCTTTCAGGAGGTGACAGGTGCATTCTTTCAATTTCTATTTTATCCTCTGTATCTCAGATATTAGGGCAGTTTTCCTTGATAATTTCTTGAATTATAATGGCTAGGCTTTATTTTAAACCATGTCTTTTAGATAGTCCAATAATTCCTAAATTATATCTACTCAATCTATTTTCCACATCATTTCTTTTTCTAATGTGATATTTCACATTTTCTTTTATGTTTCACTCTTTTGACATTGTTTTATTGTTTCTTAATATCTTGTGAAGTCATTAGCTTCTACTTGCCCACTTCTGATTTTTAAGAAATTTTTCTTTTCAGTGAGTTTTTGTACCTCCTTTTCCATGTGGTGTATTCTGCTTTTTTTTTTTTTTTTGCTTAGGCAATCAGGGTTAAAGTGACTTGCCCAGGGTCACACAGCTAGTAAGTGTCAAGTGTTTGGTCTGAGGCCAGATTTGAACTCAGGTCCTCCTGACTTCAGGGTCAGTGCTCTATCTACTGCACCACCTAGCTGCCCCTTCTATTCTGCTTTTTAAGGAGTTCTTTTCTTCATTGAATTTTTGTGCCTCATTTACCATTTAGCCAATTCTATTTTTTTCAGATTCTTTTTCTTCAGTATTTTTTATACCTCATTTACCAAGCTATTAATTTTCTTTTCATAATTTTCTTGCATCACTCTCATTTCTTTTCTTGACTTTTCCTCTATTACTCTTATCTTTTAAAAAAATTCTTCCAGAAATTCTTGTTGCATTTTTCTTTGATGTTTTGCTTGTTGCTGTTTTCATATTGTTGTCTTCTTCTGAGTTTGTGTCTTGGTCTTCTCTGCCATTGTAGTAGCTTTTTATGTTCAGGTTCTTTTTTTGTTTGTTTGTTTATTATTTGCTCATTTTCCCAGCCTGTTTCTTGCCTTTGAATTTTATGTTAAAGTTGGGCTCTACTCATCCAGGGATGGAGAGGCAGTGTCTCAAGCTTCAGGCTTTGTCATGCTGCTATTTTCAGAGGTAGTTCTGGGGATCTGCAGATTTTCAGGCTTCCAATGTGGCTTGATCCAAGGAGAGATGTGATCACTGCTCTCCTGGTCTGTGCTCTGGTTTTCACCCAGGAAGGGCCCCTGTTCTCCTGCACCTAAAAGCACTAGTGGTCTTCTCTGCCCTGGAACTACTGAGAGAGTCCTTGCTCCCTTATGACCAACCACAAGCACTCTTCTCCACTTTGGAATTGCAACCCAGAAATTTGTATGGGCAATAGAGTTGCGAATCAGTGCAAGGTTTTACATGCAGGGCCAACAAAAGGTCCCCTTGTAATCTCTTTCTGACTAAGGTTATCGTCTAATTTCCTTACTGTCTCTGGGCTGAGAGTTCCTGAAGCTGCTGCTGCTGCCACTGTTGGCAACTTCCTCCAAGGCTCATTGCTGGTGCTACCCCTGCCTGTGCTCCAGGCCTGTCTCTACCGCAGTGTCGCAGACCTTTCCCACTGATCTCCTAAGTTGTCTTAGGCTGGAAAAATGTCTCACCCTGACATTTTGTTGACTTTGTTGCTGCAGAATTCTATTTGAAGCATTATTTTAAAATTGTTTGGAGAGGAATGTTGGGAGTGTTCAACTGGGTTGCTGCCTCTACTCTGCCATATTTGCTCCACCCCAGTAGACCAAATAATAACATTTTGAAGTGTGATTGGAGCTTATGGTCATTTTGTGACCTAATGAAACTATGAGCTTCATATATTTGTCAACTAAAGCATATCTTCCTCCTCTCCTCTCCTTTCCTTCCTTCTTCCATCTCTTCTTCCCTACTTTCTTTCTTCCTTCCTCCTCTTTCTCTCCTTCCTTCCATCCTCTTTTTCTCCCTCCTTCCTTCCTTCCTTCCTTCCTTCCTTCCTTCCTTCCTTCCTTCCTTCCTTCCTTCCTTCCTTCCTTCCTTCCTTTCTTCCTTTCTTCCTTCCTTTTTATCAACCATCTGGAGAATAGCTTGGCATGGTAGCTAGACTGCTGGATTTGGAGTCAGGAAGATGGGTTAAAGCCTGCCTCTAACACTTAATAGGCAAGCCATTTGATTTCTTTATGACTCAGGCAACTTTATAGGACTCATCAATGGAGCCATGTATGAGTTACAGTCTGCATTGGTCACACACACACACACACACACACACACACACGCCCATGCCCACGCACACACACATACACTCTCTCCTCTACACATATGCATTAGAAAAGCTTCATAGAGAAGGGATTACTTGTCTCTGACATTCATTTGGTGATGTTGGGCACATTCGCAGATTTATCTACTTATTGTATTTATGTTCTATATTGGTTAACTAAAAAAACACATACAAACCTATATAGATGCAATACTAGATTATGAGGAAATAATTACATTGCAGAAACTTGGTATAGCATGTATCTAGCCTGGCACCTGAAATAAGAAACCACAAGTATGGTGCACATTCAGGAGATAGAGCATTCTTGAGCTACTCGTCATTTCTGTACACATGTAGAAAATGATGTTCCACATACCTCTACCCAGTGGCATCTTAAATGGGATAACAAGATAGATTTTCTTTTTCCCAGGGGAGTATTTGAGTCATAAAGGAAATAAGAAGTCTGGAGCTTAGTAGGCAAAGACAGTCTTTTATTCTGAGTCTCATCTTAGTTGGTGGGATTGGACTTGTTTTTATCCATCCCAGAGGAGCCCACTAAGTGGTGCAAGATAGTAGCTAAAGAGTATAAAAGAATGGACAGACAAAGTTTGGCCAAGGGTATTATTGAAGAATGTGAAGATGGAGGGTAGGGAGTAGAGATCATGAAAGGCAGTGTTGTGTAGGGCAGTGTTGTATCTTGGCCAAGGCATTTCATGTCTCTGGGCTTCAGTTTCTTCATCTGCAAAATGAGAGAGACAAGATTTTTCCTAATTTATTGTAAGTATACATCTAGCTCTAAATCCTATGTTGATCCTTGGGACTAGGGACATCAGGAATCTATAATTCCATAATTTATTTTGTACAACTGAAAACAAAAAATCTCCAATCTTAAGAGACAGGTACCAGAAAAGGTCATGGGGCACCTGGGCAGGGTCTTAGAAATGATAGCATGTTGGATATGAAGAGACAACAGAGATCATCTAGTCCAGTGGTTTTCAGAGTGTAGTCTGTGGACTCCTGGGATCCCTGAGGCCCTTTTAGGAGATCTACAAGGTCAAAACTATTTTCATAATAATAATAAGATACTTGTCTTTTAAAATACTTCTCCTTTTTCTAACTACATATCTAGATGAGACCTGATTTTCTCCAAATACTTCAACCAAAACAGTATATCACAACAGCTTGAATGTAGAAGAATTCAACTGTCTTCTACTAAGCCAGATATTAAAAAGATTTACAAAAATACAATACAATGTATTTCATAAAATACAATTTACAAGTCTGTATAAAAGAGTGGACATATATCAGATTGCACGCCATCTTGAGGAGGGGAGAATGGAGGGAGGGGAGAGAAAATTTAGAACTCAAAATCTCATAGAAGTGAATGTTGAAAACTAAAAACAAATAAATAAAATTTTTTTTAAAAAGAGTGGGCAAAGTTTGGCCAAGTTGATTAATGCCAAAGTAAGGAAGTCTTCACTCTCTCTATTCCTTTTGCAGATGACATCATCCCGATTCTTCAAGGAAGTTGGCTCAGGGACATGGTCAGGTGATATGATTGCTTGACAAAGGGGTGTAGCCTTTACATGGATTGTTATTCTTCATAAATTCTATTGTCTGGGAAATCCATTACACATAATCTATCTCAACTGGATCTCTCCCCAAGGAGAGCAAGAAGCTAAAAGAAAACCAGAGGAGTAAATGTCCTGAGTGTTGAGAGAAAGAAACTCCAAGTATAAGGAATTGAGCTTGTCCTTAAAGCAGGTGTGTGACAATCTATGTGACTTGTTCTTTTGATAAAAATGTGAGGAGTAAAGATCAAGATTCTGCATGGAGATGAAGGTGGGGGAAGGCCACAAGAAGGCTGAGAGCAATCAACAAAGCCTTTGTGTGGTGGTGGTGGTGGTGGTGGTGAGGTGGTGAACTCAAAATGGTGGCTTGGGGTAACTGATCCTGTGAAAATCCAGCCAGTTTGCCAATAGGGCCAACCTTAGAAAACATCTGGGTTTATGTACTTTCGGTTTCACACATTCAGAGGATGGTCTTAATATATTTAACCGTCTAACAATTTTTTCTTTCTGGTCTGGTGAGGGTGCTTGATTTCTTAGATGGAAAAGAGATAATATAGAGCTAAACAAATGTTTTCCTCAGGATCAGGATTGTTACCCTAATCCTGAAGAAATTTCCTTGGTGGTGTGTGGGCATAAAAGCCTAACATTTACATGTGGAAGGGAAACTTGGGTGTCATCCAGTGCAGTCCCTTCATTTTACAGATGAGGAAACTGAACCCCAGAGACAGGGGTGACTTGTTTAAAGTCACAAAGGTAGCAGAAGTAGCAAGGTCCTGAATTTTTGGTACTCCTGTGGATGATATGGTTAGAAGAGCAGCACAGTAGGAGTTGGCTACCCCCCCGCCCACAAAAATGCTTAGTGAAAATAATAGCTCACTGTTCTGTGCTTAATAAATGCTTATTGACTGACTGGCTCATTGTTAGCTTTGTAAACTGTAAAGCTCTGTCTTGTAATCTCTTAGCGACAGTTCTCTACAGTTTGCAAAGGGCTTTCTTTGTGTGAGAGAGGTAGTATAAATATTATTTTAACTTTACTGATGAGGAAAATCAAGTCTCAGAGTGAGTTTGTCCAAGGTCACATAGCTAGCAAATTTCAGAACCAGAATTCAGGTGCAGGTCATATTACTCCAAGTCTAATATGATTTCCATTACATGATGCCTCACATCTTGGGGATTTGCCTAGCATTATAGGGGTCACTTTCTTCCCCCATACTCCCTACACACATGTGTCCCTCACCAGGTCAGATACGTATATTTGGTTCAAGTGTGGTGCAGTGCCAATTTGGAAGCACTGACTGGCCAGCCATACAACTCATTGAGCCCATCTCAAGCAGTCCATTGTTTGTATACTTATGATATTTATGGTCAGAACTTCAGCTAGATTGGCAGTTCTTGGAGAGTAAAGAGAGTGCTTTGGGACTTCCCATAAATTTGTGCCTTGAACATAGTAAATGCCCAATAAATATGGATTGATTGACTTCCATTACATTAAGGAACAGTAGTCCCATATTTTTTGATCATTCAGGCACCATCAGAATAAGAATCAGAGGATTGTAGGATTTAGATTTGAAAGGGCCTTAGAGTCCTTACTCCCTCATTTTACAGTTAGGGAAATTGAGACCAAGATTAGTTATGTTATGTTGCTGTTTGAATAAAAGAAGAAAGGTCTAGAAGTAAAGAACACCAAAACACCAAAACATTGTGTCACCTACTGGCTAGCTATGGTTCTTATATAAGGCCAGTAAAATAGGAGAAATTCTATGGCCTTCAATCTCGTCATGTACCTCCCTACCATCTTCAGTCAATTCAGCAATTTAAACAACATTTAAAAAATAGCTTTATTGTTGCCTTCTGTTTTTAACACTGTACTTGGGGGACCAGTTCATAGTGTGCCAACAGTGCATGAGGCCCAAGGGGTTTTGTGGCTGAGTCAGGATTGATTCATTTGACACCAAATCTAGTGCTCTTTACACTCTACCCTTAAACTGCCCTGCCCTCATTGAATTCTACCTTAAAACAACATGAAAGCATCAAAAAAAATTATGCATAGTCAGTAATTAAAATAATTGTGTCTGACAATGTTTCCCATCTTCCACATCCATAGTCCCCACCTTGAAACTGAGAGGAAGAAAGTATGTTTCCTTTTTACTTGTAATTGTTCATTGTAATTCATGATAACTCAATGGTTTTTTATCATCTTTATTATTGTAGTCATTGCGTATATTATTATCTTGCTTTTGCTTTCTTTCCATCGCTTCATTTGAGTCTTCCTATGGTTTTTTTTTCTGAATTCCTTGTTTTAATTTTTGTTGTTGTTGAGAAAACAGCTGGGTGGTAGGGTGGATCAAATGTCAGATTTGAAGTCAGGAAGACCTGATTTTCAACCTGCCTCAGATGATTACTAGCTATATGACCCTAGCCAAGTCCCTTAACATCTGCCTGCCTCACTATCCTCATCTGTAAAATTGGGATAATAATAGTACCTACCTCACAGGGTTGCATTAGAAAAAAACTGAAAACAAGATGGAGAATGGATGAACAAATTGTGATATGTAAATGAAATAGAAAATTAATATGTTGTCATAATAGCAGCTATGTTTATATATTGCTTTAAGGTTTGCAAAGCTATTTACATATGTTATCTCATTTGACCCTACTATGAGAAAGACTGTGCTAGGCACTGGAATCACAGAGACAGAAAACAAAATATGTAATACTCACCCAAAAGGTAAAGCAAAGAAGGAGAGAATGGTTGATGATGTAGAGGGGATATGAACTATGGAAAAAGGAGATAAAGGAGCTCCTAAAGGAGCAATAAATTAACAAGCACTGTTAAAATGCCTACTGTGTTTAAGGTATTGTGTTACCTTGGGGACACAAAGAAAAGGTGAAAACAATCCCTGTTCTCAAGAAGTTTCCATTCTAATGGGGGAGATGAGATGTGTAAATAGGTACATACAAGAAGGGATGGAAGTGAGCCTTAGAGAGGAATTGTGTTGATTTCCTCAGGAAAGTAGAAATGAGCTTATCTTCTGAGAGAGTAGAATCTCATGGGAGTAGAATCTACTCATAGGAATAGAATCAAGGGCTTCAGGGGAAAGGAGAAGTTTGAAATGGTGAGGTGGAATTCATAAGTAGACTCAGTAGGATAGACTCAATCAAGGAAGAATAAAAAGATTGTTCTGAAGCACTGAGAGTCCAGATGAAAAGACATAACATGAATATACAGTGGACCCAAACACTGGTTGTGTGACTTTCCCTGGTTCTTTTTATCAGCACTGGAGTAGGTTTTGAGAAAGATGATGGGGAGGGGATGGAGGTGGTGATTTAGGGGGAGTGAGGATGGGAAGGATGACAATGTAGTAGGGGAGAGGTAGTGGGGAAAAGGTGGAGCTCAGTGTCAAGGGATCCGAAGTGGAGGAAAGTATATAGTTGGATTGTTACCTATTGTGTCAAGATGAATTAGGGACGAAAGTGAGGCCATAGTAGGGGTGATAGACTGAGAGAACAGGCAGAACAGGTCCTGGAGATTGTGGTGGGGCTGAAGAATAGGTTTAGGAATGAAGGAAAGGGATCATAGGTCATAGAAATATAGATAATTGGTTCATAGATTTACAGCAGGAAGGGACATTAGAGGCCAACCAGGCCAACCTCTTCATTTTACAGATAAGGAAATCGAGACAGAGGAGAGGTAACTGGCAAAAAGTCATAGAGATTTTAAGTGACAAGGCTGGAAAGAGAACCAAAATCCAACTTTCTTTCCATTACATCAAGCTTCTTCTACAAGTTGAAGGATGGAAGGACATACAGATGATGATGATGATGATCAAAGAATGAAATACCTGAGTTCATGAAATCATTGATTTAGAGCTAGAAGGGACTTTCAATACCATTTTGTACAACTCATTCATCTTACCGAAGTGTTTTGCCTTTCTTTGTATTCCAGGACTTAGCATAGTGTCTGGCTGTATAGTAGGTACTTAATGAGTACTTACTGATTGACTGGCAGATAAGGAAACCTGAATCCCATAGAGGTTCAGTGATGCTCTAACGTCACATAGGTAGTGGGGAGTCAAGCTATGGTTTTGAGAGATGTGGTGTAGTGATGGGGGTGGCTGAACTAGAGTGAATCTGTAGGTTATGGTAGTTGATGTTTGAAGAGACACCACTGTGTATATTGAAATTTCCAAATGTGAAGACAGAAGCTGGGGTATAGACAGTGGTGTTCTGGTAAATGCTTAATGATTGGTTCTCTGGAGGGAAAATGTAATTGTGATCCACTTTAAAATTCAATCTGCATTACCAACATTTTCTCCATCACTTTCATAAGGCTGGACAATCAACAAATCAGTAACTCAAGCTGTGATTTGTAGCATTTGCTAATTTCTGAGATGTAAGTGCTCACACTGAAAATTCAACAGTTTGAGTTGGCTCCAGCATACCCTTTGGTGTAGAGGCAGATTATCGATCTGGTGCTGAAGTCTCAGAGAAAGGAGGGCAAGTGACCTGGAGCCTGTTAGATTACTGCAATAAGCATCTGCACTCAGGTACAGTTACTCCTTTGTACCTTCATGATTTTTAACTCTTCCAACTATCAGAGGTTGAAAATAGTTCCTTTCAGTTTCCTTATTTGTTATATGGGTATGTTCCACTAAATACTCTCTAAGTTTTCCTTCTAAATACTAAATGCCAAAATGTATCATATAGGGGAAAGGATTTGGGGTTTGGAGGCAAAGATATGAATTCAAGTCCCAGATGTGACCTCTATACCTGGAAAGTGACAAACTTTCAGGCTCAGTTTTTTTCATCTATAGAATGAAAAATGAGAATAGTAACTCTTGTACTACCTATCTCATGGATTTATTGTGAGGAAAGTGCTTTGTGAACCTTAAGGCACTCTTTCAATGTGAGTTACTCAAAATTTCTATGTCCAAAACTCATTATCTTTCTTTTTTTTAACTTTAAATGATTTATTGATGGCTTTTGTTCATTATCCAAATTATTTCCCAGTATATAGCCTCTCTCAATAGAACTCCCCTTGTTTTTTTCCCACTTAATATTACTTTATTTTTTCCAATTACATGTAAAGCCAGTTTTCAACACTCACTTTTATAAGATTTTGATTTCCAAATTTTTTTCTCCCTCTCCCCCCCCCCCAAAAATGGCAAGCAATCTGCTATGGGCAATATATGTACAATCATATTAAATGTATTTCCATATTAGTCATGTTGTGAGAGAAGAATCAGAACAAAAGGAAAAAACCGTGAGAAGCCAAAAAAAAATTTTAAAAAGTGAGAATAGTATGCTTTGATCTGAATTCAGATTCCATAGTTCTTCTCTGGATAGCATTTTCCATCATAAATCTTTTGGAATTGTCTTAGATCGTTGTGTTGCTGAGAAAAGCTAAGTCTATCAGATTTGGTCATTGCACCATTGTGTATAGTGTTCTCCTGGTTCTGCTCACTTCACTCAGCAGCAGTTCGTGTAAGTCTTTCCAAGTTTTTCTGAAATCTGCCTGTGCATCATTTCTTATAGCACAATAGTATTCCATTACATTCATATACCGTAATTTGTTCAGCCATTCCCCAATCGATAGGCATCTCCTCAATGTCCAATTCTTTGCCGCCACAAAAAGAGCTGCTATAAATATTATTGTACATATAAAACTCCCCCTTGTCACAAAGGAAAATAGTTAAGCAAAGCCAAACAAGTCTGATGGTGCATTCAACATTCTGCATCCATAATCCTCCACCTCTTTCTTGGCAAGAGGTATCATCAATCATCCTCAGGGACTAAGACTAGTAATTACATTTAATCTAAGTTCAGCTGCTTTTTAATGCTATTTCAATTTACTTTATTGTAGTCATTTTGCATATTGTTCTCACGGTTCTGCTTTTTTCCCCACACTGTGCCAGTTCATATAAAACTTCTCATGTTTCTCTGAATTCCTCATATTCATTGTTAATCACAGAATTTTAGAGTTGGAAGGTATCTCAGTGGCCATACTATTCCATTTACACATTGAAATTTGTTCATTCATTCCACAATCAATGGACACTCACTTTTTGCCTACCCTGAAGAGTTCAGCTATGAATATTTTGGTATACTTAGAACCTTTGTTTTGGTCTTTGACCTTGATATCACAGGCCAAGTAGTGGGATCCTAAGGTATGAACAGTTTTGTGACTTTTTTGATGTAATTTTGAATTCTTTTCTTTATATAAAAAATACTTTCCTTTTTTTTTTGCTCTTAATAAACATGACTATTAACAAACATGAATATTTCCATATATAAAGACCAGAAGAGGATCATAGATGAAACCCTGCATTTCCATCATATACAGCTTGCATTTCTTTGAAAAATCATAAAATAAATTCCAGTTTTTATTTAATATTCTATTTTCCCCCAATTCCATATAAAAATAATTTTACTTTTTTTTTTTAAATTTTGGGCTCCAAATTCTTTTCTTCCCTCCTCTCTCCCCTCATTGAGAAGGAAAGCAATTTGATATAGGTAATAAATGTGCAGTCATGAAAAACATATTTTCGTGAAAGACGACACAGAAAAAAAAAAGAAAGAACATAAAAATAAAGAAATCAAAAAAGAAAGAAAGTATGCTTCAATCCACATTCAGACTCTCAACAGTTCTTTCTCTGGAGGTGGATAGCATTTTTTCAATCATATGTCCTTCAGAATTGTTTTGAATCATTGTATTGCTGAGAATAGCTGTCATTTATAGCTGATCATCATACAATATTGTTATTACTGTGTATAATGTCCTCCTGGTTCTGCTCACTTCACTTTGAATTAGTTCATGTAAGTCTTTTCTGAAAGCATCCTGCTTATTATTTCTTATAGCACAATAGCATTCCATCACAATCATACACCACAAACTTGTTCATCCATTTCCCATTTGATGGGCATCCCCTCAATTTCCAATTTTTGCCACCACAGAAAAAGCTGCTATATAATATTTTTGTACATATAGATTCTTCTTTTTGTTTTATTACAAGATGTCATTTCTAAAACGATACCACATGATAGTGGTGGTATTATACATTACTACTTTATCCCTGATCTTACCGGAAAAACCTCTAGTGTTTACCCAATACATATAAGGTTGGCACTTTATTTTAGATATTATTTGCATTTTACTTAAACACCCAATTATTCCCATGTTTTTAATAGAAATATATATTTTGTTAAGAATTCCTTATCTTGAAGATAGCAAATTGGGCATTAAGTTCCTTGAGAAAAGGGAAAGGATAACCTGGGAGAGGTCTATGGACAACAGCCACCATGATCTGTGTTGGTTAAAAAATTTTAATAGAGTAGACTTTAAAAGAGAGTTACTGATGCCAGAGTAGAGGCGACCCAGATGAACTCTCTCAATATCCCTTCCAACCAACCTTAAAATAGCTCCTTAAATCAAATTTTGGAGGACAGAGCCAACAAAAAGTCAGAATGAAAGATTTTTCTGGCCTAAGAAAGCTTAGGTCAGCAGGACAGGTTTGTGACATGGGCTGACAGCCTTTCTGGAGCCTACACATGTGGTTGTCAGCAACTGTAGCAACAGCTTCAGGAGCTCTGAGCCCAGAGATAAAAAGAGGATCAGATGACTGGTTAGAAAGAGATTACAGGGGACCCTTTTTTGGCACTAGGTGTAGCTGGCATTTATTGGTAACTCTACTGCCCATATGCAGCTCTGGGTTGTCATTCCATGATGGAGAGGAATGCTAGTGGTGGGTCATAAGGGAGCAGGGGCTCTGGTTGCAATTCCAAGGCAAAGAAAGTACTAAGACTTATGCTGGGCAGTACTTTGCTAGCACCTTCCATGTCATGCAATTGATTCTAAAGTTCTTCATAGAGACCTTGAGCGTGTCCTTGTATTGCTTCCCCTGACCATATGACCATGTGAGCTCTTTCCTTATGTGAGTTCTTCATAAAATAGTCTTTTAGGCAAATGCACATTTGGCATTCAAACAACACTAGAGTTATGAGTTCTACAGTAGAGTTTGAATTCTGGGCAGTTTAGCTCAAGAAAGGACCTCAGTGTCTGGTACCTAATCTTGTCAAGTGATCTTCAGAATCTTCCTAAGACAATTCAAATGGAAGTGATTCAGTTTCTTGGCATGGTACTAGTAGACTGTGCAGGTTTCACAGGCATACAACAATGAGGTCAACACAGTGGCTCACTAGCCTTTATTTGCCAGCCTGGTTTCACTCAGAACTGCTATTTGGATGTGATACCTGCTGAGTTCTCTCACAAGAACTGTTCATCTTTCAGGTCTACCAGATTTCATGTTGTTCATAAGCATGCACACATTCCATGTACCAATGGTGAGTGGAATCATCTTTGCAGAAGTTTATGTACATATTTTTTGGTGTGTGTTTTGACATGGTAAGCAGACCAGAGTGGGCTGAAAGAGATAATATTTAGGGCACCTTTTCTAGTCCCTTCTTCACACCAGCAGGTGAGCAGTACCATCCTTAAAAGGCTGCACACATTCTCCAATTGATAAGTGGTCCAAGTATATGAACAGGCAGTTCTCAGATGAAGAAATTAAAGCCATTTATAGTCATATGAAGAAATGCTCTAAATTATTATTGATTAGAGAAATGCAAATCAAAACAACTCTGAGGTACCACATCACACCTATCAGACTGGCAAACATGACAAAACAGGAAAATGATAAATGTTGGAGAAGATTTGGGAAAATTGGAACACTAATGCATTGTTGGTAGAGTTGTGAAATGATTCAACCATTTTGGAGAACAATTTGGCACTATACCCAAAGGGCTATAAAAATGTGCATACTCTTTGACCCAGCAATAGCACTTCTAGGGCTATATACCAAAGGGATCATACAAATGGGAAAAGGACCCACATGTACAAAAATATTTGTAGCAGCTCTTTTTGTGGTGGCAGTGTCCCAGGTTCTAAGCCTTGACTTCTAATTTTCCCTCAGTCTGTACATCTAATCAGCTGCCAAATCTTGCCCTTTTACCTCTACAACATATCACTAGTCTGTCCCCTTCTCACTGCTCACAGAGCCACCACTCAAGTTCCAGCCCTGGTCACCTCTTTCCTGGACTGTAGCCATGGGCTCCTTGTTGGTCACTTTGCCTCATTTCTTCTCCTCTCTAATTTGTCCTTTGGATAGCTGCCTAAGTGATGTTCTTTAATTGTAGGTCTGACCATGTAACTCCCCTAATTTAATGAACTCTAGTTTATCCTTACCATCTTCATTATAAAATATCGACTCTGTTTGGACTTTAAAGTCCTTCACATTCTGACCACAACCTATCTTTCAGTTCTTATTATGTATTATTTTCTCCCTGCACTCCAAGGTCCAGCCAAATGGACCTTTTCTCTGTTTCTCACACATGGCACTCCATTAACCTTTATTTACCATCTGTCTCCCATGACTAGAATACACTTTCTCTTCAGTTTCTCATTATAAAATCCTTTACTTCAGGATGTAACTCATACATCACATCCTACATAAATCCCTTCTGGATCCCCTAAGTGCTAATGCCTTCCTTGTATTTACTGTGTACTTATTCCTCTATACTTCTTAAATGTGTATGTATTTTCTCCCTTGACAAAATGTATTTACTTGAAAGTAGAGATCGTGTCATTTTTTTTGTCTTTGTATCTCCAGGGCCTGACTTTAACAGTCCCAGGCATGGAGTAGGTACTTAACATATACTTGTTTATTGACTGATTTGGTGTTGGTACTCCTTCCAGTGGTCCAGGTTACAACTGTACTACACCTGAAAAATCCTTACCTGTATCTTTCTGAAAATTCTTCATTCAAGAGTCACTCCTCTATATGAAAGCCTTCTTCTGGCTCTCAATACTTTTAGGGTTCCAGTTTTGCCCTTGAATTCCATCCTTCCTTCCTTCCTTCCTTCCTTCCTTCCTTCCTTCCTTCCTTCCTTCCTTCCTTCCTTCCTTCTCTTTACTTCTCTCTTCCTCTCTCTTTCTCCCTCCTTCCTTCTTCCATTTCTTCCTTCCTTCCTCCCTCACTTTCTCTTTTTTCTCCTTTCTTCCTTCCTCCCTTCCCCTCTCCCCCCTCCCTCTCTCTGCCACACTACCTCCCAGCTTATTTATGTTTCTCTTTTTGTAAATGACCAAGCTTCCTCCTTTCCCAAGCATACTTCTTCCATGGGTCTTTATATTGCCTTAACCCTCACTGTGGAATGAAAGGCTTTGTTTCTTATTAAAGGAATTTCAGGCATCATCCAAGAGATAGGAGAATTTGGTAATGGGGTGAGTTGAGATGGGAAGGGACTGTCAATTGAACAGGTAGACCCATCCTGAGTTTTTTTCTTTTTTATGACATGTCTGATGGCTTAACAAAGGAAATATTCTCCAGGATGGTCCAAGACCACTAACTTTGATCCTCCTTAATTTTAGTGCCCTTCCTCTGTTGTTTTATCTTAGATTTGTCCTTTAAATATTTTGCTTGTATAGTTGTTTTCATGTCGTCTTCCCCATTAGACTGTGAGCTCTTCGAGAGCAGGGACTGTCTTTTGCCTTTCTTTATATCCCTGTGATTGAACACAGCTCCTGGCAGGTGCTTGATAAATGTTTATTGATTAACTGATTTAGAATAGCTTCTATCTAGTTTTGTTTGTTTGTTTCTCTTCTTTTCCTGGGCCTATTCTGTAAGTTCATCCATATAATTATCCCGAACAATTGACATTTCTTTCTTTCTTTCTCTCTTTCTTTCTTTCTTTCTCTTTCTTTCTTCTTCTTCTTTCTTTCTTCTTCTTCTTTCTTTCTTCTCTTTCTTTCTTTCTTTCTTCTTTCTTCTTTCTTTCTTTCTTTTCTCTCTCTCTCTCTTCTCTCTCTCTCTCTCTTTCTCTTTCTTTCTTTCTTTCTTTTCTTCTTCTTTCTTTCTTTTTCTTTCTTTCTTTCTCTCTTCTCTCTCTTCTCCTCCTCTCTCTCTCTCTCTCTCTCTCTCTCTCTCTCTCTCTCTCTCTCTCTCTCTCTCTCTCTCTCTCTCTCTCTCTCTTTCAAAGTCTCTTTGCTTATTGAGACTGCTGCTGTGGTTAGGCTTGATGTAGGGATGAAGAGGAAGCCAGTTTTTTTTTTTTTTTGATTCAATATTAAAGCCTGGGTTGCACAAAGAGCAGTGAAGAAACTGCACGAAAGAAAATATGTTGAGACACAAATTGGAATAGTGGTTGAAGATGGCTTCCCTGCCTTCTTGTACTGAAAAAAATAAGGTTTTTAACTTACCATCAATTCAACAGTATTTAGTGAGCATCTCACTAGTTGGGGAGATAAAACATCAAATACAAAACACTTAAATGAAATAATAGTAACTCATAGCCTCTACTACAACTTAATTAATGTGGCAATGCTTTTAAATTAATTAACTAATGTTACTTTAATTAATGTTTTTCATTAAATATAGTGCAAAAGGATTTACTTAGTGTTAGACCTATACTTTACCTAAGCCAAAGGAAGAAGAGGGGGAGAGGTTAAACAGGGAAGCCCTTGTTCAATTTGAAGAGTTGAACCAATAAACTTGGTGAGGTTATGGCGAGGTTATGAGTATGGAATTTTGTCTTAAGGACTCTTCCTGGGGGCTTTAGGCATTCACCCTGAAACCTTGCTGAGTGGTCACAGGTTACAATCAGAAGTCACTTTTGATTGCTTCTCAACCACTTGGGCTGTCTCCAAGATGATTGAAAACCAATAGTCAGGGAGCATAAACTCTTGTCAGACCTTTGGGCTAAGCCCCTTGAATTGGACTTAGTACAAAGTTCTCTGTTGGGACCCTGAGATTTGAGTTACATGAAAGACTTTGCTCATAACAACTCTAAGAGGCAGAGAGTATAAGTATTGTTGTATTTGTTTTACATATTTTACATTTGTTTGAGGTCCAGAGAGTTTAGGTGACTTGCCCAGAGTCACACAATGTAAAAATTTCAGAGCCAGAATTTGAGTCCTCATTTCCAGGTAGGGAGAACAATATGAATAAGAACATGGAGGTGAGACTAGGAAGTGGGAATGAGTAAGGCATGTTTGTGTGACAGTGAGGACCTGACTATAGGGATCAAAGAATTACAGATTTTGAACTGTAACAATTGAGGAAACAGGCCAAGAGAAGCTAAGTGACCTTTCTGGGGCCACAGAGGTTATAAGCAGCAGAGGAGGATATGAATCCATGTTCTCTGACTCCAGATCTCTTGTTTTTCCACTGTACCACACCAGAACATGAGTTCTAGGGAGGATGAGAGATAAAATCAGATAGTCCTTTTGGAATTTTCTGGAGGCAGTACCTCTTTCCAGGAAAGAAGCTTCCTTCTTTTGTGTGCCCTTTCACATTTCAGTAGTAGGTGACATTGATCTCTTGCTATCTTCTCCAGTGTCATTGGAACATAGCTGCTGTTACTGCTGTGCATCTACAAAGAACCGGGAAAACATTCCTCTCTCCAGAGAGGTTTTCCAAATCAGTGACAAATCAGTTACTTTACATGTGGTAGAATCTTCCAGGAGGATGCTTGTCCAACCCTTAGAATCCAAAAACAAAAATAAGAAAAAGTATGCTATGCCCTGTGGAGAGTGTACCAACAGTATTTTGTTAATAACTAGCCAATTATCTTGTGAGGACATTTCCCACATGGCTGTGTGCCCTACTTTCCACAGGCATAAGCAAGTGAAAGTTTCATTAACAATGCCCTGTGAAACCCAAGCTCCACTTGGCTGCAAAGGCTGCCTCAGCAGGAGCTGAGAGGGTGTGTGTAAGCTTGTACAAGGACTTGTTAATCAAATTACTGGGTGTTGTGTGTGCATTTCCTAGCCATTGTTTTGAAAAGCTAACTCTGGGAGAACAGAGTGGGTGCAGGGAGGTCACCCTGAGTATGATGTCGCCTTGAGTGCTGAGGTCCTTGAAGGAGGAGCAATTAAAACCTGTAGTGAAACAGAGCTTCTTGATATGCTGAGTTAGAGAAGCCTTGCATTGGAGGGGGAAGGGGAAGGATTAGATGTTTTTCCTTTGGCTAATGACAGGGCTCCAGTCCAGTGGTCTCTGGTTCAGGCATCCAAGGCAGAATCAAGCAGTGAGATCCTAAGGACTCGAGGTTAGAGGCTATCCCTAGGGTCCATGGAGCACCCTCCATTTTAAAGATATCAGTTTCATTTACTTAGCACTTTAGGGTTTGCAAATCAATTTCCTCATGTAACAGTGGCTGTCCTTCTAGGAAACAGGCCTGGAGTTTGGCCTTATCTGGGGTCACATCTGCCCTAGCCCTTTCTAGTGGGCCCCTTGATAAAAGATGTCATTTCTATCTTTAAAATGTTTTCCCCAAAACCTATTTGTACAAAAATATTTATAGCAGCTCTTTTTGTCTTGGCTAAGAATTGGAAATTGAGGGAATGCCCATCAACTGGGGAGTGGCTGAACAAGTTGCTATATATGATTGTAATGGAATATTATTGTATTATAAGAAATAACAAGCAGGATGATTTCAGAAAAACCTGGACACTTATATGAACTGATACAAAGTGAAGGGAGCAGAACCAGGAGAACATTGTACACAGTAACAGCAATGTTGTTCAGTGAAGAACTATGAATGACTTGGCTGTTCTTAGCAATTGATCCAAGATAATCCCAAAGGATTCATGATAAAAAATGCTATCAGCCTTCAGAAAAAGAACTGATGTTATCTGAATAAAGATTGATCCATACTATTTCTCTCTCTCTCTCTCCTTCCTTCCTTCCACCATTTCTTTCTTTTTCCCAGTCTTCTTGCACAAAATGACTACTATGGAAATATTTTACATGATTGCACGTGTATTAACCTATATCAGATTGCTTGCCATATTAGGGAGGGGGAAGAGAAGGAAAGGAGGGATAGAATTTGGAATTCAAAACTTTAAAAAAGCAACAACAAATGTTAAAATTATTTTTACATGTAATTGAGGGAAAAATAAAATATATATACATATATATGCACACATACATACATACACATATACATATACACACATACATGTATGTATGTATGTGTGTACATGTATATATATGTGTATGTGTGTATGTATGTATGTATGTATATTCCTCCACCCCAATAAGTCTGCTTCTCTCCCCTCATACAGCCCACAACCCAAGTTCAGGACCTCATTATCTCTCACCTGGACTATTTCCTTCTATAACTGGTCTTCCTGCCTCAAGTCTCTCCCCATTCCAATCCATCCTCCTCTCAGCTTAACCATGACGTCGCCTTACTTACTGTACTCCAGTAACTTCCTATTACCTCAGGTATCAAATATAAAGTCTTCTGTTTGGTATTTGAAGCTCTTTACAATCTGGCCTCTTCCTACCTTTCCAGTCTTCTTGCCCAGCCTTACTCCCCTCCACACACTCTATGATCCAACTAAGCTAGTGTACTTGGTGTTTCTCATGCATGATATTCTGTGTCTCAGTTCTGTGCCCTGGTGCTGCCTGACCCTCATGCCTGGAATGTTTCTTTACCTTCACCTCCTGGCTTCCTTCAAGATTCACTTTAAATCCCACCTTCTACAGGAGGTCTTTCTTGGCTCCCCTCCTTTGGACCCTTTCCTTCCCATCTTCTGCTTCTTGTGCCTTCCTCCCCATATTACCTTCCAAATATTGAGCATATATTTTGTGTGTACATAGTTATTTGCATGTTGTCTCCCCCATTTGATTGTACATTTTTTTGAGGACTGGGATAATGTTTTTTGGGGATTTGTTTTTATCCCCAATGTTTAACATAGTGCCTATCACATGGTAAGTGCTTAATTCTTGTTAACTGACTGATTGACAATCAGACACTTCTGGTTAGTTCCCTTATGATCACATTTGTCAAGAGAGGATACTATATTGAAAACATTTGGCAAGTGAGTAGGAAGAGCTACTCACTTAGACTTTAAAGGAGAGATCTATTTTCTTGCTCTCTCTTCCCAATTATCAAGTATGTCAGGACTCCTTAGACTCCTCCTCAGACTTCCATTGAAGTGGGTGTAAGGGATCTCATTCTTCTCTCCTCATTCTCTGGCAATAATGGTGACCACCAGAACATAGCATCAAGCACATGTACTGGCCTGGATGGACCTGAGATACAACTTCAATTCCTTGGCTGCCTTTTCTTGTTTTATTTTCTTTTTGTTTTTTTGTTTTTGTTGTTTTTAGGCAATTGGGGTTAAGTGACTTGCCCAGGGTCACACAGCTAGTAAGTGTCAAGTGTTCAGTCTGAGGCCAGATTTGAACTCAGGTCCTCCTGACTTCAGGGCCGGTGCTTTATCCACTGTACCACCTAGCTGCCCCTCTTGGCTGCCTTTTCTGTGGTGAGCAGAGGTGACCAGATATCCTAAGTGTTTCTAGCCTTGGTAGCAATCTCATGAATTTGAGAAATCAGGAGCTCCTGGTTCTGGGTGCTGGTTGTCCAACAGGAGGGGAACTCCAAAACAGAGTAGATAATCACCACCAGGAGAATCACTCAAGCCGTGCCCTAGCTTGACAGACAATTGGAGCCTTAAGTTTCTCAGAAAATACAGATTCAAGGTGAAAGTAAAATGCCTGCTTGCTCAGTAGTCCCACAAAGTCTTTCATGTTTTAAAACGTTAAGTACAGTTAGGTTCCAATTAGTGTGAGTAATGAATATCCTAAAATGGTGACGTGTATTAGAATTCACACTATTTGAAGGTATAATTATGTAAAATATGGTAATTGGTTCCAGCCCATGAGAAATATGGAGTGTGACTCAAATATTGCTTCCACTTCAGGGAATACATGATTCATACAAATCAGGACTTAGATGTATCAACTTCCCCGGAGAGTATAATATGTGATGCATTACTATTTCATGCTGTAAGTATTTATCAGTGCATACTTTTGAGTCTTTTGTGGTAAAGGAACAAATAGATGTCCTATACCTGATGTACTTTGTACATTTAGTACCTTTCCCAAAGGGATTCTGTTAACCTTTTTTGAAGTAGTCACTAGATATGAGCCAAAAAGATTTAAGAGATTTTTCTTTGGGGTTCTGGGAGGGAGGCATAATGAATCAACGAGTTTGAGAAGAATGTAGTCCCCTTGCTTTGGGGGTGAGACTCTCCAGCACCAGAACCTGGTCCAGAGCTGGGGATGCCTTAATGGAAAAGGGTGTCCCTGACCTCAGGGCCGTGGGTCTTTATACTTTCAAGGAATTTGTGAGATTGATAGAACAGATATTATCCATGAACTGGCAGTACACTCAGTTTTGATAGATGGCAGAGTGCTAGAGCTTTCAGTGATGTTAACAACTCTCAATAGTAGTACAGTTTGGTCTGGAGCCCACTGCCATTGAAGGCTCTTCTCTTTCATTGATCTCATTGGCACAGCAGGGATAGAGAAGGTGGTATCTAAGGTGAGTTAATGTATGGTGGCCCACTGAGACCTATAATGGCCAAATTCTTTCAATCCTTCTCCCTTCCACGACTGAAGATTTTGCCCATGGTAGAGAAAATATAAGTAAAATAATAATGGAGTATTCCTGCATTCTCTCCATCATTCCATTCCATTTAACAAACATTTAATTTAAATTTAATTAAGTGCTTATTATAGGCAAAGTGTTGTGCTCAGCATTTTGATATAAAGACAAAAGTAACATTCCCTACTCTTGGAGAGCTTATATTTTACATTGTACATGAGGATGTATATCATATATATAAGAAAGTGTCTCTAAAGTAATACCAAGAAATGGCAACAGGGAGAGAAAACTAATAACTGAGGGGATCAGGAAAAGTGTCATATAGGAGGTGGCACCTGAACTGTTTTTTGTTCTTTTTTGGGGGGGCTAGAAAATGGGGTTAAGTGACTTGCCCAGGGTCACACAGCTAGTAAGTGTTATGTGTCTGAGTTCAGATTTGAACTCAGGTCTTCCTAACTCCAGGGTCAGTGCTCTATCCACTGCGCCACCTAGCTGCTCCCCGAACTGTTTTTTGATGGGACCCAGGGATTCTCCCAAGTTGAAAGGAAGAGACAGTGCACTTCAGTTGTGGGGGATCAATTGGCCATGCAAAAATATAGAGACGGGAAGTAGAATTTCACATGAAAGTAACAGCTAGGAAGCCAATTTGATTGGAGTGGAGAGTATATCAAAGGGGAGTAATGTGAAGGAAAAAAACCTAGCAAGTTGCTTGAGAGTCAGATTTGGAAAGCTTGAAATATCATCTGAGTTTGTCTTTTATCCTAAAGATGATGCAGAAAGCCATTGTAGATGTGTGTGTAGTAGGCTGACATGGGCAAACCTGCATTTTGAGTTTGAGTTTGGGAGCCCTATGAAAAATGATGAAACATTTCATTCAAATTGGGGCTTGGGGTTTTAAATGGTCTTTTCTGCCACTTACCAGCGAATACTTTCAGACAGGCGCCTTTTGTGACAAGCTGGCAGTCACTTCAGAAAATGAAAAACACATGCACAAAACTTAAGCTAATCTCTAAGCAGGAAGAGTCATCAGATTGTGACTCTAGTTCTTTTGACTGAGACTAGTTTAACGGAAAGCAAAAATAATTCGTTAACAAGACAAACCTGGCAGGCATGGGGAGTTTTAGCCTTTTTCTCTTCCTGACAGTGGGAAGGAGGGGGCTTTTTGCTTCCTCTTGCATTGCTCAGTAAAAGAAAAGGCACCTCTTAACCAAAAATAAAATTTCATATACATATGTAAGAAGTACCATTATTGAATTATCAAATTGAGGTAATTCAAGTAGACACATATACACATGACCGTAATGTCCCAATGTCTTAACGATTTAATTTAAACAGGAGAAAGATTTTTGAAACAACCTGCGTGTATGTATGCAGGTATGTATATGTGTGTGTGTATTTGTTTATATGCATATCTCTATATATTTACACAATATAGATATACATGTACATGCAGGAATTTTTTTGGGGGGAGGGGATTGAGTCTCCCTGTCTCACCCAGGGTAGAAGTGTAATGTCCAGTTGCCAGCCCAGTTCCACTATTGATTGGCATGGAAGCTTTAATCTGCTGCATTTTTCCAACCTGGGCAATTCACTCCCCTTTCGGTATGGTGGTGACCCTCTGATATGAAGAATTCACCATACTGGTGCAGAACTTACTGTGGCTGTCCGGTCCCTGCTGTACTCACAGGATCTGCTATCCCGAACTTCTCCAGCAGTACAGACTAGAAATATATGCTGTCATGCCCAGCCCTCAAATATGTATTCTAACAATGATCCCAGTATAGTGAGTTCTTGCTGTTGAAAGTGATTTCATCGGTTACTCCCTGTTAGTGGTTGTTTTAGAAAGGGGAAGATAATTTTTCCCATAGCTAATCATCTTAGGTGGCAGGAAGATTATTGTCTGCTATTCCCTCAATTCAGGGAAGGGAGGGGGAGAGGACTGAAAATTTGTATGAAAGAATGAATAATATAAGACACAATATGTGCTATTCAAAGCAGTTGAGTGGGTCTGGAATATGAAGGAAGTGTGTTATTTTGAGATCAGATCTGATATCAGTTCCTGGGGGAAAAAAATTAACTGAGAGAGCACTTCTTTACTTATTTATAAACTATATGAGGCTTATTTTATGCTTCATATATTGCCAGTTCTACATCCGTGAGATGGATGAGCAGACAAATTTAAAAAAACAAACAAACAAGAGAAAGCAAACCCCATCCTCATCTCATTCACAACTATAAGCAAATTCCTCATTTGATTTTGCCGTGACTACCACATAAGAACCTTTTTTGTCCTTAGTATTCATTGTTGTTGAGTTGTTTCAGTCCTCTCTGACTCTTCATGACCCCGTTTGGGGTTTTCTCGGCAAAGATACTAGAGTGGTTGGCCATTTCTTTTTGTAGCTCATTTTTACAGATGAGAAAACTGACGCAAACAGGGTTAAATGACTGAGGCCAGATGTGAACTCAGGAAGATGAGTCTTCCTGACTCCAAGCCCAACACTCTATCCACTGTACCAGTTTTATTTCGTTCTAAATCCTAGAGTACTTGACATTATTTTAATAATTGCCTGCCCTTGATTTCATCTTCTGCACAAGTCTTTTTTAAAGATGTATGGTGTTTGATGAATTCCCTTTACACTGGTACTACCCTCGCTGGATTACTTCTTCAACTTTCACTAATACTTAAGGGCTGGAGTCCCCAGAAGGTAGGTGATTAAGTTATAGAGGTAACCCTGAGGGACTGGAGTTTCTGAAACTCATGAGTCAAGACCAGGACACTCCTCACTGATTATGCATAAATAATTAACTTTTAGAAAGGGTACTTCCTGGGGCAGCTAGGTGGTGTGGTGAATAGAGCTCTGGGCCTTGGAGTCAGGAAGACCTTAGTTCAAATCCGGCCTCAGACGCTTACTAGCTCTGTGACCCAGGGCAAGTCACTTAACCACAATTGCCTCACCAAAAAGCAAAAAAGAAAAAAAGAAAATAAAAGAAAGGGTACTCACTAAACAGGTATAGCTAGATTGGTTGCTACAAAAATGTTCTCCTGAACCAGGGGTACAGCCTCATCTTAGGTAGAACACAAGGTTCCTGTGCTCAAACACGGAGAACACATGGAGCCAAAGGGTAAACACATAGGTTATTGGAAGTCCTTCTCTCCTTTCCTGGAGTCCTCATTAAGTTCTCCTAGGTTCTAGGTCTCTGGACCTTGAAACCCTGTAGAGTTCTTAGCTTCCAATGATGATGCTGCCAGCAGCTACTGATCCTATGGTTTTGATTGGAATTCCAGATTTTCCAACTTCTCATAATTCACAACTATGAGATTATGAGGTTAATGATGATGGAGGAGGAGAAAAACTCTATCCTCTTCCCCTGTCCCTCCCCGCCCCCAAAAATAGTTCCTTGCAAGGAGGTTTTGCTTGTTTGTTTTTGTTTGTTTGTTTCCCCACTGTTTCAACCTCCATTCAATTGATCGCTGTTGGAACGTCCCATTTTGAACTGGTTTGCTGTGTTATGTATAGACCCAGAGGGGTGTCTGATTCTTTTGGCCAATCTCAAGATGTTACCTGAGTGTCATTTGTCTTCATCCAATGATCAGAGCCCTTTACCCTTCCAAAATTAGTTAAGGACTTGTTCACAACTAGTTTTAAACCTTTGATTCATTGGTTCAATAATGATAATAGTAGCCAGCATTTATATAGGACCTAGCATATGCCAGGCATTGTGCTGAACACTTTACTAATGGCTCATTTTATCCTCACAATAACCCTGTGAGGGTTATTGTTATCTCCGTTATGAAGTTGAAGACTGAGACAAATGGAAGTTTAGTGACTTACACAAGGTGACACAGCTGGTATGTGTATGAGGCTGGATTTAAATTCAGGTTTTCCTGACTCCAGGCTCAGTGATCCATCTACTGTGCCCTCTAGTTGCCTCAATTGTATAGACCTTCTTTGGGAATGGAAACCTCAACTCTTCTGGTATCGCTTCAGTTAAACATTTACTGTCCTCTTGGCAAAGTGCTGGGTATCAAATCCTCTTAAGCTTTTCCAGTATCTTCTCCAGTGTCTTGTACTAAAGAATCTCAAAAAAAAAAAGTCTGTATGGTACATTTCACAATCAGGCAGTTAACATTCTTCCATACTTCCAAATACATTGTGACATAATTTAGCGAAGAAATATCATTTTACAAAGTTTTCATTGGTTATGGAGCTTGCAAAAGGCTTTTCTTAACCCTCAAAATAATGAAGAAAATCAGGCATCCCATTCAGGAGTGAAAGTCACTCTTTTGAAAGGCAGCATATATGTAGGCTCTCTATAGGGATCAGGGACCATCAACTAGAAACCCCAATTCTTCCCTATTCATGTTAGTTTCTTCAGAAAACCTTTCTCATCAATTTAATTCAATTAATCAAACATTTCTTGAACACCTGTTTTGTGTCTAAAGGGCACTGATCAATGGAGTCCTTGATTAATTTGGTGAGTTAGTTAATCAACCGGACTAGAATGCAAGGTATAACGTGTTTGTTGTTTGGAAGGAAAAAGAGGAATCTCCTGGTGGACCTGGGCATGCCACTTACACTTTACTGAAGAAGATACAGGGAACTCAAGATGATTAATTAATTGAAATTTGGGGGGGACAGGCTTTTGCCAGATGAGCTATTCTGTCTACATGGTTTATAGCAGTGAGCTAACAGACCGTACTCAAATACCTCTTTTCTAGCTCTTTCAGGACTCCCCCCTCCCTTTTCAGATATCTAGGGAGCTCAATGGATAGAGCACTAGGCCTGACTTCTGGGCCTGGGGTCAGGAACACCAAAGTTTAAATTCAGCCTTAGACACTTAATGGGGCAAATCACTTCATCTCTATCTCAATTTCCTCAACTGTAAGATAGGATAATAATAGCGTCTACATTCCAGGGTTATTGTGAGGATCAACTGAGGTATTTATAAATAGTACTTATTACAGTGCATGATATAAAGTAAGTTCCTAATAAACATTTTTTTCCTTTCTCCTTTCCTTTCTTCTTTTCCTCTTTCTTCCTTTCCTTTTTTCTCCTTCCTTCCTTCCTTCCTTCCTTCCTTCCTTCCTTCCTTCCTTCCTTCCTTCCTTCCTTCCTTCCTTCCTTCCTTCCTTCCTTCCTTCTGTCCTCTCTTCCTTTTCTTTTACACAGAAGCAAGTGATGGAGATTTGTGGCAGAAATACACGACAGATTGCATATATGTGTCCAGGTGGTCTGAGAGAGGAATTCCTCCACCTCATCTTCCTGGTTGACTTCAACCTTTCTGTTTCATTTTCAGAACATAGGTTAGATATATTAGTCCCTGAGAATATACTTCTGTAGCCCACAACGTGGCAGAAGCCGGGGTACTGATAAATTTCCTACAGATGCAGGTGGCAGAGGCAGAGATGTGCTTACATATGGCCTTAGAAGAGAGATCCTGACTAGATTCTTCCAGTCTTGGGATTTGCCTGAAAGTTAACACCAAGTTCAAGAGTTCAGATGTTAGATTTTTTTAAAGAAAAAAGATGATTTCCTGATTCCTGATTCTCCTTGGAGAAAGTTTCTATGGAGCAGCATCCTGTTTGGAATGTAAACCCAGTGAGTTATTTAAACAGCATAAGTCCAATGAGAAGAAGAATGCTTTTTGAATAGCCCCCAGAATGTGTGTACATTACAGGGAAAGGCCAAGCCACAAGAAGGCACAGGGAGTCTTGGAGGGATGATTCATGATCCTGTGAGAGAGAGGGATTCACTGGAATGTTAGGGACTTACCCTTCTGTCAGCTCCAAGTTGTTTCCTTCCAGGAGCAGTTGAGTGTTTTAACCATTTATATAATTTGTAAGTGAGCTCCCGCCGGCTCTTTGTGTAATTTGCATGATCTATGGAGGGAGGAAAAGGCTGCTCTGACCCTGATGTACAATTGGTTCTTTGAATACTTGTACAGGAGCTGGTGGGAGAACCCTTTTGGGGGAAACTTCAACATGAGCTATATTATGTTAGGAGATTTTCCTAGGGCAACCACAGGTGGATGCAAAGGGCCAAAAGGAAATAATGATCCTCTTGAGATCAGCCTCCAAGGTCAGATCTGGTTCATGTGATCCTCAAGCCTTGAAAGCCTCTGGACCACGGTTCACCGGTTTACTGGTGCAGAGTACTAACACAAAAATAATTAGGTTTTGTGTCTCCAGAGTGTCATTCCTGAGAGCTTTTCCTCTCTTTCAGGGTTAACTTCTACATACAATTCAATTTAGTTTGAATCCAAAGCATTTATTAAGCACCTACTATGTGCTAGGAAATATTATAGACCCTAGGAATGCAAAGACAAAAGTAAAATATTCCCTTGTACTCATGGAGCTTACATTTTAATAGGGGAAACAACAGGTATACAGATAAGTGATTTGCTTAAGGCCGTATGAGTAGGAAGTATTTGGTGGCACTCAGGTTCTCTAACTTCAGAGTCAATGGTCTTTCCACTATGCCACACAGAACCAAATCTTATAAATTTTGGCCTTTTCTCTATAAAAGAAACCACAAAATCTTAGCTTTAGAGCTGGAATGCCTTCAAAGCACATAGAAACATAGGGAAGCATGATGAAAAAATATGTTAGAAAATATGAGTCAGGAGTATGGAACCAATGAGGCCAAGGATCTATGCTCACACTTATAGATTGTTAATACTTTCTCCAAGAAGAAAGTCAGTAGGTGCTGGATATGATGAGTACTGAAAAACATCAAGAAAATGAAATTGAGTATATCTTAAGAGACAAGAAATGACTGTTTAATAACGTAGAGATTATCTGTCTGTATGTAGACATACCATAACTTTTTCATGCAAAGAACAAAATTTGTATGAAATTAGAAAAAAGAATAAAACTGAGAAGGAAATTTGGTATGGAAATGAGGCAACTCTAGCCTGACCTACTTAAATTAATTATTTTATGGCAAATAGATAAAAGAACAAACATTGATACAGACTATCACTATTCCATAAGAAAGTTTAACAGATGTAAATCAGTCTTTATCACAAGAAGACTTAAGGAGTTTAGGGACCACCTTGCCCAGAAAACACTTGCTATCCTTCCGAAGTGGAGAAATATGATGTTTAAGGACAACACTAATTTAAAAATATAAGCAATCTTCTGGAGTAAGATTATGGAAAATGATGAGCAATATTACTTTGTAAAACAATGACACATCATAGACAGAAAAATAAGTTTAAATAAAACCTATTATGCCAATACCACTTAAAGATGAAGCTGAAAGGAAGACAACAAATGAACAAAGAATGGAAAAATTTTGTCTGTTATAACAAGCTATACTCTCCATTAATATCAACAGAACCACCACATTTGGATTCTGACCTCACAGTCCCCAGTCTCAGATCTGTTGGAGTATGAGAGTAGTCTTCTCTAGATGCTACATGACTGTGAAGCATGAGATACCAGAGTTTCCAAAAACCTGAAGTTACAGATTACCCAAAGGGTAATGGTGGACTGCAGCATATTAACAATTAAGAATTTTTCAGAAGAAGCTGGCACATTATCATAAAAGTATCTAACCAGAAATGAAAAGCCATGTAATAAGGGCAAGGATTAGCCAATGGACAGTCATGTAGTCCTTTGGCACCCATATAGTATGAAGCAGGTCTAGAGGAAGGTCAGTCAGTAAGTTGAAAAACATTAAGTGCCTACAATATGCCAGGCACTGTGCTAAGTGTTGGGGATATGAAGAAAGGCAAAAGATGGTACTGCTCTCAGAGATCTTAGTTTAATGGGGTATACAATATGCAGATAACTAAATACAAACTATACATATAGGATAAATTAGAAATAATCACGGAAGGAAGGAACAAGAATTAAGGGGGATGGAGAAAGGCTCCTTGTAGAAGATGAGAATTTTAGCTGGGACTTGAAGGAAGCCAGGGAAGTCAGGAGGGAGCGTATTCGAGGCAAGGGGGACAGACAATGAAATTCCTCCAAGTTAGGAGATGTCATGAAGGTGAGGAAGATCTAGGAACAGTTAGAGGAACAGCAAGAAGCCACTGAAACGGGATCACAGAGCACATGGAAGGGTATAAGAACACCTCAAAGGTGGGAAGGGGGAATCTAGGCTGTGAAGGGGTTTGAATGACAGAATTTTACATTTGATGCTGAAGATAGTAGGGAGTTATTGGAGATTATTGAGTCGGGGAAAAGGGTAACATGGTTGATCCTGTGCTTTAGGAAAATCACTTTAGTGGCTAAGTGGAAGATGGACTGGCGTGGGGGAGAGACTTTTGAGAGGGAGACCAACCAGCAGTTGAAATGGTCCAATGTGAGGTGATGAAGGACTGTACCAAGATGGTGGCAGTGTGAACATGATGTATGGATGATCTATGGAGAATTTATGGGAGGACTAGACAAGATGTGCACAAGATGAGATATGTCATAACTTTCTTTGTTGGAGGGAGTACTCACACCAATGAGATCAAATATTTGTTGAAGACCATCCACCTTGAACAGGAGTCAGATCTTCCTCTTTTTTTTTTTTAACACCATAGCTAAAAAATCCCATTTGTTCTTAGCATTCACTGCCAACCTCAGCTTATCCTGGTACCTTTTCCCACTAGTCTAAATTTCTTACAGCTATTTCATTTTAAAAATATCTCCAAGGTAGTTATATTCCTTTGTATTTGCATCTCTTCAGACTTTGGTGGTGCCATGTTTTGCTGCCTCTCCAGGCTCATGCCACCTCTCATTCACCAGTCACTTCTCCTTTATTGACCAGAATCAAGTCAATAATGTCTGTGTCCTTCATACTTTCTCCACATTCCCAAATACAAAATTTTAAAGCAAGACAAAATAAGACAAGGTTTGGTCAACTGCTGTTTTAACAGTGAAGGAGTCCTAGCAGATGATCTCTGTAGTCTTTTCAATTTCTGAATTAATCATGGATTAAATTGAAGCTCTAAATATTATAATCTATGATTATATGCTTAGGTTAGTTCTAAAGACTGAATAGTCCTGTGATCTCTTGCTTTCAGGCCAGCTTTGTGATAATGACCTGTTGCAGCATCCAAACAAAATACCACTCACTCTCTGTTCTCCTTCGGTGTGTGCAAGTAGGATTTTTTTCTAAGAAGTCATGATGATAAGTCTGATTCAGCTTAAGTATCCTCTGATTGGGTTAAAGTTGAGACATTAAAGTTAGAGAAGGAAATCACATAGAGTCCTTTGCAGTGGGCATGCCTGGTGGTAGGGAGAGTTAAATGACTTCTATGTCAAAGTGGGATTGAGCTTGGCTGGGTAGTAGGGTTAAGGAAGTCATGGAACATAAAGAAAAACATTATAGAGAGACAAAGAGGAGAAGAAGCAGTAATCCAGCCTTACATTTCATCAAGTTATGCTATAGAAGTAATAGAGGCTTAGGATAAGTTACATATTTTAAAAACTGAAAGGGTGTCAGACTCGTCAGTATGGAAAGTAATAAAACCATAAAAGAGAATATGAGAGAAGTCTGTTTATGGACAGCTTTTATTTAGTTTATGAGGTTAAGTTTATTTTAGTTTTTAAGCTTTTTAAAAAAGACATGTAGAAACAGCAAAAGCTGTTTCTGGAATTAAATATTACCCAAGAGATGACATTATGTGGCCAGGAGGGAAAAAAACCCACCATAGACCTAGAAAGCTTCTGACTTTTGATGAAAAGCATTCTATGCCAAATAAAAGTGCAGAAGACTAAAAAACATTGAGAAGGGAAGAAATCTGTGTTATCATGCATTTCTTTGTCTTCATGAAAGAAATGCTTATTATAACACGTTTATATATTATATTATATATATTTTAAAGCATTTATAAAGCAAAAAAATAAACATTTATTACATGCCTATTATGTGCCAGGCTTTGTGCTAAGTGCTAGAGATACAAAGAAAGGCATAAGACAGTCCCTGCCTTCAAGGAGCTCACAATCTAATGGGGAAAGATAAACCATTGAAAGAAGCAGAAGTGGGGGAGGGGGTGTTGGTCAGAGTTACCTGGTGAAGGAGCATGATGAAATCCTGAAGCTAGGGATTATCTGAAGAAGTGAAAGTTTCATTTGATTTCATCTTACAGAATGATGAGTTTCTGGAAATCGAAGTCCAGGAAAGTAGGCAAGTGCAAATAGTGCAAAGTGCAAGTGCAAATAGAGTATTAGGAATGTTAGAGGGTCTGTCCTTTTGAATTATAGCTTTGATACTTCTGTCCCACACAATATTATAAATGTCTAAAACCAGTACTTGTTTTATTAATTTGCAGAAAATCTAAGGCAACTGTCATAGAAACATGGACCCTTAGAGTTTGAGTGGTCCTAAATACTTAGAGCTAGAATGAACCTGAGACATCACCTAGTCTAGTGACTTTTCAGATGGGGAAACCAAGGCCCAAAGAGACCAAATGACCTATCCAAAGGTCACACAAATAGTTAGTGGTGAAGTGGGAAGACTTGCGTCTTCTGACTCTTAATCTAAGGCTCTTTTAGCTAAACTCTGTGCCCTGTGAAAGAAGGTAGGTATGCAGGGAACCACTTGCCCAGGGAAACATGGGAAAGAGCTAGTACAAGGGGAAAGAATATTGACTTGAGTCAAAAGTTCAAATCCTTCCTGACCCTTGTGACTTTGGTCAAGTCACTTAACCTCTCTGGGCCTCAGTTTTCTTATATGTGAAATGAGGGGGTTGAACTAAATGATCTCTGAGGTGTCTTTCAGTTCTACATCTATGAAACTGTGTCACACAGAACAATATACCTCACTTATAGGTCATTCTGTAGCCCAGTACATAACTTTTTTTCCATATTTTAAAATATTATCACAACTCTAGGATAATCCAGGGGTCTATTTGCATATTTCCTTACTAATTATTAAAATCTCGGTATATTGTAGTTAATCAACTATGCTCAGAGCCCCCACCAGTTTATTGAATAGTATTTAACCTTCTTTCCAAATAGTAATTACTTATATTTTTCTCTGTTTTAAATCCCTTAATCCCAAAAACCCTTTTAGGATTAAATATTAAAATTACTGAATTTATGATTTATTAACAATTTTATCAATAATAAAATGAAGTAATAGTTAATTGTTTACAATATTCAAGCTGTGAAAAAAAAAATCACAACCACTAACCTTGAACCTTCATTGTAATGGCAGATTATTTCTTCTCACTTCTGAGAACTCATTTATTCCAAAACAACTAGTTAAAGATAACACATTTTCTTTTTAAGAATTCTCATCATCCCCTTTGCAAGTATAATGGGGCCTTTGGAGCATTCCCAGTTCATCTACCATGGAGGCAACACAAAAGGGTCTTGCCTAGGCATGTCCAGATCTCCTAAAATGGAGGCACTGTTCATCCCCTACCATGTGGGTGGAACAGATGGCATCTTTAAAACTGGTAAGAGTGAGGCGGTTGCTTTCTTTCTACTGGTCTTTTTCTGGCTCAAGCTTTTTCCTAAATACTTTTTCCTTTGGCATCCTGAGGGTGAAGATCACAGTTGGTCCCCTATAGCAAGGATTCCATGAACTGAATTGGTGAGAGGGAAAGGGCTTCCTTCCCCTATTTTCCTCTTTTATCCTAGCTCCAAGAAATGGGCTTGGGGGTGTTTGTTTCCATGATGTCTTTTTGTCCTCAGTTTTAGGCGCTGGTGGTAATCTCCACTGAACCCTGGAGTTCTTGCGGTGACATTGGAGCTAGGATTCTAGGTGGGATGGTGCAGCCAGCCAGCCTGACAGTGAAGCCCTTTGAAGCCAGGGTACCTGGGACTATAGCTGGGGGAAGTGTTCAGATTTAGAACTGGGACCATGGCCTAAACCGTGAATCTAACCCCCTTCCTGTCTCCAAGAGTGTGAGGTGGTGCAAAACAGGTTGTGGGATTTTGTTCCCTATGATGGGGGGTAAGTTTGTATATTTGTCATTTTATCTTTTGAAGTAAATATTCCTTTGCTGAAGCTAATCTATTGGGGGTTAAATGGAACTGGGGTGCAGAGGACCACCCTATACTTGTGTGGGGGCTGAAGTTGATGATCTGCCGTAGACACCACCCCTACCCCAGTCACTTTAAGAGTGTGGGAGAACCCTGGGGACAGAGCAAAATGTGACACACCTGTCCTTCAGGCAGTAGGTGCCCAGTAGTCTGTGTTAACATGTGGGGTCTTGTCTGGGATAAAATAGGGCTTTTCACTTTTGTGGGAATTCTTGGAAAGAATCTCTGCCTGGGACTTTTGATTTTTGGTATACCCTAGACTCTACGATTCTAAAGAAATTTGGCAAAAAACAGGTCAAAAACTTGCCTTGGGCTTGGATCTAATGTACCTGGCTTCGGAGGGCTTTCCTCCCTACTGGGATCCTGGATTCAAAGTCACCATGGCTCAAAATCCAGGGTCCAGTACAGATCAGTGCCACCATGTAAAACAGAGGACAAACAGGATAGCACAGAAACGAATACTCCCAGTCCTGTTTTTCTATCCCTTTCTTTGGCAGCAGAGGAAGGAAGTCCTTCCCCATTACCAGTTCAGTTCATGGCTCCTATGCTATGGGTAAACTTTGATCTTTGCTCCCTGGATGAGTTTAGGAAAAAACAGATCCAAAAAGGGACGGGCAGAAAGAGAAAGAGACCATTTCAGTCTTGTTAGTGTTAAAAATGCTGCCTGCAGTTATGCAGCCAGTCAAAGGAGGCTATAGACTTACCCACAGGGTGGGAATACAGAACGTGTCCACCCGAGATCTAGGCATTCCCAGGCAAGCCCTGTTAAGATAAGGCAAACTGAGCACACTCCAATGTCCCTGACACACAAGATAAAAGGTAAAACAGTACCATCAAGAAAGAAAGGTTTTCCACCCTTCTTCCCCCTCTGTCTTCTACTTATCTCCAGCAACAAAAGGGAGAAAAGTCTCTTCATTTTCTTTCAAGCCATCACTATTGCAGGGGTTCTTAATCTGTTTTTTTCACGGAAACTTTTGTCAGTCTGGTAAAGCCTATGGACCGCTTTTTAGAATAATGTTTTTAAATGAATTAAATAAAATATATAAGATTGCACAGGAAACTGATCATATTGAAATACAGTCTGTAGACAAGACTTCAGTTGTGAGGGATCTAGTAATCTAATAACTATAGTAATTTTGAAGTATTGATGAATATAAACATTATTTGAGGTATGATGACTGTAATGTGAACTGTTAACTCCTAGCTTATATGCTTTTAAGAGACAGGAACTGTTCTTTTAGTGTCTATGGAGAGGCTTTGAAATAGGTGATAGAATCCTGTGAATGGGAAACAAACAGAACCCAGGTCCTTTGACCCTCAGATGAGAAGATTGTTTATCTAGCCAGATACACTTCCTTCTGCTCCTCTCCCCTCCCCTTTCTTTTCTTGGCAAAGATACTGGAATGGTTTGCCATTTCCTTCTCCAGTTCATTTTAGAGATGAAGAACTGAGGTAAACAAACTTAAGTGACTTGCCCAGGGTTACACAGCTAGTGTCTGAGGCCAAATTTGAATTCAGGTCCTAATATCAGAGCCAGTGCTCTATCCACTGTGCCACCTAGCTGCCCCCCACCCCACCCCGCTCTATTATATTGTAAACTCCTTAAGAGCAGAGCCAGTGTTTTATGTGTCTTTGTACCTCTTAGGCTTTAATAGATGCTTGCTTAATTAATGAATAAATGAATTATACTTGGTCATTACACAAAGTCGTCACTGTTTTCTTGTAATCCTTATCTTTTCTCCACTTCTCAACCTCTTTAAACCCCAGGATACCTAATTATCTTTAGGGTAAGACCAACCCTATTGGGAAAAGTTTCCCTTTAGTTGGCTTTTATGAAAGGCTGCAGCCGTTGTGGCCTTGATTCTGGGAAATAACATTTGACTCATTTTTTTCTGCTAGGAAATAAAATTTGTGATGAAAAAGCCAGTCTCCAGACCCTCACCTCACTCCACCACCTAAATCCACCTCCTGCTAGGAGCAGAGGCCAACAAGGGAATGCCACTCTCAACATAATAGCTTGGTAGCATTTTGAGAATATCAATTGTACTGAATGCTTTCTGGGCTTAGATCCTGGGCTTTCAGAGACTGACTCCCCCCCCCCCCCTTATGTATTACTTATACAGTATTATCTACCAAAGTCCTACCATGATGCTGCATAGTGGCAAGATGCTAACACTGAGGCTGTGCCAGTGGAAATCAGCTCAAGCTTCTGGCAGGCCCAACTAAGTTGAAAAGACATTTGGAGTTTGAACCAAGGGTTAGAGTTCTCTCAAGACCATCTAGTTAAATGCAGAAGGGCTCGGCATCAGAAGGTTGGCCATCATTTGATGATTTGGCTGGGGTCAGGGTAGAGGTGTACAGCAATTCATAAAACGATCTCCTAAGCTATGCAGAGGTTGCTACTTGCTCAGTGAAGTGATGCTATTATGAATGATAGGATCATAGCTTTAGAGTTGGGAGGGTCCTTGAAAAAGAAGAAATTGAGGCTCAGGGTTGAAAAATGACCTTTTGAAGCACTGAAGTATTATTGTTTTGAGCTAATATTTGTAAAGCATTTTGCAAACTTTAAAGTGCTATAAAATACTATTATTGTTGTTGTTATCATTTGTCTGCATGTCTTATCACTCTTATTAGAATACAAGCTCCTTGAGTGTAGACATTGCATCTAATTCATTTTTGTCTCCTTATAAAACCCAAAGGAGAAGAATCATTTCAGTCATATCAGTCAAGAACCATATTGATCCACGGCCTTATGTGTGGGGACTGTTAACCTTATTTCACCCTCACAACCACTGTATAAGGCAGAGTAGGTATTAATATCCTCATTGTGTTGTTTGTCCTTCATTCTTGGAGAGGACCAATGGCATCGTGGGGTAATGTCTTGGCTCGTGAATGAGTTGGATTTAAGTGAGGCAGAGTTGCACAAAGTCTTCTACCTCACTCTCTCTTCCTGAGTCATCCAAGTTTAGTGGCAGGACAAAAGTCAAGACGACTAATGATAGGCTGGGATGCAGTGGATGACCTTGGTTCTTTGATTTCTGGCCAAGGTCTAAGTGCTATACAGCACCTGCTCAGCCTTCGTGGATGTTGGAACAAATTGTTCTCCTCTGCCCATTATGCTGGGGGAAGTCTTCACATACTTGGGGTAGATATCCCCATCCTCATTTTACAGATAGGGGCACTAAGCCTCAGAGAGCTTTCTGACTTGCCCATAGTCATACAGATATTTAATGGAAAAGTCACTTGACTCCTCTGGCTCCAAGTCTTGTATTGATTCCATTACATTTTACTTAAAGAGAGCACCTTGGTCTCCCTTGGAGACCAGTTGCAGCAGGTGTTCTTAACCTGGGATCCAATGATTCCTAAGGGGTCCATGTATAAATTTTAGGGAGCCCATGAGAGCCCATGAACTTGGATGGGAAAAAGCCATATCTTTATTTCAATATAATTGGTTTCTTTTGTAATGTTACACAATCTCCACTGCATCCTCACTGCTGCTAGGCAATCCTATTATACTTTCCTTATAATCTTACTCTCCACAGCTGTTCTTCAAACTTTTTCATCCCTCTTCAAACCACACATGGCTCTCCCTCTCCCTCCCTTCTCAACTGAGAATCACATTCCATATTTTATAGCAAAAATTGAGGCCATTTATCATGAATTCCCTCCTCTCCCCTCTTCCTCATTCCAAATCATTCATATGTCCTCTTCCACTCTTTCCTCCTTCACCCCTGTCTCATGTGATGATGTGGCCTTATTGTTTACTAAGGCTAATCCCTCTACCTGTTCTAGTAATCCCATTCCATCCCGTCTTCACCAATAGGTTGCCACCTCTTTCATTCCCATTCTCTCACTTGTCTCAGTCTCTCTCTGTCTTCTAACTCCTTTCCTACTACCTACAAAAATGTTCATGTTTCCTTTATCCTCAAAAACCCTTCACTTGATCCTCCTATCCCGTTAACTATCTCTTCTGCCCTTTGTGGCTAAACTCCTTGAAAAGGCCCTCTACAATAGATATCTCCATTTTCTTCTCACTTTCTTCTTAATCCCTTAAAATCCAGCTTCCAACCTCAGCATTTTGCTCTTTCCAAAGTTACCAATTATCTCTTCATTGCCAAATCCAATGGCCTTTTCTGAATCCTCATTCTTCTCAACCTCTCTGCAGCCTTTGACATTGTGGATCATCTCTCCTCCTTAATGTTCTCTTCTGTCTAGGTTTTTGGGACACCACTCTCCAGGTTGTCCTCATATCTAATCTCACTGCTTCTTCTCTGCCTCTTTTGCTGAATCCTCTTCCTAGATCACATCTCAGGATTCTGCCCTGGGCCCTCTTCTCTTCTCCTCCTACATTACTTCACTTGATGATTTCATCAGTATCTGTTAATACACTGTGGCTATGCTTATGATTCTCAAATCTACCTATCATGCCCTAACCTCTCTTCTGATCTCCAATCTTGAATCTCCAGCTGCCTCCCAGTCATCTTGGACTGGATATGCACTAGACATCTTAAACTCAACATGTTGAAAATGGAACTCATTATCTTTCCCCCTAAACTCTGGAGGGCAACACTATCTTCCCAACCCTTCAGGCTCACAGGTGTCATCTTCAGCTCCTAGCTCTCTCTTCCCCTCTCCCCCCATATCTAATCTGTTGCCAAGACCTGTCCCTTTTACCTTCATAACATCTCTTGAATATGCCCCTTTCTCTCCTCTGATGCTGCCACCACTTTGGTTTAGGCTTTTATCATCTCATGCCTAGCCTATTGCAATAGCCTCCTGGTGGGTCTGCCTGCCTGAAGTCTCTCCCCACTCCAATCCATTCTCTGTTTAGCCACCATAGTGATTTTCCCAGAGTGCAAATCCAAGTATGTCACCCTCCTTCATAATCCAATGGTTCCCCATCACCTCCAGATCCTCTATTTGTGTTCAAAACCCATCATAACCTAGCCCCTTTATCTTTCTAATCTTCTTGTACCTTACACCCTGACACATATTCTTCTTCCATCCGATGACACTGGCTTCCTTGCTGTTCCACAAATAAGACATCCTATCTCTCGTCTCTGGGCATTTTCTCTGTCTCCCATGTCTGGAATACTCTCTCTCCTCCCCTTCATCTACTGCTTTCCCTGGCTTTAAGTTCCAACTAAAATTTCACCTTTTACAGGAAGGGTTTCCCAATTCCTCTTAATTCTACTTTCTCCCCTCATAATTATTTCCCATTTATTCTTTATATAGTGTGTTTATACATATGTTTGCTTCTTGTTTCTTCCATTAGACTGTGAGTTCCTTAAGGTCAGGGACTAACTTTTGTTTCTTTTTCTGTATCCAGCGCTTAGCCTGGCACATAGTAGGAGCTTAATGAATGTTCATCCACTATTTTATTATTCATTTAAAAGCATTATTTTGACTAAGGGTCCACAGGCTTCACTAGACTGCTAAAGCAGTCCATGACCAAAAAAAAAAAAATTAAAAATCCTTGAACTAAAGGATGTTCACAAACTTACAATGGATTCCACGTCACAGTTTACTTGACTTTGCTGGGATTGTGTGTGTGTGTGTGTGTGTGTGTGTGTGTGTGTTGAGTTTATGTTCTGAAGGCCAAACATGATGGGTAAGAGAGCATCTTGAGCTTTTAAGCTAGGATACTGATTTTCTTGGTTGGAAAAAGACATGCAGAATTCTTTACTAGAAATTAACATTGAAAAATCAGCTAGTTGTTAAATGAATACATAGACCTGGATCAGTTTCTGTGTGGGGAGACACAAAAGAAGGTAAAGATAATCCTCCCCCCTTATTTGCCTTAGAAATTTGTGATTGTAATGGAGACACAGAACACATATTAACACATAGACAATAACATAAATAGCACAATGCCACAGGCCAAAATCTAGTTGTTATTTAGTTACCTTTTGCCCGTTTCCTGATTTCCTTAAGGCCTGGCTTAGTTATTTTTTAGAGTAGGAGGTATAGGCCCAGAGTGGTTTGCCTGGTTAAGACTATAAAAACTTAGCTTCTCCTCCCAGCTCCAACCCTAAATTGCTATGTGATCTTAGTTTCCACTTCCGTAAAATGGGAGTCAGTTATCCCTGAAAGGATGGTGGTGAGTAGATAGTACTTTTTGGAGTTAAGAAACATGAATTAGAGTCCTGTCTCTAATACTCGTTTCCTGTGTGACTATGGGAAAATCACCTAACTTCTCTGGAGCTCAGTTTTCTTATTTGTAAAATGTGGATTACTGCAGGTACTGCTCACTTTCCCAGGGTTATTGTGAAGAAATGTTCTAACCCTACGTAAATGGGATTTGTTGGTATTGGTTCAGTTCTGAGATCAAGCTCTGGTGGAGAGGGCTCTGAATTTTAGTCAAAGGACCAGGGCTTTGGATTCTGCCTCCATCACTTAGTAGCTACTCTGCCTGTGGGAAGTCACTTCCTTTCCTCTGGGCTTACTTTCCTCACCTGTAAAGTGATGTCTCATCTAACTCTGTTTTTAATCAGATTATCCCCCACATGCCTTCTCATTCCTCTCCTGGATGGTGGTCTCACAGACATCAGCAGCGTGTTTGCAAAGAACTTGTTCATGCTGGGTCCAAAACAGATGTTTTTGTTTTTTAATGTTTCTAACTATTGCAGTGATTTTTCTCCTTTAATATGGAATGTACCTAATTAATGATTCAGCATCATGCTAGGGCTATGTTCTCTTTGATGTGTTCATCAGCATCCACTAAGAAATATTGAAAGCTAATCATAACAAGACTTAGCTCTTATAAAATGCCTTTTATCTTCAAAGTGGTTTACAAATCACTAATTATTGCTGGAATTCAGGCAGTAATCACATCAGGACCTCTAAGTGTTATATCAAGGTCATTTAACATGAAACTAGATATATTAGGGTAGAGTATGTAGCTGCCTTCTACCTCTCTAAGGACTAACTGAAGAAAACTTGACCTAATTCACAAGAGGAAGGATTTAGGTTGAATTGATTATGTAAAAAAAAAAACTGCATGTTGACAAGACTGAAATTTTCTCGCTCTCCTTCCCCAGGGAACTAGAAGGGCCCTAGAGAAACCTGACAAGTTTCAGGTTCAGCCCTTTCTCGAAGCTGATTGGGCGCATCCTCCCCTCAGGCTGCAAACCACTGCCCTCACTCAATTATATAAAATGTTTGAATTAGAAGGCATTTCTAGTAGCTAGCGACAGCTAGCTCAGTGGAGAGATAGAGCACTGGGCCTGGAGTCACGATGACCTGGGTTCAAATATAGCTTCAGATACTTCCTAGCTTATGACCCTAAGCAAATCACTTAACTTCTGTTTGCCTTAGTTTCCTCAACTATTAAATGGGGATAAGTAATAGCGTGTACATACCAGGGTTGTTGTGAGGATCAAATGAGATAATACTTGTAAAAAACCCTCAGCATAGTACGTGACACACAGTAGGTGCTATATAAATGCTTATTTCCTCCTCTTCCCTTTCTTAGGCTCTATATGGAATGAGGAAGGAACTGGATTCAAAATCCTGCTTTTGTCTTGTCAGTGTAATAGTGAGTCAATTAATTTCTCTCATCCTTACTTAGCTTCTTTATCTGTAAAAGGGAGGTAATAACGTGGAGCCTTCTTATTTTGCAGGTGAGGAAACTGAACCTGATCTAGAAGTAATGACTTGGCTAAGGTCACAGAGCTAGGCAGGAGCAGATTTGGGATTCAAAATCAGGCCAAGATAACCATGTTTAAGTGTGTGTAGGGGTGGGGTGGAGGTGGGGATAGTTAATGGGGCTAGGGAGAGGTAGAGGCCATATCTGTTTGAGTTCTGTTGCTAGATAAAAACTTCTTACCAGGAAACAAAGATATCATCCCCTCCCTGCCCCTCCTCTCCATCTCACCTCACCCACAAAAAAAATAGTCCCTTTGGTAAATTGGTAAAGAAGCTTATATCTTAGGGGTGGGGTGGGGGAAATGTCAGAGAGTGACATCTGAATAGGAAGAAACTGAGGACCAGGAACTTCTCCAAAGTCAAATGGAAACAGAAGAGGTTATTATCTCATATAACAGAAAAGGGGAGCTTAGCTCTGGAACTGACAAAGGCTATTTTTTCCCTTGAAGTAAAGGAGCAAAGTTACCAATGATCTCCTCATTGACAAATCTAATGGCCATTCCTCATCCTTCTTGGCTTCTCTGTACCATTTGATACCATTAACTCTCTTCTCTTGGAAATTTTTTCCACTCCGGATTTTAGGGCACTGTTCTCTCTCTTGGTTCTCCTCAACCTGTACAACTATTCCTTCTCAGTCTGTTTTGGATTTTAATCAATGTCATGCCTGCCGACTATAGTTTCCCCTAAGTTACTATCCTAGGCCTTCTCATTTCTCTCTATACCTTCTCATTTGGCAATCTCATCAGCTCCCAAGGCTTCCATTATCATCTCAATGCAGACGACTCCCAACTCTGTATATCCAGCCCTAGTCTCTCTCCTGAGTGACAGTCATACATCACCAACTATCTTTTGGGAATCTCAAACTCTATGTCTTGTAGGCATCTCAGACTGAACATGTACAAAATGGAAATTTTTTCCTCTCAAACTCACTCCCTTTCAAAGTTCTCTATCAGTATTGAAGAGATGACCATCCTTTCGGTCACTTGGGTTTGCAGCCGTAGTGGATGGGCAGCCCTAAATTTCAAACCCCCTGTAACATAAGCCAGCTCACTTAGCCCCCTAACTCTTCTAGGTTTTTAGGGAATAACATAGGGGTCATCACACTCCATCTACTGCAGGGAAGAATTCTCATTTTAGTTTGATGTATGTCCTGATGCTCCTAACTATAAGGTCAGGTTTTGTAATGGAAAATACTGTGAGCCAGGTACCAAATTACTTGAGAAAGGAGGGAAAAATCTGCCCAGGAAGTGGTGGATAACTGTTACCAGGTTCTAAATAGGGTCATATATCTAGAATGAACCTTCCAGGAGAAAAAATTGGTAATGGAAAGAGTCTGGCAGTGACAGTAAGGAGCAAGAAGTGTGTCTATTCCCATCCCAGTGTATGTATGGAAAGAGGGAGGTGAGGAAGAGTATGAGAACTGGAACATTCAGTATTGGAGGTGAATGGCCAGATTCTGAGATGACAAGAAGATTGAAGGAAAGAAGATGAGGTCTAATATAAAGGGTAGTTTTTAAACAGTAGAATAAGGGTTCCAAAGAGCATAATGGAAGGGAAAAGTGGAGATAAATAGGGTCGGGAGGGATGGGATGAAGTGAGTGAGAATGAGTGAGTGAGGAGTGATGATAAAGGAATAGAGTATTAACTTCCTTAACTTCCCAGGTAGTTTTGCACTATGAATTAGAGAGTGAGAGGAAAGAATTTGCTAGTCATGGGACAATAGATTGTGATACACATCCTCAGTAAGCTTGTGGCTACATCCCAGGCCCCAACTGGATTTTGATTTTATTTCCTCCCCCTGGAGGGAGGTTGGGAATCTAGACATAGGCTAGTCTAGATGGCTGGATAGCGAGATGGTTCATCCGAGGTCCCTCGTTGATTTTGAAGGGCTGAGACATGCTTGATTTATAGATCCATTTTAATAAGTAAATGCTTTTCTGGGCCCTGAGGTGTGATGTTGGTTTGGTTTTTACCAGTCGAGTGCAGAGGCTTTGGGCCTGGTGATGAGGAGATAGTCTAGGTGGCAGGGATGATGAGAGTCAGGGCAAAGAAACAAAAGGCTGCTTTGCAGTAGATTAGCATGGAAGGAGGCTTGAGACCTACTGTTGGGTGTTAGAATATCCCCTCAGAGTGGACAACACAGACTAATTTAGCTGGTGGGATTTCAGAGCAGCAGTCCCTGGACTGGCCCTATCAGGATGGCTAGTGGGCTGCTTTATTGTGAGTTGCTGCAGGCTGATGGGTGGACCACTTCACAATGTTTTACTTTAAAAGAATCTAGGTTTGCAGGAATTATTTAGAAAACTGCAAAATCTTAGAAATGTGTGAGAATATACTATCCATCTGTTTGGAATGGCTTTGTGAAGGGGCTAGGAGACAGTAGGGCAGCCTGTAGTCTCCTACATCTATATCTCTGGAGGAACTTTCTGCTCTAAAGAGTCTCTGATACCTTAATTCTCATCTTTATTCAGTTGTATCTGACTCTTCCTGATCCCATATTTGGATTTCTTGGTGAAGACACTGCAATAGTTTGCCATTTCCTTCTCCAGCTCTTTTTACAGATGAGGAAAGCAAGGCCAATAAAATTAAGTGACTTGCCCAGGGTTACATAACTAGTAAGTGTCTGAGGTCAGATTTGAACTCAGGTTTTCCTGACTCCAGGCCCAGCGCTCTATCTACTGCAACCACCTAGCTACCCAACTGTCATCTATCCTTACTTAAATCCCTTACTTTAGATGAAGGTGGAGACAAAGGGACAAAACGATGAAAAGAATGATGAAGTTGGAGTCAAGAGCTGGATTTGAGTACTAAATGTAACGTTTAGTGGCTGTGTGACCATGGTCAAGTTGTTTCTCTTCTAAATGCCTTGGGTTCCTCGCTTGCAAAATAGTGGTAAAATAATATGATTTGCCATTTCTACCTAGTAGAGTTGCAGGGAAAGAATTTCGTAAACCTTAAAGAGCTATCATGAGTTGTTATTGTTATAGAACGAAAGTATTTGCTATTTCTTCCTCCCCGTAGCTTCTGTCCCTTTGCCTTTGGAGTAGGTTCCCTAACTTTCCCCTTTAGTGTATGTGCCATCTGTCCAGCTATTTGTTTATATAGATTAAAATTCTCTGAGGTAGAAGCTTTGCCAAAACATGCCTGAGACATCACTGAACTTCAATGAGATGTTCTATAGCCAAAGCTCATAGAAGAATTCCTTTGTTTCAGTCCTAAAGTATAAGTATTTGGATCTATACTCTTTCTCTACCTCTTAGTTTTTAACACAAATTTTATAGGTTAAGCCAGAAGCCACAGACTAAGTTGGGTGGCATGAGGGAAGAGAAGGCCTGCTTAATTGCATACAGAGAGCAAACTGAAGTACTTTGTCAGTCACTACTCCACTATGAGATTTGCTTTGATGTACCCACTCTGAGTCTGAATGATTTCACAAATAAATCTCTTTATTTCCTTCTGTTTAGGTTAACTTTAGGGCTAAAAGCAATACTCAAGATCTGCTCTACAATTTGGGGAGAAGCAGTGCATTGGGGATAGAGTGTATGCCTTACTGTTGGAATAGGATTGAGGTAACCATGGAGAGGCTTTTGGGTTTGTACTTTCTTTTTAAATTTTAATTTATTTATTTTTAGTTTTCGACATTCACTTTTATAAGATTTTGAGTTCCAAATTTTTTCCCCATTTATCCTTTCCCCCCACCCCAAGACACCATGCAATTTGATGTAGGCTCTACATATGCATTCATATTGAGCCTATTTTCACATTAATCATGTTGTGAAGAAGAATTAGAATCAAAAGGAGCAACCATGAGAAAGAAGAAACAAACAAAAAAAAAAAGAAAAAAGAGAGAGAGAGCAAATAGTATGCTTTGTTCTGCATTCAGACTCCATAGCTCTTTTTTTGGATGTGAACAGCATTTTCCACCATGAATCCTTTGGAGCTCTCTTGGATCCTTCCTTGCCTTGCTAAGAAAAGACAAGTTTATCAAAGTTAGTTATCACAAATTGTGGCTATTACTGTGTACAGTGTTCTCCTGGTTCTGCTCACTTCAGTCAGGATCAATTCAAGTAAGTCTTTCCAGGTTTTTCTGAAGTCTGCCTGCTCATCATTTCTTGTAGCACAATAGTATTCTATGACATTTATATACCACAACTTGTTCAGCCATTCCCCAACTGATGGGCATCCCCTCAATTTCCAATTCTTTGCCACCACAGAAAGAACTGCTATAAATATTTTTGTACATGTGGGTCCTTTTCCCTTTGTATGATTTCTTTGGGATACAGACCTAGAGGCGGTATTGCTGGGTCAAAGGGTATGCACATTTTTATAGCCCTTTGGGCATAGTTCCAAATTACTCTCCAAACAAATCCACAATGCATTAATGTTCCAATTTTCCCACGTATTCTCTAGCATTTATCATTTTCCTGTTTTGTCTTGTTTGTCAATCTTACAGGTGTGATGTGGTACCTCAGAGTTGTTTTGACTTGCATTTCTCTAATCAATAGTGATTTAGACCATTTTTTTTCATGTCACTATATATAGCTTTAATTTGTTCATCTGAGAACTGTCTGTTCATATCCTTTGACCATTTATCAATTGGGGAATGACTTGTATTCTTATAAATTTGACTCAGTTCTCTATATATTTTAGAAATGAGGCCTTTATCAGAGACACTGGTTGTAAAAATTCTGTCCCAGTTTTCTGCTTCCCTCCTAATCTTGGTTGCATTGGCTTTGTTTGTGCAAAAACTTTTCAATTTAATGTAATCAAGATTATCCATTTTGCATTTCTTAATGTTCTCTATCTCTTGTTTGATCATACATTCTTCCATTATCTATAAATCTGCCAGGTAAACTATTCCTTGCTCTCCCAGTTTGCTTATACTATCAGCCTTTATATCTAAATCCTGAATCCATTTTGACTATTTTGGTATATAGTGGAAGATTTTGGTCTATGCCTAGTTTCTGTCATACTATTTTTCAGTTTTCCCAGCAGTTTTTGTCAGATAGTAAGTTCTTATGCCAGAATTTGGAGTCTCTGAATTTATCAAACAGTAGATTGTTATAGTCATTGACTACTGTCTTGTGTACCTAACCTATTCCACTGATCCACCACTCTATTTCTTAGCCAGTACCAAGTGGTTTTGATGATTGCTGCTTTATAATACAATTTAAGATTTGGTATGGCTAGGCCACCTTCTCTAGCATTTCTTTTCATTAATTGCCTTGATATTCTGGACTTTTTGTTCTTCCAGATTGGTTGGTACTTTTTTCACTATAATCTTGTGAAGTGAGTAGTGAAAAATATTATTGTTTACTCTTTTCTCTTATTATTAGTGGTTTGAAACAATCTTTAATTTTTTTCATAGTTTGTAGTTCTTTTCTTCAGAACCTTGTCTATATCTTTTGACCACCATTCATTAAGTTATGGCCTAAAATCTGATGCAAAGATTATTCTCCCTTCCCCCATTAACAGTTTCCCTTTTTAGTCTAACTGCATTCATTTTGTTCATGCCAAAGCTTTTCATTTTCATATAATCAAAATTATTTTCCCTTTGGTTAAGAATTCTTCCCTTTTTGTTTTTTTGCTAGGCAAGGGGGTTAAGTGACTTGCCCAGGGTCACACAGCTAGTAGGTGCCTTTTTGTTTTTCAGTTGTTTCAGTTGTGTCCAATTCTTTGTGACCTCATTTGGGATTTTCTTGGCAAAGATACTAAAGTAGTTTTGCCATTTCCTTCTCCAGCTTGTTTTACAGATGAGAAAACCGAGGCAAACAGGGTTAGGTGACTTGTCCAGGGTTGGACAGCCAGTAAGTGTCTAAGGCCAGATTTGAACTCAAAAGAGTCTTCTTGACTGTAGGCCTGGCATTCTATCCACTGTGCTACCAAGCTGCCCAAATTCAAGAATTCTCCCCTTAGCCAGTTTCAGAAACTAGATAGATTAGTGGAGTTAGGGTCAGAAAGATTTGGATCAGAATCCCACCTCAGACATTTGCTAGCTGAGTGACCACAGAAAAATTACCTAACCTTTCTGATTCTGTTTCCTAATCTGTAAAAATGAGGAAATTGTAATTGATATCCTCTAAGTTCCTTCCCAGCACTAAATCTACCATCTTATGATGATTCATAGTTGTGGAAGATACTCTAATCCATTTTTTGCAATGTTAAAAAATGATGTTGTCTTTTATAGTTAGATTACTCATTCACTTGGAACTTGCTGCGGGATATGGTGTTAGGTACTGCTTTAAAATTATTTTTTTCAAACTGCTTTCCAGCAGTTCTTGTCAAATACGGAGTCCTTCTACATGTAGTTTACTGTCCTAGTACAGGGTTGGGGAACAGACAAATTTTGTTCTATGAAGTTTAGATTCGGTCAAAGGGGCGCACTTAAAAACTAGAGGGCCACACGTGGCCTTGAGGCCACTGGGATATTGAGGTCTGCTGTTTCTGATTCTTATTTATATAGCTTATTCTATAGAAATTATGAAGTAATCCCTACATAATTTGAAATCTCTATTAATTTATGTAGTTTCGTAATTTTTATTGTATTGCCATGGCTCAACCGCGAGCAATGAATATTCATCCAATTATTTAAATCTTTTATGTCGGTAAAGAGTATTTTAAAATCATATCCAAATGTTGGGAGTGTATTTTTGTACATTGATTCCCAGATATTTTGTGCATTTTTGTTATTTTGAATGAGATTTCTCTTTCTATTATTTCTTCATAGTTTTTGTTATTGCTAGAAATGCTGAGGATTTTTTGTGGATTAATTTTGTATCCTGCTCCTTCAGGGATAAGCACTAGACCTGTGATTTCATTGACAGAGAACTATCAGGTGAAAAAACTACTTTTATCAGTTCAGGACAGCATCTTCTGGGTTGATTGTAGTTTAGAGAGATGCTGAAGTACTGAAAGGTTATATGAACTCCCCCATGATTTTGCACACTGGTATGTATGACAGGTAGGTCTTGAAGCCAGACCTTCATGGTTTCAAGGCTACCTCTTTACACACTATGCCATACTGCCGCAATTTTACCGAAGCTACTACCTCAATAAATTCTTTTTTTGACTTTTTGGGACTTTCTAAGTAAACCTTTGGTCTTCTGGAAATAGGGATAATTTTATCTCCTAGTAGCCATTATTTATTTCTTTGATTTCTTTCTTTTGTCTTATTGCTGTTGAAGGCATTATTAGAACTGTCAGATTATAGGACAAGAAGGGGCATCTTTCCTTTACACCTGCGTTTACTGAGAAATATTCTAGTCTTTGCTGCTACTAATTATGGATTTTGGTTTTAGATGTGCACTCTTAAAAACTTATTTTTAAATGGTCTTTTATGTCTATATTTTTTAAACGATGCTAATGCAAATGAGTGATTCGTCAAAAGTCTTCTCTGCATCTATTAACATAATCATATGGTTTCAGTTGTTTTTATTTTAATATAATTAACTTAGCTATTCTCATAATTTTGAACTGTCTTTGAATCCTGGGAAAAATCCAACTTGTTCATAGTGAATCATTTTTTGGGTATATTTTCTTTATTTTTTTGTTACAATTGTATTTAATGTTTTTGCATCAATAAAATTGGGTAGCAAGGTGGCACAGTGGATAGAGTGGTGGGCCTAGAGGCAGGAAGCCTTGTGTTCAAATCCAGCCCCAGACATACGGGCTGTGTGACCCCGAGCCAGTCACTTAACTCTGTTTGCCTCAGTTTCCTCATCTGTAAAGTGAGATGGAAAAGGACATGGCAAACCACTCTAGCATCTTTGCCAAGAAAACCCCCAAATGGGGTCACAAAGAGCTGGACATGACTGAACAACAACAAAAAAATTTGCATCAGTATCCATTAGTAATAAAGGCCTATAGTTCTCTTTCTTTGTTTTATCCCTCCTCCTTTAGGCACTTAAATCATATTTGTCTCATAAAATGAATTTGTTATATTGTTTTCTTTTTTGCCTATTGAGAATGACTTATTTAGAATAGATGCTAATCTTTTTTTTTAAATGTTTGATAGGATTGACATGAAAATCCATCTGGTATGGTATTTTTCTTTGGTCATCTTTTTGTAATTTGTTCAATTTCAGTTTCTGAGGTTGGGTTGTTTAGGATCTCTGTTTCATGCTCTTTTAGTTTGGATACCTGATATTTGTTCAGAAAGAAATTTAAATTTAAACTCCTTTAAATTTTTACTTTTTTGTTAGCATACGATAGTATGGGTTCTATACATCTTTGTATTTCTTCTCTATTGTGAATTCATTAAAAAATGTTGGGGGGTAATTTGAGCTCTCTCTCTTTGATCAAATTAACTAAAGGTTTGTTGATTTTGTTAATCTTTTCAAAGAACCATATTTCAGTTTTGTTTCTCATTTCTATGATCTTTTTTCATCTCTTTTTTCACTTTCATCTCAGCTGTTAGAGGGGAAATAGTTAATCTGTTTCTCTTCTAACTTCAATATTTCTTCTTTTGTACTTCTTTTAGGCTTGTTAATTTATTCTTTCTTGGTTTTTAAACAGTATGAAATTCATGTTCCTCTCTTTTTCATTTTTGTTAATGTATTTTTCATAGATATTTTTCTTCTAACAATTACCTTAGTTGCATCCTCAAAATTTTAATATGCTTTGTCATCATTCATTCTATTTTACAGAGTTGTTCATTGTTTCAATAAGTGTTCTTTAACTTGCTTTTTATTGAGGATGTCGTTATTAAGTCTCAATTTAGATTTGTATCTTTTGTTGTGTTCCCTGTATTAATTGCTAATTTATTGTGTTATGGTTTACAAAGGATATATTTAGTACTTTTGTCTTTTTATATTTGTTTATAATTCTTTGTGCCCTAGCAAATGGTCTGTTTTTATAAAGGTACCAACTAATGCTGCGAACTGTGTGTATTCATTAATCCCCCCATTCAGAGGATGTCATAAATCTTTTAAGGCTAACTTCTCGAATAATCAGTTCAGTTTGTTATTTTCCTTATTGTTTATCTTTCTGCTTGATTTATCCTACTATGAGAAAAGAGCATGAAAGTCTCTGTTACTATTTATGTGTTTTTGCTATTTAATTAACTTTTCATTATTCTTGCTTTTCCTACTAGACTAATACAAGATGCAGTCTTTGTTTTAGTATAGACACCGAGTCAATTCTGCAGCAGCTGCCTGCAAGTCCACTATAGGTAAACCCAACTATTGTTCCTTAGAAGTTTAAATGCTCCTACAAGCCCTGAAAAGGAGAAACATTTCCTTAAGAGTCTTCCTGTGACTATGTGGATGTCTCTATGCTTTTCTTTTTTTGTCTTGCTTATTTTTTTCTGTTTTGCCTCATTTTTAGAAATAAATATATATTTATGAGGAAATTGGTGTCATGTGGTGGGATTCATGCTGTATCTTGAGTCATAAGACCTGGTCCTGCTCCCTGCCCTTTCTATGACAACTTTTCCTAAGGTCATGTTATCTCATTTTTGTAGTCATTTTGTATGTTTTATTTTTTCCTGATTCTTTTTGCTTCATTTTGTATGAATTGATCTAAGTCTTTCCTTGTTTTTCTATCTCATCGTGGTCATCATTTATAGCCCAGTAATATTTCATTGTGTTTATGTACCAAAATTTATTTAGCCATTCCCCAACTGATGGCCTGTAATGCTGCAATAAATATTTTTGTGTATGGGGTGTTTAATTTATCATTAACTTCCTTGGAATATGTGTCAAGCAAGCAATGGAATCTCTGGGTCAAGTTGTGCTTTCCCCTTTTCATTTCTACCATTTTTTAAAAAAATAATTTTCATGTTATTCCAGATACTTTTTTTTTTCATTCCTTCCAGCTCTGATATTTTTGAGCTATCTGAAGAAGGATTCATTTGGATTTGTGGGTAGATTTGGGAGGGAGAACATTTCACCCATCTTTCAATCTGAAATAGTTGTTAATTATTGTTCTATTCCTTCCTGCCCCCATTGACTGGACGCACTAGTCTAATAAGACATCATGGTAGAGACTTTTAATCCTTTTTTTTTCTTCTGCCTTTCCTGGGCTTCAATAGCTAATTAAAGAGGTAATTGCTAAGAGATGTTGGGGGCCATTGGTGAGTGGGTCTGCTCTTCATTCTCATAACCTTTCAATCTTCCCTACCTGTCTCCCCTCTGCTCTCCTCCTAACAGCTCACTGTCTCTTCTCTTTTCCCATTCAGGTCCAGGGGCAGAGCTGGATTGTGGATGGTGAACTGATAAGATGGCTGTTCCTGAAAAGAGAGCGGTTCGAGAATCCAGGAAGGCCAGACTTTCACTTAAGGGGAATGAGGCCAATCCCAAGTTCCCAAAAGATGCACAGTGGAGTGAGACAAGAGGACAGGACCCAGGCCAGCTGGACATGTTGAAGAAAGCTCAGGAGTTCTTCCAGACCTGTGACACAGAGGGCAAAGGCTTCATCACCAAGAAGGACATGCAGGTAAGAGGATCTGCTTCTAGGGCAAGTCAATTAGAGTTAATCTGGTATCATGGAGATTTGAATTAGACTGATAATATTAGGGGGCAGCCTTCTCCATCCCTAGCATCACTAATGTCATATTCCTATAGAAAAGATGCCAACCATAGAGCATAGTGGGAAACATACACACATGTCAGAGGTACCAGGAAACCTAGCTTTAATTCCTGACTGATGTTACTAGTATGATTGTAAATAAATCCCTTGCCCTCTGAGTCTCAGTTTTCCTCATCTTACAGATCAGGATAACAATATTTGCACTGCCTACCCTATAGAGTTTTTGTGAGAAAAGTTCTTTGTAAACCTTAAAGCACTATAGAAATGTGAAGTATTAGTATTTCCCAAGAAGAAGAAAAAAAGTGTTCTTTCTTCCTATTCTCCTCCCCCGCAAATATCCACAAATGATCATTCTCTGGACTCTGGAATCTAGAGGATCATGGGATCACAGATTTGGAGCTAAAGGGGATCTAGAGGTTGTCTGGAAGCAGCCTATACTGATTATTAAAGGACTTTAATGGGAGTCAGGACAGCTGAGTAAAGTTTACTCTGCCCCATATGAATGAATGAATGAATGAAAAGCATCTATTGAGAGCTTACTATGTGCAAAGCACTAGGTTAAGTGCTGGGAATGCATAAAGAAAAACAAGACAGTGAGCCCCTGCTCTCAAGGACAGAGGGAGACAACAAATAGAGGAGTTTCAGCTACAAATAAGATGGAAAGATTCCATGGTCCTTAGGGTGCAGTGGGAAAGCAGATGGTAATACATCTTCTTTATTGTTATCCCCACCAATATAACCACATCCATTTCTGATGTTAAACCATTTGACAATGCCAAGAACTTTGGTAATGAGAACTTTATTTTTCTTCACTCTTCAGTAGTTGGGAGGAGGGAGGAATTTGCTGCTATTCCCAAGGCTCTTAGACTCACCTTCTCATCAGTGGTGTTTGGTTAGTTCCTAGTATGGGTGGTGGGAGGGACGGTAGGTCTATTCTCCTCAGGAATTATTCTCCTTAATGATGGCTTTGGGTACTAGACTGGTAGTCTAGTGACCACAACTATTCCCAGGACCCTTGGGCTCAGGGTCCTGTGCTTTCTCCATCTCAATCTGAAGGGAGGTGGTGACTGAAGTGGTGATTGATGGTGGTTTGGCTTGCTTGACACATCCCACCCTCTACCTCTCTCTCTCCTGATACCTTGCTGTATCAGCTAGTATATGACCCTGGAGAAGGGCAAAAGGAAAGAATGAGTTAGCTTACCATTTTTTTTTCAATAAAATCTTGGATATAAACTAGAAAAAATATCTGCCCCTGTTTTTGAGTATATGAAGATATCTCAAGAGCTCTGAAGTAATTCAGTTCATTCAATGTAACCAATATTTGTTTTATTTTTAACTTTTATGCATTTTATTATATTAAAACATTAAAGGTTTAGCATTTTCAGTTCCAAATTCCCTTCCTCCCTGTGCCTTGTCCCCATTTGAAAAGTCAAGAAATACAATTAATACAAATATACAATCAATACAAGAAATATAATGAACAAAAATACAGGAAATACCCATTATACATATGAAGGCACTCAAAATATATTTCCACATTAACCATATTGTGTGTGGGGGGAGGGGAAAGAGCAAGACAAATAAAGTGAAAGAAAATGTGCTCAATTTGCACTCAGAGTTTCTCAGTCTCTCTCTGGAGGTGATTAGCATTTTTCATCATGAGGCCTTTAGAAATGTCTGGGATCATTAGAAGGATGAGAGTAGGTTAGTTTTTCACAGTTAGTTATTTAACCAATGCTTATTAAGCCATGCTTGGATCTGGAGCAGATACAGAATTGAGATAAGACATAGTCCCTGCCTTCAGAAGGTTTGTAGTCTAGAAGATGTGAAAGAAACTACATAGATAATTATAGCTTGAGGTAACAGCAATAACAATCATTTACATAAGCAAGTTAAGGTTTGTGAAGCTCTTTACATATGCTGTCTCATTTGAACTTAACAACCTCTTGGTGAGGTAAATGCTTTCATTACACCCATTTTACTCCAGAGGAAATTGAGACTGTGAGAGAGGAAATGACTTGCCCAGGGTCACAAAACTAGTTGGTGTCTGAAGCAGGTTTTGAATAAAGAGCTTCCTGACTGCAACTCCAACAATTTATCCTCTGCACCATCTAGAAAGTGTTGCTAACAAAAGACATGCAAAACAGAGTGATCTAATAGACATGGTCGTTATCAATCCAGCACATTGATTCCTGGCTTTGGAATTGGGCTTTAAAGGATGGATAAAGGGGCGGCTAAGTGGTGCCGTGGATACAGCACCGCCTTGGAGTCAGGAGGACCTGAGTTCAAATCCAGCCTCAGTCATGTAACACTCACTAGCTGTGTGACTCTGGGCCAGTCACTTAACTCCAGTTGCCTCATATTAAAAAAAAATAATAAAAAATAAAGGATGGATAGAAATTCAGAAGGCCTAGAGGGAGATAGAGGAAAATCTAGGTCTAAGGGACAGCATGAGCAAAGGAGCAGAGTTGAGAAAGCACAAGATATGGTTGGGGACAGAATGACCCATTCAGACTGAAAGACAAAGTATGTGGTTGGTAATAATATGAAACAAACTGGTCAGATAGAGTAACATCTGATGGAGAACTTTGGATGCCAAGATAAAATGTTTGAATCTTACAACTGGAAGCCAGTGAGCCAATGAGCAGAGGAATGATACAACCTTATCCTTACATAAGGAAGATTATTATGTGTATGAAGGAGAGATTGGAGATGGGGAGGAAGTGTAGGTAGGAAGACATACAGCAAGATATATTAGGAGGATACTACAGAAATAGATGGTGAAGGTGAGTCTGTATTAGGATGGCAGCCATGAGAATATAATGCTCCATGCAGAGCCTTAGGAAAGTTCAATGAGCAATCAGAAGAGACAGCATGGTCTGGGCCAGCCCTTCTGCAAGTGTGGTCTGGAGGTGTTTGGGGGGGTCCCTGAGACCCTTTCAGGGCATCTCTGAGGTCAAAACTATTTTCATGATAAAACTAATTTGTTTTTATTTCTACTACAGCAAATATTAATAGATATAACTCACATAAAAACTCTTCGAGGAGTCCTCAGTAATTTTTAAGAGTAAAGAGATTGAGGCAGCTGGGTGGCACAGTGGATAGAGCACTGTCCCTTGAAGTCAGTACATCTTGAGTTCAAATCCGCCCTCAGACATATACTAGCTGTGTGACCCTGGGCAAGTCACTTAACCCTGATTGCCTCCCCCCCCCTTCCCCCCCAAAGAAAGAGTAAAGTTATCTTACAACCAAAAAATTTGAGAACTGTTGGTGTGGAAGAAAGAGCCCTCCAGTTTTGGAGTTAGGTGATTCCTATGTCACATCTTGATTCTGCTACTTAGCAACCATAAGTTCTTAGGCAATTTATTTTACCTCCTTGGGCCTCAGATTTGTCATCTGAAAAATGAAGGGAACTAGGCTCTCTTGCAGCTCTAAATCCTACATCAATATCTATTTGGAATTCCAGTCTTGATGCTGCTTCTAAGAAGTGTGAATGTGATCATGTTTCGTCTCCTGGGCTCCTAGTTTCCTCATCTGTAGAGTGACAGCATTCCCCTTTAAGGTCCCTTCTAGCTTTAGATCTCTTATCCTGTGATCCTGAGGATAGTCTTACCACCAAATGGACTGGAAGGCATCTTTAGAGATCATGTTGTTTCTTCCCCTGTTTCAGCAACATGGCTGCACTGCACTATTATCCTACAGAAGAATTGCTGCTTTGCTTTTACTTCATTTTCTGAAGTCATAGCCATTCCATATACCTAGAGTCTGTCTTTTAACCTCTCTCTGCCTGCCCTAGTTTCCTCATCTATAAAATGGGGATAATAATCTCACCTGCCTCCCAGGGTGGTTGTCAGATTCAAATGAGATAATATTTGTAAAGTGCTTTGCAAAAACTTAAATTTATAAATATGTATTTACAGATATATAAATATATGCATATATATAATTATTTATAGATATGTATGAAATAAATAAATGAAAATGTGTGTATGAAAATGCTAGCTATCATTATTATTATTATTAAAGAATTCTTAGCATCTTACCTAAATTTCCTGCACTGCAATGATAATTTCATCAAGAAATTCATAGAGAAAATGGAACCTTTGGTGTAATCCCAGAAAAACAAATTTCCTACTTCCTACTTCATCTCCAACAATATAAAAAAAGCACTTTCTGGAGGGGCACTCTATCTGTACTTGGGAGGCAGGTGTATATAACACACTGCTGACAAATTATTTTTAAAAATTATCTTCATACAAAAGAGACAGAATCTGGACAATGAAATGTTTCAATATTTGTACTACCCTTAAATATGATGTTCGCTAAGAAGTGAGGCTTGGGGGTTCCAAGTTGGTTCTGGCACTTTTCATGAAAGCCAGCATCTTACCTGTCTTCCTTAGGGGATCATCCTTCAAAGGCTTCCATTTCTAGCTTTGTCTGTCCACCAGCCAATCCTTTCACCAAAAGAGAGAAGAATAAGGCTGGGAGTTTATCACCCATTTCCCATGAAGATCCTCAGATCAGCTATGTATAACAAGTAATGATTGGTAATCTATTTCTATTTTGTAAAGACGTCTCTAGCATAAGACAGGGCAGCTTGACGGCATGGTCAGTAGAGCCCTGGAAAGACCTGTATTCAAATCTGGCTTCAGACTAGCTGTGTGACCTTGGGCAAGTCACTTAAACCTGTTTGCCTCAATTTCCTCATCTTTTAAATGAGCTGGACAAGGAAATGGTAAACCACTCCAGTATCTTTGCCAAGAAAACCCCAGATGGGGTCATGAAGAGTCGGACATGACTGAAACGATGGGGCAAAGTGTTAGACTGTGTACCAGAAGCTATTAACAGAAGCACTTTTGTAAATCTTTGACACACCTCAATTCCTCCTTCTTAACTCCATAAGTAACTATCACAGATTTGTGGGGGTGTTTTTAAATAGTATAATCAACTCTTTAATCAGCCACACTGATGGAGAAGAGATGAGGCATAGAGAATGCTAGCTAGGTGGCTCCAAATTGGAAACTAACGGGGTATCCTATTGAGGAATGGCTAAATAAATTGTGGTATATGAATATAATGGAACATTTACATGTCATAAAAAATGATGGAATGAATAATTTCAGAAATAAGTGGGAAGATCTTTATGAACTGAAGCAGAGTGAAGTAAGCAGAACCAGAAGGACTATTCACATTGATAGAAACATTATATATGGGAAAAAAAATCAGAAACATTTTAGAGCTCTGATCAATGCAATAATAAGCCAAAATGTAGAAATAGATGTACATTTTCAAACATGGCTTGTGTGAGAATTTATTTTTTCCAGACTATGGAGATACGTATTAAAGGATTTGTTTATTTGTTCTTGTTTTGCTTAATAGTTTGAGGTAGTGAGTGGGACAGATTAATTTTAAAAGCACTTATTACTTGAAAATTTTTTTTAAAAATTGGAAAGAGATACTAATCAAGATAAGCTTAAGACAAAAGGCATTTTGTATTTGATTGTGGAATTTAGTCAGACATAATCAAAGAGAAGTAAATTCAAACTTTTTTTCACTCTCTTTACTTTGTTTCCCACCTCCAACTAGGTACTAATCTCAGGTGGGAGGCAAAAGTGACTGTGGTGGGGAATCCACAAAGCTGATAACCCACATAAGGGGGGGAGAGCTATGTTTTTATTTCTAACAGCCTAACTCACAGGATTGTTCTGGGTAAAAATTCTTCAAAAACCTTGTTGTTCAGTCATGTCCAACTCTCCATGACCTTATTTGGGGTTTTCTTGACAAAGATACTGGAGTGGCCATTTTCTTCTCCAGCTTATTTTACAGATGAGGAAACTGAGGCAAACTTTAAGTGCTTTGCCCCAGGTAACACAATTAGTAAGTGTGTGAAGCTAGATTTGAATTCAGGTCTTACCAATTTGGGCCAGGCTCTGTATCCACTGCACCACCTAACTGCCCTACCTTAAAACATTATATAAATATGAACAGTATGACATAGTGGCTTGAGAGCTGGTGTTGAAATCAGAAAGACTTGGGTTCAAATCCTGCCTGTGACCTATACTAGCTCCATAGGGCCCTGGCAAGTTTCTTAACCCTTTAGGGCTCTAGAATACTCTAAGTCTATAAATCACAGATTGTGCTGACCTGCAGTCATGGAGGGAGTTATCTTACCTTCTGTGTATCACTGAAATCACATGTCTATGCCCTATCTCCCTATTATTAACGTCTCAGGTCTTTATGTATCTATTAGCTCCATACAGACTGTAATTATGACTGTGAAAAATATGCTAATGTGAAGAAACATCAGTCACTTCTCAAGAAAATATTTAGTCAACTTTCATATTTCTATGGAAGGTTTTTTTGTGTTGTAATTTGTGGTAAAAATAACTACAATTTCTTGTGGGCATGATCCTGCCTCTACCTAATTACCTTGTGGATACCAGCAGTGGCCTCTTACTTTGTCTTCACTGCATTATTGATATTATTGATATTCCATCCCTTTACCCTCACACCTAGCTTAGCCTGCAGCTTGACAGGAAAGAGAGAGGCAGGAGGCTTTCAGTTTATTGGGAAAAAACAAAAGCAGCTATAAAGAAGAGCAGGAAAGGGAGAAATTCAGTGGGAGATGGTGGTATCTTAGGGATGCTTGGGGAGACAGATGAAGAAAGAATCAGTTAAAACGATCATCTAGCTCTGACACTTCCTAGCCTTACGACCAAAAGGAAGTGTCTTTTAACCTTTCTGAGACTCTGTTTCCTTAACTGTAAAATAGAGATTATAAAGCTTGTGCTATTTGGTAAATAGTTGTCATGGGTTGTGAGAATATTGGACTAGAAGGCTGAGTACTCTACATAACTGGGAGGTTTTTGTTTTTATTTTGTGGGAGAATTAGGGCATTATGAGGTTTTTCTGATCCTTGGAGAGGAGTTCTTCTGATATCTTTTTGTAGGGAGATAAAACGCACAAGCAATGTTCCCTCTAATTCATTTAAGGTGTGAGTATGGAGTCAGACCTTCATGATCAAAAAACCATACTACCAAGCAAAAAATTAAAAACAGCATATATGGACAGAGCTTAGTTATTGGCCAAGTGGGGGTCAGCCATGCTAGTATGCCAGCATCTCTTAAAACTGTGGTCTTAAATCTGCATTGGTCTGTCTTCTTGGCCTGGCAGGACCTATACACATTGGATTGTGGAGAGAGATCTTCCTTTGCCAGAGTTTGTTTGGAGCTTACTCTTGGGGACCTGGGGAATCAGAAGCAGGGGGCTCTGGTCTCCACAGTACAAGTCACATCCCAGCAGACCACGAAGTAACAATAAGTGGGAACTGAGTATGAACCCAAGGATAGAGCTGAAGGCTTCCATGGAATCTTTACCACAATCAAACTGGACTCTTCTCTGTCCCTCAAAACATATTTTATGTTTTCTTGCCTCTGTACCTTTATTCATGCCATTCCTTGTGCTTAGAATGTCCTCCATTCCTTTGAAGCCCAACTCAAATATCAAATAAGCTTTCTCTGATGCTTCTGGGTTGGTAATGACCTCTCCTTTAAAACCTCATACATCACTTTCTTTTGTAACTCCATAAGGTACTTACACTGTACTATATAATAGCATGCGTTATAATTATTTGTGTGTGTATTTTGTATTCCTACTATGTGGTAGGTTTTATGAACATAGGCATCTACACTTTCTATTACTACTAGAGTCTAGGAAAGTGTTTTATACACAGTAGGTGCTTAATAAATGTTTGTTGAATTGAAATGTTAGTCAGCTGTGAGGTGACTTTGGGATTAAATGTGTGTGATAATCAGAAATCTTGTACAGCTATAGTCTTGATTGTGAGAGATTACACATTAATGTTACTTACTGGGAATGACTTGCAAATAGAATGACTCTGGTACATATAATAGTTAACATTTATAGCATGTACTATGGGCCAGTCACTGTGCTAAGCTCTTTACAATTATCATCTCATTTGATCCTCACAACAACTCTGGGAAGTGAGTGCTATTATTATTCCCATATTACAGATGAGAAAATTAAGGCGGAAAGAAGTTATGTGACTTGCCCAGGGTAATACAGATAGAAAGTAACTGAGGCTGGATTTGAACTTAGGTCTTCCTGACTTGAGGCCTAATGCTCTATCCATTGTGCAATCTAGCTGCCAATGTATATCCCATCCTTCTTAGCTAATAAGGACTCCGTTCAGAGAGTCTTCAGAGAAGATATCCCAGATGTCCTTTTTTCCCCCCAGGCATAAGGATATTAAAAAATTTCCCAGGAAGATGAGAGTCTTTCTTCTTTTAAAAGACCTATGAAGGCTTCCAGTTAAGATGGCAATTTGGAAAGTCACAGAGGAGCCAGGCTCTTCTACAGGCACTCCAGAAAAAAGGTTTTAAAATAGCATCAAATAGAATAATGATCAATAAATCCAAAGAGAAGTTGTAGTAAGTGCCTTACTCCAGTCCAAAACTAGACAAACAGAAAGCCAGAAGACTGTGGGACTGCTCCGCCAGGGAAACTAGGAAAAGCTCAGATAAACAAGCTAGGAGTCTGCCAGTACTTGGACTACAGAAGATGCAGAGGCATCTGAAACCTACAATATCCTGTACTAGGAAGAAGGAGGACAGGAAACCTGGTGTGAGCTGATGAAGAAGTCCTTGGACACTCTGAGCACTCTGACCATAACATGGGATGGGAGCAAGCAAAACTCTCATATCCATGTCCCAAGAAATCCAAGAGTTTGAAGCACTCTGACCTGATGTACTTCAGAGGGCCCTGCAGCCTGCAGCACTCTGCAATGGGGAAGAGAGAGACCTTAGTGCTTGGAGAAGGAAGCTGTAGGAGAGTCAGAAACCAGCAGTGTTCTGATCACTCTAAGTCGCTGGGGCCAGAGATTGTAGTATTCTGATGGGGACAGTCCAGGGGGACTGGAAGTCTGCAACAAATTAACTTGAGACTCCAGAGGATTCTGAAGACCACAGCACAATCCAAATGATCCAGGAGAACCTAAAACCTGCTGGTACTTTGAATAGAGATATACCAGGGCAAGTAGAAGTCAGTGGTAGGAGCCCAGGTAACCGAGGTAAGGGCCAAACAGTGCCTGACTGTCTCATCCAGAAGGAAAGGAATGGAATCTATTCTTGGCACAAAATCCCAAATCTGGAACTTGAGGCAGGAGATATAAATAAATAGAAGACACTGAACATGGAAATATGGAAATATGGATTAACAAACACCCAAGAAGTATGCCTAGAAGAAGAAAATAACTGCACAACAGCAATAAGCAAAGCCTTAGAGGAAAAAAAAACAGCTTTATCACAAGGACTACAAAAATAACTGGGAAGAATTAAAGCAAGAAATTAGAAATTAAATTATAAGTGAAGTAAGGACCCTGGAGGAAAGAAAACCTGTAAGGAGAATAAGTAGCTTAGAATAGGAGGTAAAAAGGTAGAAAATCTTAACCAAGTAGCAGCTCCATGAATATGAGAATGGAGCAAACAGAACTCAGTGACCCCATGAGGTAATAAGAAACATTAGGATAAAATAAAAGACTGAAAGATAGAAAATATAAGATATATGGTATAAAAAACATTGAAAGCAGATGAAAAAGAGATAACTTAAGACTTATCCGACTCCCTTAGGTACCATATTTTTAAAAGTCAGATAAAACCACCTAGATCTATTAAAGCCAGGTATAATGGTATATTCCTCTAATCACTGCTGCTGGGGAGGCTGAGCCTGGTAGATTGCTTGGGCTCAGTAATTCTATGATACAGTGGGCTAAAGTCAATCAAGCGTCTGTGCCAAGTATGGTAACATTATGTTGATTCCCTTTGGAATTGGTGGGGTAGGGGTAGGGTGGGAGAGGGAGCACCAAGTTGCCTAAGGAAGAGCAAGTTGCCTAAGGTAAGAAACTGAGCAGGTCAAAGTTGACGCTGATCAGTAGTGGGATCTGGTCTATGAGTGATTGCTAAGGAGACCCAGTTGGGAGAGACAGAGACAGACAGAAAGACAGAGACAGAGAGATAGACAGAGAGACAGAGACATACAGAGATAGAGACTGAGAGGGAGAGAGAGACAGAATAAAAAATAGAAAAAATACACTGGTTCTCTCATGAAAGATAAACCAAAATGAAATCTCCCAGGAATATCATAACCCAAATCCAGAGATTTCAGGTCAAAGAAAAATATTGCAAATGATCAAAAGACTGAGAAGGGAAAAGATAGCCTTACAAAAAAATGACTAATCCTTCAAGATTAGATATAATTCTTCAGGTTAAAAAAAAAAAGAACCTTTAATGGAATAGATAACTTCCAGGATGATGAAAAGACCAGAGAGTAGAAACTTTGAAATGCAAACATAGAAGTTGAGAGAAACCTAGAAAGGTAAATATACAAGCAATTGGAGGGAGTTAAACAATGATCAATCACTTGTCTCTTCAGAACCCTAATTTCTTTAAGGGAATAATAGAGGGACAATCCGAGAGTCTTAGGGAGGGGTGATTTTTTCCCCCCTGTTTCTGTGACTTTAAGAGTGAAAAAGAGAAGGAAAAGAAAAAGAAATACATCAGGGAGGAAATGAGGACAAAGGAGTGGAAGTTATTATTTTAATTAGAGTCTGAGAGAAGAATATAGATACATGGAAGAAGGAGTTAAAGGAATGGGCATCACTTGAACCTCATTCTTGTCTGAAACACACACACACAAAGTACGGAGAAATATATTAAACTCAAAGTAGGTGGAGACAGGGAAAGCAGAAATAAGTGTTTAAAAGGGAAGAGAGAGTTGAGTAGGTAGTAGTCACAAGGAAAACACATTTTTGTCTCTGGAGGGGTGATTAAATAGAAAGAAACAAAAGGTAAGATCCAGTGATCTGAATTTGGCCAAAAAAGAGGAGCAGTGGTATGGAAGCAAATGGCTTCAATTATAGATCACAAGTGCTGATCACATTATGTCTCTTACACAACATTCACCTTTACAAAACAGGGGAGCTGGGGGGCAAAGAAGGGAGAAATTATAAAAGAATAGGACAGAGAAATACAAATTAACAATTATAACCACAAGCACAAATGGGATGAACTCACCCATAAAACAGAAGAGAATAACAGAATGGATTCAAAATCAGAATTCAACAATATGCTATTTCTATGAAAAAAAATTGAAACAAAGATTCACGCAGAATTAAAATCTGCAGCTGGAACAGAATTTATCATGCTTTAGGCAAACTCAAAAAAGCAAGGCTATCAATCATTATCTCAGATAATGCAACAGTAAAAATAGAAGTGTTTAAAGCAAACTACTTTATGCTTAAAGGCAAAATAGACAATGAATAATATCAGCTATATATGTGTAATGATTCTGGAGGAGAGAGCGAGGCCAATGACTTCATGCAACTCTGCCTCACTTCAATTTATGCACGAATAAAAAAAGATGTGTGCATATAGATATCCACATATATGTGCACCAAATAACGTAGCATTTAAGTACTCAGTAACCTTTCCTCTTTTGAAGTTCACAAAATAAAAATTTTATAAAATTTATGATAGCTGTAATATACCACCCTCTGGGTTATTCTCTCTCCTTTCTCTAGGAGTTCAGCACCCAGTTCACCATCTTCCTCAATTCCACAAGTCTTGCCCTTATGCTAAGGGATTCTACTATCCACATAGATGTCCCCTGGAACTCTCTAATGTCTCAATTCCTCAAATTCCTTAAAGCTCATGACCTACTCTTATATTCTACCTCAGCCATATATAAGAATGGTTATATACCCACTAGCTGTTGCTCTAGCTCACAAATGTTTCACCAGATTTGGACCAATATATAGCATCATAGCACAATAAGTTCCAAATGGACTTAGATATAAAAGGTAACATTATAAAAAATTAAATTATCAAAGAAAGATTTTTCGTAACAATGGGTATGGGAAGAGCTCTTGATCAAACAAGGCATAAAGTGGATCACAAAATTTAACAACTTTGATTAAAGTTAAAAAGCTTTTGTACAGAGAAAATCAATGCAGTTATCTGGTGAAAAAATATTTGTAACAAATGCCTCTGACAGTGGTCTGATATCTAAAATATATAGGAAATTGATTTAAATATATAAAAATAAGAACCATTCCCCAACAAATAAATGACCAAGGTATACAAATAGGCAGTTCTTATGGGAAGAAATCTAAGCTGCTAATAGCAATACAAAAACATACTACAAACCATCAGTAGTTAGAGATATACAAATTAAAACAACTCTGAAATTCTGTCTCACAACCATCAGAGTGACAAAGTTGACAAAAAAAGGAAAATGACATTTTGGAGAAGCCATGGGTGTAGATTTGCACGCTAATGCACGATTGATGGAGTTATGGAGCCAGCTATTCTGGAAGACAATTTGGAATGATACCAGAAGAGCCTCTGACCAAAAAATACCACTAATGACTAGGCATACACCCCAAAGAGATCAAAGAAGGATGAAAGGATACATATACACAAAAATATTTGTAACAGTACTTTGTGTTGTAGTGAAAAACTGTAAACTAATGGGGTTCCCATCAATTAGAGAATGACTGAACCAATGAAAGTATAGAAACGTAATAAAATAATTTTTTTTCAAAAAAATAACAAAAGAGATCATAGTCAGAGAGATTTGTGAAGACTTGTATGAAATAGTACAGAATGAAGTGAACAGAACTAGAACAATTTATACAAAAACTACAACACTATAAAGAAAAACAACTTTGAAAGACTTAAAAACTGTGATCTATACAATAATCAACCACAACACCAGATGACCAATGATGATGCATACTACCCATTACCTACAGAGCAGTGATGAATTAGAGTGCAGAATTAGACCTTCGTTGTCAGAAATAGCCAATGTGCATGTGTGTGTGCATGCCCATGCCCATGCACTTCACTTTGCTATTTTTTTTTTACAAGGGAGGTTTTTTTTTTTTAATTAGGGAAGGGATTTAAGGGAAAGAGAGGAGGGCTAACTATAGTGATGCTCAAGAAAGAAGAGAAGAAAGAAGAGTGTCATTTAAGCATTAAAAAAATGTTTATGGAAATATTGATATTTGTTAGTCAAGTTCAGAATAACAGATAAAAAAGAAATACAAAGCAGAAGGACTTTATAGCTTCTTTTAGCTACTAATTCTAGAGTGAAGTCTCCTAATCTAAGTGCTTTTGCTTAGGACTAGGATACTTGAGATTAGGATACATGGGGTTCGAGTTCCTATTTTGCCACTGCCTTCCTACTGACTTGTCGTTGTTGTTGTTCATTTTTCATTCTCAAAAAGTACCACTAACACCATGAGGATGATGTCTTGACTTGTGCATGAACTAGACTTAAGTGAGGCAAATCTAGGCAAAGCTGTGCAAAGTCATCAGCCTCACTCTCTCTTCTAGTGTCATCAAAATCCAGTGGCCAGACAGGTAAAGGTGACTTGAGATGGCCCAGGTTGCAGTGGGTGACCTCAGTCTTGCTAAATTTAGGTCTTTTCGTGAGTCTTAGTTTGTCTGAGGTCACACCCATTCAATGATGTAGGGCTAGGTAAGAGTAAAGACAAAGGATGGTCCAATTTACTATTACAAAGATATTAATCTAGGAGGAGAAAACCTTCCTAATTTCTGGCTGGAACAGAAAACAATTACTATTTACACTCATTCTGAGCCATGAAAACCTAAACAGTAAGCCACAGAGGCTTGAGTTGGGGCTATTATTGGCCATTCAATGACAGCCAGAGTGATTTGGTTTTAAAGGCATAGTCAAGTAGCTCCATGAGGGCTTCTTAAAAGCCTGTCTTTTCAGAGCTGTATTTCAAGAAATCAAAAATGAAAACTAAATCTGTGCAGGACACAATGTAAATTGTTCTGGCTTTTTGAAAAAAAATGAATGAAGGAGAAGGAGGAGGAGGAGAAGAGGAGGAGGAGGAGTGAAGGAGTAAGAATGAAGGCTGAACAACAAGGGCTGAGAGACAGACAGACAGACAGACTTCCAGAGCAGATGTTGTGAGTTAAACTTTATTCTACATATTTCTTACATGTGAGCCTCATTACTATTATGGTCTAAAGTTTAAGCTTGCTAATGTCAGTATCAAACATGAACATTTCCATAAACAGTGAACATAAAGAGGATGGTATATAAAAACCTTAAATATTTTTATGTGTGGCTTTTATGTTTTTAAAATATACAATGAATTGAACACATTTGTTTCATTTCCTTTTCTCATCTGTGCATTTTTTTAATGCTAAGATGACACTCTTCCCCAGCCCCATAGAACTGAAAATTAATGTTTTCCTTGTTCCTCTAATTTGTTTATGATATGACAATTTATATCTAGGTTATGTATCCATCTATTTGATTTAGGAGGATAAATAGAATAGCCAATAAGGCATTAAGTCCACAAATAATAACTGTGATGGGCTAAGGCCAGAGGATACTCTGAGATTTTGCAATTCAGTGATCTGGGCTTTCTCTGAACATGGCACAAACTCATATCAATTGCTTTAACACTGCTCCAAGTTGCTTTTGCTTTTTTAATTTTTTTTTATATTTGGTGGGACAATCATCAGAAAGATAAAGAAATTTTCTTGATGCAGGCCAATGCTTTTAGCATTCAGCAGCTTTCTAAAGTGGATCCATCAGCACCATTACAAAATTATCGTGTAAATTTTTTTCCTTTTTTTTCTTCCCTTCTCCCCATACACACCATGGCAACCATTAGACACAAATAGGTATATCTATGTAAAATTATTCTATACATACTTATATTTGTCAGTTCTTTTTCTGGATGGAGAGAGTGTCTTTCTTCATATGTCCTCTATAGTTAATTTGGGTGTTTATAATAGACAAAAAAACGTACTTGTGCAAAGTTGTTCTTAAAATAATATTGCTGTTACTGTATATAGTGTTCTCTTGGTTCTGCTCATTTCTTTCATCATTATTTCATTCAAGTCTTTCTATGTTTTTCTAAAACCATTGTACTCTCATTTTTTTATAGCTCAGTAGTATTCTATCACAATCATATACCGTGACTTGTTCAGCCATTCCCCAATTGATGGGCATGCCTGCAATTTCCAGTTCTTTATTACCATAAAGAAAGCTGCTATAAACATTTTAGAACATACAGGTTCTTTTCCTTTTTCCCTAATCACCTTTGGAAATAGACCAAGTAGTGGTATTGCTAGGTCAAAGGGTATAGGTAGATTAATAACTCTTTGGGCATAATTCTAGATTGCTTTCCAAAATGGTTGGATCGATTCACAATTCCACAAACAATGCATTAGCGTCCCAATTTTTCTACATCCTGTCCTACATTAGTCCCTTCCACTTCTATCATTTTAGCTGGTCTGGTAGGTGTAAAATGATATCTCAAGGTTGTTTTAATCTGCATTTCTCTAATCAATAATGATTTAAAGCATTTTTATATGACTATAAATTATTTTGATTTCTTCATTGGAAAACTGCCTGTTCATATCCTTTGACTATTTGTCAATTGGGGAATGATTCATATTCTTATAGATTTGACAAAGTTCTTTATATATTTTAGATATGAGACCTTTATCTGATAAACTGTCTATAAAAATTTGGATACGTGACCTAGATATAAAGAGAGATTTTATGAGAAATTTAGAAGAACATGGAACATAATATTTATCATACTTATGTATAGGTGAGCAATTTATGAATAAATAAGAGAGAACAAAGTAAGGTATAAAATGGATAATTTTGATTACATTTAATTAAAAAGTTTTTATACAAATAAAACACATGTAGCCAAGATCAAAAGGAAAGCATGATTGGAGATTTCAAGGGATTCGCAGACATTGTAACTTGCCAAACTCCAAAGAAGAGTTTTATAATGGTGGCAGATTGTTAGATACATGAAAGCCTCCTTCCCATTGCTGATTCATCCAGATATGTTCATAAGGTCAGCTAGGTGGCACAGTGGATAGAGTGCCAGCCCTGGAATCAGGAAGACTCATCTTCCTGAGTTAAATCTGGCCTCAATTTTACAACCACTGTCTCTGATAAGGACCTCATTTCTAAAATATACAGAGAATTGAGTCAAATTTATAAGAATACAAATCATTCCCCAATTGATAAATGGTCAAAGCATATGAACAGGCAGTTTTCAGATGAAGAAATTAAAGTATCTTTAGTCATATGAAAAAATGCTCTAAACCACTATTGATTAGAGATATGCAAATTAAAACAACTCTGAGGTACCACATCACACCTATCAGATTGGCTAACATGACAAAACAGGAAAATGATAAATGCTGGAGAAGATGTGGGAAAATTGGAATATTAATGCATTGTGTGTGGAGTAGTGAACTGATCCAACCATTTTGGAGAGCAATTTGGAACTATGCCCAAAGGCTATATGCATACCCTTTGACGCAGCAATAGCACTTCTAGGGCTGTATCCCAAAGAGATCATAAAAATGGGAAAGACCCACATGTACAAAAATATTTATAGCAGCCTTTTCTTTGATGACAAAGAATTGGAAATTAAGGGGATGCCCATCAGTTGGGAAATGGCTGAACAAGTTGTAGGATGTGAATGTAATGGAATACTGTTGTGCTATAAGAAATGATGAGCAGGCAGACTTCAGAAAAACCTGGAAAGACTTATATGAACTAATCCTGAGTGAAGTGAGCAGAACCAGGAGAATGTTGTAAACAGTAACAGCCACATTGTGTGATGCTAACTTTGATAGACTTGTCTCTTCTTAGCAAGGCAAACGAAGGATCCAAGACAACTCCAAAGGATTCATGATGGAAAATGCTATCCACATCCAGAGAAAGAACTATGGATTTTGAATGCAAATCAAAGCATATTACTTGCCCTTTTATTTCTCTTTTGTTTTGTTTCTTCTTTCTTGTGGTTCTTCCTATTGGTTCTAATTCTCCTTTACAACATGACTAATGTGAAAATATGTTTAATAGGAATGTACATGTAGAGCCTATATCCGATTGTATGCCATCTTGTGAAGGGAGGTAAGGAAGGAGGGGGAGAAAATTTAAAACTCAAAAGTTTATGAAAGTGAATGTTGAAAACTAAAAATAAATTACTTTAAAAAAAATCTATCCTCAAACATGTATTAACTGCATGACCCTGGGCAAGTCCCTTAACCCTATTTACCTTAGTTTCCTTATATGCAAAATGAGCTGGAGAAGGAAATGGCAAACCACTCTAGTATCTTTGCCAAGAAAACTCATAATGGGGTCATGAAGAGTCAGAGTGACTGAAAAACAACTAAACAACAGCAACCAGATGTGTTTGATTCTTAGACACATCTCCATTCCTGAGAGTGAAGCCTAAGTTGTTAGCAGGTGGTAGTGCCTTAAGGAAAGACCCTGGGTCTTATTTAAGTAATTTTTTATCTTTCTTGGAGGGAAGGGGAATAATCAGGGGAGAATGGGGATATAGAAGAGGACATGAATGTCATGACAATTGGGGTATTCCAGGATGAATAAGTTTGAGAGCCATTGACCTAATAATAGATAAATCCTAGAACTGGCAATCTGGTATTTACAAGTCTACAAAGATTTATTGTTTCCCAATTGCAAACTTAAAAAGCATCTAGGCCCTCCTTCCTGCTTACCCCCATTAGTTAAGAAGCCTACATATTGACCCTCCACAGAATATATGGAACACTGAATACGTTGGCGATATTGTGAGGCTAAGTGGGGTAATATATGGTTTTGCATTTCCTTAGAAGGATGATAGATGTGAGATAATAAAAGTGGAGATTAAGGGTCTTTTGCTTTTTGTTAAAAAAAAGAAAAATAGACCCTTTAAACATAATCTCCTTGATGGCAAAGGATGTTGTTCTGTTTTGTTTTTTCCCTTCAGAATTTTTTATTCCCAGCTCCTATTACAGTACCCAGCATGGTTTGTTATCCTGTGTTTTCACTGGGGTGAGGGAAGATGCATGAGAAAAGCCAGGTCTTCGTGACCCAAAGACTGGCCATCTATGCAATCAATATGCATTTTTTAAATGCCTACTTTATGCCAAAACACTCTCTATAGGGATTTGGAGACAAAAATGAAACAGCCCCAACTCTGAACAAGATTATTTACATCCCATTAGGGGAAACAACATGGATATATGTGGATATACAAAGTAAATGCCAGACAGTTTTCTGGGGAGAAGCGCTAACAGCTTGTTATAGGGAGGGAAAGGCTCTCATGGCCTTAGGAGGTGGCATTTAAACTGAACTTTAAAGGGAGCTAGGGATTGTGGGCAGGGATTTCATTCCAGATATGGAGGATAGCCTGAACAAAAAAACACAAAGGTATTATTGTATGTGAGGAAGTGAAAGAAGGCCCCTTTGGCTGGACTGAAGAGTACATGAGGAGGAGCAATGTATAACAAGCCTGGAAAAGGGGGCTGAGATAGACTTGGAAGGATTTTCAAGGCCAAAGGAGTTTATATTTTATTTTAGAAGAAACAGGGAACCACCAGGACTTATTTAGCAGAGAAATCTCTTGTAATAGCACTTTGGCAGCCATGCCCTTGAGTGGAAACAATTATCAATAAAAGCTGAAGAAAGTAGAATTATTTAACCCAAAGAGAATATTAAAGGGACACTCAATAGCAATCTTCAGGTATGTTAAGATTCATCATGTGGGTGATAAGCTATATCTGACATTCATCTCTACTGATGAAAGAAGCAGAAAATGAGCAACAGCAGGAAAGATTTGGGTTAAGATATTTGGAGAGAGTCATGAGAGTCAATATTAGAACATATTCGAGTCAGTGACAGCAAGGGCACAGAAATCTTTCCTGGTGAGCTTTAAACTAATATTGCTGTGATGGTTTAAATGAACATATGTTCCTCAAAGTAGGAGAATGGACTCAGTGACCTCTGGAATGCCCTTCCTTCCAGAGTATTGTGGGTGTACATCATGATGTCGTAGATAATATTTAGAGAAGAACTAAGGCAAAGGAAGGTGTGGGTGGGGACTATCAGAGCTATCCTTGAAAGGACTATGGCCTGAGTTGGGTCATATACTCTGCCTCTAACACAGTGATATTTGGTTTAAAGGGAGCTAATAAATTTCTCCCTCGCAAAATAAAGCCTCTCCCTTTTCTAACTATCCTCTACTAACCCTCCAACATGGTTTTGAAGACAGATGGTTTATGGATTATAGACAAAGTCAGGAATTCTTCTGGATGCTAAACAGATGCATGCCTACAATCTCTGCTTCTCCCTTGTCCTTCTCTCCCTCTTTTAAAGAACATTCATATTTAATTTAATTCTTCCAAATGGCTTTCCCATCAGCCCATCTTCCCATTCTGCTGTGCATCACAGTCTCTCTTAATGTAGCTACCTGCCAAATTAAATTTAATGGTTGATCTGCTAGAAGATGGCCACAGGATATTGCGAAGTGCTCTTGCGTGTTGTTTTTATGGACTTTCACACCTGCTAGCTCTTTTTGCTTTATTATTCAGATGGGTATCACAAAACAGGTATTGCCCCTCTTTTTTTTACCCCACCTAACAGCATCATAAGTCACTTTCAGTATCTGTGGGAAAAGTATAGGCTTCCCCTATGCCTTTGGGTGAGGAATGGGTTTGAGTAAAGAACTTTGTGGGAAGAAATTCCTCTTCCAAATAGAAGAATGTTATGACACCAAGCTTGTTTGAGCCCGTTTGGAGACTAATAGATTCATAGGTATAATTAGTTTCATGTGACTGAGAGCCAGAGGGAACCTTAGAAATCTTCTAGTCCTCATCTTACAGATGAGGAAGCTCTAGCTATTCAATGGCAGGATTAAAACCCAGGGTACCTGACCCAAAACCCAGTTCTCTTTCCACTTCACCAAATTGCCTGGTCAGTGGCTTCTGTTTTGGCTGTACAAATCTACCCAGCTCTGCCTAGGAATAAGAAAATCAGAGGGGCAGCTAGGTGATGCAGTGGATAGACCACCGGCTCTGAAGTCAGGAGGACCTGAGTTCAAATCCAGCCTCAAAACAAATACTTGACACTTACTAGCTGTGTGACCCTGGGCAAGTCACTTAACCCCAATTGCCTGAAAAAAAAAAGAAAAAAGAAAATCAGGCAGCAAACCAAGGGCTCTGCTGCTTTGCCCTCTGTCCCTTTAGCTAGACCCCACATGAGGAGATTCCAACAATTTGGACAGGAGCTAACAGCCATTCTAAAACAGTGAGCCAAATCTTTGTTTATTCCTCCATGGCCAGCCTTCCACAACCATTCAAATGAAAATATTCCAGTGTCCATCCTTCTAGCTTTTTGGTTTTTCCCTTTTGGCCAATCCCTGGAACTTCCTCATCAAAGGGAAGGGAGATGGGGAAGTTGGAGAACAGATAGGTAAGAAGGAAGTCAGACAGAAATTTGTGTCTGAACACTCTTGCCTGCACCCCATTGTTCCACTATTATTGTTCTTGTTCATTTGTTTCAGTCATGTCCGACTCTGTGTGTTCCCATTTGGGGTTTTCTTGGCATAGGTACTGTAGTGGTTTGTCATCTCCTTTTCCAGCTCATTTTATGGATGGGGAACTGAGGCAAACAGGGTTAAGTGACTTACCTAGAGTCACACAGTTAGTAAGTTTCTGAGGCCAGATTTAAACTCAGGAAGGTGAGTCTTCCTGACTTCAAACCCAGCACTCAATCCATTGTGCCGTCGAACTGCCCCCATAAAGAATGCTACATTTAAAATGAGAAGACCTTGTTTTAATCCCAGCTCTTCCACTTACCCATGTAACCTCGGGCAAGTCATTTGGACTAGACCACCTCAAGGTCCTTCCTGGCTCAAAATCTAAATATATGATTCTGTGATCTTTGATTGAATGAATCCATACAAATAGGCTGAGATGAGGACAACTGTCCAGGAGAGAGACGGAACTGAGGGACAAGGACCCTATACCCTGAGTACTCTGGAGAGTCTGGCTGTCTCTCAGGACTCCCTCCAGAACACAGCTTCTGAATCTTTTTTGATGTCCTGTACCCCTTTGCTATTCTGGCGGAGACTAGGGACCTCTTCTTGGCATGTTTGTTTGCCTGCATTCATAATGGAAGGAAATGCTAGGTTTCAGTTCACTGTTAGTGAAAATAAAGATGTAAGTTTGAAAACCCCCTGAAATCTGTCTAGTTTATGGACCAAGGGTGAAGAAATCCTGCTAGAAGCTGGTGGAACTTGGGACTTCCCAGGACTTGGTCCTTCTGGATGAGTAAAGTCATGTTAGTAACTAGTGATACCATCTGGTGGTTAAATTTCTCATTGTAATTCCTCAATTTCAGCTCACACTTTAATTACAGCCATATAGTTTATATGCTAGTTTAACAGAATTGGTCTTAAATTCAGAATACTTGAATTCTGGTCCCCGATCAGCCACCGTGTGGTCTGGGGAAAGTCACTTTCCCTTAATTTTCCTAATTTGATTTGGATGTGGGTTGTACTAGATAATCTCATAAATGCTCCAGCATTTATGCTTCTGTCATTTAACACCTAAGAGAGGAGAGAAGAGAGCAATGTGGGAGAGGGGAGAGAAGGATGGTCACAAAGACAAATTCCTTCCTTTCCCAGCTGTTCCCAGTGATTATGAAGCCAGTGGGATAGAAGGGACTGGAGGAGGAGGAGAGACTTGGAAAAGGAAGCAGAGGGAGAGTAGATGGAGGACTTTTTCTCTGAGAAGAATTAACATAAGTAGACAAAAACTATGTAGAAGACCTGAGCCACTCAAAATTCTCTCTCCTGGCAACTTGGACTCTAGGCTACAATAGCGTGGCCTAGTTCAATATAAATGTAAATTATAAGTTGTACAGAGAGATAAATGCAAATGTTGTGAGGACCTGGAATTATGTGGGTGCCTGGATTCTAATGGAGTTAGTCTGAGGAATTTTCATAGAAGAGGTGTTTCCTGGTGCAAGGGAAGAGAAACATTAAGGGGGGACAGTAAATAGGAGACTCTAAATGGGCGAGCCTTGGGAGAATGTCATACTGGTGAATAAGACCTAGTCAACTTGCATTATGGGATTTAGAGCTTGAATGAGTCCTCAGAGTCATCTCACCCAATATACTTCATCTTATTTTTGAAGATGCTAAGACTTAGAAGGAAGTAGCTTGCCCCAGGTCACTTATATAGGCAGTAAGTAAAGCCAGGGTAGAAATCTAGGTCATCTGACTCCTGAGCCCACATTTCTTCCAGTATGCCATATTGCCATCTCATCATTCACTTTTTATTCCCTTGTTGCTCTGAATTTTTCATATTGGTAACTTCTTACAGCATAGCAAGAGTCTGTTATATTTGTGAAACAAAGTTTAGGTAACCATTCCCCAACTGATGAATTTCTAATTTGAGTCTACTTCAAAGGCTTATCTGTACTTCACCCTTGTCATGCTCTCTACTCATAGTTCCTACCTTTTTTCTCAGTTCATCACCTCTGTTTGAGTTTAGTTTCCCTTGCTGCCCAGTCTTGACTCACTATCAGCCATTTAAACATTGTTCTTTCCCAAACAATTTCCATACTACCAACCCCCAAACCTTCCATCTATTTTCCCAAAATTATTCTGAAACAGCTAAAAACTGCTAGAAGTCAATAAACTGTGATGATTGATTAGTCCACTATAAATTTGTGCTGCTCTCACCTAGACCCCAAGCTCTGCATAACATTCCTTTTATTTGCTTCCTATCACATTTGCCCTCTCAACAATAACAAAACTTTTCTCCTCTGATCGTAACTTGTAACTCTACCACCTCCCCTCCAGTAAATGACCTTGCCTTCTTTTATCTATCCCTAGGAGGCTCTGTGATTTCATGAGTGTGGGTGCCCACCAGTCCAGATGGCATCTCAACTATGTCTTTTCATACTATGTGATTCTTGTCCATGTCTTTTTAAAAATCCCCAATAGAAGATCCATCCAGTATACTGGAGTCCCCCTTTACGGTTCTTTGAATTTGTTGGAGACACCTTTGTAGCAGTTAGGTTCCCCCTATTTTGTCTGTCATTCTTGTTACATGGCTGGCACACTTCCCTTTTCTTATCCTAAAAGACTGATGTTATCTTTCATGCTACTTCTAAAGCAAAAACTATCATTAGAGCATGAGGAGGAGCCAAAAGCCTTCATCAAAAAGGACTTCCAAGAACTGACCTTCAAGTGTGGAATTAAGAAAGAACAATGCATTGAGAATCAGGATTCCAGGAGGGTTGGAGTCCCAACTCTTTCCTTGACTATCTGCTTGACCTTGTACACATTATTTATTGCTCTGGACTCCAGATTCTTCATCATCAAAATGAGGGGTTTAGATTGGGATTTGGCCTTTTCTAGCTTTAATTATCAGTTCACTATAAATGTCAAGCATTTATGATGGTGTCACGTATGGGGCTAAGTCCTAGGGATACAAAAGAAAGGCAAATAGGCTATAGGTCTAACTATCTCTAAGAAGGAAGTAGTTTCTGGCATGTGGTATGAAATCTGCTAAAGTTTAGGCCAATTGGTAGTGGACCCTTAAGACTCTTCCTGGTCAGCCCCAGTAGATGTGTTCTTCCCTGTAACAAACACAGTTTTCATTGCTTTCAGCGGCTTCACAATGAGTTGCCTCTCAGCTTGGAGGATCTGGAGGATGTGTTTGATACCCTGGATGCTGATGGCAATGGCTTCCTGACTCCAGAGGAGTTCAACAATGGATTCAGTGAGTCCTCAATTCACATATCTATCTGTAGATTCTCTCAACTTGTGGGAAGAATGAGAACTTAAGAAAGGTGAAGAATAACTCATGACTCATATTCCTGCCCAGTGATTCAGGGGCTCATGGACCAAGGTTGTGGTTTCTTTAGGTTCTTTCACTTTTCTTGTTCCTCTTGCTCATTCATTGCTACCCATCTTTCAAGGGCCCACTGAGTCACCACCTCCTCAATGAAATCTTCCCTGATTCTTTCAGCTGTTTAGAGCCTGGTCCCCAACCTGAACTTCCGGTACATGGATGGAAGGATTATCAAATTTACAAGTGGCACAAAACTGGGAGGAATAACTGATCTATTATATTACAAAGTAAGGATTCAAAAGGATCTCAGCAGACTAGAAAGATGGAGCAAATTTAATAGCTATACATGTCGTCAGTCAATAAACATTTATTATTACCTATTTTATGCCAGGTACTGTGCTAAGCCCTGAAGATGCAAAGAAAGGTAAAAGATATTTCCTACTTTCCAAGAGCCCACGGTCTAAGGTGACAGACAACATGTAAATAACTATGTACAAGGAAGACATATGCAGTATAAATTGGACATGATTAACAGAAGGAAGGCACTAGAATTAAGGGGCATCAGGAAAGGCTTCCTATAGAAGGTAAGATTTTAGCTGGGACTTGAAAGAAGTAGGAGGTGGAGATAAGGAAAGACATACTTGTACTGTCATCTACTGTACAGTAGAAGATGGAAGAAGTATGGTTAGACAATACTTTGTGTGAACTGGGGGTTTAAGCAGATTTCAAGTTGAATTTGAATTAGTAGTGTGACATGGCCACCAAAAAAACTAATGTAATCTTAGAGTGAATGAATAGAGGCACTGGCTAGGGAGGGAATAATTCTGCTGTAATCTTATCTGCTCAGGCTAAATCTGTAGCATCGCGCCCGGGTCTGGGAGAGCTGCATTCATTCAGGGAGCCATATTTTAGGAAACACATCAGTAGCATGTCTAGAGAATGACAAGGAAAGCAAATGGCTTCAGGTCCATAGGATGAATGTTTGAAGGAAATGAAAATGAAATAGCTGGAAGAGAAAACGTATAGGAGACATAGTATCTGTCTTCAAGTATCTGCTGTTATGTGGAAGGGAGTGTACTTTGGTCCTAGAGAATAAAACTAGGAGCGGTGATGAATGGATGTTGAGGGAGTTACATGTAAGGTAAAATTTCCTAACAATAAGAATTGCCCTGGGAAGAATGGGCTTCTGGAGAAGGAGGCAGTGCCTCCTCACTAGAGGTGTTCAAATAAGCTATTCTATATGGGTTTATAACCATTTGTTTGGGACAGTGTAGAGGGCATGAGTTCAAACTAGATGGTCCCTGGGGTCCTTGACAGCTCTGCGATTCCGTAATTGAAGTGTCCACATTCCACTGCTTCCCTCTATCTGAGACGATGGAGAATAGGTAAGGTGAACAGTTCACCCAGCTGCAGTTTAGCTGAGAGTGGAGAATCATGCTTAGGAAATCATACCATCATGTTTTGTTGTTGTTCAATTGTTTCAGTCATGTCCAACTCTTTGTGACCCCATTTCGGGTTTTCTTGGCAGAGATATTGGAGTGGTTTACCATTTCCTTATGTAGCTCATTTTGTAGTTAAAGAAACTGAAGCTAACAGGGTCAGGTGACTTGCCCAGCGTCATATAGTTTATACATGTCTGAGGCCAGATTTGAATTCAGGAAGATGAGACTTTCTACCTCCAGGCCCAGCACTCTATACGGTGTACCAAGAGCATCAAGCTTGAAGTTGGGAAGACCTGAGTTCACATGTGGCCACAACACTAGCTGTGTGACCCTGGGCAAGTCACTTAACCATATTTGCCTCAGTTTCCTCATCTGTAAAATGAGTTGTAGAGAGAAATGCAAACCACTCCAGTATCTCTTCCAAGAAACTCCTAACTGGGTTACAAAGAATTGGATGTGACTGAACAGCAATCATCATTTTACAACTAACAATAACATATTTAATTAATACTTTATACTTTCAAGTTGATGCGACATTTTCCTCTCAACCTTATGAAGTGAGTACGATGAATTTTTATCATTGCTGTTTTACAGATGAAGAAACTGGGTCTCAGAAGGTTTAAATGATTTGCCCACAGCCTTAGAACTAATAAGGTCAAAGCAAGTATAGGCAAGTATAGGCCTTCTGATTTTAATTCTACTTTTTTGTTGTTGTTATTGTAAAAATACACTGTTAAAGGAGAGTTGTTTTTTAGAACCAAGACCATGACAGAAAGATTGGAGTGAGTTCTAGGGATTTGTATGGTTAAGGGATTCTTAGAGTGAGAGACTTAACATGCACAGAAAATCCACAAAGCAGATCTGATCCACAAAAGTCAGAATGGTACAATGTATACCAAACAGGATGGGCAAATTCCCGTGATTCCAGACCATTGGGCAGAATGTAGGGGCAGCTAGGTGGTGCAGTGGATAGCACACCAGCCCTGAAGTCAGGAGGACCTGAGTTCAAATCTGGCCTCAAACCAAACACTTGACACTTACTAGCTTTGTGACCCTGGGCAAATCACTTAATCCCAATTGCCTAAAAATAAATAAATAATCAAATAAATTAATTAATTAAATAAAATAATAAAAAGCAAACATTGGGCAGAGTGTATAGGAGTGATCACCTCACCATATGTAACTGAATATAGTTATCTAAAGAGTCACAGGATATCAAAAGCTTGAAAGAACCTTAGACATAATCTGTCTATATCCCTCAATTTACAGAGGAAGAAACTGAAGCCTAGAAAGGCTGAATAATTTGTCCACATTTAAATAGATAGTCAGTGTCAGTCTGAAACCCAGACTTTCTCACTGCCAGGTCAGAATTCTTTCCCCTGCCCCAAAGTCCACGGGACAAATGCAAAAATAAATGTTGGGGCAGCCAGGTGGCAGTGCTGTGCCTGGAGTCAGTAAGTCTTGAATTCAAATCCAGCTTCAGATGACTTACTAGCTGTGTGACCCCGGACAAGTCTCTTAACTTCAGTTTCCCTCATTGTCTTATCTGTAAAATAGGGATATTAACAGCCCCTACCTCCCAGGGTTGTTGTGAGGATCAAATGAGATATAATTTGTAAAGGGCTTAGCACAATGCTGGCCCATAGTAGGCACTATATACATGTTTATCATTATCATCATCATTACTAAAATTATTTTTTTTCTTTCTTAAGCAACTACACAGCACCTTATATCTTTCTTATAGTAGTATCATGTTCTGCCTTGCATTACAGATAGAATTAATATGTGTTATCATGGATATGTCTTATCTCCCATATCATATTATAATCTCTGTGAGAGGAGGTAACATGCATGTATTAGGAATAATGGACTTTTAATCCCCATATGACAAATGACCGAAGGATATGAATAGGCAATTTTCAGAGGAAGAAATCAAACCATCAATAGTCATATGAAAACATGCCCTAAATCACTAATAATTAGAGAAATGCAAATTTCATAAAACTCTGAGATGTACCACCTCACATTCATCTGATTGGCTAAGACAGCAAAAAGGAAAGTGACCAGTGCTAGAGGAGCTATGGAAAAACAGGTACATCGATACACTGTTGGTGGAGCTGTGAACTAGTCTAACGATTCTGGAAAGCAATTTGGAACTATGCCCAAAAATATATTAAGCTGCTCATACCCTTTGACCTTGTATTACTGGTACTAGGTATATATCCTAAGGAAAATAAAGAAAGGGAAAAGGACTCTTGGTGCAAAAATATTTATAGCAGCTCTTTTTGTTGTAGCAAAACATTGGAAACCAAGGGGATGCTCATCAAATGATGATGGCTGAACAAGTTGTGGTATATGTGGTTGCAGTGGAATACTACTGTGCTATAAGAAATGATGAAAGGGATTGTTTTGGAAAAACCTAGGAAGACTTGTATGAAATGATGCAAAGTGAAGTGAGCAGAACCAAGAGAACAATTTATATAGTAATGGCAATATTGTTAGATAATCAACTCTGAAAGACTTAGTAACTCTGATCAACACAATGACCAAGCAAAATTCCAAATGACTCATGATGAAACATGCTATCCACCTCCAGTTAGAGAAGTGACAGACTCATAATGCTGATTGAAGCATGTTTTCTTCTCTTTCTTTTTTCTTCCTTCCTTCCTTTCTTTTTCTTTCTTCCTTCCTTCCTTTCTTTCTTTCTTTCTTTCTTTCTTTCTTTCTTTCTTTCTTTCTTTCTTTCTTTCTTTCTTTCTTTCTTTCTTTCTTTCTTTCTTTCTTTCTTTCTTTCTTTCCTTTCTTTCTTGACATGGCTAAGCCAGAAATTTGTTTCGCATGACTATACATATTTGTAACGGGTCTCGTTTTTCTTGCCTTTTCAATGGATGAGAGAGAAGCAGGTGGAGGGAGAGAATTTGGAAATTAAAATAAAATTGGGTTTTTTCAAAAAGGAGAAATGGACTCAAATCAGAAGATGTAGTTTTCAAAACAAAACAAAACAACAAACAAAAACAACAACAACAACAAAACCCAGGCTATTGGAGCTCTCCAAAAGTGGAATGGGCAATAGAGCATTCGCCTTCACTAGAGTTCTTTTGCCAAATAGAATGACCATTTGTCAAGTATATTATAGAGGGCTTTTTGTTTAGCTGAAGCCAAGACTCAATAGCTTGTAATGTTTCTTCTGACTCTAATACTGTGATTCTGTGGGTCCAAGCTCTGACAGTTAGTTCCTAATTGTAGGAATGTGGGCAGGCTACTTAATATCTGCAAGCTTCCTCAGTATCTTTCAAGTGGTGATGTTAGCACTTCTTTTATCTACCCCACAGGGTTGTTATGAGGTTTTCCTCATAAAACTTCTTGCAACCTCAAGGTGTTACATATATATGAGATGCTGCTATTCTTATTATCATTAGAATGCATTGTATCTCCACTGTAGCAAAAGTGTCTTTCAGATAGAAGTAATAAAGAGAAAGGGACAAGACATTTGAAATATGGTACTTAAATTCTGACTTTGATCTATTCTTTTATTCCTACTCCAGCCTACAAAGGACTACTAGTAACTAGACAAATCGGAAACACTCTGGAGGTGAAATATTATGTAGCAGTCCTTCAGCATCACTCCCTCACCTAACAATCATACCTGTGGGTTGAATCCCCAGAGGACACCATCTATTTTGGGTTCAATGTATAAATCTACAGAACTGTACTCTTAACACTATAGTTAACAATCAGCCCGTAGACTTAATTACCTCTTACTTAGCAAAGTCATTTACTCGAGAGACATAGGAATAATTGTAATTACAAAACATTTTCCCCACAGATTTGGGGTGCACTATCCCACAAATACACATAGTATCCATGGAAGCAGTGGGTTCAAACTTAAGAGCAGAAATGCAGTGAGACGCATATATTTTACATGTGTGACATAGGCCACTCACATCTCCTGGTGCTGCAAAGCCTGGAACTCCCTTCTCTCATCATAAAAATCTTCGCGCAGCTTGCTTTGGGTACACCATCTTTGTTGGGTGGGTTCCTTGGCTAGGTTCGCATTGTCAACTCCCCTCCATAGTCTCACTCTATTTTGTGCTGCCAGAGACTAACTTCTTGATTGTCTGTGTATCCCCACGTGTCTAGAGTGTGCTTCTATTCCCTACTGGATGCAATGTCTCCTACTTGTCCAGTAACTCATCTTTGAAGCCATATAGCTGATACAGGGAGGGGATAGGGAGATAGAGAAATCTCCCCCCTTCCCCCCTCCCTACAGAGGTCTCTTTAATAATCAACTCCCATTTTACAACGTCTCCACTGTTTCAAGGTTTAGATAAAGCATTTAGAAGCACAGCTAATTTGTTTGCCAACTGAGTCATTTCCATCTTGAATGAATTGAAGAGGTGTTTGCACTTCCTAACAAGAAAAGGGCATAGATACATCTCTACAGTCAGTACATCAACTGAGATGAGGAGGAGGGAGAAACTCCCTTACAATTTTTAAATTGTTCTATTTACTTTGATCCCTAGGTCATTTCTTCTTTAGCCAAAATAACTATAAATCTGATGAACAGGGGGCCCAGCCCCAGGAGGAGAAAATCTATCAATCCAGGTGTGAAGAGGTGATTGACAACAGGAATGAACACGAGGAAGACCAATTCCACATACTGATGGATAAACTCGGAGCGCAGAAAATTTTAGAAGAGTAAGTCCTCTGAGGCAGCGGCAACCGCTTTGGGCCCCTGTATCATTGGTGTTGGGACCTGGGGTGGGCTGATTGTTAACTATAGTGTTAAGAGTACAGTTCCATAGATTTATACATTGAACCCAAAATAGATGCTGTGCTCTTGGGATTCAACCCACAAGAGTGAGCATAAGTTGACTGCGTGATCCTGAAGGGGTGCTACATAAGTAACCTTCTCCATCTCCATACCTTGACCTTCTCATTGAATAATACGATTTAAAATTGAAAGGGCACATAGAGGTGGTCCGTTCCAACCTTCTTTATTTTATGGAGGAGGAAGTTGAGATCTATGCAAATAAAAGGATTTTTCAGGGTCATGCAGACCTTAACCAGTAAAGCTGAGATTCAAACCCAGGTTCTCCAGCTCCACAGCTGGTATTCTTTCTACTAGGGAGAGAAGGAAAGAGAATAAGCAATATAATGCCTACTGTGTGCCCTATGATGCACTAAGTGCATTTTGCAAATATTATCTTATTTAATCCTCAAAACAACTCTGGGAGGAAGGTGCTATTAATACCCCCATTTTACAGTTGAGGAAACTGAGACAAACAGCATTTAAGTGACTTGCCCAGGATCACACAGCTGGTAGCTATCTGAGGTCAGATTTGAACTCAAGTCTTCCTGAATCCAGGCCCAGCATTCTATCTACTACATCACCTAGCTGCTACCTCCATCTTTTTCCTGATAGTACAGAAACCCCCACCCTTTTTCTTCACAGAAAAAAAAATCTTGTCCATTCCTATTCATTTTTAGTAAGAATTTATTGGGATCAACCTCTCCCTAACTTTTTCTTTCCCAGGGCCTGTTATTCTATCAGTTTCACAACCATTGGTTCTTATTTCTATACACTACATGCAGCTAGGCCTTTAGCTCAGACCAGTAGTACCTACCTGAAGTCCTCATTCCCCTTTCTGCTTTAGTCCCTCCTCACCCCCTGAGACCAGGCTTTCCTTTCATACCTGGCCACACTGACAGTAGCCACAAGAGACACAGTGCTGTCAGCATGAAGCATTTTTTCAGTCTCTTTTTTCCTTACCATCTCACTACCTGAGAAAATATCTTCATTGGTCTCCAGTACTTCTGCAATGCATATATGAAGCCCGTAAGACTCTCGGTATAATTGTGCTTGGCCCAGCTTTTCTGAGGAAAAAAAGTCTCCCATTTCTTTAAGAAATAGGCTCCCCTCTTCTTTTATCTCTCTGTGCATTCAGTAATCACAGAAAACCACTTGGGTTTGTTGTCTGGTATATTTGATCATAATTTGAATGGCTTAAAAATCAAAGTAAATGTTTAAGAAAATTTTCTCATTGCAAATGAAGAAATTGGCCCAGAGAATTGACTTGTCCAGGCTCATTTAACTAGAAAGGAGCAGTGTGAAAAACCTGGACCTTTTTCATAGCATATTGAGGCAGAAAATTAGGCTAGGCATAATCTATAAGCTAGTTATTTATATCGGTTATTTTAATTTGTATCAGTTATTTATCGGTTGGCAGACCAATCTTTTTAGGTATCCAGGCTTTCAAACCAAACACACAGCTCTAGACACACTCCATTTCTTCCATAAAGTTCTCTTGATCAAGAGAAAAAATGAAATTAAGCATTAGGTTGGGAATAATAGAAACTGGTCTTACCCTAAAATAAATTATGTATAATCTTTATCTTCTTATTGTTTTTAGGTCCTGTATCTACTGTATCAGGTTCAATATCTTGTCTAAGTGGGAGGACCCTGCAGATAAGGGCTGACACTTTCAGAGCTTGGGGAAAAGGGTAATCGTAGAAGGAGATGCAGATGGCTAGATTAGGGTGTGAGGGGGCATATCAGTGGAACTAGTACACAGTTTGTCAGCCCAGATAGAGTGTTTGTGGCTTAATGATCTTTAGAAGATGACTTGCAGGGTTGTACCAGGGTCAAGAGAGGCCAGTGAAACTGTGTACCAGACGATGAGCAGAATTCTGCAAGAGAATTTTATGGCTGTGATTGTTGCAGTAATAGCTCAGCTGCAAGAATGGATGGGTCTTAGGAGAAGATAGCAGCTGGCAGCCACAGGGAGGGAGCATTCAGAAAATTTGTCACCTAAATCAGCTTCTTAGCAAAAATGGGGCCAAATCCTAGTGACAGAGCACTGCTTTTCTTTGAAGACTTCTCCAGAGAGGATACTTTAACCTCTGTCACAGAAACACCTGAGAGAACACGGAGGAGGCTGCCCTTGGGCAGATCCTGGGTGCAGATCTGTGTTGGTCTTGCAAAAGAGCAGTCATTGCCCAGCCTTTTGCTCGGTTCTATGACCTTAATACCTCAGGCAGCTTATGGTTAGAACTTGGCACATGAGACTTTCCCTAGGGATACACATAACAAACACAGTGGGACACAAGCAGAGATGCATAGGAACAGCCCACTCAGGTAACCAGATTCCTCAGAGTTACACTACTCTGCCACAAAAATATCTCAGCTGACTCTCTTTTTCTCCATCCTATGAATTCATTAAGCTCTGCAGATACATTATAAGGGATGTTTTAGGATACAGTGACTTAGGTATCTAAGTCCTTTTTTACAAGCTACCTACAGGCAACTTCAAATAGGATGGAAGCTGATGCTTCTGTGAGGGTTAAGGGAAATAGCTTTTGCCTCCCTGCTTTCACACATCTACTGATGGAGAGGTTTTCTTGGAAAGAAGGAACATTCCCAAGCTGTCCTGGTAGTTGCCTACCTGTACACTTGCAAGGTAGAAATCCTGAAGTGTTTCTCTGGGTCCTGATGCCAGAGGACTGGAAGAAAAACACCACCCAAAGGGTTTGTCTCAGTTAAGAGAAAGCTATAGGGAAGGTCAATGAAAAGTCAATCTATAGACACTGGTGACTAGCTATCCCCATCTCCATCAAGAACAGAAATCCTTCAAGGTCGTCTCAAATTTTGTCTCCTCCATGAAGATGTCTTTATTTCTCCCTTTCCCTAAGTAGCTAGTGATTTCTCCTTCATCGAATTTCATAGCATTCTGTGCTTTTCATATCCTAATTCATCTTATATATCTGTTTATATGTTTTATTTCCTTGAGGACAGTTACTGTGCTATTTATTCATCTTTCTGACTAGTGGTTAATATTGTACATAATTGGTACTATGAATGAATGAATGAATGAATAGGAAAACAGGCTTATAGTGTGGTATGATTGATGCTGAGAGGGCAACAGTGGTATACCTTAGTCGAAGACTGCCTGCAGTTATTTGCAGTAATTAGCTAATCACAGGCATTTAAAGGAGCTTGAGAATATTCCATTGATGCTGGTTGGAGCAGGTATGTTTGGAGGCTCACCCCTGGGTGCTTGTGATGGAGTGGGTCTGGAGTGGAGTGTGAAGAACACAGAAAATGGTGTGGTGGACTTAGAGTGATTTGTGATGTGAGTTAGGGCAAGAGAGTGATTGGTGAGTAGCATGGCTATTCAGACTAAGGGGAAACACCATTGGGTCAGGGTATATGAATTTGATGAGTTTGATCTGAGGCCTCTAAGTACAAACACTGTGAGAGTTTCAGGTCCCTTTATGGCAGAGGTTCTTAAACTCTTATGTATTGTGGACCTTTTTGGTAGTCTGGTAAAACCTGTGGGCCCTTTCTCAGAATGACATTTTTAAATGCATAAAATAAAATACATGAGACTAAAAAGGAAGCCAGTTATATCAAAATGCACTTATCAAAATGGACCCCAGGCTAAGAACCACTGCTTTAGGGTGAACTCCCGTTACAGAACATGGGTAGCATGAGAATTAAGGCAGCATGTGGAGATAGGTGCCCCCAGATTGCACAAAAGCTGGTGACTGAATTCCCACTGGATCTTTCCACTGACCTCCTCAGACTAATTCTAGTGCACAGATTAGAATCAAAGCCTCTTTAGAGGCAGAATTCTCTAATCATCTTCCCTACCATCCAACTCTATCCATAGTCTACAAAGGGGAAAAAGAAAGTGTTCAGGAGAAAGTTAGTAGACCCAGTGGATGTAAGTATAATTAAGGAAAAGTACATGTAAGGCGTATGGATGATCTATGTCACATGGGAGGCAGAAGTCTTTAGTGGAACCATGGGCAAAATATTTTTCTTACCATGAAGGTTGAGATACCCTAGCTAATTAATAATACATAGTCACATTGACATGCATAAGATATGTATGGGTGGAGAGAGTTCCTACAGTGTACAAATTATAGATCTTTCCAATAGTCATGTATGTTCTGGACTATAAAGGCCCAGGGAGAGAGATAATAGAAATATTTTACATGTCACTAATGAGAAAATCAGGAATGAATGTTATTTGGGCCAGGTAGCTTAAACTCATCAAGTATTACTAGATGTTCCCTGTTACCATTTTATTCTGGCCTTCCCAGTCCTAACATCATTTACCTTGTCAGAGAGAACTGACAAAAAAAAAATAGTCCTGTTTTATCCCTTTTTTCTCTGTTTTCCTCTTATCATTGTCTCATCCTTTCCTTCTCTCTCGTTTAATTTGTTGTCTCATCCTTCCCTAGCAGTAAGCCAATCTCTTCTTCCAGGACCCCCTGCTGTAGAGCTTAAAAACCTTTGTCATTCTTAGATTTCTTTGCTAGCTTAAGCACATTCTGAACTTTAGCATTTCTGACCCTATTTGTATAAGACCGCCTCATGCATTTATGTTCATCCTCCTTTATCTGTTCTTGCCTCCATCTTCTCTACATATCTTTTTTTAAATACTGAAGTTTGTTTTTTGACCTCTCTGGTCATCGACATTGGTCATTTTGGAGAACTGCCCTTTCCGTCCCATATCAGAAATTTCCTTTTGTGTTTTCAGAATTTCATCCTTAAGGACTTCTGATACCTCCAGGGCTCCCTTCTGCTTTACTAATGCACATGTGTTATAACACTGACACTTTGACACTTCTCAATGATTCCCTCCTCCCCACCCACATGGAATTCTTCCTTGAAACAAATAAATACAATTAAATTTTTCATCTCTTCTGGCTCTCTTTGTACCTTTATATATGTCTCAACTTTCTTTGTTTTTTCCCTTCTCTACTGTTAATCACACTCCTTTGCACTAATTCCCACTGGGGAGGTGGGCAAGGAGGAGCGATTTCTTTTCTTCTAGCTGTTTGCCTTTAACTTTCAGTATCAAATGCCAACCTTTTCCAGGAGTGGGAGTGATGAGCTCTCTCTTCCAAGCTTCATAACCCTCATCTCTAAACACGTGTGGAATCTCTTCTCCGTCTTTTATGTATTGGGAACTATTGTCCTGAGATACTTTGGGGAATTAATAGATTGGTGCTGGTTGCTAGGCCCAGAAGTAACTCCATAGCCCTCATTGATTTGACTTTACCTATTACCCCAATAATCACATTATTCTTCAACCCCCCCCTTTTTTAAAAAAAAACAAAACAGTGAAAGTGATGTTAAGCAACTTTGGGAGCAGCTAAAAAAGCATGAGCCTCACTTGCTGTCCAACTTTGAAGAGTTTCTCTCCAGAATATTCTGCCAGCTACAGGAGGCCCACAAGGAGAAGGATGAACTGGAATGTGCCCTGAAAAAGTGAGTATCCTACCTCAATTTCTCTCTGTGCCTTCTATCTGAACAGATACATCAGTCTTTCTGTTGTGCCTTCCATCTAAGCATCCTAGAATGTTTTAAAATCATTCTCTAGATAAGATAGCTGGCCCATTGCCAGTTGTCTTGACTTCTGTCTTGCTACCTTGAGGCTGATGACTATGCATAGCTCTTTCTCACTTAAATCCAATTAATGCAAAACTCAAGACATCACCCATGTGATGTCATTGTTCCTCTTTGAGAACAGAAGAATAAATAACAACAATAGATAAGATAGCATTACATTCAGCTTATGGACTTGGTGGAGACAAGTAGAAAAAGACAGAGATTCTCTCTATCATCTGGTAGTAGCACCCAGTTGATTGTTCCATAGCCGTGGCTACCTCCAAGGTATTGGGCTTGAGAGACAACTTAGAGCATCCTCCTTCCACTCCCTCCTCAGATCTTTTATGTTTTCTTCTCTTCCTCCTCTTCTGATTATTTAGGATCCCCCCACTTCCTTGGGGTGATAGAACCAGGGAAATATAAGCACACACAGTCATACTCAACAAGTTGAAATAACACCTCATGTCTTCTGAGGAGCTGAACTAGAATCAGGCCACATAGATGGACCACACAAAATATGGGACAAGTCAGATTGGCGGTGTTCCATTCAGCTCTTCAAATCAGTAAACCTTTATTAAGCACATACTACTTACAAAGCACTGTACTACTGATGAAGATTTGTGTCATTGAATATTTATTACCTTTTTAAACATCTTAAGTACTCCAGTCTTTCTGTTGTCTTGACTATGATAATCACTTCTTTCTTCATAACAAAGGTTTATAGTGGGTTTCCCTCTCTCTTTCCCTATTTTTCTTGTGATCCTAACTTTTTTTATTAATTTATTTTGATTTATCAACATTCACTTCTATAAGCTTTTAAGTTTTAAATTTTTCTCCCCCTCCCTTCCCACATTCTTCCCTAAGATGGTGTGCAATCTGATATAGGCTATACGTGTACATTCCTATTAAACATATTTTCACATTAGTGATGTTGTAAGAATCACAACCACCAGAAAGTGGAAACAAAACACAACGGAAGAAAAAAAGAGCAAATACTATGCTTCGATCCGCATTCAAACCCCATAATTCTTTCTTTGGATGTGGATAGCATTCTCCATCATGAGGCTTTTGGAGATGTCTTAGATCCTTGCATTGCTGAGAAGGGCTAAGTCTATCAATATTAGTCATCGCACAACATGGTTGTTACTGTGTACAACATTCTTCTGGTTCTGCTCACTTCACTCAGCATCAGTTCATACAAGTCTCTCCAGGTTTTTCTGAAGTCTGCCTGCTCATCATTTCTTATAGCACAATAGTATTCCATTACATTCATATATCACAACTTGTTCAGCCATTCCCCAATTGATGGCCATCCTCTCAATTTCCAACTCTTTGCTACCACAGAAAGAGCTGCTAGAAATTTTTTTTTGTACATGTGGGTCCTTTTCCCATTTTCATGACGTCTTTGAGATACAGCCCTAGAAGTGCTTTTGCTGGGTCAAAGGGTATACACGTTTTTATAGTCCTTTGGGCATAGTTCCAAATTGCTCTCCAAAATGGTTGGATCATTTCACAACTCCATCAACAATGCATTAGTGTTCCAATTTTCCCACATCTTCTCCAACATTGATCATTTTCCTGTTTCGTCATGTTGGCCAATCTGATAGGTGTGATGTGGTACCTCAGAGTTGTTCTGATTTGCATTTCTCTAATCAACAGTGATTTAGAGCACATATTCATGTGACTGTAGATGGCTTTAATTTCTTCATCTGAGAACTGCCTGTTCATATCCTTTGACCATTTATCTATTGAGGAATGGCTTGTATTCTTATAAATTTGACTTAATTCCCTATATATTTTGGAAATGAGGCCCTTATCAGAGATACTGGTTGTAAAAATTCTTTCCCAATTTTCTACTTTCCTTCTAATGTTGGTTGCATTGGCTTTATTTCTGCAAAAACTTTTCAGTTTAATGTAATCAAAGTTATCCATTTTGCATTTTGTAATGTTCTCTATCTCCTGTTTGGAGTTCTCCATAAATCTGATAGGAAACTATTCCTTGCTCTCTCAGTTTGCTTATGGTATCAGCCTTTATATCTAAATCATGAACCCATTTTGACTTTATTTTATCCTAACTTTAAGAAGCTAATGCAACACTATGAAGGAATAATAGCACCCTTTCCAGCTGCTGGGTCTCTCTGAAGATTGTTGTTTGCTGAGGATTAATTAGATTCTCCTAAGTCACAGTTATTCAGTTCTTGTCATTGCTCTTGCTGCCTATCATACTTTTCTTTGGCTTATTCTACTTTATTGTAGCTTGAAAGATCATTAAAAGGCTTTACTTCTCCATACCAACAGCTGCTGCAGTATCTGTTACAGTTATTGAAGCATGCTTTTTAAGAGCTACAACTTTTTGAATGTCTCCTTGAATATCGTTTCTTAAAAACCAAAGAATTAAAAACATGAAAAATAGAAACACATGCAAAAAGCATGAAATCCTGCACTCACCTGACAGAAAACTAATTAAAGATGTGGGTGCTATCTTGATCCAGTTTTATCTGGTCAAGGTCCTATGTTCTGAATTACTCTAGTAGCAGCAGAAGCATATACACATGACTAATTCTGTTTCAAAATGAAAATTTTGCTTTTCCCAAGTGCTTCCAATACCACTGTATGGGGCTAGCAATTGATTGGCTACAGAATTATCCATGTCCCCTGGTGACCATAAAAAGCAGGAGCAAGTTGTGAGAAGAGAGTCTTCTCTGACAGATGAGAAGAAAGCCAGCCATGGAGGAAGAAACCAGCTTTCGAGAAGAAATTACTTTTCTTTTTTCCTCTGCCCCTCTTCCAGAGTACATCCTCTATGCAGCTGCCAAACTTATGTGAAAACACATATACTTTTACTCCAAAGTCTTCAATGATCTCCTATTACTTCTAAGTTAAAATACAAAATCCTTGGCTTGGTGCTTAAAGCCCTCCAAAATCTGGTTCCTAACTACCTTTCCCATTTTATTATACTGCTTTCCTTTATGTACTTTGTGTTACCTGGATTGATAGTTGTCCCCTGTGCATACAACATTCTATCTCTTGTTCTCATGCCTTTTCACAGCTGAAATCCCCATATCTGGAGTGCACTCAGTCCTCATGTATACTTTGTGAAATCTTTAGTTTCCTTCAAAGGTCAGGTTCTAGAATCTCATAATTATTAGTGCTCTTTCCCTCTTGAAATAGAAAATGGGCTGATGATAATGAGGTAGAGAAATGTATGGCCTGTGGGAAAGGCTTTTCAGTCACAGTGAGATGGCATCATTGTAAACAATGTGTTGATATCTTTTGTGCTGAATGTTCAACCAAAAATGCTTTAACTTCTTCAAAGACGCCCGTTTGTGTCTTTGATGTGTTTCAAAGACTTAGAAAGATAACTAGTTATGTTCATCCAACAATATCACACTAACATTAGAGTTTTAATAAATGCACTTCAAAGAGTACTTGGACTATTATTTGATTTGAACAGTGATTGTAATACTTGGAAAAATTGGTATATTTTGAAATGTTTATTAACATCAAGTAAAATTTGTCTACTTCTGTGAGACTTGGGCTCATCATCTGTTATTTTCTTTCCATTTACCCTGAAAATAGCTTTCATGCCCAGTTTAGAATTATCTAGTTAAATGTAAACAAATTTTGAACAAAGGGAAAAAAGAAGAAACTACTTTTTTCTGTACTTATTTTTTTTAATATATTGTATCACCTCAGTAAAATGTAAGCTCTTTGAGAGCAGAGACTATGTTTGTTTTTGTATCTCCAGTGCCTAGATAAAAGCTTTGATCTTATAAAGCAAAAACTGTATCTTTCCTTTTTTAAAATCTTCAAATATTTGTTTACTAATTCTGAATCCTACATTGCTAGACTGAAAACAATTCAGTTCAACACTTATTAAATGTATACTATGAGCAAGGCACTGTACTAGAAGCTGAGAATAAAAATGTGGAAATGAAACTCTTATTGACTTAACAATCAACCAAAGGGCATATTACAAGTAATTTGAGGACAAGAATTAGTTCTATTTAAATAGGAGGGGATTAGAGAGAGCTTTCCAGTGGCAGTGGTACCTGAGCCCAAACTTAAAGAAAGATAAATATCCCACGGGGCAGAGATGAGGACAAATGCATGATGGGGGTTCTGGAACTAAGTGTAACCACCTGGAGGCAAGTGATGGAATGTTGATTTCTGGGAAATCAGTTTGTCTAGCAGTTTGTCTGGTACATAAATTTTGAAGAAAGAAGTAATTTGAAATAGCATTAGAAAAAGCAGTTGGAGCCAGAGTAAGGAAGATTTTAGATGGTCATGCTGAGGAGTGTATGTACTTTATCTTAAAGGTAAAAGGTAGTCACTGAAGTTTTTTTGAGCAGGAGAACAGTGTGATCAGATATATGTCTTGGGAAGATTATTTTATTAGTATATGGGAAGGGAAAGAGTAATAGCAACAACCTAGGTGAGAAGTGGAAGAAGGCTGAACTATGTTCGGAGAGAAAAAAAACTGAAGGAAGAGATTTTGTAGAGGTAGAATCAAGATTTGGCAACTGATTAGATGTGGTGGATGAGGGAGGAGTCAGAGATACTTCCAGTGTTCCAACCCTGGGTCACTTTGAGGGCTCTGGTACTCTTGGTGGAAATGGGCATGTTTAGAAGAAGAACAAGTGTAGAAATAGAGAGATACAGAGATAGAAATAGATATATAGATCTCTCTCCATATGTGTGTATACATATACATATATACATATATATATATATATATATATTTACATACATACATATACACATACACACATATGCCATCTGAGAGGCAGGTGGTAGTGCAGTAGATAAAGAGCTAAACCAAGAACAGGAAGTCCTGAGTTCAAATCTAGCCTCAGACACTTACTAGCTGTGATTCCTTACACAAGTCACTTAACCTCTATTTGCCTCAATTTTCTCAACTGTAAAATGGGGATAATGATAGGACCTACTTTGCAGGGTTGTTATAGAGAATCAAATGAAACAATGTTTGTAAAAAGCACTTTGCAAAGTACCTGTCACATTGTAGGGGCTTTATAAATGCTTATTCTCCTTCCTTTCCCCCATCTCTGTAGAAATGATCATTGTACTTATGGCAGTTTATAAGATCACCAAGGAGAAAATCCAGAGAGAAAAACATGATAACCCAGGATGGAGCCTTTCTTAGAACATGAGAGATTAATTACGATGCCCAAAAGGAGGCTGAAAAGAATCAGATGGGTAAAAGTGGATTCAGTAGAGACCATATCTAGGAGGCCAAGAAAGGCTAGAACATTGAAGATCATGGTCAGCAGTATCAAAAGCTGCACAGGAGTCAAGTTGGATGAAGACTGAGAAAAGGTCATTGGTGTTAGCATGTAAGAGATTGTTAGTAACCTTGGAGAGTGTAGTCAAGTGGTGGGTTCATAAACTTGTTTCTAACATGGAGAAATAAGTGGCTGTTGGGGAAGTGAAGGCAGGAATAGTAGAGAATTCTTTCTAGAAACATGGTAGAGAGAAGGTATAGAGATAAAGGATAATAAAAGGGTAGGCAGGGGCAAGTGAAGATTATTGTACTAATTTTCATAATGGAAGAAACCTGAGCATGTTTGCAAGCAGCTGGGAAGAAGCAAGTAGAAGGGAGAGACTGAAGATTAGAGAAGGGAGAGAAAGAATGATCAAATAGGCAAACTCCAAACAGAAGTATTAGCCTTGACAGGAGAAGGTCTATGTATTCCTTAGAGACTATAGTGAAAAAGAAGAGGGTGGGTAAAGATGTAGATGAAGGGATTTTGAGATAAAGAGTGGGAAGAGAGACAGACAGAGAGACAGTGAGACTGAAACAAGAGAGAGGAGAAGAAAGGAGAGGAGGAATAGGGAAGGGAGAGGAGGAGAGGCATTGCTGGGTATACAAATTGTTGTTTGCCCTGTGTTTTTGAAGAGGAACAATGACTTCATGGGTGATGTCTTGATTTGCATATAAATTAGATTTAAGTGAGGCAGAGTTGTACAAAGTCTACAGTTTCTCAGAGCCATAGGTAAGAGTTGGGTGAATCCGGTGAACACCCAAAGTGAAAAATAGCCCTGAAAAGGTCTGGGCAAGCCCTCATACCAGAGTTGCTAGTCCTCCTGAACATTCCATATACCCCATACATTCCCATATTTGGGAATATAACTGCTGGCTGAAGAAAGACAGTTCTTGCCCTCAGAGAGCTTAATTCTAATGGGGTGGGGTGGGGAGAGAGAACACATAAAAGGAAACTGAAGGTGAGGGGAGGTGAAAAGTATCCTGGAGAGTTAGGGGCTGAACCAAGTGAACAAGGCTGGCATGGTGGGGAAGCTCAATAGAGGCCTTCATTTTCTTAGTAAAATAGGTGAGGTTATGTGATGAGTGAGGAGGAGAATGTTGGGGAGTGACTAAAATATTTTGAGGAGAGAAGAAGCCACCTTTAAAAATTGTGATAAAGAAAGAAAGAATAAAAGTATTGCCGTGCAATGGTGAGTACCCAGGGGACATGTTATGTGTCCATTCCGATTGCTAGTGTTTAATAAATGTTTATTGACTCAACTGCAAGTTGTCCAAAAATTTGCATATTTTCATTGGTAGAAGGAGTTGCTGCACTGGGAATTCCCAGAACTGATAGAAATCACAGGGTAGGACCCCTCCTCCCCCCAAAAAAGTATATATCTAATTTGCATCACTATATAATAAGTGCCTTTTTTGTTGATTTAGAATTGAGCTTCCCCCTCGACTGAAACAAAACTCCTACATTCACCAATTATGTTCCCTGTTTCTAAATCAGTTATGTCTCCCAAATCACATATGTTATATATGTAAAGTGACAGTAACCTCAGTATAGATTTAGTCAAAAACCCCTTTTTACCATCTGTTTAGGAAAATTGCCACATATGATGAAGAAGTTCAGCATCTCTATGAGGAAATGGAGCAGCAGATAAAAAATGAGAAGGAACAGTTTCTCTTAAAGGTAAGTAGCTGAGCGTAGAAGACCAAACTAGGGATTTAAAATTGTTATTATCCTTTACAGATTGCCAATGAATCAAACATTTTCAAAATGCCTACTTTGTACCAGGCCCTAGGAATACAAAGACAGAAAGAAAGACAGAAAAAAGACAGGAAGGAAGAAGGAAGGAAGGAAGGAAGGAAGGAAGGAAGGAAGGAAGGAAGGAAGAAATTATCCCTGCCTTCAGGAAGCTTACAGTTTTGTCTATAACATTTACAAATATGAGTAAATATGAAAATATACAAAGTAAATCTGGGGTGAGGGCACTAGCAATGAGGGAGATCAGGAAAAGCCTACTATCTGAAATGGTACTTGAGCTGAGCTATGAAGAACCTGTTTCTTCATGAGCAAAGATAACATACTTTCATAGCACTTTAAAGGTTACTAAGCAAAATCTTGTAAGAGCACAGGTTATTTTGTTTTGTTTTTTTCCTAAATAAATGAAGAACCTGAGACTCAGAATATATAATTAACTTGCCAGGGGTTACTTAGATAGTAAGTGGCCAGGCCAGGATTTGAACCCAAATTTCCTAACTTTAGTTTCACCTTTCTTACCAATATACCACATTGTCTTTCTGGACTAGAATTATAAAATTTGGATCTGGAAAGATTATTAGAAACCATCTAGTCCAAGCCTTTCTTTTGCACCTGAGGAAACTATGACTGAAACACTAATTTAGGAACCCCTGTGTTTAAATCTCTCCTTTGAGCCTTACTGTGTGACCATGAACAAATTACTTAAGCTTTCAACCTCAGTTTCCTCATCTGTAAAATGGGGGTAATAATACTTGGTATTCTTAACATACTCCATAAGACTATTGTTAGGTTCAAATGCCATATAGCATATAGGTCACTTTGCAAACTTTAAAGCACTTTATAATGTCTGCTATTATTATCACTCTTATTATGAAATCTTGCCCCAAGGGTGAGAGAGAAACCTGGTGTGTATGAACAAGTTGCAATGTAGGTTCGATGAGAGAACTTCAAAGAAAAATATGAGTAAATTGTATCAGGGAAAAGTATGATTAGAAAAGATTGACTAGTCACGTGGTAAGGGATTATAGGTAGATGGGCTGGGTGTACCACCAGCATGCTTTTGATGTCAGGAGAAAGCACATACGGCCTCCGATGTATTCAGTGGACCTCCTTTGTTGAATTTAGGGGAGAGCACGGACAAGGTCACTCAGGATAGGCAGGTGTCAATGCGTTATGACTTGCATCATTGGAGAAAATGTCTATATCGATGAGGTCATCGTTCCATTTGACCTCTTGACTATTATTATTATTATTATTATAATTATTATAATAACTATTATTATTGCGTGCCTTCTATCACACATTGTAAGTGGTAGAGTAGTATTATTGCTATTTTTGCCTCATATCAGACAGATAGTAAATCCTAGAGTTGGGATTTAAACCCAAGCCTTCTGATTCCAAATCTATATCTTAAAAAAAAAAAAAGGCCCTTTCCTTATATCATGCTTCTGGTGACTACACCAAGAAACCTAAATCTCCATGAGAAAAGACTAGTCATGGCCAACTGCACCACTGAAGGCAAGCCAGTATTTCAGCACAGTTCTCTACTCCCCACCCACCCCTAGGCTTCAAAACACAGCCAGAAAACTTTGTCTGCTCCCAGACCATCAGTTTGGCTGCATGAGTAAGCCATAGTCAAACCCCACACTCTCATGCCTGTCAGACACTGCAGAGTGATCTTCTGGGACTGGTAATCCTTATTGGCAGACTCCATTGTTCTTCTTTTATCTCAAATGAGCAGACCCACTGTGGAACCATGGTTCACTGGGTTATTGCCTGTAACTCATGTGTACTATCTGCCTGGTCAAACATAGGCCCTTGTGCACTGAAGGCAAACTTCCAAGGACTAAAGGGCCTTGGAAGGAGAAAGAAATTAAAGTACAAATGAGTATAATTTAAGATAATCAGAGCCTGACAGTACTCAGCCCCAACTCCTCCCAGCTCCCTCTCTCCCTCAATTTCCTTTTTAACACACTATCTGTGAAACTGACTGGATTGAGTGGTTATGCTTTTTTCATGCAAGCAGAGATTACTGATGTGTATTCTGCAGCATCAGTAATAAGCATGCATAGATTTAGGGGGAATAGGGGTGAGGGGGGAGTAGAGGTGGGGAGGTTGGTAGGGAAAGGTGCCATATTTTGTTGCTGCTAACTTTCAAGTTCCTGTAGTCTTATTTTTTTTTTTTCTCCTTGAACTGAGAGATTATTTTCCAGGAAGAAGTGGGAGAAGACAGGAGGAAAAAGAACCCTTATTTCTTTAAGCAGCATGGGAGTTTGCAGGGAGGGGAAAAAAAATGGTCCTATGAATTTGTGGTTCAGCCACAGTCCTGGCTGGGAAAATGTGGGAAAACCTGTGTACATACTATTATAAGAAATCATAGCATGGGAATGCCAAACAATGACATTGTCCTAAAAGGGTGGGGTGGGGGGACAGGGAGGAGGTGCACATTAGTGTCTGCTGCTGGAATGGTCCGCCCAAGTTCAATGTCATTGCTTTTTAGCTCAGCTCCATGTTGGGTCTGCTATCCCAGTCTTGTTTTCTAGAAGGATATTGACAAGCTGGAACATGTCGAAAAGAGAGTATGACGATGAGGTGCCTCAAGGCCCTGCCTATGACAGTCAGTTAAAGGAAATGGGTATGTTTAGCCTGGAGAAGAGAAGAATTCCAGGACATGATAGCTGTCTTCGAGTATTTGAAGGGCTGTCATTTAAAACAAAAATCTGAGTTGTTCTCTTTGTCCCCAGAGTGCAAAATGAGTAGCAATCCGTGAAAATTGTAAAAGACAGATTGAGGTTTGATGTAAATTCAGTTCAGTTAAACAAACATCAAATACTTACTCTATCTGTGCAAGGCACATGCTAGCACCACCAAAGACAAAAAACAGGATAATTCTTATTTCCAAAGAGTTTACCATGTATAGGACGAGATACAAAGAGAAGATACAATGTCTACACAGAGAAGTAAAGTTCCATATCTTAAGGAAGAAGAGAGTCCTCTAATAACTGGGGGCTCAGGAAAGACTACAGAGAAAGTGGCATGTGACTTGAACCTTTAATGAAATAAGGATTCTATTCTAAGGGGAAAAGGTAAGGAGCAAGTACATTCCAGGCATGAGAGACGATAGGATGGGAGATGGAAAGGAATTGAGGGAAAAACTAGTTGGCTAATTTTCCTGAAATACTATATGAAGGCAGTAATATGAAATAGCCAGAAAGGCAGGTTGGATCTAGTTGACGAAGGGCTTTAAATCCCAGGCTGAAACCTTTATATCTTATCTGGGAGGCAGTAAGGAGCCATTTTGGGCTTTCAAGCTAGGGAGTGACCTGTTCCTTAGGAAGATTATTTTGGTAGCTCTGGGTGAGATGGATTGGAGAGGTGACAGAATGGAAGAAGGAGATCAGTTTGGAGTTTTTTGTTTGTTTGTTTTTCTTTTTCAATAATCCAGACAAAAGGTGTTAAGGGCCTGAATTAGTATAAGTGCCATGTGAGTGAATAAGGGGCAGGTGGGAGAAATATTGTAGCTAATATGCAGCATTCTGAAGGTGCTTTAAGGTTTGCCAGATGCTTTACAGGTTTCATCTCATCTTATCCTCACACCAACTCTGGGAGCTAGATACTATTATTATCCCCATTTTACAGTTGACGAAAGGGTCACATGACTAAAAGTGTCTGAAGTAGGATATGAACTCAGGTCTTCCTGATGTCAGACCCATCACTATATCTCCTGCACCAGATAGCTGCAGTAGCAATAAAGTTGACAAGAACTGGCATTTCAATTCAACCATTTCTAAGTAATTATTGAATAGGTGCAAGACGCCATTGTAAAATTTTAAACGCAAGGACAAAAAATAAATGCTCATTGCTTTCAATGAGATTTGTTTTCTAATGTTTAGATTTGATTGGCAAAGGAAGAGGGAAGTATTAAGGATGACTCTAAGGTTGCAAACCTGATTTTGTCAGCCAATAAACATTTATTAAGTGCCTGTATTTATATGTGCCAGATGGGGCAGGTAGGTGGTATAGTGGATAGAACCCAGACCTGGAGTCAGGAAGACCTGAGTTCAAATCTGGATTTAGACACTTATTAGCTGTGTGACCTCAGGCAAGTCACTTAACTGTCTGCCTCAGTTTCCTCATCTGTAAAATGAGCTGGAGAAGGAAATGGCAAACCATTCCAATATCTTTGCCAAGAAAACCCAAGATGGTGCCATGAAGACTTAGACACAACAGAAACAACTAAACAACAAAATGTTGCAGGCACTGTGCAACCACTAGCAATACAAAAAGAGGCAAAAGAAAGTGCCTAGCCTCAAGGAGCTCACTGCTATGTCTCTTCCCTAGAATAGGGGCCCATGCATAACAAAGACCTTGTATTTGTAGAGTGCTATATACTTTGGAGAGTGTTCTCACATATATTATTTCATTTGGCTAGGAGACTATGGTACAGTGTAATGGGCTGGGTTTGGAGTCCAGGGAACAGTATACTGCAATGGAGATCGTAGTCAAAGGAGTCTGGAGTCAAAGGACCTGAGTTTAGATCCTGCCTCTGATACTTCCTGTGTAATCTTGGGGAAATCATTAGAACTCCCTGGGCCTCAGTTTTAATCTGTAAAGTAAAGGTGTTGGAGTAGATAATTTCTCTCGAGGCAATTGGGGTTAAATATTTTACCCAGGGTCACACAGCTAGTGTCAAATGTCTGAAGTTGGATTTGAACTCAGGTCCTCCTGATTCCAGGTCCAGTGTTCTACCCACTGCGCCTCCTAGCTGCCCCTTAGACAATCTCGAAGACCTCTTCTAGCAACAACTTTATGATCCTGTCACACTTCTGTAAGCTACATAGGACAGATATCATTATTATTCCCATTTGTCAGATGAGGAAACTGAGACTTAGATTTCATGATGTAGTCGAGGTTATACCGAATTAGTGAAGGAGTTAGGCTTAGAACCAAGTCTGCTTCAAGGGGAGGATTTGACACACAGCATCTGCCCAAGGTCTTCAGAGTGGGTCCAGGCTGGGAGGGCTTGGTATAGTGGAAGCTAGTGGTCAGGAGATCTGAGTTCGGATGCACTAATGAGTTTCTAACATAAGACTGTATAGCTAACTATTTTGGCGTCTTGCTTCCTTAGGAGAATGTAAATTCTATGAAAGTAGGAAGTGTTATAGCTACACTTTTTATTTCCTTCAATGCCTAGCACAGTGCTAGGCAGACAGAATAGATATGCAACAACAATTGTTGTTATGGTTTATGTTTTGTTATGTATGGTTTCATTTTGCCATTTACTAGCTGTGTGACCCTAGCAATTAAATTTGCCTCATTTGCCAAGTGAAGGGGTTGAACCATGGGTGGCAAAAATATTGACTGTGGAGTGAGAGGTTGTTGTTTAACCTTTTTCTGTCATGTCCAACTCTTCATGACACCATTTAGGGCTTTCTTGGCAAAGATAATGGGGTGGTTTGCCATTTCCTTCCCCAGCTCATTTTACAGATGAGGAAACTGAAACAAATACAGTAAAGTGACTTGCCCAGGGTCACACAGCTAACAAGTATCTGAGGCCAGATTTGAGCTCATGAAGATGAGTCTTCCTGACTCCAGGCCTGGCACTCTATGCACTGTGCCACCTAGCTGCCTGGAGTGAGAGGACCTGGGTTCAAATCCTTCCTCTGACACTTTCTACCTGTAGACTTTGGGCAAGTCATTTAAAGCTCCTTGACACAAGTTTCCTCATCTTTAAACTGAGGGGCTAGGTCTCTGAGCCTCCTTGTAGCTCCAGATATAAAATCTTGTGACTAGGTGGGCTTTAATGTTCCTTCCAACTCTGACTGATTCTTTGACTCTGAATCTCAGGACATCTCTCACCAGGCTGTATCTGGATTTCATTTTCGCCTTTTTTGGTTGGACAGGATGTGAAGAGATTTCAGTGCCAGAGTCAGGAGCTGGAGCAAAAGCTGGTGTCAAAGGAACAGGAGCTGGAGCAGCTTGTCCAGAAGCAGAAACGGGTATTTCACACCATTGCCTTCAAAATAACACACACATAATTCTATTACACTCCCCTAGCTCTCTCATTTTCTCTGGGTCAGGTGCTTGAGTTAAAAAAAAGAAAAAAAATCTCTGGATGATTCCATTTAGCTGTCAAAGTGAAAGTCTTTGAAATCACAGGTAACCAAGTAAGCTTTAATTCTCCAATTCCAGGAGCAGAACTTGGGAAAACTGCGCTAGATTTCCCATAAGATGATATTAGGCATAATCCTTTTTTTCCCCATTTAAATTTTTTTCTTTTTTTCTTTTGAACTTAACAATCATTAATAAACACGAATATTTTACTATCTAAGGAACAGAAGACAATTGTATATATTGTTAATTTCTGTTATATAATTATTAAGATATCACATATTATTTCTCTTATGTAGTTTTTATAATAAGTTTAGCAGAAAAGACTCTTCTCTGTTATAGAAATCCTTTCTATAAAACGACACATTAGTGATAGCAGAATTGCACTATTTGTTTGTGTCTCCTTATAAATTTCTTTTTGTTTCCTTCTGTTTTTAAAAATGTTACGGATACTCTCTTTGGCATCTCTATCACTGCCTACTCCCCCTGACTCATAGAAGCCTTCTCTTATAACAAATTGCTATATTATAGTCAAGCAGCTAGATGGCACAGTGAATAGAGCACTGGGCCTGGAGTTAAGAAGACTCATCTTGCTGGGTTCAAATCTGTCCTCAGATACTAACTAGCTGTGTGACCCTGGCCAAGTCACTTAACCGCGTTTGCTTCTGTTTCCTCCTCTGTAAAATGAGTGGAGAAGGAAATGGCAAACCACTCCAGTATCTGCTAAGAAAACCCCAAATGTGGTCATGAAGAGTCAAACACAACAGAAAAATGACCAAATAATAACAAAATTAGTCGAGCAAAACAAGGCAACTCATTGCCCATGTCTGAAAATTCATGTCTTGTTCTATGACTCTGGTCCAGCCTCTCTGTGCCAAGAGATGGTTTGAATTCTTTATCAACAGTTTTTGAAGTCATGATTGTTGACTGCATTGAACTGTTCTGTAGGCTTTCAGGGTTGTTTCAGCTTATATTATTGTGGTCATCATGTAAATTGTTCTCCTGGTTCTGTTTAATTCATTCTTTATCAGTTCACAAAGGTCTTCCCAGGTGTCTCAAAATCTGTCATAGTCAACATTTCTTACAGTGAAATAACATTCTACTACATTTTCATATCATATTTTATTTGGCCCTTCCCTAATTGATGGACACCTTCTTTGTTCCCAGTTCTTGGTGACCACAAAACATGCTGCTATAAATATTTTTGTTAAGTGGATGTCCTTTTTCTCTGTCTTTGACTTCTTTGTGGTTTGTGCCTGACAGGGATACCCCTGTGAAAAATGGTTTAGAGACTCTGGGAGTTTAGTTCCAAATTCTTTCCAAGAATGATTGGAATAATTCACATTTTTACCTACCATCCATTAGTATTTGTTCTCTCACACGGCCCTACCAAAAATTGCCATTTTCCTTTTTTGTCATCTTTGCCAATCTGATGTATAGAGTTGCTTTAATTTGCATTTCATTCATTTTCAGTGACTTGGAGCATTTAAAAGAATCTGATTGCATTTCTTCTTTTCATTTGGCTTCTTATCTATTGGGAAGTGGCTCCTATTCTTGCATATTTGTATATAGGGTTCATATAAGTCTTCTCAATCAGTTTGAGATATCTAATAGGCACTTGGTTGGACATTAGAAAAGAGTAATTGAATCCATAAGATCTGACAAGTTCACCACATGAGACAATAAAGAGGGAGAAGAGAAGAGAACAAAGGACAGACCCTTGAGGGACACACACAATTAGTGGGTATGACCTGGATGAAGATCTAGCAAAAGAGACTGAAAAACAGTGGTCATTCAGGTAGAAAGAGAACCAGGAGAGAGCAGTGTCGTGAAAACCTAGAGAGAAGAGAGTATCCAAGAGAAGAGGGTGGTGGGCAGTGTCAAAGGTTACAGAAAGGACAACAAGGATAAAAAAAATTTCCCTTTATATCTTGGGTATCAGATCTTTATTAGAGAGATTTGATGCAAAGATTTTTCTCTCCAATTAAATATTTTCCTTCTTCCTTTAACTCTGTTGCTCTTACTTGTGCAAAAGGTTTTCAATTTTATAGATTGGAGTTGTTTGTATTATCTTTTCTGCTCACCTCTTGTCCTTATTTAGTTAAGAATTCTCCCTTTAGCCATAGTTGTAAAAGCTGTCTCCTTTCCTTCTCTTATTTGTTTATGATATAACCTTTTGTATTTAGCCCATGGGTCCATTCAGGAGATTATTGTGAAATAGCATGTAAGCTGTTAGTTAAATCTAATTTCTCTCAAACTGATTTCCAGCTTTCCTAGAAGATTTTGCAGAATAGGGAGTCCTTACCCTAGGCCATTTCCCTAAATTTACACAGAGAAATTTCTATTTTTTTTAAAACACATCACTCTGTGCTTTGTAAGAAAGATGCCTGAAGGACCCTGGAAGAAAAGCACACAGTGACCATAGCTAGCAATCAATTTTCCTGGTAGAAGCTATAGCCAAGTTCAGTTGACCTTTATGACTGCTATAACTTCTTCAGGCTGTAAGATTGTAAAAAGTCAGTTGATCCTGATAAAAATAGTAGACAATATTAATAACAAATGTCATATGTCTACATTAAGAGATACAGAAAAGGTTTTGAATTAAATACATCATATTTCATTAAAAACATTAAAACATTTAAGAACAACTGGACCTTTCCTGAATATGGCAAGGAATATCTATGTTTCATTTAGAGAACCCTAGGAACTTAGGCATTGGCTTCTGGCCTTATCATTCAACTGAAACTTATTTCCAAAGCTGCTCATGATCTTTTAATTGCCAAACCAAATGGTCTTTTCATAGTCCTCATCTTTCTTGTCCTTTTTGTAGCCTTTGACGCTGTTCATCCCTTTCTTCTCCTAGGCTCTCTCTTCCCTCTAGGTTTTCATGACACAGCTCTCTCCTGGTTCTTTTCCTACTTGAATTACCACTTTTTCTCAGGCCTATTTGCTACATCTTCATCCAGGTCACGTCCACTAACTGTGGTGTCTCTCAAGGATCTGTCCTTTGTTCTTTTCTCTTCTCCCTCTATACTACCTCACTTGGTTAACTTGTCAGCTCCCATAGATTCAGTTACTGTTTTTACCTCCAGCTAAGTATCTATTGGACATCTCAAACTAAATATCCCTTAGACATATCAAATTTAATGTGCCCAAAATAGAACTCATCATCTTTCCTCCCAAACCTTTCCCCTCTCCCAAGCTTCCCTATTACTCTCATGGACACTACCATTCTTACAGTTGCCCAGGTTCACAATCTTAGTGTCATCTTCAACTCCCCACTCACCTCACAAATCTAATCTCTTACCAAGAGTTTTCATTTCTACCTTCAGAATATCTCTTATTAAGTATCCGTCTCTCCACTCACACAGCCTCCACCTTGGTTACAGGCCCTCATCACCTCACACCTGGATTACTTTAATAACTTTCTAGCTGGTCATTCTGCCTCAAGTCTTTCTCCAATCAGCTGCCTAATCAACCCTCCTAAAGCTCAGGTGTCAACCATGTCCTCTACTCATTAAATTCCAGTGGTTCCACATCACCTCCAGGATCACATATAAAATCTTCTGCTTGGCTTTGAAAACCCTTTACAACCTAGCCCCTTTCTACCTCTTCAGCGTTCTTTTATTTTACTCTGTGTACTCTGAATTCATCTTTTTTTTTCTGTTCCTTACACATAGTGCTTCATTTCCCAACTCTATGTATTTTCAGTGGTTGTTCCCCATTCCTGAAATTCTCTCGCACCTCACTTGTACTTCCTGATTTCCTTCAAGACTCAACTTAAATCCCACCTATTAAAAGGTACCTGAAATTATCTCCCATTTATATTACATGTATTGTATATATACATAGTTGCTTGCATCCTGATTCCATCATTAGAATATGAACTTTCTAAGGGGAGGAATCATTCCCCCAGCTTCTTTGTATCTTTAGCACTTAGCATAGTGTCTGGCAAATAATAAGAACTTAATAAGTACTTGGTACTGATAGTTGATGATGAAAGTGGTAGAATCTTGAATCACTCTAACCATTATTAAAAGTACTTTGGAATATACCCGCAAAGTCACTAAACTCTGCATACCCTTTGATCCATTGATACCACTATCAGGCATGGACCCCAAAAAGGTCAAAGATAGAGGGAAAGGATACATATTAAAAAATATTTATAGTAGTACATTTTCTCATAGCAAACAACTAAAAACGAAGTTAATGTCCATCAATTGGGGAATAGTTGAACAAATTATGGCATAAAAATATAATAGAATATTATTGTGTGATAAGAAATTAAGAAAGATATGTATTTAGAGAAACCTGAGAAGACTTAAAGGAACAGATTCACAGCAAAAAAACAAAATTTAGAGAATAACTTATAAAATGACTGTAACATTTTAAAAATAAACTTGGAAAGATTTAAAAGCTGTGATGAAGCATACTTCCCACTTCTTGGCAGAAAAGGGATGGACTAGAGTTACAAAATGAGACATTTACTGTCAGGCATATCCAATAGGTGAATTTATTTTGCTTGACTATATTAATTTATTATTAGAGAGCTTTTATTTATTTTTGGAGGAGGAGAGGAATGTACAGGAATAGAAGTGGGTAACCATCAGTGATGCAAGATAGAAGAAAAAAAGAAATGATTATCAATGAAAAGCACAGAAAAGAGCTGAAAGAAGTTCAGAAGGGGAAACAACTGGAAAGTGTTGTATACTGTGTTAAATTTTACACGCACACACACACACACACACACACACACACACACACACGCTTATAACCCAAGCTGTGTGTAAAACAGATTCACAGTTTCTGTTCTTTGTATGCGGGAAACATTTGTGTTTGTCAATATTGAGTAAGTTCATGATATAAAAAGAAAATCAAAAATAAAAGAAGTGTGATATACCTTCTAGGTATAACTGTAATTTTGTGTTTCAGAAGAAGCCTATTTAAAGAAAAAATATTTTTAGAAGGAAAAGCAAATCAGTTAGACCAAAGCTTCTAGTGTTGGATATTTGGTCAAGGAGGTATCACAGATATCTTTATCCAAAGTTTCCTATGACCTGGAGAAATAAGCACAGAAGAGTGGTAAAAACACTAATTTTTAGAGGCAGAAGAACTGGGTTTGAGTCTATATTCTGCCCTGTGTATTCTTGGCAAACCACTTAATAGCATGGGTCTTAAATAACATGTGGAGATTGAGTTACATGATCATTGAGGCACATTCTGACTCTCTTGTTGTGTTATTCTGTAAGGATGGATGTTTATTTGTGGTCCATGAAAGAACATTCAGAAGCCAATGTGGGGTCTCCCAAAAGAGTAGCAAGATACCATAGAAAAACCACTAGACTTAGAAGCTTAGGTGGTGCAATGGATAGAGCATTGGGTTGGGCCTGGAGTCAAGAAGTCCCAAATTTAAATCTAGCCTAAGATACTTACTAGCTGTGTGACCCTGGGCAAGTCACTTCACCTTTTCCTCAGTTTCCTCATTGGTAAAATGGTATTAATAATAGAACCTACCTTCCAGGATTGTTGTGAGGATCAAATGAGATAATATTTAAGTACTTAAAGCAGTGCCTGGCACATAGTAGGTGCTATATATATATATATATATATATATATATATATATATATGTTAGTTATAATTATTATTGGAATCTGGAGATGCAACTTCAAATCCCAACTTTGTTACTATCTGTGTTACCTTGAGCAAGTCACTCAAAATCTCTGAGCTCAGTTTATGTCTACAAAGTGGAGACCATAAGTAAATATGACTGTATATGTTTTATATATGTGTATATAGGCACAGAGAGATATTATATATGTCACACAATATAAAAGAAATATATGTATCTATATATATCATAGATACATAAATATATATGCATGTATATGTGTGTATATATATGTATATGTGTGTATATATATATATATAGATAGATATAGATATGTGTACAGGTGGGTAGTACAGTGGATAGAACACTGGACCTAGAGTTGGGAAGATCTGAGTTTAAATCTGGCCTTAGACACTTTCTAGCTGGTGACCCTAGGCAAGTCACTTAACCCCTGTTTGCCTCAGTTTTTCATCTGTAAAATGGAGACACACTGGAGAAGAAAATGGCAGAAAGATACTCTAGTATCTTTGCCAAGAAAGCCCAATGTAGAGTTGGACACAATTGAACAGCAACATAGATACATATATGTATGTATATATGTGCGTATATTGCATGTGGGCTAGGTAAAAGTTATTCTCTGAGTCTTCATCTTTTATTCTAAATGTCTAGGCAGAGGAATAAAAGGGCATCACTACTTAACATCTATTAAGCACCTACTGTGTATCTAGATTGAAACAGAGATGTAGATGTAGCTATACATATACCAGTATAGGAAACTTCTGGTGCAGAAACTCCCTCCACCAAAAGAGCTAGACCACTCGTCTGAAACTTCCAGTCTCAGAGAGTTGCCCGGGGCCCTGAAATGCCCAGTGATTTGCCCATGGTCTCAGAACTAGAAGGCATCAGAGAGGCAGGCCTTAGACCCAGTTCTTGACTCCATAGCAGGCCCTCAATTTGTGATGTAGGCTGCCTGTGGAATAGTGCCAGTTCTGGGACTATTTAACCTCCCAAGGCTGTTGAGAGGAAAGCATTTTGTAAATCTTAAAGCATGGTGAAAATGCTCATTTTTATTTTTCATGGTAGTGTCCTTTGTAGACAGGAATCTATGGAAAGGGCACTAGACGGGAGTCAGAAGTCTTAGGGTCAAGCCTCGCAGTGGCCACGTGCTCATTGTGTGGGCACGGACAAAGCATAGACAACTTTCTTAACATCTTTGAGCCCACGTTTCTTCATCTATAAAATGGGGGAGATAACACCTAGAATGCCAAAATCCCAGAGTTGTGGTAAGAATTAAATGAAATAAACTACATAAAGTCCTGGGTAAAATGCTATTATTATTGCAGGACGGTTATTAATAATAGCTTGCTTTCGCATGTGACACAGATAGAAAAAAGTTCTGAATGTTGAGTCAGCATAGGTTTGAGTCCTGACTGCTACTCACCAGCTGTGAGCACCTTGGGTTGGTCACTTTGTTGCTTGGGCCTCAGCTCTCTCCTTTATGAAATTAGGTGGTTAGGCTAGATGACCTCAATGGGCTCTTCTAGCCAACAGTGTGCTGCTATATATTTAACAACCAGCTCTCTAGGCTTTCAAATTTAATCTCCATTCTTAACATTCTCTCTACCACTTTCTTAAATCTAGACAGTGAACAACAACAAAAAATGAATCTTAATATGTAGCATTTGTCAATTTCTGAGATGTAAATGGTCCTATCAAAAATTTGATAAATTTAACAGCAAAATTTAACAATTAACAATTTAACAAAAATTTAACTAGCTCTTGCAAGCTAGTACAAGCTATCTCCAGCATGGCCCTGCTTCTAGCTCTAAATTCTATGATGCTTTGAATCAAGGAAAATGTATTTTCTGCATCTTCATCTTCTGTCCTAAGCCTCAGGCAAAGGAAGACAAAGGAATCATTCCCCAACACTTATCAAATACCTACTATCTGTAGAACACTATGCTAGGCAATGAGGGAGATAGAAAATGTATGACATGTTTGCTTTCCTCCTAATACTTATATTCTAGCTGGTGGAAGAAGTGAGACACCAGGAAAGATACCTAAAATACCTACTGTTCCATAACAAAAGACATTTGAGAGAGGCACAGTGCCTCATGAAGTCCAAGGAAGGAAACTAACAGATTCAAGGAGCCACGGAGGGTCCCTGGGAAAGCGTTCATCTGAGTTAAAGGATGGGTCAGAATTTAGTAATCTAAGAGAAGGAGAAAGGTCATTCTATGAGGTCAGCCTGAGCAAAGGCACAGATGGGGTGAGAGGACAAGGAAGGTCCAGGGAAGAAGAATGTGGTCCAACTGCTTAATTTGCCTTATCTGCAGTTGGAAACATATCTACCCTGGACAGACCCAGATGCAATCTGTCTGTGCTTTAGTTTGAATGGTGGGAAGCTATTTTTACCATCCAATCCCTTAGAAAGCCTTGCCAGTGCAGGAGCAGGCTGGTGTTTTGAGCTCTCAGGAAAAAGGACTGGTGGCTCGTGTCCAGGTCAGAGGCAGAATGGATTTAGATAAAAATTTAGAGAGAGGGGACTGTTTGGGTTCTTTGTTTCCCCAGCACTGCATGGGGTGTGTGTGTGTGTGTGTGTGTGTGTGTGTGTGTGTGTGTGTGTGTGTTCGTGTTCATATTTATGTAGTAAATACTTGATTGTTGTTTGTCCTTCGTTCTCAAAGAGGACCATGACATCAGGGAGGCGATGCCATGACATGCAAGTGTATTGGATTTAAATGGGGGAGGGCTGTGCAAAGTCACCAGCCTCATTTTCTCCTCCAGAACCATTTGGGTCTAGTGGCCAGATACAGATCAGGAGGACTGCAGATGGTCCAGGATGCAGTGGGGGACCTTGGCCTTTTCTTTTCTTTTCTTTTCTTTTCTTTTCTTTTCTTTTCTTTTCTTTTCTTTTCTTTTCTTTTCTTTTCTCTTCTTTTTTAATTAATGACACTAGGAGCTTACTTTAATTTTTTTTAGGGGTGGGTTTGTATTTATTTTAGTTTTCAATATTCACTTCCACAAGTTTTTGAGTTCCAAATTTCTCACCCCTCCCCCCACCCCAAGATGGCATGCACTCTGAGTACCCCTTCCCCTGGTCTGCCTTCTCTTCTATCTCTCCCCCCTCCCTTCTCTTATCCCCTTCCCCTTGTATTTTCCTGTAGAGCAGGATAGACTTCTGTACCCCATTTCCTGTATTTCTTATTTCCCAGTTGCATGTGAAAACATTTTTTTAAAACCATGTGTTTTTAAAACTTTGAGTTCCAAATTTTCTCCCTTCCTCCCTCCCCACCCACCCTCATTGAAAAGGCAAGCAACTCAATATAGGTTGTACATGTGCAGTTATGCAAAACACTTCCTTAGTAGACATGTTGTGAAAAACTAACTCTATTTCCCTTAATCCTATCCTGCCCTCCCATTTATTCTATTCTTTCTTTTGACCCTGTCCCTCCTCAGAAGTATTTGCTTCTGATTACCCTCTTTCCCAATCTGCCCTCCTCTCTATCATCCCCCTGCTCTCTTGTCCCCTTCTCCCCCTATTTTCCTGTAGGGTAAGACAGATTTCCATACCCAATTGAATGTGTATGTTATTCTCTCCTTAAGCCAAATCCTATGAGAATAAGATTCCTCATTCCCTCTCACCTTCCCCTGTTTCCCCTCCACTGTGAGAGACTTTTCTTTTCTGTGTTTTTTTTGTGAGATAATTTACCCCATTCTACCTCTCCCTTTCTTCTTCTCCGAGTATAATCCTCTCTCATCCCTTAATTTTATTCTCCAGATATGACCCCTTAATCTTCAACTCACCCTGTGCCCTCTATCTATCTATATATACATACATACAATTTTTTTCCTTCAACTACCCTAATACTGACAAAGTTCTCATGAGTTACAAATATCATCTTTCCATGCAGGAATGTAAACAGTTCAATCTTAATAAGTCTCTTATGATTTCTCTTTCCTGTTTACCTCTTCATGTTCCACTGGAGTCCTGTATTTGAAAGTCAAATTTTCTGTTTAGCTCTGGTCTTTTCATCAGGAATGCTTGAAAGTCCTCTATTTCACTGAATGACCATTTTTTCCCCTGAAGGATTATACTCAGTTTTGCTGGGTAGGTGATTCTTGGTTGTAATCCTATCTCCTTTGCCCTCCGGAATATTATATTCCATGCCCTGCGTCCTTTAATGTAGAAGCTGCTAAATCTTGTGTTATCCTGATTGTGTTTCCACAGTACTTGAATTGTTTCCTTCTGGCAGCTTGTAATATTTTCTCCTTGACCTGGGAACTCTGGAATTTGGCTACAATATTCCTAGGAGTTTTCCTTTGGGGATCTCTTTCAGGAGGAGATCTGTGGATTCTTTCAATTTCTATTTTGCCCTCTGGTTCTAAATATCAGGGCAGTTTTCCTTGATAATTTCTTGAAAGATGATGTCTAGGCTCTTTTTTTGATCATGGCTTTCAGATAGTCCAATAATTTTTAAATTCTCTCTCCTGGATCTATTTTCCAGGTCAGTTGTTTTTCCAATGAGATATTTCACATTGTTTTCTAATTTTTCATTCTTTTGGATTTGTTTTACAGTGTCTTGATTTCTCATAAAGTCACTGTCTTCCAATTGCTCTATTCTAATTTTTAAGGAAGTATTTTCTTCAGTAATCTTTTGGACTTCCTTTTCCATTTGGCCAGTTTTTCTTTTTAGGGCATTTTTCTCCTCATTGGCTTTTTGGACCTCTTTTGCCATTTGGGTTGGGCTATTTTTTAAGGTGTTATTTTCTTCAGTATTTTTTTGGGTCTCCTTTAGCAAGCCGTTGACTTGTTTTTCATGATTTTCTTGCATCACTCTCATTTCTCTTCCCAGTTTTTCCTCTACTTCCCTTACTTGCTTCTCAAAATCCTTTTTGAGCTCTTCCAAGGCCTGAGACTGATTCATATTTTTCTTGGAGGCTTTGGATGTAGGAGCTTTGACTTTGTTGTCTTCTTCTGGTTGTATATTTTGATCTTCTTTTTCACCAAAGTAAGATAATATAGTCTGACTCTTTTTGCGCTGCTTGCCCACGATCCCAGCCAATTACTTGAGTTTTAAGCTCCTTGTTAAGGTAAGAGTCTGTTTCCAATGTGGAGAGTGTACTGTCCCAAGCTTCAGGTTATTGCACAGCTGTTTTCAGAGATACTTGTAGGGACCTGTAAATTTTCAGTTCTTCCAAGGTGGTATGATAAGGGGTGAGGTGTTTACTCCTTTCCTGGCCTGTGACCACAAGTATTCCTTTCCGTCCTGTAACTGTGAGGAGGGATTCCTCTTCACAGCCACTACAAGGTCCACCACCCCAGCGCTTCTCCTCACCCAGCACTGCCGCCCAGAACTGTGACCCAGATCTACACACAGGCAAAGCAAGAGATTCCTGCCTCAGCACTGTCAAAGAGATCCCTGCAATCCCTTTCTGATCAGCCACTGGATTCCCCCTCAGTCTGTGGGCTGGAAGCTCGGGAAGCAGCTGCCCTCCCCCCCCCCAGCAGGCTCTTGGGGAATGGAGCTGAGACCCCGCCTTCCTCTCTGACCACCGATAGAAACAGAATTTTCCCACTTACCTTCTAAGTTGTCTTTGGCATTCGTGGATTGAGGAGTCTGGAAACCTCCACAGCTGCCCGTGATTCAGCCGTCTGAGGCCTGCTCCAGGTTTGCTGCGGCCTGCGCGCCCACGCTGCGCTGCGCTCCCAGCCCGGCACGATACACCTTTCTGATCAATCAACAGGTTGTCTTGGGCTGGAAATTTGTTTCACTCTGTCTTTTTGTGGGTTCTGCTACTTCAGAATTTGTTCAGAGCCATTTTTTATGAGTATTTGGAGGGGCTTGGGGGAGAGCTCAAGCAAGTCACTGCTTTCACTCCACCATCTTGGCTGCGCCCCGGACCTTGGCCTTTTCAGGCTAAGGTCTTTAACAGGTCTCAGTTTGACTGATAGACTGACTCAAAGACCATAGGATCACAGAGCCAGAGCTGGAAGTGGATGGTTTCATCTAACCGTCCTCATTTTGTAGATGAGAAAATGAAGCCCAGAGAGTTCACGTGAGGTCCCAAGGGTCACCCAGTGGCAGAACAAGGCTTTGGGCCCAGTTCCTGCTTTTCCATACATCTGACTATAGCAGGATGATTTGGGTAGCCTGATGCCTATACACCTTCATTTAGTGCTCTGCTACCACAACAGCTGTTTCATTTTCATCTTTGGGTCTCCAGCACAAAGCATGGTACCTGGCATATAGTAGGGGCTTAATAAATGTTTCTTTGAATGAGTGAATTAAGTGCTTACCACGTACAGGCAATGTGCTATGTATCGAGGATACAGAAACAAAATAGTTGTTGCTCTCTAAGGACTTATTTGATTGTTGGAGGTAGTGGAAGGGGAGACCATGGACTCAAAAAATGTTAACAGAAAATATGTACAAAGTCATTTCAAGGAAAGAAGGGCAGGAGTAACCTGGGGGGATTTGGACTGGCTTCCTGAAGGAGGTGGCCCTTGAGCAGAACTTTTCTTTAAAACTTATTTTATTTTTAATTTGTGGAATAAAATAAGCATTTCCATAACATAGTATAATAAAAAGGTGATTGCACAGAAACTACAAATCTACTATGCACATCTTGCTATTCATTTTAAATATACAACATTATCATGTAATTTTTTTTATTCTTCTCTCCCCCCCTTTAGAGATAGCCATCATTAGACACAAATATATATATGTATATGTATATGTGTGTGTGTATATATATATATATATACATATATATATATATACTTATATATATGTATACACACATACATACACACACACACATATCAGCTCTTTCTCTGGATGCAAATAGCTTCTTTCTTCATATGTAATTAATTTGAATTTTGAAGGAAGCCAAGGATTCCAAGGGGAGGAGGCAGAACATTCCAGGCATGTGGGACAGTTGCTCTCAAGGCTCTGAGACAGGTTGTATACAGTGTTATATGCAGTGAACAAGTTGTGGTATATGATCGTGATGGCATGCTACTATGCTGTAAGAAATTATGAACTTGATGATCTTGGAAAAACATGGATAGACTTGCACAAAATAATGAAGAGTAAAATGACCAGAATCAAGAAAATGTTGTTTACAGTAACAGCAATATTTTTTTTGTTTTGTTTTTTGGGTTTGGTTTTTTTTGGATGAGGCAATTGGGGTTAGGTGACTTGCCCAGGGTTACACAGCTAGTAAGTGTTATGTGTCTGAGGCCAGATTTGAACTCAGGTTCTCCTGACTCCAGGGCCAGTGCTGTATTCACTGCACCACCTAGCTGCCCCTAGCAATATTATTTTAAGAATAACTTTGAGTCAATAATTCATTTTGATTATTATAAATTTCTAGATTAACTATAAAAGATATAGAAAGGAAGACCCTATCTGCATCCAGAGAAAGAACTGATAAATAGAAGCATATATAGAATTATTTTACACACACACACACATTTTTGTCTGATGGTAGCCATCTCTAGGGCAGGGGGAGGGAAGAAAGAAAAAGGGAAAAAAAGAAATTTATATAACAACTTTATTATAAATTTAAAAGGAATAGCAAGTTGTACCTAATAGATTGCAGTTTCATGTGTAATCATCTTTTTATTATGCTATATTATAGAAATGCTTGTTTTATTCCATAAATTAAAAATATATTCAGTGAACATCTCATGGACAAAGGCAGAGTGCATGAAGTTAACTGACATGCCAGAAGCCAAGAAAGGAGGCCGGGGCCAGATTGTGAAGGGCTTGAAAAGCCAAACTGAAGAGCTTGCACTTTCTCCTAGAGGTAAGAGTGAGTCATTGCTTCTTCTTGAGCAGTGGAGTGACATCATGAGAACCTTGCTTGGGGAATATCAGTGTGGCAGCTGGGTGGAGGATAGATTGGAGAGGGAAGAGAAGGCTGGGGAACCAATCAGGAGGCTGTTGCTGCTGTCCAGGTGGCAGACGATGAAGGCCCAAACCAAGGTGGTTATGGTGTGAGAGGAGAGGAGGGGACAGATGTTGTCTCAGCAGAAATGACATGACTTAGCAACCATTTGGAAATGAGGGCTGAGAGAGAGAGAAAAGTCAAGTGTTAATAAGTGCTTATGTAAAGGGCAGCTTGCTCTTTGTCATGGTCTGGGGCTATCTCCCTTTTCTTCTTCTCTTTATTCCTATTATACATGAAGTTTTTGCCAATTAGATTTATCTATTAAATGAATGATGGCAATGCTATTTAATTACTAAATGCTTGCCTAATTACCCAAAAGCCCCTGAGGAATCTTCCAGAACTCCTTGTTATTCTCATCTTTGTCTCTCTTCCACCAGCCACATTAATTACACCAGTTCTTTTTATATTATATTTTTAATTGCACAATTCTTTGTCTAGTGAAAAGGTGGAAGATATACAGAGATAGTCAACTGGTAGAGAGAGGTTGAAGGATCACATTTCTGTGGCACCTTATTGCTTACCAAGTCCTTTCCCCCACCCTGGAAAGGAGGTAGAAAAGGTGGTCTTCAGATTATTTTATACTGCATTTTCTATATTAGGAAGTGAGGTGATTTGAGTGAATGAATGAATGAAGCATTAATGGAGCACTTACTACCTGCAAGGCATTGTACTAAGTATATAAGTACATATATATATATATATATATATATAAAGAATACATATAAAAATCACAACGCTGATCTCAAGGAGCTCACACACTAATGGAGCAGACAACCCAAATGGAAGGCTTCATCCAAAAGGTCATGCAGCTGTTGAGTGACAGGTCTGGGATTTGAACCCAGGACAGCAGGACATAGAGAAAAGGGCACTGTTCTTAGAGTCAGAAGGCCTGGGTTTGTTGTCATTCTCATTTGTCCTTTGTTCTCAAAGAGGACCGTGACATCAGGGAGGTGGTGCCATGACATGCAAATGAATTGGATTTAAGTGAGGGAGGGCTGTGCAGAGTCCCAGATCTAGCACTTGCTAGCTGTGGGATTCTGGGAAAGTCACTTAACTTTTTTCATCCTCTATTTCAATTGTAAAAATGATGGAAATAACATTTGCTCAACATCATGAGGCTGCTGTTGGGAAAACTTCAAGTGTTATGTAAATATGAGTTACTAATATTATCGTTATCCAAGTTCAGTGATTTTTCCTCTTACCACTCTAAGTGGTTTAAGGATAGAGGAAAAGGATCACAGCATTTAGAGCTAGACCTAGTCCAGGGGTGGGGAACCTGCAGCCTTGAGGCCACATATAGCCTCAAGGCTGCAGGTAGTCCAACTCCCTCATTTAATAAGGAAAATGGCATCCAGAGAGGTAGCAGTGACTTGTCCCAGATCACTCAGGTAGGATTAGACATTGGGAGAGGATCTCAGAACTTCTAGCCCAACTCTCTCATTTTACAGATGTGGAAACTGAGGCCCAGGGAGGTGAAGGTCACACAGGTAATAAGTAGCAGGACAAGGATTCAAACCTGAGTCCTTGAACTCTAAATCCGTTACTCATTCCATGATGCCTCTCTTTAAATATGCTTAGATTGGTGGGCAGAGCCAAGATGGTAGGGTAAAAGCAGGGACTTGCTTGAGCTGTCCCCCACACTCCTCCAAATACCTGTAAAAAATGACTCTAAACAAATCCTAGATCAGTAGAACCTACAAAAACACAGAGTGAAACAAATTTCTAGCCCAAGACAACCTGGATGGTTGAGTGAAAGTTCTGTTGCACCAGGCTGGGAGAGGGGCACAGTTCTACCTCTCCCTTTCTCCTTCTCCTAATACAATCCTCCGTCACCCCTTAATTTTATTTTTTAGATACTAACCCTTCATATTCAACTCACCCTGGTCCCTCTGTCTATATACATATATGTGTGTATGTGTATATGTGTGTGTGTATATATATATATATATATATATATATATACACACACATATATATGTATATGTATATATATGTGTGTGTGTGTATGTATATATATATATATACATATACATATATATGTGTGTGTATATATATATATATACATATATATATACATATATATATATATATATATATAATATATATATATATATATATATTCCCTCCAACTACCCTAATACTGAGAAAGATCTCACAAGTTACAAATATCATCTTTCCATGTAGGAATGTAAACAGTTCAACTTTAATAAGTTCCTTATGATTTCTCTTTCCTGTTTACCTTTTCATGCTTCTCTTGAGTCTTGTATTTGAAAGTCAAATTTTGTGTTCAACGCTGGTCTTTTCATCAATAATGCTTGAAAGTCCTCTATTTTGTTGAATGCCCGTTTTTCCACCTGAAGGATGACACTCAGTTTTTCTGGGCAGGTGATTCTTGGCTATAATCCTATCTCCTTTGACCTCTGGAATATCCTATTCCAAGCCTTTAATGTAGAAGCTGCTAAATCTTGTGTTATCCTGATTTTCTTTCCACAGTACTTGAATTGTTTCTTTCTGGATGCTTGCACAATTTTCTCCTTGACCTGGGAACTCTGGATTTTGCTATAATATTCCTTGGAGTTTTCCTTTTGGGATCTCTTTTAGGAGGTGATCAGTGGATTCTTTCAATTTCTATTTTGCCCTCTGGTTCTAAAATATCAGAGCAGTTTTCCGTGATAATTTCTTGAAAGATGCTGTCTAGGCTCTTTTTTTGATCATGGTTTTCAGGTAGTCCAATAATTTTTAAATTATTTCTCCTGGATCTATTTTCCAGGTCAATTATTTTTCCAATGAGATATTTCACATTGTCTTCTATTTTATCATTCTTTTGGTTTTATTTTATAATTTCTTGATGTAAAGAACAATTAGAACTAATGGGAGGAACCACGAGAATGAGGCAATAAAACAAAACAACAAAGGAAAAGGAAAGCAAATAGTATGCTTCCATCTGCCTTCAGACTCCATAGTTCTTTCTCTGGGTAGCATTTTCCATCTTGAGTCTTTTGGAGTTGTCTTACATCTTTGCATTGCTGAGAAGAGCCAAGTCTATCAAAGTCAGTTATCGCACAGTGTAGCTGTTATTGTGTATATTGTCCTGGTTCTGCTCATTGCATTCAGCATCAGACCATACAGATCTTTCCAGGTTTTTCTGAAGTCTGCCTGCTCATCATTTCTTATAGCACAAGAGTATTCCATTACATTCATATACCACAACTTGTTCAGCCATTCCCTGATTGATGGGCATCCCCTCAATTTCCAATTCTTTGCCACCACAAAAAGGACTACTATAAATATTTTTGTACATGTGGGTCCTTTTCCCATTTTTATGATCTTTTTGAGATACAGACCTTGAGGTGGTATTGCTAGGTCAGAGATTATGCACAATTTCATAGCCCTTTGGGCATAGTTCCAAATTGTTCTCCAGAATGGTTGGATCATTTCACAACTCCACCGATAATGCATTAGTGTTCCAATTTTCCCACATCTCCAACATTTATCATTTTCTTGTTTTGTCATGTTAATATGGAAGCATAGTATTTGCTCTCCTTTTCCTTTTTTGTTTTGTTTTATTGCTTCATTCTCATGGTTCCTCCCATTAGTTCTAATGGTTCTTTATATCATGACTAATGGGAAAATATGTTTAACAAGAATGTATAAGTAGAGCCTGTATCAGGTTATGTGCCATTTTGGTGGGGGGAAGAGAGAGAGGGGGAGAAAATTTAAAATTCAAATCTTATGAAAGTGAATGTTGAAAACTAAAAATAAATTAATTATTTTTTAAAAATAAAAAAAGAGAAGGATAAAGAAAAGGATTTAATGCACCTACTCAAACCTAAGGATGGTGTTTCACTCCTAATTGTTCTCTGCCCCAGTGCTAGCAGATTTTAAGTTCAACCCTTGAAAGAATATCCTGTCACGACTGAAGGATAGAGAATTCCCTTTTCTAGAGATTGAATAGGTCTGCCTGGGCTGATTTACTCAAGTCTTTCCTGGACACAAAGGAATGGATGAAAGGATTTCTTTCCTACATGAAGATATGGGTGTAAAATAGGGAATAGAATAATCTGAGTTAATAACAAGGGGAGAGGGTGAGGCCTGAGATGTCTGTCTGTTTTGGGGTGGAGGGTGGCTGAGAGGGTCTGACTGACTTGTCTTTTTCTCCTGACCTCTGTTACCCCTTTCTAGCTGGAAGGTCAGTTCATGGCCCTCAACAATGACAAGCATGAAACCAAAGCAGAGAACACTAAACTTAAACTCACCAACCAGGAATTGGCCGAGGAATTAGAGAGGACCTCGAGTGAGCTCCAGTATGCTCAGCTGCAGCTGGAGAGTCTGCAGAAAGAGTCCTGCAAGCTGCAAGAGGAGAAGGAGATGTGAGTGGTGAGCTAACAGGCAAATCATGTCGCCTGGCCTCAGACTACATCTCACATGCCAAGTCCACCTTTCACCTATATGCCCATCAAAAGTTAGCCATCTTGGGGCAGCTAGGTGGTGTAGTGGATAGAGCACTGGCCCTGAAGTCAGGAAGACCTGAGTTCAAATCCGGCCTCATACCAAACACTTGACACTTACTAGCTGCATGAACCTGAGCAAGTCACTTAACCCCAATTGTTTTTTAAAAAAAAGTTAGCCATCTTGTGTCTTGTGGAATAGAGGCCCTTCTTCCTGCCTTCCAAGATTATAACTCATTATCTGATCAACGAATTGATCTAATGTTAATGGTTATTCGTGAATCAATGTTTTACCTTCTTGAAGACATAAAGCCTTAACTAGGGGTGTGCTGGAGCCCAGTCATATTGTTAAATTCAAAGGGAAAGCTGATTGTTAAATTCAGTGGGAGCATTTATACCTCAGTAATCAGCAAATGATACCAATCAGGGCTTGGTTTCTTGTTCTGTTGATTGTCTAGAATCTAGACTTAAGAAAGTGATGAGGAAAATATTAACAATGCAGGTTACACTTAAAAGTATAGTTATCCCTTCCATATTACGGGGGCTAGAGGCATGGGGCCCTTGAAATCTGGAAAATCCATGTAAAGTTTTTGGGCCCCCCTTTTGTACTAGAGAAGAAGTCTGAATTTTTTCTTTTTTCTTTTATGGGATGTTTACAGTACCTTATTGTAAAATTTGAGTTGGTATTCTACAATACTATACATATTTATGCATTTCTGAGATTCTAAACTTTTTCTGTGTCATCTGCTGGCTTTTGCATGTCATTTGCAGCTTCTGCAAAACTCCCCAAAATTCCCATTTAATTTCTCATGCCGACCTGAGATATATCAAAACCGAGATGGAGAAACTTGAAATATGGAAAGGATAACTGTATATCCTGCAGTCATTGTTAAACCTTTACCAATTCACCCTTGGCCTTAGCTCAAGACAGTATGAAAAGCTGGAAAGAGACTGGAATGAGAATCAGAAGATGGGAGGAAGTTATAGCCCCTGCTTTGCTGTATGGGTTCTGAATTCCTAACATGAAATCTTAGGTTCGGAAAGCAGGTCATTGCCTTTATATGAGAGAGGCGGTATGGTGCAGTAAAATGAGCATTGGATTCAGAGTCAGGAGAATCAAGACCTGCTCTGCCACTAATTAGCTGTGTGACCTTAGACAAATTATTTCACTTCCTCCAGCCTTGGTGTCCTCATCTGTAAAATGTCCCTTCTGGCTCTTTCTATGGTTCTAAAATCTAAATCTATTGCCCAACCACCCCCACCTCTCTTTCTCACCTGCAGCTTAAATTTCCACAGGATAATCAGTCAGTGAATACCTGGGCAGCCTCTGAAGTTTTTTAAGCAGAGTAATAGAAGGATCACCCCTCTACACTGGTGACTACATAGAAGATGGATCAGAGAAGGAAAAGACTGAAGACAGGAAGATGAATTAGGCCATTATTATAATGGCTTAGGCAAGAAATAAAGAGGGCCTGAATTAGGATGGTGGCAGTGTAACTGGAGGGGAGGAGACATGTAAGATGTAGATGTATTTTTTTTTATTCTTTTGTAAACTCCTTAGGTCAGAGACTAGCTCTGTCAGTGTTTAGCTCAGTGCTTAGTCTGTATAGTCAAAGCTATAGTTTTCCAGTAGCAATGTATGGCTGTGAGAAGTGAACTATTAGGAAAGCTGTTCTAATTGCGGTGCTGGAGAAAGAAGACTTTTGAGAGTCCCTTGGACAGCAAGGAGAGCAAATCAGTCAACACTTAAGTAAATTAATTCAGATGATTCACTAGAAGGTCAAATACTGAAGCTTCAGTGCTTTGGCCATATAGTGAAAAGATGAAACTCATTGGAAAAGACCCTCAAGTTGGGAAAGATTGAAGCCAAAAAGAAAAGGGTTTTGCAGAGGATGAGATGGATAGATAGTGTCAGAGAAACAGTGAACACGAACTTGGACAGACTTTGAGAGGTAGTGGAGGATAGAACGGCCTGGAGTGATGTGGTCCACAAGCTCATGAAGAGTTGAGCACAACTGAATGACTGAACAACAACTATCCCATAGTAGTTTAATGTTTGTTAAACTGAATAGTAGAAAATAAATATGAGGTCTGGGAGCCAGAAAGCCCTGTATTTGAGTTTGGACTCTTTCACTGATAAACTCTTTTGGGCAAACCGTTTCACTTTACTAACTTCAGCTTTCTTATCTGTAGAATGGGCACAATGAATGAGATAAAATCTAAGGTCCTTCCTAGTTCTAGCATTTGTAGAAGAGATCTAAGCAGGAGTTAATACTCCAGGAAACCCATCTTGACATCAATCTTCACTCACCTAAGATCAGGAAAGAATAAAAACAGAAGAGGCAGCCCCAGACCTACAATGATTACCTTAGGAAAAGTCATGGTGACAGGGTGAGGGACAAGATGAGAGAACCTTTTCCCTGCTTCTCCTGGGAATTTTCAGAGCTATATGAAGCTAGCTGGAGGGTCAAAGCAAGAGAGGGCTGGGAGTGGACAGTTTTTCAAAGGTTCCCTGAATCATCTGCTCTTCCTGTTCAATGGTTCACAGGGGGATCATCTTAAAATGACAGACCCCTCTGCACTGACTCATGCACATGGCAGCTCAGAAGCAGGAAGGTGGCTCTATACAACTGCTGGTGACAAGTGACACTTGGAATACAAAGACAAAAATGTCACAGACCCTGCCCTCAAGAAGCTTAAAGCTAAACCACGCAAAAAAATATATAAACCCAATAGAAAAAAAAAATCTAAGACAGATATATAATCACAATTTCAAATTTGGAAGTGGCCTCAGAGGCCTAAAAAGCATGCTTTCTACAAGCTACCTGACAAGTATTTATTCGATTATTTACATCATTTCAGGGGCAGCTAGGTGACCAAGGGGATAGAGTTCTAGGCCTGGAGTCAGGAAGACTTGTGTTCAAATCCAGCCTCATAGTTATTAGCTGTGTGACCTTGGGCAAGTCATTTAACCTCTAGTTACCTCAGTTTCCTCATCTGAAAGTAGGGATAATAGTAGTACCTACTTCCCAGGGTTGTTGTGAGGATCAATTGAGATAATATTTTGTAAAGTATTTAGCACAGTTCCTGGTATTATAAAATGTTAGCTGTTACCATTATTGAAACAAATAAACAAGAAAGGAAACCATACAAAGTCTCTTTTGACTCTTGATGACTAATCATCTTGGAGGCAGCCCAGGTCCCTGGATAACCATCAAGAGATCCCTATGCCCTTAGACTTCCTGGGAGGAATACCCAGAAGACCTAAGTCCATGCCCTGCAATCTCATCATATTGATTGAGGCAGGCCATCCCTATTTATATACATTGAGATCAGGAAACTTCTCAGAGAGATATAATGACTGGTTCATGTCACATAGATCCAGTGTGATTTCCACTAATTTAAATGATACCTGATCATGTTGAAGATGATAATTTGTGAAGGTCAGAGTTGGGATCAAAGAGTGAGAAATCGTTCTCCTCCTCCTCCTCTTTTCTTCCCCTTCCCTTCTCCTTCTCTTGACATTTGTATTTAACTAATATCTCACAAATGGATGTACTTTTCCTTTTTGATTATTTATTTAGCTATCCCGGCAGACATCTTCAGTATCACAGTTTTCACCAATGAAAGTCAGTTTCTCTCCTTTTTTTTTCCTTTTTATTTTTTATATCTTCAACTGTTGGCTCGGTGCCTGCCAGTGGGCAGCGAGCATTGGGTGATGTGATAACGAGGCAGCAGGCAGGTGCACGGACAGACGCTCTTTGGCAGAGCCCAGGCCTAAGGTCTCTGCCGAGCTTTTTTCCCCCATTCTCTTTATAATAGAATATCATCCTCCAGGCAGAACCTCTCTGGGGAGAGGGGGTTCAGGAGGGGGCCAAGGAGACTTGGGAAGGAGTCAGAAGGAAAGGTGGAGGGTGAAAGTTGATAGGGCTGGAGCAGCCTGCCTAAGTGCTATACCAATCAGGGCAGAATCCTCAAGACAGGCAGGTATCTGGGGACCCAGTTTGGATAATGGAAAACACATTGCTTTCCACTCAAGTTCAAATTAAATATCATGGTAATAAAACATTAGGAATTTCCAACTCTACAGGATACAGGGAGGTTTTGTTGCATAATTCGGATTGTCTGAAGTGAGCTAGAGTTTGATTTGTTTGCCGTTATTGCACATCAACTCTCTAATTATTGCCTAATTGTAGAGGAGAATTCTAGAGGGATTATGGGAGGTGGGGAGAGAGAGAGAGACTCCTCCGTGTAGACCTCCAGAAGAATCAAGTTATTATCAGATCCCTCCCTTTTCCATCACTTTCTCCTTCTGCCACCACAGGCTTCCTTACCATTGTCCTACTATGGCCTTACTGCAGAGAGGATACAGGGACCTCTTCTGCACCATCACCACTACCTGGGTGGGGATTGTTACATTCTGTATTTGTATTAATGAATGAATAAATGAATGAATGAAAAAGCATGTATTAACCACTCACTGTCCCATGGTCCCAGGGTAAGGTTCTCAGGCCAAGCAGATAGTAATGCATCCTCTTTAATGTCATTTCCACCGAGAAAATTATATCAGTTTCTGATCGTGAACCATTGACAGTAGCAAGCACTTTGGTGGTAAGAACTTTCTTTTCTGCATTTTCAGTAGATTCAGTAGTTCCAGCTGCAATGTCTGCAGAAGCAATTGCCAGAGCACATCTCCGTATCTCCTAGACACATATAGGAACTGTATGAATACAATTATAAAACACTATTTATGCTAATACAGGCTGACCCAAATAATTGAGAAAATATTAATTGCTCATAGGTAGGCCAAGCCAAAAAAATAAAAATTATACTACGTAAATTAATTTGCTTATTCACTGTCACACCAAACTATCAAAGGATTACTTTGTAAAACTAGAAAAAAATAACAAAATTCATATGGTAGAACAAAGAGTGGGAAAGAAAGGGACCTATCAGTACCAGATCTCAAAATATACTACAAAAGTTATCATTAAATAATTTGATGCTAGTTAAAAAATAGAGGTTGATTAGTAGAACAGATTACGAACACACAGTATTCAAAAGCAAGTGAACACGGTAACCTAATGTTCTTTAAAGATCCCACAGACTGGGATAAAGACTCACCATTGAACAAAAAGTGCTGAGAAAAATGGAAAGCAGAGTCTGTCAGAAATTAGGTTTAGATCAATATCTTACATCATATAGCAAGATAAGTTCCAAATGGATTGATGACTTAGATATAAAAAGTCACATTGTAAACAGATTAGAGGGGCAATGAAAAAAAAATGTGGATTGCATCTATGAATAGGGAGAGAGTTCATGACCAAATAAGGGACAGAGGATTACAAAAGATAAAATGGTCGATTTTGATTACATAAAATTCAAAAGTTTTGATAAAAACAAATGCAGTTAAGATTAGAAGGGGAAAGCAGTTAAGTAGGAAAAATTTTTATGACAAAAATTTTTAATGAAAGAGAAAAAGAAATCATGGTTCCCACCTTCACAATGAGAAGAAAGAAGCATTTTTTTTTCCCTATTCTAACCTGGGACTAAGCTTAATGAGTGTTTTTTAAGTATCTTTTATGTGCCAGGCACAATGCCAGCTGCTGGAAATACAAAGGCAAGTATTGGAAGATGACTTAGTGAAGATGACTTAACCTAAAAAACAAAAAAAAGGAAGAAGGAGGAGGAGGAGAAGTAGTAGTAGTATTAGAAGAAGAAGAAGAAGAAGAAGAAGAAGAAGAAGAAGAAGAAGAAGAAGAAGAAGAAGAAGAAGAAGGAAGAACAACTACTACTGCTACTACTACTACTACTACTACTACTACTACTACTACTACTACACTACTACTACTACTACTACTACTACTACTACTACTACTCCTCTTAAGGAAAGGGAGATCAGACTAGAGATTGGTACACTTTAGAACTTAGAAATAAAGATATGTTTAACAATCTCCTAAATGGGTTTAGAGCATCTCTTTCTCTTGCTCAAATCCCATCTATCATCTGTCATGGCACATTATTCATTGTGTTCACTTATTTTATCCCTTTGGGAAAGACTCGTATGTAAGTCTGGCTTCTTCACTGTGCCCACCTTCATCTTGCCTACCGTGACTCACAAACTCTATGGCTTCCTATTTCCTAGGGAAGTATACCGGGTGACAGAAAATCTGCAGAGGGAAAAGACAGGACTTTTGAAACAGCTGGATTTCTTAAGGTAAGTCTATAGCTGGTGTTCATAAGACCAGATTCTAGACAGCTCAGTTTGGAAGTACCATTCCAAAGTTATCTGATCCCCTAAAATCACAGAAGCATAGTATGAGGTTTTCTTCCTCCTTTTTAATTTTTTCTCAATTACATGTAAAAAAATTTTAACGTTCATTTTTTAAAGTTCTCAGTCCCAAATTCTCTCCCTACTTTCTTCCCCTCCCCCCTTTTTTGAGAAGGCAAACAATTTAATATAGATTATTCATGTGCAGTCATGCAAAACATATTTCCACATTAACCATGTTGCAAAAGAAAACAGAGATTAAAAAAACAAGAAAAATAAAGTTTAAAAAGGGATGCTTTGATCTGCATTCAGACTCCATCAGTTCTTTCTTTCTTTGGAGGTGGATAACAATTTTAAATTATAGTCCTTTAAAATTATCTTGGATCAGTGTATTGCTAAGAACAACATTCACAGCCTATTATCACACAATATTGTTGTTTCCTTGTACACAGTACACTACATTTTGCATCAGCTTATGTAAGTCTTTCCAGGTTTTTCTGAGAGCATGCTGCTCATCATTTCTTATAGCAGAATAGTATTCCACCATAATCACAAGCCTTGCTCAGCCATTCCCCAACTTTGCCTCCAGAAAAGAGCTGCTATAAATATTTTTGTGCATGTAAGTCCTTTTCCTTTTTTTTAAATCTCTATCTAATAGTAGTAGTATTGCTATGTCAAAAGGTATGCAGACTCATAATATATCTTCGTAGTATTTAGTATCTTCTTCTGTTTACTCATATCTTTAGCCTCAGTTCTTGATTTCAGATTTAGTGCCTGGCTTCATTTTCTTCCACACTCTTGGATGGGATCAAGCTTTATTTGGTCCTGATCTTGCTTCCCGGGCTTTCTGCTGCTGGCTTCTACTTTCCTTAGTATATCTATACATAGAGTCCTGGAGGGTTTCCATGTCCCCAGATTCAGAGCTCTATGCTTGACTTTCCCTGATCAGGGCAATGGGAGGTTTTCTTTTACCTCTGAATTTTTTTTTAATCGATGTATTGCTTCCTATGTGTCTCCTGGGACCTCCCCTTATCTGAATGCTGTTGTGAACACAACTCTTCTTTCCCTGGGGTTTCCAAGTCAGAGCGCTTTTGCTTCTGTGTCCCTTGCAGACCTGTTGGTCAGACCAGGGCTCTATAGATATTGACCCCTGGGGTTTTTCTGGTAAGGGCAATGCTGTGAGCTCCCATGCTGGCTTCTTTGGCAAGACATCTTCCAGCATCTGTAGCTCCACTTATTTTGTTGTTGTTGTTATTGTGTATTAGACTGAGTGAGTATATCGGATTTTCTCTGGGTTTTTTTGGCCATTGTTCCATCTGGTGCACCTTTTAGATCATTGCTGGAATAAAAGTGGAAGAGTTAGACTCCTTGGTACCTTTCATTAGGACATCATATTTTGAATTCATCCTTATGGGTTAACTATGAAATCTTTTACTTGAAAGCATAATTGGGCCACAGCATATAGTGTCTGAAATGTTCCGAATTTTAAGCATGTGTTAAATATAATGCATTTCAGATTTGTACCACTCATATGATTCAAGCCAGTCTCAGCAAGAAATGAATATGGAAGTAAAAAGGCCAGGTTTTAGCAAAATTGGGGGAGAAAACATCAACAACAACTTATTGCTTGGGAAACCTCTGGTTAAAAATAAAACAGAACGAGATGTACAAGGACACCACTTGTGAGCTGTGTGTTCTTTGCCTTTGTATTTAGAAGAAATAAGAGGGCAATTCAAACAGGAAGGAAGGAATAGAAAACCCTTGAAAAATACTTAAGAGTTTTGTTTTGTTCTGTTTTTTTAAATAGCAGAACATTCACACAGAAGTATATCGCTGGAACCTTTGCAAAATTACTGCACAGTTACCAAACTAACCTGGAATGATAAATTAAAATCAGGAAACTGAGCCATAGAGCACAGACCTGGAAGGCAGACATGGCCACTAAAGAGAGATGAACTGTTATTGACAGAAAGGAAGGAGATCTGGAAATGGGCAAAATGAAGGAAACAGAGGAGATGGGAGGCTTCAGAGGGAAGTTAAGTTGCAACTATGGAAAGAAGGAGGCAAATACTTTCCTAAAAAAAAAAGAAGGGTTAATTTCCCAGTGTAGCTTCCTTTTCATTCTGCCTCATCTCCCTTGCTGTGCATAGCAGCAAGACTTTGTCTGACTAATAGGGAGTGACAGAGGAAGCAGGCATGCAGAAGGGATGAGATGTGGAAAGCAAGAAGAGGTACCACAGACTAGTAGGACCTAGACATTAAAAAGATGTGGGACACAATTCTTGGTCACTGAACATTTGAATGGAAACAATCAAAAGGAAAAGAGGAAGCAAGATAATAAGCAAAAAAGTTTCTCTCTCAGTTGCCTTAGCCCTTGGTTTATAACCCCATTGCACAAGCAATGAACTAGTCGTGGTAAGCAGCAGTTGGAAGTCCGTGCCATTGGTAGGATGGTGAACAAAAAGGCACTAAATGTAAGAGCTTCGGTCTGTACCTAGTCCCAAGCACATACCCTCTATTGCAACGAAGAGGAGTCTAGTTTTGAATCCAGGGTTCCTAAATCTTCACATAATGATGGATCCTGCACTTGGTCCGAGTCAAACATCATCTAGGAAAGGTATTGAACTGTCTCTACTGTTTTATCCATCCAGAGGAGGAGGAGTAACAGGAGAAGAGGAAAAGAGGGTTTTACTAAGCAAATTGAATTGTGCCTTTGCTAGAACTCTTGGGTTTGGAGCATCCTATATACTATTTGAAGAAACTTTGGGAACCAAACTACACTGCAACTATTTTATTATATATTACTTATTGCTTTTATTTTCATATGGCAGTATTAAAATACTGCATGCAGTAACTGAGCATTCTTGTCCATTCCTGTGGCAATAAAAGAAATAATCCACTAAAACTCTACTAACTGCATAGACAGAATATATTTTCTTTATTGACTATATTTAGATACCAGAGACCCACCACAGATTCCTCCAACTGGTTTTGTTGTTGTTGTTTTGTTTCTTTGGGGGAGGCAACTGGGGTTAAGTGACTTGCCCAGGGTCACACAGCTAGTGAGTATCATGTGTCTGAGGCAGGATTTGAACTCAATTCCTCCTGACTTCAGGGCCGGTGCTCTATCCACTGCGCCACCTAGCTGCCCCTATACAGATTCCAAGTCTAGTATGGATAACAAGAAACTCTCAATAGGTCTCAAAAGCAAAACTTTTAAAGTAAAATGATGGGGAAAACAAAGGGAAAACAAAGCATAGAAAGTTGGGATGTTAATTAGCCTATAGAACTACTCATTAAATTAGTGGGTGTATTCAAAGGCAAATTTCTGGGGCTTAGTAAGTTTTATGAGACTCTTCAGAGTATTTAAGGAAAGGTAAAATATTAATAGACAATGGATTATCAAAAATTACAAAAGCAAGTAGTACAAGCCTTTCTTTGTTTTACCTAGAGGCAGCAAGTTTTTCATTAGTTTTTTCAAGTTAGCGATACCTAGTCTAACAATAGGCCTTTGCGGTAGTGTCAAACTCTAGAAACATAACAGAATAAGACAGTTCTACAGCCTTGATTCCAGACCACATCACCTGCACACTAGCCATCAACCTTGACCTCCTTATCTTGTCTCACCACAACCTTGAACTCTGACCCTGGGACCACCCTGGTTTCTGATGGATTTTACCTTATCTTTCCCGAAACCTTTGTGCTCCATCCCTCTATTTTCTAGCTCCTCTTTCAAGGGTAGGAATGTAGAACTCCAATCCCAGTCCTAGATTGAAGACTTTCTTGACCCAGAACCTACTGCCTCAGTAGAAACACAACCTACTTTTCCCTGCTTCAACAAACTCAGTAAGACAATGGCTCAGCACTTTATATCCATTAAGGGTCTTAGGAACGAGGTTTCTGAGGACCAGGACCCAACCCAGTACTAGGACCTTAGATACCAGGTGCTGGTGAGAGTCAAGTGCATACTCTACATGTGGAAAATCTTCTGGGTTTCTGTCATCCCTTCCCTTATTTGTTCTGACTGTGAGCATGGTCAGGTCCTTGGGGACCCAAACAGCAGACCCATTATCAAGTCTCCTTGTTCCTTCAGTCCTGTTCTCCTAGGTGTTTGGAAGGAGAACAGGCTGATGCAATTCTTCCTCATTACATAACCCTTGGAGGGTAGGGGTCCTACTCAAGTCTCTTATAGCTAACAAATTCCTACCCCTTTCCTTTTTACCTGTGATTCAGTCATCGAGTGATAAGGCAAAAATCCATCAACCTTCTCTTAGTTTCATTCCCCTCTTCTCATCTCAATCCAACTGTATTCTCCTTGTTCCCTTATAGACTGAGAGGAGAGAAGATAGCTCTGAGAAGACTGAAAGCAGAAAGGAAAAGGGTAGAGATCACTCTTCTTCCATCGTGCCCTCTGGAACCCTTGCTCTTTCATTAAAAATACTACACTTTACCCTAGACCTCTCATGTGCTTTCCATCTTTTTGTACTCAGAAACCTGGCTTCACCTGAAAGACACTGTATTCCTGGTCAATCTCTCATGGACAAGGCACTGTTTCTCTCACTCCTCTAACAATATGGGTCAGGAAGAGAACGAGACATACTCCAAGCTCTCCACTTGGATGCTGTCAGCCTGCTTCTTCATCACCACTTGTTTGTGGCTCATCCTTTCTAGATCACCCAAGTCATGTCCTTAGTACTCTCCATTCATTTCTCAAGAAGTTCAGTGCCTGGATCACAATTTCCCTGTCTCCCCTAAAACCTGCTGTCATGCTTGGGAATTCAATTGGGAATTCAATTCAATCCAAGATTGATGTTCCTTTGCATACACTAGCCTGCTGATTCATCAGTCTTCTGAACTTCTGTCTTCTATTGCTTCTCCTTAAGTTATCTGTCTGCAAGTGTGGTCATATTTTAGATTTTACCCATAACTGTATTACATTCATGACTGTGAACTCGATTCTCTTTCCTGTGGTCATGACATCTTGTCCTTCTATCTCTTCCTATGCCTCGCTTCACCTTTTTAGAAACTCCAGTTATTCTACTTTGCCCTTTTATGCTAATTCATCACCGCATCTCTGATTTTAATTTTTTCCCTTTACAGTCTTGACTCCATAGTCGTTCCAACCATCCACTATCCTCTACTCTTCAATCCTTGTCACAAATATCTGCCATCTTTTATGTTCAATACCCACCATCTAATCCTTTTCCCAGTAATGCCTCATGTAAGCCAAGGTTACATCCTTCTCTCCCGGTGCTGCTGATTGAAGCTGGAGAATATCCCACAACTATGTAATCGAGTCTACTATAAATTTGTATTATTTAACCTCCACTGAGACCTCAATGCTGGATGGCGATCCTTTTATTTTTCCTGGTTTGACTATTTTTTCACATCTTGTGAAATAACTATTTGAAGCCCTGCCTTCTTTCCTCAGACCCTCTAGGGCTGCCCTTTCCCCTCATCAGAGGACCTTTCCTCTTACTTCTCTGAAAAAAATTGAGGTCAGCACCATCCATTATAGAAGGTCATCCTTCTCTACCTTATTCCTCAAAATCCCTCTACATCATCCTTATCCTGTTCCCCTTCTTTCTAGTATCTGAAAGAGAAATAACCCCTTTTCCTTGCCAAGACCAGTACCTGTAACTGTGCCCTTGATTCCAAGCCCTCCCCTCTGTCTTCCAGGGACTTGTCCTTTCACCCATTCTCATTCATTTTCATTCTCTCTCCCTCACCCTTACCTTCTCTCTTTCCTCCCCTTCTTCTCCTCCTCCCCTTCCTCTCCCTCTTCCTTCCTTTTTTTCTCTCTCCCTCCCACGTCCACCCCCTATTCAGTCTTTTCTTACCAACTAATAACTCTCCTACTGCTACAAACACGCCCAGGTCTTCCTATATTTTAAAATATTTATTTAATCCTGATGTCCCCTCAAGTCATAATTGTCTCTTCTCTCCAACTGTAATGTTGTCTCCCTCCTAAAATTACCTTCTGTTTTCTCTGTCTTTCATGCAGTGATTTTATAATTCCCCTTTATATTCCCCAGCATCTAGCACAGTATAAAGATTTGTTGAGTTGAGCTTCTCCCTCAGATCACTGCCCTCCTCAGAAGTCAATCCCTAGTAAGAATTCTCAGAACTCTGGTCATTCTGATGATCAAAGTGACTTTAAGACATCAGCCAATCAGGGGTCCCCAACCTGGGAGAGAAGAAGTTTATCAAGGGAATATAAGGAATATTTGGTAACTTTTTTTTCCATTATGTGTACAAAGCTCTAGTGAATTCTAGAATTTATTTACTTTCATATGGAATATGAGGAACAAAAAGATTTACTGAAAGCCAAGGGACATGAGAATCAAAAAAGATTAGTAATCCCTAATCTCACTCATCCCTACTCCCTCTGCCTCACAAGAAAGACCATAAGTAAACCATCCTTTAGCTCACAATCCCTGGAAAAAGAGATCTTACAGTATCTCTCCTTCTCTGTTTCTCAGGGCCTGCCAGGATGGCATAAGAAGTGGTCAGAAGGGGAAGCTAGGTGGCGCAGTAGATAGAGCCTTGGAGTCAGAAGAAACTGCATTCAGATGCAGTCTCAGACACATGACACTTACTAGTTGTGTGAACCTGGGCAAGTCACTTAACCCCAATTGCCTAACCAAAACCAAAACCAAAAACAAAAACCAACTAATCTACACATCAAAAAAGAGGGGCAGCTAGGTTGCACAGTAAATAGAGCTCTGGCCTTGGAGTCAAGAGGACCTGAGTTCAAATCCAGCCTCAGACACTTAACACTTGCTAGCTGTGTGACCTTGGGCAAGTCACTTAACCCTGATTGCCTCACCCCCCCTCCCCAAAAAAAGAAGTGGTCAGAATAAGTCAGTCTTTTGAATGAGTTTCATACATGACTTGATTTCTCCTTGCTTCATTTTCCCTTCTGTCTCACAGGGAAAAGAACAAGCACCTACGGGATGAACGGGACATGTGTTTGCAGGTAATAAATCAAGGCCTCCTTCCCCAAGCAACGGACAAGGCATTGGGCCATCTAGGAACTGAGCTACATTCTCTACATGGCCCAAGATAACTCCAAATCCTGGTGAAGAGAATTACGTTAGATATTTTTGGCCATACAAGGAGGACACGATTATAAAAAGGCAGAGCAAGCTAACCAACTCTGCCATAATGTGGTCCATAGTCACGCGTCTGTTAAAAGAACCAGAGATGTTTATCCTGGAGTCTTCAAAAGGGAACGTGATCACTGTTTTTAAGTATTTGAAGGACTGTCATGTGGAAGAGTAATGGATTAGACGCATTCTGTTTGCTACCAGAGGGTGAGATTTGCAGAGAGACAAATTAAAGGTTTGCATAAGGAAAAGCTTCCTGACAAGTAGAGTTATCCAAAAGTGGCATGGGCTGCCTCAGAAGTTAGCCCTTAATTAGAAGTATTCAATCAAAAGCAGGATAATAATTTATTGGGTTTGCTGAAGATGGCATTGTCAGTCAGGCACAGTTTGGACTAGATGGCCTTGGAGGTCCCTTCTAATTCTGGTATATTCTGTGCTTCTATGAGTGTACATCCCCAAATAGCACAAAGTGCTGAACTGACCCTGAAGCCTCCCTTTTTGATGCTAGCTTCTATTCAGATCTCTGTGAAGATAATGCTAGGGCATCTGCAAACGTGCGCCTTAGTGAGGGAAGATAGGAAGGGAGCCCGGGCAAGCTTCAGATAGACTTACTTCCTTACAAGTAGTGAAGTCATCACACCTTGCCTTTGTATGTGACCTGAGGTGAATCATCATTCAGCCTCTTTATGTTCTGCTGTAACATAAAGGAAAATATTCTCCAACCTACTTCCTACTTTACTGGAAGGTTATAAGTTGAGACACTTAGAAGAAGGTACAAACTCATAGGATTTAGATCTGGGATGGGCCTTCGAGATCCTCCAGTCTAGGAGTTCTTAACCATATTTTTCGTCATGGACTCGTTTGGTAGTGTGGTGAAGCCTATGGACTCCTTCTCAGAATCAGGTTTTTAAATATATAAAATTAAAAAAAATAGAATTGGAAAAGAAAAAAGAAACATTGAGTTGAAATGCATTTATCAAAATGCCAAAAAACAAAAAATCCACCAAATTTTACAGCTCACAGGTTAAAAACCCATTGACTGGGGATAGCTAGGCAGCACAGTGGATAGAGCACCAGCCCTGGAGTCAGGAGGACCTGAGTTCAAATCCAATCTCCGATGCTTACTACCTGTGTGACCCTGGGCAAGTCACTTAAAAGAGAAAGAGAGGGAGAAAGGAAGGAAGGAGAAAGAGAGAGAGAGAGAGAGAGAGAGAGAGAGAGAGAGAGAGAGAGAGAGAGAGAGAGAAGGAAGGAAGGAAAGAAAGAAAACCCATTGACTGGTCCAACTCCTTTAGTTAAGGAGATTGAGGTCAAGTGATCTGTCCAGATTTGCAGAGCCAGGAATTAAACTCCTATTTCCTGACTTGAAGTCTAGTGTCCTTTCCCATCACATTGCCTCTAAATACAAGGGAGCAGGTTTAGGGCTTCTTCCATGCCATTTACTAGCCACCTGAGTTTGGGCTAGCTATGTAACCTTCAGAGCCTCACTTTCTTTATCTATGAAATGGGAGTAGTCATCTACTTCCTGGGTTGTTGTGAGGATCAGAAAAAATAACATATGTTAGAGTGCTATTTAAATATGAGCTATTATTATAAAGCAGCTCTGCCTTGAGCCTTGTCCAAGGTGGTTTAATTACAAAGGATCTCATTAGAATTCGGTTTCTTTTGTAAAGCAGACCTGCAGCACACTTGTCCCCCTTCCTGGGTCTCATTACCAAGGGTCTGACATCAACATATCTATGTTCCAGTTGCATAATAAAGGTGTTAATGATTAAAGTAACAGAGAATTTGTTTTGAAGCTTTAGACTAAAAATGACCCTCATGTCCTGTTCCCTCTCCTTGCCTGCTGGACTCAGGATTGCTTAAAAAGGAAAAAGGGATTATGATCTCAAATGAAAGATGCAGGGAAAATAAAGTAACTGCTAAATAGTCTTTATGACAAATAATTAAAGATTCATTGGGAAGTTATCATAGCTCGTATCTTCAGGCACCTGGGAAGCAGCCGTATATCCTTTTCCTCTATTAAACTGTGTTTGGGAAACATAAGGTTAGCTGATCAACATGAAATTCTTTCTGTGATGTGATTCCACTTCCTCCCCATCCCCAAGACTTCTGTTAGGGGACATGGACAAACAGAGCATAAGGTGCCCCTCCCTTTCCACCAACACCATCTTCAAATTCTTTCTTATCGATAGGAAGGAAGCAGAATAAAGGTTAAGTGACTAGTTGAAATTTCACCTTTTTTCATTATCTGTTGGAATTTGGAGAAAAGAGTGTAAGAGAACTGACTTTATCAGTAGAACAGATAGGCTGATATTTACATGTATGTGATTTTAGAAGGAAGGTCAACTTGACCAAAAATACCTTTCCAGCCTCACACCCAAAGTCTTCCTATTAGCAATTTACACAGTGAGAAGGCCGTAGAATCTAAGGCACCTCAGAGGTCATGTAGTCTCTCTGAACTTCATGAAAAATAGCCTTTGCAAAATCATTGACAAGGAAACCATCTAATTTCTGAGTGAAATTGGTCCCTCTAGGACTATCACCCCCTGTCTTTTTTATAGATGAAGAAACAAGTTCAGACAGGTAGAGGAACTTGCCAGAGGTCACAGTGACACTGAAAAATGAGACCAGAACAAGAAACACAGAATCTTTGAGATAGGAGGAATGTGAGAGACCATCTTGTCCCAGCTATACCTGACCAACAATCCCTCTGAACCACATCTCCAACAAACTGTCATTCCGTCTTTTTAAAGATCTGTGGTGAGATGGAACCCATGGGTCTCTGAGGAACCTTGAATAGCTCCACTTGTTAGGAAGTTGTTGTCTATACGTGTCTCTGCATCTTCTCTCCATTGCTGCTGTCTGCCTGCTGGGGCTGAATCTAGTCTCTCTTCCATGGGAAAGCCTTTCACAGACTTGAAGACAACTATCATTTCCCTCCTGGATGTTTTTTTTTTTCCTATTCCAATCTAAACATTCCTAGTTCATTCATTCAAGAAAATTTTAAGTGTCCACAATGTGCTAGACATGGAAAGATAAAAATGAAATAATCTTTATCCTTAAGGAGTTTTCCAATGTACAGCTACATAGATAAGTGTGTTTATGTGCCTATATATATACATACATAAATACATGCACACAAATTAAATACACAGTAATGGGCAGCTAGGTGGCACAGTAGATGGAATGCTAGGCCTGGCATTCTAACAGGAAGGCTCATCTTCATGAGTTCAGTCTGGCTTCAGATACTTATCAGCTATGTGATCCTAGGCAAGTCATGTAACCTTATTTGCCTCAGTTTCCTCATTTATAAAATGAGCAAACCACTCCAGTATCTTTGCCAAGAAAACCCCAAATGGTGTTGACAAAGAGTTGGACACGAATGAAACAACTGAACGTCAGCAACAAGTTTCAGGGAAAAGGGTACTTGACTGGACAGGCCTCTTAAGCTGAACTGAGGATTCTGAGTGACCGGAGAAGGGAGAGCATACAAGCCATGAAAGGAATGTTGGAGGATGGTGAAGCCTGTGGAGAAGCACAGAGGAAAGAGGTGGCTTTGCAGATATGGGGAAGAGCATTGATTAAGCACCTACCATGTGCCAGGCATAATGCTATGTGCTTTTTACAAATATGATCTCATTTAATCATCCCAACAGCTCTGTGAAGTAGGTGCTATTAGTGTCCTCAAAACAGGTTAAGTGACTTGCACAGGGTCACAACAGCTATTAAATGTCTGGAGTCAGATTTGAACTCAAGTCTTCCTGATTTCAAGCCCAGCACTCTATCCACTGCATCACTAGCTTCCTCTACTTGGTACAATAAGTAGCACAGTATGGGTAGAAAACTGAGTGCACAAAGGGGGAGGACTATGCAAAAATTCTAGAGGGCTAAGCTAGATCCAGATTGCAAAGATATTTATATATCTAATAGAAGAGCTTATAATTCCATCCTAGAAACATCAGGGAGCCACTGAAGCTTCTTGAGAGGGGAAGAGTTATGACATATGCTTGAGGAATATCAGCTGGCCAGCCATGTGGACGATGGGTTGGCGGGGATGGGGATGGGGCAGGGAGGCAATTTAAGAGGCTATTGCAATAATTCACGTGAGAAGTAAACAGAATTTGAAAGAGGGGAAAGAATGTGTGGCCTGAAATGGAGCTAAGGATGTACATGCACCACGTGTTAGTAACTAATTGGGTATGGGAAATGTCAGAGAGGAAAATGTCAAGAATGTGAACCTGGGTGACTGGCAGGATAGCGGCACCTTCAATTAAACTAAGGAAGTTAAAAAGAGGGGAGGATTTGGGTAGAAAGATAGTGAGTTTTGCCTTGAAAATATCGAGTTGGAGATGTCTATGGGTCCTCCAGTTGGAAGTGACCAGTAAGTAGTTGATGATGCAGGTCTGGGCTATATACTTAGGTCTAGGAGTCAGGAGGGCTTCCCTAATTTATTTTTGGTTCTGAGGTTGAGCCCTGCTGTCTGCCTTGCTATAGCCCCCCAGCTGAACACATTTCCACTTTCCTGTATCTCCACTTCCTACATATGGTGGAGTAGAGGGCAGAATTGAGTTCTGTCCCTTTTTTTGCCACAAAATGGTGGGATGAGGGGAAGAGCAGGTGTGCTGGTAGATACTACCAGAGCAGTGTGAGAATTGTTGAGGGGATTGTAGAGCACAAATCCATGGCTCTTTGTGATCCTTCTCTAGATGTTCAATGAGCATCCCTTTGATAATATGTTACAAATTTTACCACAAATCAAGGTCAAGTGAAAAAACCTATAAGTTTAGACTATACTCTTTTCCTGCCCCTTTCCAGTTCTGTTGACATCTTCCATTTCTTCATGATTTTTCAAAGGTCGTTGACAGTAGTTCAACTGTTAAATCCATCAATTCTTTCAGTATCCTTTAAGGTAGTTTGTGTGGGTCTGATGACCTGGATTAATTGAGGGCTGAAAAGTATTCTCTTACTATCTCCTTATTTATCTTGGATCTTGACTAGCCATCAGCTATTTTTGTTCTGATCTTTCCAGTCCAAAATTTTATTCCCAAAGAGAAAATAGAAGCAAAATTATAATTAATTCTTGCTTCTTTCAAAAGTCCATTATCATTTTCCCTTGCACCTGAGTAGGAGTTCTTTCCCTTCTTTGATTTTTCCTTTCAAAAAAAAATGTAACTTTAAAAAAAAACCCTCTTTTTTAAAAAGTTTCCTTACCAATTCATTCTGGGCTTTAGAGTTCCTGACACCATTCTTATAGGACTATATCATGTTTTTTCATTCATTCTTCCTGACCTGCCCCTACTGCCACTCCTATAGATATCTTTTTAGAAATCCAAGTTATGAATAGTTTCTCATTTTCTTAAGAATTTCCTTCTTCAGAATTTCCTATATTTCTTGAGTTGATTTCCTCTATCCAATTTTGTTGATAGCATCCTGTCCACCTTTTTGCTGAATCCTTTGAAATTTGTTCCCCAAAAATCTAGCATGCATGTCAAGCTACTCTTGTTTTTCTTTTCCTTCTCTATCCCAAATTTTAAGATGGAGTGATCATTTCCCCCTCAAGGAGCCATCATTATCCCAGCAACCAATACCTAGAGAAAAGCAGAAATTCTAGATAGTTTTCTTCCATTATTTCTCACATTCAATGTTCAGGGTTTTTTTACTTCTGTTTTTCTGGGAGATCTATGATCTTTTAAATATCTCTGTGTATCCTGTCTTCAAGATCAATATGTTTTGCTTATAGAGAGAAGCTACATTCTTCTAATATTTTTGCTTTTTAGTTCTCCTATTCCAGATTGACCTTATCTTTCTCTATACTTGTATTCCCAGTTGTTATGTCTTTTGTATCTTTGAAGAAACTTGCCACAATGGATTCAATATTTTCCATTTTGTCAGTTATTTCTGCTTTGTAGACTGTAAATTTTGCTTTCATGGTTCTTATTCTCTCTTGAACCGTTTGGGAATATCCTACTGGGGATCCATGTCCTCTTAGAAATGTACAGGATTCATTGTATTTGTCTTGAAATATTGATTTAAAGGTGTTTTTGCTCATTTGGATGATCTGGGGGTCATCTTCCCTTCAGCTACTTGTATCTTCCCTCTTCATTTATCTTGTAATGCTTAAGGTTTTTAATTGAGCTGTCTTCCTCCTAAGAGCTTGGGTAAGTTAAGTCATTTTTTCCCCCTTTTATTCTGCTATTGCTTACTTTCTGACTCCTTCCCTTTGAGGCAGATCCCTGAGGGTTGGACCTCAAAGCTGTCTCAGCTTCTTCCTGTGTTGGGGAATATTCATTGGACTCGGTCCCTTTTTGCAGTGATTTCTAGGGGTAGGGAGAATTGCTTCCCCCCCCCCCCATGCCAAATCCCTTTCCTTCAGCCATGGAGCAGTGCCTCCAGGTAGGTGCCTACACATTGGTATTCTCCTGGTCCCTCTTTAGTTCTGTGGCTGGTTCCTGCTACAGCCCTAGGCACAGCACACCTTCATTTTCCTATTAGTTCCTTCTCCTCCTTATAGTGGGGTGGGAGGCAGAGTTGAGGACTGCTGCTTTCTGTCACAAAATGGTGGTTTAATTTGTGTTGCCCTATCAGAATGTGTAGGAGGTGTAGAAGGATGCTGACTGAGTACACTGGGAGTTAGGGATTAGCCTTTTCAGCTGCTAATCCATCCGATTGTTACTTCCTTGAGGCTCTTATTAGTGTCTTAGCCTTTGGAGGCAGTTGTTATTATTTTACCACTTGGACATAATTCTTATTTTAGGGAATCTTCCCTTTCTTTTCTTCCCTCATCACCTAACCTTTTGATACAGATTATTCTCTTCTGTTATTTTTTCTTCTTTTTAAATCTCTAGGCCTTTCTTTCATTAAAAAAAAAAAGGAACACTTGGCATGACAGCATGAAGAGTGAAAAGGTATTTCTTGAGTACCTTTATATTCTCTTTCGGTAGGGAGATCATCCTACACTTTGAAAAAAATAGTTATTTGACTATGCAAAAACAACAAGAATCATGACATCAGTATAGGTCACTGTAAATTCTCCTGGATGTACTTTCTTACTGGAATGAAGATGTTTAGTCTTGTGTTTCTCTTTTTGTCAGTGTCTATAGCCAACTCTAATGGTGAGCTATTTTGGCAGAAATGGCTGTTGGCTCATCAGTTAAGGTCTCCCAAGTCCCAAGCCAGGAGAAGAATTCCTTTGGGTTAAGGATTATGCTGTCTCTTACTCTCTTTAAAATGCAAACACTTTTTTAAATAACAAGTTTATTTATTTTTAGTTTTCAACATTCACTTCCACGAGATTTTGAGTTCAAAATTTTCTCCCCATCTTTTCCATCCCCCCACCCCAAGATGGCATGTAAATTTACATAGGCTCAACATATACATTCATATTAAACCTATTTTCACATTAGTCATGTTGTAAAGAAGAATTAGAAACAATGGGAGAAACCATAAGGAAGAAGAAACAAAGAGAGAGAGAGAGAGCACACAAATAATATGCTTTGATCTGAATTCAGACTCCATAGTTCTTTTTCTAGATGTGGACAGAATTTTCCCTCATGAGTTTTTTGGAGTTGTCTTAGTTGTCTTAGTTGTCTTGCATTGCTAAGAAGAGATAAATCTATCAAAGTTAGTCATCACACAATGTGGCTGTTACTGTGTACAGTGTTCTCCTGGTTTTGCTCACTTCAGTTAGGATCAGTTCATATAAGTCTTTACAGGTTTTTCTGAAGTCTTCCTGCTCATCATTTCTTATAGCACAATAGTATTCCATTGCATTCATATACCACAACTTGTTCAGCCATTCCCCAGCTGATGGGCATTCCCTCAATTTCCAATTCTTTGCTACCACCAAAAGAGCTGCTATAAATATTTTTGTACATATGGGTCCTTTTCCCATTTGTATGATCTCTTTGGGATACAGACCAAAAAGTGGTATTGCTGGATCAAAAGGTACAAAGTTTTATAGCCCTTTGTGCATAGTTCCAAATTGCTTTCCAGAATGGTTGGATCAGTTCACAACTCCACCAACAATGCATTAGTGTTCCAATTTTCCCATATCTTCTTCAGCATAAAATGCAAACACTTTTTAATTCCAATATTATGAATTAATTTATGGGATGGGGTGACAGGAATGAAGAACTAGCAAGAGAATAGGAAGCCTAGCATTGAAGAATATATTAAAAGGGGAAAGAAGAATAGAAATAGGGGCCATTAGGACAAGTACAGGGCTAGGTAGGGCCAGGTAGGGCCAGGACTAAAATAGAGGAAACACTTTCAGGAGTTTAGAGCAAACTCAAAGGCTCTCACCTTAAGACTTTTCTTTGTTTCCATAGAAAGATGAAGCAGCAAGCACATCAAAAGCAAGCTGGAAGCAAAGATCTGGCTCTGTCATAGGAAAATATGTGGATGGAAAAGGTATCCCTAGATGGTAAGCACCGTTTATGAAAATGGAGGAATCCTGATTCCAATCACATAATTTCAATGGTTCTCAATGTTTTCATCTGGAAAATGATGGAATTGAACTAAATACCTAGTGTTTTAGGGGGGCGTTTTGTGCCTCAAAGTCTTTATTTTTTTTTTACTTACAAAATATTAATTTATTTTTAGTTTTCAGTATTCACTTCCATAAGCTTGTGAGTTTTAAATGTTCTCCCCCTCCCTCCTCAAGATGGCATGCAATCTGATATAGGCTCTACATGTACATTCCTGTTAAACATATTTTCATATTAGTCATGTTGTAAAGACCTAGTGTTGTATAGTGGAAAGAATGCTGTATTTTAGGTTAGAAGACCAGGATTCATAACTTGACTTTGCAGTTTACTAGTTCTGTGAATTTGAGCAACCCATTTAAACTCTCTGGAGCTCTGGAGCTCCCTCTCTGGAGGGAGCTAGACTAAATGACCACTAAAAGACACCTTCTTTCTATAAATCAATGATTCTGCTATTCTTCCAACCTTATAAATCACACACTTCAAAGCCTGCTAGTATATAAGCTCCTTGAGGGCAAATATTATTTCATTTTTGTCTCTGTATTTATTCTTAGCATTTGGAACATATTTTGAACATGCTAGTTGCTTAAAATATTTATTTAAATTGAACTGAATTAACTTTTCTGGACCTTAGTTTTATCAGATGTAAAACGGGAATAATAATGCCTGCCCCCCATAGATCACAAAGATAATGATGAGGATCAAGTAAGATAACAAATATAAAGTATTTTTGTAACTGTAAATGTAAGCCATGATTAAGATATAATACCTTAAAATATTAATTGTGTTACATTTTAAATGTAAACTAAGACACCATTTCATTATCATTATGATAGACTAGTCCCCTAGTGGTATTACACTATTTACCACCTATAATTATTCCTTTCCTCTTATCTTCAGTGCTGTTGCCCACTCAGACTTATGTGACTATGATATTCAGAGTGGAGAGGTGGTTAGCAGACAAAACTGACCTCCTGTCCAACCAAATCAGTAAGTAGGTATCCATGATGCTATTGCATAGAATTTCTGCTGCTACTTCCTCCTGTTGTAGAAGAGTTCCTTGATCCCTAAGCAAATGTATAGCCATGCTTTCTGATAGTCATACTCTGTCTTATGCCTTGAAGAAGAAAACAGACAAAGAATAAGGCAACTAAACAGGGGAATATGATGCCATGCAATACGATAAACATTTATCGAGCACCTGCTATGTGCTAGGCACTGTGCTAAGCACTGGGGATACAAATAAAAAGAAAGATAGTCACTGCCCTCAAGGAGCTTACAATCTGATGGGGAGAGAAAAGGCAGAGGGAACCCTGAACAAAGGTATAATGATGATGGTGGAGTCAAAACCAAGCTGAGCAGCTGCTGGCAAATGAAGAAATTGCTGGGATTCTGAGCCCTCTATAAAGAGGGGCTAGGGGAGGAGTTTTTTTCTCTGCCTTTCAGCCCTCCAGTGAGAAGCAGAAGCAACTGAGTTATCAGTGAAGTGTGATTACCAAAGCTGAAGCAATCTCCATGATGGTGAGCTTCCTGGGGATGAGTTTATCCTGGAGATGGGATTGTGAGGGAAGGACATAATGATGATGCAAGTATCAAAACCAAGTAGCGAATGCGAAAAGACATGGGGAATGGAGAAAGAAAACAGAAATAGGAACAGGAAAGGAAAGAGGAGGTAGAGAACATGGTAGAGAAGCTAGGGGAAGGGGGAGGAAAGAGAAGAGAATAATAATAATAATAATAGTATTTTCTTGATCTGAAGATAGCTATCCCCTCAAGAAAATCTGTCTTGCATAAAACCTGACTACAACCTATAATCAGTGTTATTTTTCAGTACTTTAAAAAAAAATTTCATAAAGATCTTGTCATTTGAAATGCAGCTTCTGTTTGAGGTAGCCTATGTTTAGACCAATGTAGTAGCATACCCTTATTTAGTATTTTAGTTTGTAATATGGGTATAGTTTATAATCATCATCATATCAACATTATCATAACTAGCATTTATATAGTACTTTAAGGTATGCAAATACTTTACAGTTATCTCATTTTATCCTCACAACAGCCCTGAGAGGTATGTGCTATAATTATCTCCACTTTACAGATAAGAAAACTGAGGCAGATAGATTAAGTGACTTAACCTACCTCCCATGGTTGTGATGATCAAATGCGATAATTATTGTTAATTGTTTAGCACAGTGCATGGCATGTAATAGCTATTATTATTATTATTGTTTCAATACTGCACAGTTAGTAAGTGTCTAGGGGCGTATTTAAACTCAGGTCTTCCTGAGCCCAAGCCAGTGCTCTATCCACGGCACAGTATAGTTAATAGACCTGAAAGAGTATCAGAGGACTAAAGTTCAAAGTTTGATTCTGCTTACTTTCTGATCTATATATCCTTGAGAAAATCACTTAATCTCTCCAGCCCTCAATTTCCTGGTCAATAGAATGAAGGAGTGGAACCCTCTGATCTCTGAGGAGTCTTCTAGCCCTCAGCTCTGTGATCTTAGTAATAATAACAATAACACAATAACCCTGTGCAGTGTAAGCAGGCCAGATATCATCTCCCTTTTACAGACAAGCCTGAAGTTACTTGCTCAGGATCACAAGGCTTAGAACACAAAACCAAAGTCTAGCCCAATGGATTGGAATATGATCCAGATTTGGAGTCAGAAGGCCTCGATTTGAAACCTTTCTCTGTTATTTACTCACTATCTCGCTTTGGGTTAAATGCCCTCATTTTTCTGAGCCACAGTGTCTTCATCTGTAAAATGTAAGAATTGGATTCAAACCGTAAGGTCCCTTCCAGTTTTAAATCTAAATGAACCCATATGAACCCTAACTTTTTACAAGAAAGTGAGAAGTAGGAGAAATAAAGCAGATTAGAAATTGCACTTGACTGCAGCTCCATCATCTGTTAAACAAAAGACTGTTCAATCATTACAGGGAGGGCAGAGGAAAGGAGGAGGCTGATTAAATAACCGAATGGAATCTCTACTTCTGAACTTCTTCTTGAAAGTGAGAGCAGGGCAAGGGCATGACAGATAATTCCAGTGAGTCATCTTTAATTAACTCAAAGGTAACTTATTTTGCTGCTACTGGCATACAGTGTGACTGAACTTGATTCCCTGAAGGATTGGCTCATTGCTTACCCACAAAGGAAGTCAACCAATAACAATTTTTTTTTTTTGCCAAAGCTTTTTTCCCAGCCACATAGAAGAGCAAAGTGAAACACAGAAGGCCAGAAGGAAACAATCTAGCTTAAGTTCTCCAAATTATGAGGTATCATCCAGTATGGAGCCAGCCTAATGGAGTAGAATTCTAAAATCCTAGAATCCAGAATATTGGATTCCAGTTCCAGCTCTTCCACTAACTGGAAGTGTGACGTGGGACAAAACACTTCATCTCTCGGGGCCTCGGTTTTATCACTTGAAATGAGAGAGGTTTATCATGCGTCATGATAACCATTTCCTAAGTGCCTCATTTGAGCAAGGTAGTGTATAAGGCTCCATATTTCAGAAGCTATTGGCTGTAAGGTACATCAGAGGCCATTGAGTCTAACCTGTGCCTGAACAGGAATCTTCTTGGTAACAACTCCAACAAGTGATAATCCAACCTTTACTTGGAGACTTCCAATGAAAAGAAACTGGCTATCTCCACTTTGGGCCAACTCTACTTATTAGGAAATTTTTCCTTTTGTCTAATTGAAATCTACCTCTTTGTGACTTCCACCCATTGTTTAGAGTTTTGCTCTCAAGGACTAAGTAAGAAAGTTAAATTCCTCTTCCTTGAGACAGCTTTTCAAACACTTTGAACTGTTCTTGGGTCCCTACACCCCACCCCTTAGTCTTTTGTTCTTTCAGTTAGACATACTTAGTTACTCAAAATTATTATTATTAAAAGTTTAAATTAAATTTCTTTCTAAGGCAGAGGTTCTTAACCTGGGGTCTGCAAACCCAAATCCTTGGATAGATTTCAGGGAGTTCATGGACTTAGATGAGAAAAAAATTACATTGCAATAATAATCATAATAGCATTTATATGACACTTTAAGATTTAAAAAGCGTTTTACAAATATTATCTCATTTTATCCTCTTATCAGCCCTGGGAGATAGGTGCTATTCTTATCCCCATTTTACATATGAGGAAAATAAAGTAGAGGTTAAGTGACTTGCCCAGGGTCACACAGCTAATAAGTGTCTGAGGCTAGATTTGACCTCAGGTTATCCTTACTCCAGGTCTGACACTCTATCTATTCTGTTAGCTAAGTTTTTTAACATGTCCGACATCTTTATTTTCACTAACCTCTAACTGAAATTTAACATTCGATTCAATTAAAAATATAGACCACAAAACATTATTCTGAGAAAGAATCCATAGACTTCACCAGACTGCCAAAAAGATCCATCACAGACACACACACACACAAACACACACACATACAAAATTAAGAATACTTACTCTATGGTCCTTTCTAGCCACCACATGCTATGAATATTATTCTACAAAAGCACAACCATGTAAAGTAAGGATGATGCACTAAGGACCTCACTCATCCAGTCCATAAATTATAACTTTGGGTCAGACATCTTTGACTCTACTTTCTGCCAATGCTAACTGACTGTGAAGAAAAAACTGACAGGTTCCCATTGATAACTACTGAGCCATTATATGTTTCTTTCATACATGTGCACATACCTGAACTTCAACATGGGAAAGTTTGCCAGGTCAAATACTGCCACTGTTACTGGTGATGGGTATTGTGAAGAAGAACACAACCTGTCCGTGCCTTAAAAGGCAGTCTTCATGAATTGCTATAATGAAAGAAAAAGATAAAGTCATCGCTTGGTGACCAACTTTCTAATGATAAGCCTCTTGAAACTTAACCATTCTGATCTTCAAAGGAAGAGGCACATAGCCCATCATCATATCCACACTCAGAGCCTTTGCAAAGTCTTTGGTAGGACCTAACAGAGCTTGTGTTCTGTTGGCATAGCCTTCAAGAACCCAAGGTCAACACCACACTAAGATGAGACACCAGGAGATTACAGTAAGGTCCAATTAGTGTGAATAATGAATCCCATAAAGCGATCGCATGTATTCATATTCCCATTATTTCAAGTTATGATTATGTAAAATATGGCAATTGGCTCCAGCTTAATGGAAATATAGAGTTCAAATGAGAATAATACCACTCATGGATTCATTATTCTCACTAATCAGGACCTAATTGCTTAGTGGAAGTTGTTATTTAAGGAAAAAATAAATTGGTCCGTACCTTTGATTTCATCCACACATGCAGGTGCCAATAAGGAAAATATCTCTACCAATGTAGAACAATTAAGAATGAGAGTTATACAGACCAGTCAGTAAGGAAGTCATCCTCTCTCTGAGGCTATGCTACATTGCCTTTTGAGATTTCCATTGGATACTTAAACATTTTTAGACACCAATGACCAGAAATGCATTTCCCAGTGAGGTGGTGCAGTTAGAGCACACTGTAGCTATAACCTTAGACATGGAATCATGAGGACCTGAGTTCAAATCAGGCCTCATATGCTTACCAGCTGTGTGACCCTGAGTGAGTCACTTGATATCTGTCTGCCTCATTTTCCTTATCTGTAAAATGGAGATAATGATAGCACGTAACTCACAGTGTTATTGTGAGAATCAAATGAGATTTCAAAAGTGCTTTGCACTGTAAAAGCACTATGTAAACGTTAGCCCTTATTATTATTATTTCCTTCATATGTACTGCTCTTCCAGCAAGAGGCTGTCTGAGTGAAAGATGAACAGCAGTTAATGTTAAGAAGCAAGAAGGAACAATTAGAAATTCATTAGTAAAAATATTAACAATTGAATTGTCAGAATTATTTTGAAAATGAGATGAATGAAAAGTCCAAGGGATAGAAGTTTCTGAGTAATTAATAATCAATTTATTAATCAGACTAGCTGATAATCAATAAATTGATGGTCAGTGGTTTCTCTCCATAACCAAAGACCCCTAATGGAGACACTGAATACCTTAAATGTTTTTTGACAGGGAATGCCTCTGTCAGGAGGAGACATCCACCCTGATTGGTGAACATTAATGAGAGGGTGGGCATATTAATAAGGAGGTGGACTAAAAGTCTTCAGCTCCTCCTGATGAGAATGTGGCTTGATCATGAGTCTCAGCCACCTCCAGCAATCTGAACAGAGGAATCCATCTCTATCTAGAAGATACTGGCTGGTTTTTTCCTTCTTAAACTGGGTTACTCTAAACTCCAGTTGGAGGTAGGAGGTGGGGGTTGGGGGGAAGAGACATAGCTCAATTCTTTGGAGTTGGAATTCACCTAGATTAGATCCTTTTTACACTTTAAACAGAAGTAAGGTCTTCTAGTTGAATGGGGTCCTGCCCAAGAGGGAAGAGTATGTTCCCAGAGAATTTGGCCAGTCTCATCTATCAGTAATGTCTTTCAGAGACTGACTGACTGGCCTACAGGGGCTGGTCCCTGAATGAAGAAATAGGAAAAGAAAAACATGGAACCCAATTTAATGAGTGGTTATTAATGTAATAGAAAAATAATCACTTCTGTCATTCCTCCTTTGATTCTTTTGAGAGACACAGTTTCCTTTATGAAACACTAATTGATATGACAGATGCTTCATCAAGGATTTTTAACTATGGTGCTTATGATGGGAAACAATGTGAAGGGAAGTGGGAGAAGAGATGGACTGATATTGACATGAGTCATTGGGAACAGTCCTCTTTGGCAAGCAGACCTTACAGAAAAGAGGCACATAGGAAAGAAGTAAATGGTAAAAAAGTAAAATTGTCCATTTCATTGGTCCATCGTATCTTAAGGCTCAGACATCTCATCTCATCTAGCCATCTACTTTCTGAAAACATCTCCTGATGTAGGAGCATCAAGTCCTCTGATCCACCAGGATCTCTGGTCCTCTAGTGATTTCTCATCTTAGGCATTCTGGGATGAATGGGGCTTCAGAACAGTTTCTAGTGGATTTCCTTCTCTGTCAAAATTGCTTATAAAAATGGATCTTTATTGAATTTTAATTTTACTTTGTCAATAACTAACTCAGGTAGTAAGAGCTAGGTCAAACCTTATGTCTCTACTTTTAGAAAATTCTGAACCCATTTTTTAATACTTGGCATATATAATTATCTAATCTTATCTATTTATTTAAACAAAGTTTTACCAAAAAACAAATTTTTGCTCTACTATTTATTTCACTATTTACTGTAGTTATTTTCTTTTAGCTGTTCATTCCCCTCTTAAGAAGATGAGATTCTTCTAAAGAACTAGTAACAGAATACTTTTTTATAAGAAGCTAACTTCTAATACAAGAATGAATTCATTTAAAAGTTGTCAAATTAACTGCAGTTGTAACAAAAGATTCTGAGATGGGATGTATAAATACACTGAGTAATCAATTTCAAAACAGTGTACATCAAATAAGTTGTTTATAATAAAACATTTTGAAGTATTAACTATGTTCAAAAGAATAACACTGAGTAAAATTGGATATCTCCTTAAGACTACACAAGATAGACCACAAGCCATTCTTTTAAGATAACTAATTGTGCTGAAATTCTTTTCATTAACACAGAACAGAAAACAATTATGACAGTAACCTCACTAAATAACTGAGTTATTTCCCGGTTTCACAAATCTTTACATCATTGCCTATTATCCCCATACCATTGTGAGACCTTAAAGCATCCTATCTTATACAGGAATATATAACTAGTAATAGGCAGATGACAAGGCCAAATACTTATCCACTTGTTTAGGATATAGAAAGGACTAAAATTCTAGGCTAAGTAGTTCAAATCTTATGCCTGAATCTTATTGTAATAGCTTAGATGTTTTCCAGTATTAGCCCATAAGATAATTATTTAATGTTCTGTTCATAGTGATCACCTGACACAATTATGGATATTTGCCACAAAAGAATAGGGACATAACTATACAGTAAGAGAAAATATTCCCCTATCTTGAGTCAGTTCCAAGCTAGAATCCTTGAGCCAGGCTTAAATGGAGAGAAAATAGTGGAAAAATTGGACACTAATTCATTGCTAGTGGAATTGTGAACTGATCCAACCATTTTGGAGAGCAATCTGGAATTATGCCCAGAGAGTTATTATACTGTCTATACCCTTTGACTCAACAATACCAATACTTGTTCTATTTCAAAAAATGCTTAGGTAAAAAGGAAAAGAACCTATATGTTCTAAAGTATTTATAAAAGCTCTCTTTGTGGGTGACAAAGGACAGGAAATTGCAGGACTGCCTATCAATTGGGAATGGCTGACCAAGTTGTGATATACAATTGTAATGGAATACTACTGAGCTATAAGAAATGATGAGCTCAATGATTTTAGAAAAACATGGAAAGATGTGCATGAAATAATGAAGAGAGAAATGAGCAGAACCAAAAGAACATTGTATGCAGTAACAGCAATATTGTTTTAAGAATGACTTTGAATGAATAAGTTATTTTGACTATTATAAATACCCAAATGAACTATAAAGGCCATATGAAGAAAGATGCTCTCTCTATCCAGAGAAAGAACTGATAAATAGAAGGATGTATAGAATAATTTTACATACATACATACATACATACATATACACACAGACACACACCCCTATTGGTGTCTAATGGTAGCCATCTCCAGAGCAGGGTCGGGGAGAGGGCAAAGAAGAAATTTACATGATAATTTTGTTGTTATGTTTGAAAGGAATAGCAAGTCGTGCATAGTAGATTTGCAGTTTCATGTATAATTATCTTTATTGTACTATGTTATGGGCATGCTTTTTTCTATAAATTAAAAATAAAATTTACAAAAGAAGAAATATAACATTGGGGGAATCAAGTCAGAAGAATCCTGCCTCAGTCCATGCTGAGAGTCATTCTCCTAACCTTCCCCATGAGAACCCTGCCTGCAGTTCATGGATGTCAACACCATAGGGTTGGTGAGATCATGGATCATTGGACTAATAGCATTCCTAAATGATCATACCTGGAACCAGACTCAAAATAATAGCAGTTATAGTCCCATAAAGTCTTTTAAAATTTTTTTACATTTTTATTTAAAGTTTCAAGTTCCAAATTCTATCCCTCACTCCCTCACTGCCCTCCCTAATCCCAGATAGCCACTCCTGAAAAGTGTGAAGTGGTACCTCAGAGATTCTTTCATTTGAATTTCCCTGATCAATAGTGATTTAAAGCATTTTTTCATATGACTATAGAGAGCTTTGATTTCTTTGTCTGAAAACTGCCTGTTCATATTCTTTGGCCATTTATCAATTGGGGAATGACTTGTATTTTTAAAAAATTGACTCAGTTCTCAATATATTTGAGAAATGAGGCCTTTATCAAGGATACTTGTTACAAATATTTCCCCAGTTTTCTGTTTTCCTTATAATTTTGGTTGAATTTGTTTTATTTATGCAAAACCTTTTTAATTTTATATAATCAAAATTATCTATTTTACATTTTGTAATGCTCTGTATGTCTTCTTTGGTCCTAAATTCTTTCCTTATCCATAAATGTGACAGATAAACTATTCCATGCTCTCTTAATTTGCTTATGGTATCATCCTTTATGTGTAAATCATGTACCAATTTTGACCTTGGTATATGGTATGAGATGTTGGTCTATACCAAGTTTCTGAAATACTGTTTTGCAGTTTTCCCAGCAGTTTTTATCAAATGAGTTTTTGCTGCAAAAGCTTGGATCTTTGGGTTTGTCATATACTACATTACTGCAGTCACTTACTATAATGTAATTTGTACCTAACCTATTCCACTGATCTACCACTCCATTTCTTAGCCAGTACCAGATTGTTTTCATAATTACTACTTTATAATACAGTTTGATGTCAGGTACATCTAGACAACCTTCTTTCACATTTTTTTTCATTGATTCCCTTCACATCCTTGAGCTTTTGTTCTTCCAGATGAATTTTGTTATTATTTTTCTAGCTCTATGAAATAATTTTTGGTAGTTTGGTGTGGTACTGAATAAATAAATTGAAGTAGAATTATCATTTTTATTATATTAGCTTGGCCTACCCATAAGTAATTAATATTTTTCCAGTGGTTTAGATCTGACTTTATTTGTGTGAAAAGCATTTTATAGTTGTGTTCATATAGTTCCTGAGTTTCTCTTGGCAGGTAGATTCCCAAGTATTTTATGTTGTCTACAGTTATTTTTAATAGAATTTCTCTTTCTATCTCTTGCTGCTGGACTTTGTTGGTAATATATAGAAATGCTGATGATTTATGTAGGTTTATTTTATATCCTTCAACTTTGCTGAAGTTGTTAATATTTTCAAGTAGTTTTTAAAGTTCTCTAGGATTTTCTAAGAATAACATCATATCATCTGCAAAGAGTAACAGTTTTGTTTCATCATTGCCTGTTCTAAGCCATTTAATTTCTTTTTCTTCTCTTATTGCAATAGCTAACATTTCTAGTACAATATTAAATAAAAGAGGTGATAATGGGCATCCTTGCTTTACCCCTGATTATACTGGGAAGACTTCTAGCTTATACTCATTACAGATGCTTGCTGATGGTTTTAGATAAAAATTACTCATCATTTTATGTTAAGCTGTATTTCTGTTGTCTAGTGCTTTTAATAGGAATGTATGCTGTATTTTTTTCAAAGGTTTTTTTCTCCATCTATTGAGATAATCATCTGATTTCTGTTGGTTTTGTTATTGTTATGGTCAATTATGCTAATAGTTTTACTAATATTAAACCAGCCCTGCATTCTTGGTATAAATCCCACTTGGTCATAGTGTATGATCCTTGTGATATATTGCTATAGTTTCTTTGCTAGTATTTAAAATTTTTGCATCAATATTCATTAGGGAAATTGGTCTATAATTTTCTTCCTCTGTTTTGACTCTTTCTGGTTTGGGTATCAGCACTATATTTGCGTTGTAAAAAGAATTTGGTAGGACTCCTACTTTGCCTATTTTTCTAAATAGTTTACATAGTATTGGGATTAATTGTTCTTTAAATGTTTGACACAATTCACTTGTCCTGGGGATTTGGGGCTTTTATGTTTATCATGGCTTTTAGGTAGTCCAGTAATTCTTATATTATCTCTCCTGGATCTATTTTCTAGGTCAATTGTTTTTCCAATGAGAAATTTCTCATTTTCTTCTATTTCTTTTTTTTAACCTTTTGATTTTGTTTTATTGTACTTGATATCTCATAGAGTCATTAGTTTCCATTTGTTCAATTCTAATTTTTAAGGAATTATTTTCTTCAGTGAGCTTTTGGATTTCCCTTTCTGTTTGGCCAATTCTGTTTTTTAGGGAATTATTTTCCTTGGTAAATTTTTGTATATCTTTTTCCATGCTATTGACTCTTTTTCTGTGATTGTCTTGCATTACTCTCAATTCTTTTCCCAATTTTTCTTCTACTTCTTTAATTTGCCTTTCTTTTGGGGGGGGGGGGCTAGGCAATGGGGTTAAGTGACTTGCCCAGGGTCACACAGCTAGTAAGTGTTATGTGCCTGAGGTCAGATTTGAACTCGGGTCCTCCTAACTCCAGGGCCAGTGCTCTATCTACTGTGCCACCTAGCTGTCCCTCTAATTTGCTTTTTAAAATCCTTTTTAAGCTCTTCCAGGAATTCTTTTGGGGCCTGAGACCGAATTACATTTTTCTTTGAGGCTTCACAGGTAGCCATTTTGACACTATTGTCCTCTTCTAAGTTTATGCTTTGATCCTCCCTATCACAATAATAACTTTCTACACTTAACATTTTTGGGTTTTTGCTCATTTTTTCTACCTGTTTTTTTGTGACTTGGTGTTTTAATGTGAGAGTTGGGCTCTGGTCCTGCACTGTCCCATGCTTTTTGCGTTGGGGCTCTGGGTCTTATTTCTGGCTTTCACTGGGCTTCAGGGCTTAGCTGCTTGCTTTCTGGGGCAGGGCATAGTCTTCCCTTCTGGCTTGTACTGGGGGGGATACGACCTCCCCATTGGCCTTTCCTGAGTGTGGAGATTAGCTGCTGGCCTGCTCCGGAGGTGGGGCCTTGCTGCCTAGGTTGCTATGGTAACAGAGTCTTTGTGGTGGCTGGCCCTGGAAGAGAGATCTTGTTGCTTGTCTGCCCTAGGGATGGGACCCTGCTGATGGGTTGCTATGGAAATAGGGCTTCTTTGCTAGCATGCCCTAGAGGAGTAATTTTTTTGCTGACCTGCCCCAGGGGTATGCACTGCTGCTGGGTTGCTATGGAAACAGGGTCTCTCTGCTGGTAGGCCCCAAGGACAGGGTCTCACTGTTGGCCAGCCCCAGGGCAGGCTTCACTACTGGTCAGGGATAGGGTCAGGTCCTTGCTCGTGGCTTGTGTTAGGGGTGGGGTCACTGGGGTGGGGACTTGCTGCCCTGCACAAACTGCCCATTTGCCTAGGGGGCTGCTGGTTTGCAGAAGTCTGGGGCCTCACTGGTGGATTACCACAGGCTTAGAACCTTGCTACAGGCCCCCTGCTGTGAGGGTAGCTGCTGAGGCCCTTGGACTTCACTCTCCTCCCACCCCAGTGAGACAGACCTTTCCTGCTGTGCTCTAAGCTGCTTCCCTGCTCATAGAGGCAGTTTTCTAGTTGTTTGGAGGGGAATTTGCTAGGGCTTCAGAGGGTTCCTTCCTCACTCCCCTATCTTGGCACCAGAAGTCCCCATAAGGTCTTAAATAGCAAGTTCCATTAATCATAGCTTTGGGTGGATTCAGTTATTAAGGATCACATATCCTTGATAATAAGTATTAACTGCAATTAATTAATGTAAATTAATAAGTATTAACTGTAATTTCAGATTGAAAATAGTAAGAGATTCATCATAAAAAAATCACAACTTCTCTTGTCCTGGTTAGCGATATTTGCTGTTAGAAGAAACAGCAGCAACACAAATATAACACATCAATACTGCTTATGCCCCAGGCTCAAATAAGCAGCCAAGTATGTGGAACCAGGGGGGCAGATGTCTTGTATGAGAATTGAATTAAGGGAATCCAACCTTAGCCTTCCCAAGGTCTCCCTCCCAACTTCATTCCAGGGTCAGGTATCCACTGGCCTTAGCTCTCAGATTTCACTCTCACAGAGCTGCTGGTGTTTTTCTTGAAGCACTCATGTAAGATTGGCCCAAGGACACAACAAACCTAAGAATGAAACTCAAAAAGAATATTCAGGGTCGCCAAGAAGTTTCATGTCAAACAGCAGAGTCTCACTAATCACAGTAGGGTTGGACAAAATTGTTGCCAATATTCTTAAGTTTTTGCAATAAGTTAGCTAAGAAATAAAAATTATCAGGCCTTCTAAACACGCACACACACACACACACACACACACACACACACATACACGCACGAAATTTTTTTTTTTATTTAACATTCTTTTCTACTAGTATTTCTCTTTTTCAGCAACAGCTTGAAATTTATCCTGATGCTAAAAAGGCAGTTATTTGAGCCTAATGAAGTAATATATGATAGCTGTAAGTTCACATACCTAGTGAATATACGGTAACTGTAAACCTCCAGACTGACATCTATCTCTTATTCAATCCTTAAAGTAAAAATAAATCTTTAAAATTGGAGTCTAAGTTGGTTAAAAAATGCCCTAAGTATCATAAATAAATTCCAAATTACCATAAATAAAATTCCTAATTACTACCCCACTCCCCCTCATCAAAAAGTGCTTGCAGTGGGGGAGAAGATACAGTTTTCTAAGTGAAGCAATGCCGCAGATATACCCAATTAAATTGGCTTTATCATAATAACTCTTAATAATTTAACCAGTAATCTTAAAATTATCATAAGTGATAGCCAAATTACTTTAGATGAAACTTCCTCTTTAATATAGGCAAGTATCTGAGAATATTAATAGTTTGCAAACCTTTTTAGCAGCTAAATTCATAATTTAGCAATATCCAGATTAGGAAAAAAAAAATAAACTTGTATTTCTAACAACATATATAAATAATGTTATGGATTTGAAACATAAAACAAAACCCATTTCTAGTTAATATACTTCAATTCAGTTGAATGTACCTCTAAATTACTTTATACAGAAAATCATTCCAAACAAATTTAAGTGGAACTTACATAAGACTTACCTATAGGTTTTCTCGTTCTAATTAGGTGTAGTAGGTATTTTCACTTCTGTAGCTCTTAGGTTTAAGCCTTATAGAATTTATAACATATCACCAGCAGAGTTGAAACAAACCTATAACCATGTCAAACATATTTTCAGATAAAAACAAAAGACTTTTTTTCTCATTGTAATCTGAATACAATATCTATTTTTCTAACTACATTGGTGTTACCAAGTTTCATAATATAGACATCTACTTAATTTTTGCATGAACAATTCTAGGAAATACATGTAAAGTTTTACAAACAATTTGAATTCACACCTGTCATCAGGTTAGCTAAAATATTATAAAATTCTAGCTGGAGGGCTGGGGTTTTTTGGCCCAGGTAGAAAGACCTAAGGAGTTTGATCTAATGCTGGCAGGGTGAAGCCAGTTTCCCCAGGCAGAAACCTTTAAGTTTTCACAGAAGGAGTTAATTAAATAATTCTCAATTTGGACAATGTGAGGAAACATTTAATTCACAATTCACAATAATCAATATTTTTACCATAACCAAAATTTACACAGTGTTAGATTTATAATATAGGCTTCTTACAGACCATCCTGAAAGGTGGGTGGACACAATTAACCGGATGCTTATCTAACCCTAGTTTTGGAAACGAAAGTCAAATTAATGTTAGGCACTATCTTTATACATATTACATAATCAAATAACTGAGATAATCTGCATTAAAACCACATAACTAACTAGTTTCCTGATATAATATAATAATAAATAATAATAATAAATTTCACTTAAAATGAGACCAGAAGAAACTCCATCACACCTGGATCTGTTTTCCAAATGGAGTCATATAGGACCCCAGTTCATAATTTCGGTTAATTAGTATTATATTTTACACAAGAGCTATTTATTCCAAGCATTTTATATTAGGGGATTAACTATTTTTTAGGTAGTCAAATGCCAAAGATTTTAAAAGTGACAGCATATAAGAGATTTTAATTATTATACTTAGGAACACCTTACTTATCAAATTCCTTCTAACTCTCAATAACTTTGTAATGAATATTTCCCTCATAACTTTGGCACATATTCTTGTTAAACCATTGTCTTACTATAACCTTACTTTCCCAAATGATATATTTAATTTCAACCCCGGTGATTTTCTTCATTGATTTGCATATCACAATTATATTGTTTCTTGATTAGTTATAATTCAGGTATTCTCTATGAGATCAAAACCTCCAAATCTCTCTCATTCTCCCCAAAAGATCTGTTCCTAGTCCCAATGATAGGAAGAAGTTTGTGGGACAAATACTTTTTTAAAAAATCCTTTTTTTTTTGTTAGTAGTTATAAAAACTTTTAAAGAGGCCTGTTGAAGCCCAGGAGTGGGTTCTCCCAACCCTGTTAACAGAGATCAACTCAAAGCAGTTTTGCAAATTAAATCATACTTACTCTCTTCATTTTTTTTTTTGCTTACTTACTCTTCGCTTTTCAGAATCTGGAGAGAGTTAATAATTCGTAAGTCAAGAGAGTTGTATATTTCTCACAATTTTTACCAACATTACTTAAATAAACAACTTTTACAGTGGTAGAGTTTTAGGGGTTTCGGGGTGCTGGGACCCCAAAATCACAACATACAGATCCTGCCTGAATGAATTCAACCCAAGCCTTCTTTCAGCCAAAGATAAGGTTTATTAGAACATCCATCATACTGGGCAGACTCTTAAGGAATCTAAGCATTTGAAATCTGAGCATTTGGCTAGATTATTATAAGAATCTGAGCTGTTGGCTAGATTTTAAGAATCTGAGCACTTTAATGGAGACAAGATGGACCTCATGTACAGAAAGATTGTGGGAGGGATCCGGGGTGGCCAAGTAGTATGGAGGGGTCTCAGGAAGATCTGGCTGGGAGTAGCCAGTAAACTGGGGTGAACAGAAGTCCTGGGACCTGGGTCATGTGGCCAAAGGAGAATGGAGTCTAGATAGGATTAAGGGTGGGAAGTGGCCAGGGGCCATCTGGAGGTAATAGACAATGAAGGGCTAGGTAACAGAGTTGGGAGATTGGAGGAAGGCAATAATGAAAGGTCAGTTGATAGGATTATAGCCTCAGGTGAAAGCCAGAGATTTGGCCATATGGGAAAGTCCAGGGTTTTTCCTTTTTGGGGTCCAGATCCCATCCTCATCAGTAATATACATTTTAAACATAAATTGCTGAAATTTTCAAGTGATTGCATTTAAGGCTGCTTTAGAAAAATCTTGATTGAAGTGAGCCATTAAAGGACAAAAACGTATTTTGCCATTTTAAACACATTGGTCTGATTAGGGTGGGCAATTTTGTAGATAACAGAATGTCATCAGAAGAGCAGGGAATTCTAAAATCTGGCTAGGTGATCTTTTCCCTAATAGTTCACAAATAGATTTTAGAGATCAGAAGGAAGCAGGAGTAAACTTACCCACCAACTGATGCTTTAATGTGTTGCAAAAAAAAAAAATTATTTCACAGTCAGCTTCAGTTAGTCAGTTAGCATTTGTTAAATTTCTACTTGGATAACTTATCAATAGAAAGATTAGTTGTTCAACCTACAAAATTGGTGAAGGGAGCAAGGAATGAAGGGAACCCCTAGCAAAGAGGTAGGGGGTTGAAAGAGTAAGGGAGGAAGCAGATAAAGCAAGGGAGATAAAGGATGGTGCAGGGGAGAAGTTGAGCCAATGCCATCAGATAGCTCAATTTTTAGTGGCCAGATCTGTCAACTTACTCCAAAGGTATGAGTAGTCCAATTGCTTAGGATTTTTGGCCTCTATAACTGATGAGGATGGGATATGGACCCCAGAAAGGGAAAACCCTGGACTTTCCCACATAGCCAAATCTCTGGAGTTCACCCTAGGCTATAATCTCCTCAACTGGCCTTTCATTGTGGCTACACCCAATCTCCCAATTCTGTTACCCTTAACCTAGCCTAGCCCTCCATTGTCTTACCTCCCTATGGCCCCAGGCCACTTCCCACCGTTAATCCTATCTAGGCTCCATTCTCCCTTGCCCTGGTGATGCAGGTCCCTGGAGTTCAATTACCTCATAGACTACTTGGCCACTCCTAGATCCCTCCCCTGTATATAAGGTCAATCTTGTCTCCATTAAGATGCTCAGATTTTTATCATCTAGCCAATATGTCATGGATGCTCAGATTCCTTAAGAGTTTGGCTAATATGGCAGATCTGTCTTTGGCTGAAAGAAGACTTGGGTCAAATTCTTTCGGGCAGGATCTTGGGGTCCCAGCACCTCTACACCTAATCATCGCTAGCCTTAAATCCCTTTTTTTCCTTCTTTTTTCTTTCTTTCTTTTTTTTTTTTTTTGGTGAGGCAATCAGGGTTAAGCGACTTGCCCAGGGTCACACAGCTAGTAAGTGTCAAGTGTCTGAGGTCACATTTGAACTCAGGTCCTCCTGACTCCAAGGCCAGAGTTCCATCCACTGTGCCACCTAGTCTTAAATCTTTTAAAGTTTGATAATTAAAAGAGCCATACCTGAGCCACAGTGATTCCCCAGCTGAATTAGTCGTTGCTAGTCTAGATCAGATATCATAGAACTTACTCACTGGCTCAATGGGGAATTCTTTCTTATCCCATCCTATGAGGAGTTTTTCTAAGGGAGTTTTTTAAGGCACACTTTTTTTTTTGCTGTAGTTGGCTCCCATTATATTATTTTTATATTTATATATTTATATTGCCATTATTTTAAATCCCTAAGTGGTGTCCTTTCTTAGTGTTTCAAGAATCCTTCCCATGGGCCTAATGGCTTAAGTGACTATCAATTAATCTCAATTAAGATGGTGATGTGCTCTCTAAGAATTAAAGGTACAGGACTTATAGTAGAGAATTTTCCTTCATCAGCCCTTGCTGTCTACAGCTGGGTTCACAGAGCCAACCTGAACTAGGGTAGATTCTGTAGGCTAGTTCTGAAATCTTTTAGCAGTTTAGAGCTGAAGACAGGTTTTCTCTTTACTTTCTTACCCTTTAAACTTTAAACATAGATAACACAACAAAAGGAATGCCTTCAGGCAGACTCCTATTGAGCTAGCTCTACTGTCAGCTCTCAGCAATTGAAGCAGATCTTGCAAATCAGACTCTAAACAATCAGAGACAAAAACACAAAATACAAACTTGAACAGAGTCATAGTGACCAGAAATTAAAGTTCACATAAAAATTACTTCTGCTTCTTACTCTACTTAAGGCAATTTCTTTTTCACTCAGAATAAAAATACCTAATTTACTTCCTCTACTTAAGGAAATCCTTTAACGTGTATTCCTAACAACCTGCCAGCCAGGATTGTAACTTTAGATAAGTTTATACTCTTCACAGTTTTGAGGTTTAGAGGTTTGGGGGTGCTTGGACCCCAAAGTCATGACACATGGGTCCTGCCTGAATGAATTTGACCCAACCCATCTTTCAGCCAAAGACAAGGCTTATTATTATTAAATTGTTATATAATTATTATTAAATTGTTAATTAGCATTTTGTCAATTAGTTATTTATTTAATTATTAATTATTATTTATATGGCCAGAGTCTTACGGAATTTACATATCTGTGACTCTCCTACTGACAAGCAGGCTTGAGCAAGTCTCAGCCCCTAAATGATGGCCAAGATGGATCTTATATACAGAAAGACTGGGAGGGATCTAGGAGTGGCCAAGGAAAAGGGGTCTTGGGAGAAGGGGTATCTTGATGGGCTGGGGTGACTGGAGGAGGGGTCTAGGGTAGATCTTGATGGGAGTGACTGGGAGGTAGAATGGGGTCTAGATAGGATCAAGGGTGGGAAGTGGGGGGATGGCATCTGAGGGTAACAGACAGTAGAGGGCTAGGCTTGATTAAGGGTCACAAAGAATTGGGGAAATGGGAAATTGGGAGTAGGAAATAAGGAAAGGCCAGTTGATAGGATTATAGCCTCCGGTGAACCCCAGAGATTTGGCCATGTGGAAAAGTCCAAGGCTTTTCCTTTTTGGGGTACAGATCCCAAAGACATGATCTTTTCCTTTTAGGGGTTCAGATCTGATCCCCATCATTAGCAATTCCTCATTTTCCTTTTTGAAACCCTAGTCCTGTAAGAAATTTTCAGGGTACACTGGTTATTATAACACAGATTGAAGTATGTGGATAGACACCTCCAAAATACCCTGAATTTCCCAATTGGTGCCCCACTAATTTTATGTGCACAAATTATCTCTCAATTTATCCCCATAGCTCAAACGAGGAAACCTGTTTGAATAGAATATATTCAATCATGCTGTTTTTGAGAGTGAAAATTAGAAGGCTGAAGCACAAAACAAATGACACTTCAAACAGACATAGATCATGTAAACTTCCCCAGAGATCTAACCACTGGTAATAGGGAGAGACTCAAATCACAGCCAGAGTAGAGTTCTAGTGGAAAGTTCCCCCTTGTGGACAAATTTTTCACTTGGGCCCAAAAGATACAGGGCAGTTTTCTGATAAGAATCTGGAGTACAGAGCTCTCCATGGTGGTTGCCAAACTGAGATGAATGAGAAGTCCAAGAGACAGAGTTTCTGGGTAATTAATGATCAATTTATTAATTAGGCTAGCTGATAACAAATTGAGGGTCAGTTTTTGTTTTGTTTTGTTTTTCCATAACCAAACACCCCCAATGGAGTGGGTTTTTTTGATTGGAATGTCCCTGAAAGGAGAAATCAACCCTGACTGGTGAACAATTAATGAGGAGGTGGGAATATTAATGAAGAGGTGGGCTAAAAGTCTTCAGCTCCACCTGCTGAGAATGTGGCCTGATCATGAGACTCAGCTGCCTCCAGCAACATGGACAAAGGAATCCATCTCAACCCAGACCACTCTGATTGGTTTTCTCCCAGACCACTCTGATTGGTTTTCTCTTTCAAGAGCTGGGTTACTGTAAACTCCAATGTGGGGTGGATTGGGGGTGGGGAGGTGCAAGGGCCTAACTAAATGTTTTGGGGCTGTACTCCAAACAGAAGTGAGGTCTTCTAGTTGGGTGGGAAGGAGTCCAAGGTGGAGGAGCATGTTCCTGGGAGGATTTGGGCAATCTTATCTATCAGCAACTGACTGATTGGTCTGGAGGGGCTGGTCCCTGAATGAAGAAATAGGAAAAGAAAAACCTGGACCCTGCTTTAATAATTGGTTATTAATATACTAGAGAAATAATCATTTCTCTCAAAGGCTTTTTTTGAATAAGATGCTTTGTCTTTACTAATGCCATTTACAGGTCAGACATATTATTCGTGATCCTGGGCAAGTCATTTTCAGTGGTTTAGGCAGGTTTCCAAAACTCTTAGGTTGTAGACAAGGTGCCAGTCTGCCTCCAAGGCAGGAGTTTCCTCAAGGAAGACTTCCCTATGGTAATGATATCACATAGGTCCATTTCATTATCCCTATTCCTAAAGCCATTAGTGCCCATAAGCAAATGAAAATGTTTGAATTTTCCATATGCTTTGTTTTTTAGTTTTTACAACCAAATTACATCTTAATTTCAAAATTTTTATATAAGTATAGATATCTAAGCTGTTATCTAGTCCACTCCCTTTGTTTCATAGATGAGGATTTAGATTTTATATTTGTATTTATGTATTATATTTTATAGATGAGGATATAGATTTACAGATGAGGAAACTGAAGCCCAGGGAAATGAAGCCATTTCATAAAGTTCACATAATTGATAATTAAACCGACTTCACTGGATTCTCAGGCCAGGACTCATTCTTCCAAAGCATAGGCTTCAACTCCTGAGTGCTGACACATGCAATCTGAGGTACAATCTAACTTAAACTATTCGTAATAGAAGTATGACTCAGCTATATAATTATTCATTGATTTTTTTTTCTCATACTGTAGATGGTGTTGTCTTTAGTAGTATATCATATGTCAAGGGTGGGAAAAAAAGGAGTGAGTGTGTATGTATGGGGGGGGAATCTTATTTCTTCTCTTCTTCCTTAAATATAATATATAATTGCATACTGTATAACATACATCTATGATACATCATAGATATATATTACATATTATATAATATACGTCTATGATGTATCATACATGTATATTATATACCTCAGATATCCCTCTTTCATTTTTTTGCCTGGCCTGTTACATCCTTTCCCTCCTTCACATTTCTTCTCTCATCCTTTTTGTCTTTGGTGTCCTTGAATCGTAGAATGCAGGAATCTGAGATCTTCTAAGTCAGGGGCTCTTAACCTGAGGTCCATTAACTTTTTTTTCATAACTGCATTTCAGTCTAATTGGTTTTCTTTGTAATCCTACATATTTTATTTTATACATTTAAAAAAGTATTATGGAACGGGATCCATAGGGGAGAGGGAAGGGAAGGCACTTAGTGTCTACTTTGTGTCAGGCACTTTTCTGAGCACTATTTAGAAATTGTATCTCATTTGAGACAGGCCTCTCCAGACTGCCAAAAGGACTCATGACACACAAAAAAAAATGAAGAACCCCTGCTTTAGTCCAACCCCCTAATTTTACAGATGAGAAAACTGAAGGCCAGGAAAGTAATGTTATTTGCCAAAAGTTACCTACCTGGTTCATGGCAGAGCCAGGGATAGAACCCAGGTCTTCTAACTCCCAGTCAAGTGCACCAGACTCTTGATTTAATTTTCCTTTATATCCTCACCTTATTCAATTCATAGTTTTTTCTGTGCATAAAGCCCTGTGGTATCCTTTCCAGGGGCAACAAGAAATGATAATAATGATATAACTCTAAAGCACCAACTGTTTTGGTCATACCTATATTTATCATTATCATTATTATTATTATTATTTATTTTTATTATTATTACTACTACTACCACTACTACTACTACTACCACTACCACTACTACTACTACTACTACTACTGCTAAGCTAACATTTATATAGCACTTCAAATTTTTACTTAAGCACTTTACAAATATTATCTCATTTTATCCTCACAACCCTGGGAGGTAGATGCTGTTGTTATCCTTATTTTGCAGATGAAGAAACTGAGGCAGACCAAGGTATGACCAAGGTCACCCAGCTAGTTCTGTAGATGGATTTGGACTCAGGATTTTCTGACTCCAAGTCCAGCATTCTATCTATTACTATTACTAGGCCACCTAGTTGCCTCTTCCCAGTGCCAGCCTTAGCTTCCCTTCTGGTGTTCCTTCTACTCATTGAGACTCATGGTTAGCCTAGAGCAATTAAAATCAATGTTCCTGCCTGCCTCCTTCCTTCCTTCCCTCCCAACCTGGAGTCATATGGAGGGAATAAACTGAAAGGGAACAGAGAAAAATAAGATGCAGATTTTAAGTGTGGTACCTTAGTATCCCTTTGGCCCATGGACCATTCTCAATCACAAGACTGCCCCCCGAGCCCAGCAGAGCTTCTGTATATAACATGGAATCTTGGTGTTACTAATGTTCCATTCTCAGAACTAACCACCCACTTGGCAGCCTAGAAAATAGCCCCCCTGCCTACTTGCCTGTGGTACACTGTGATTTGTGCCAAGCAGCTGAACATTCACTGCCTGCATAATGAAGTTCAATTCTAGAACTGAAATCTGTTACCTCTCCCTCAAATCCAAACTGCATTTGGCATTGATGGCCAAGTTGGTTAACATTTTCAGGCTAGGGCAAGGTAGGAGATTCAACTTTTATCTCTTACCTAAGCTTATAGATCCTTATAAATTCCTAGGAGACCGCTCTTGGCCCTTCTGTCATATTTACTCTCCCAAAGGTTTTATTTGAGAGGTGTAGTCCTGGTTTGGTCTTGTTTGTGCAAATGGTCCACCCAGAGCTGCAAGGCTAGTAAAGAAGGGATTCCCCACCCCACCTCTTCGGAATTACAGAATCAGAGGATTTAATTGCCGCCAACAACATTGAAGACCATCTAGTCCATGAGTTCTTAACTTTTTTTGTGTCATGGACCCCATTGGCAGTCTGGTGAAGCCTGTGGACCACTGCTCAGAATGCTGTTGTTCAGTCCTTTCAGTTGTGTCTGACTCTTGGTGATCCCATTTAGAGTTTTCTTGGAAAAGATATTGCAATAGTTTGCCATTTCCTTCTCCAGCTCGTTTTACAGATGAGGAAACTGAAGCAAATGGGCTTAAGTGACTTGGCCACGGTTGCATAGTTAGTACCCATCTGAGGCCAGATTTGAACTCACGAAGATGAGTCTTCTTGACTCTAGGCCTAATACTCTATCCACTGTGCCACCTAGCTGCCTTTCTCAGAATAACCCTTTTTAAGTGCATTAGAAAAACTAGTTAGGATTACAAAAGGAACCAATAATATTGAAATAGTTGTCAAACTATTTTTTTAGTTCACAGACTACATTATAATTCACTGATGAACATGAATCACTGATTAAATACAGCCCTATCTTTAATTCTTCAGATGAGCAAATTGTGTCCTAGGGAAACAAAGTGACTTGTCTAATATGATACAGGTAATTCAGGACTCAAAACTTATACCCCTTGACAACACATCTGATGGTCTTTCCACTACCACATCCCCAAAGTACCTTCTATTTCTCTACCAATAACTTGAGTGACCATAGTGCAAAAAGAGCAGAACCCTGAGACAGAAAATTGTAGGCTTAAGTCCTGCCTTGGACACATAATGAATGCATGACCCTTATTTGCAAATCACTTAATCTCTGGGGACCCCAAGCAATTCTCTTAAGACTAAAAGTTTCAGAGTAGTTGTTGGGATGACCTGGTGGAGGAGGTTTCTTCACTTCCAGCTCACAGGCGTGAAATAATACAATAACTCATTATGTTTCCCCAAAACTGTCTCCTCATTCTACCTTCCCAGTTATAGGGGGCAGCTCCATCCCCCCAGTCCCTCAGGCTTGGATTACTGACTCTCTCATCCCCCATATCCAAGCTGTTTCAAAGGCCTTTGCAACATCTCTCAAATAGGTCCCCTTCTCTTCTCTGACACTGCCAGCACTCTCTTGTAGGCTTATGTCCCCACAACTTGATTATTGTCACAGCCCGATGGTAGGTGTGCATACTTCAACCATCTTCCATTCAGCAGCTCAAGTGATTTTCTGAAAGCATATGTCTGATCATATTAATGAGGTCAAGGGGTTTAGGGGTGCTAGAACCCCAAAATCACAACACATAGGTCCTGCCCAAATGCATTCGACCCAAGCCTTCTTTCAGCCAGAGACAATGTTTATTAAAGATCCTCCATATTAGCCAGACTCTTAAAGAATCCGAGCACCTGTCAGCTATTGGCTAGATTGTAAAAATCTGAGCAGCAGCTAGAATTTAAGAATCTGACCACTTTAATGGAGACAAAATGGACCTTATATATAGAAAGACTGTGGGAGGGATCTAGGAGTGGCCAAGTAGTTTGGGGTAACTGGAGGGGTCTCAGGAAGATCTGGATGGGAGTGGCCAGTAAGCTGGGGTGAACAAGAAGACCTGGACCTGGACCATGGCCAAGGGAGAATGGCATCTAGATAAGATTAAGGATTAAGGGTAGAAGTGGGGGGGGCAGTGGGGGGGGTCATCTGGAGGTAATAGACAATGTAGGGCTAGGTAACAGAATTGGGAGATTGGGCACAATTGATAATGAAAGGACAGTTGATAGGATTATAGCCTCAGGTGAACACCAGAGATTTGGCCATGTGGGCAAGTCCAGGAATTTTCTCTTTTGGGGCCCAGATCCCATCCTCATCAATATTACCTCCTATTCATTAAACTCCAGTGGCTTCCTATTACTTATAGGATCAAATACAAAATTCTCTATCTGGCCTTCAATGCCCTTTATGACCTTGCCCCTTTCTACCTTTCCTGTCTTCTTACACAGCTCAACATTTTGATCCAGTAACACTGGCCTCCTGGCTGTTCCATGAACCAGACCCTCCATTTTGCTGCTCCAGGCATTTTCTCTGGCTGTCTTCCATACCATTCTCTACTCTACCTTTGACCTCCTTTGTTTCCTTTAAGTTCTAACAAAAGCCCAGCTTCTCTAGGCAACCTTTCCTAACTCCTGTTATTACCCTCCCTCTGGTAATTATTTCCTGTTTCTCCTGTATATAGCTTGCTTTGTATATATTTGTTTACATATTGTGTCCCCCCATTAGCTTGTTAGCTCCTTGAGGACAGAGCTGTCTTTTCCCTCTTTTTGCATCCCCAGTGCATAGTAGGTGCTTAATAAATGTTTATTGATTGATGGATTAATAATGGCTAGCTTTTATATAGCACCTGCTATATGCTGGGCACTATGCTAAGTGCTTTACAAATATTGTGTTAACACAGAGCAAAGCTTCTGATTATTCAGAGTACCAATTATTCAGAAACCTTTATTTTTCTCTTCTACCTCATATTCCTGTTACTGAACCATAGTGCCCCAGCCTGTTCCCTAAGGAAGCTCTGAAAGCCTGTGCTAGTATTAGTAAGGACTGTACTAGTATTAGGAGCAGTTAAGTGGGTGGAGCTCTGTACTTTGGAGTCAGGAATACCCAAGTTCATGTTTTTTTCTATGCCTCAGTTTCCTCATTTGTCAAATGGGGATAATAATTCCTACAGCATGTATTTGACAGGATTGTCATGAGGCCCAAATCAGAAAGCATTTTATAAACTTTAACACACTACATAAATTCAGTTATCTTTATCTTTTGATAAAAAGCCATTTTAAAATGACATTAATGGGTACCCCTAATCCATTTAGTATTCCTTTGTCTCACATTTATGAGATGTGTGACCTTGGACAAGTCACTTAACCTGTCTCAGCCTTCATATCCTCATCTGTTAAGTAAGGATAATAATAGCACTTACCTCCCAGGGCTGTTGTGAGGATTAAATTAAATATGATTTGTAAAGTACTTGGTACAATGCTTGGCATATAGTAGGTACTTAATAAGTGCTTCCTTCCTTCCTTCCTTCCTTCCTTCCTTCCTTCCTTCCTTCCTTCCTTCCTTCCTTCCTTCCTTCCTTCCTTCTTTTCATGTTATTTTAAATTACTTTCCAGGATGATTAGGTCAGTTCACAGCTCCACCAATGGTGCATCAGTGCTCACACCTTTCCACAGCATCTCCAGCATTGACTAGTCCCATCTTCGCCAATTTGCAAAGCATAAGATGAAATGTCAAGGTTGTTTTGATCTGCATTTCACTTATTTTCAGGTATCTGGAGCATTCTTTCATATGGTTGTTAATACTTTGCAATTCCATCCATTGAACATTTATCAACTGGGCATGAGTTTTTGTCTTACATATTTCTTATAATTGCCCACATATCGTAAAGATCAGACCTTTATTAGAGATCATTTCCCACTTGACAGCTTCTGTTCTTATCCTCATTACATTAATTTTGTTCTTACAAAAGTTTTTCAATTTCATATAATCAAAATTACCTACTTTATCTTTTGTAATTGCCTTTATCCCTTGTTTGTTAAAAATTCATCCTCTACCCATAAATATGGAAAGTACTTGATCTAGCTGCCTTCACATTGTTTTATGATATGACATCATTTTTTTTATTTAGTTCTTTTTTTTCCAATTTTTAAAAACATTTTTATTTAAAGCCTTGAGTTCCAAATTCCATCCTTCCCTCCCTCCTTCCCTTCCTCCATCCCTGAAACAGTAAGCAATCAGATCTAGGTTATACATGTGCAATTATATAAAACATTTCCATCTTAGTCATTTTGTACAAGAAGACTCGAATAAAAGGAAAAAATGAAAGTGAAAAATAGCATGCTTCAGTCTGTTTTCTTTTTTCTTTTTTTTTTTTTAAGTTTATTAGTGATAAATCACATAGGCCAGGTAACACCCATGAGGACAAGTGGGCATGAGAAAGGCTCAGCCTCTTGGGCATGAGATTCTCAGCCCAGTCTGTTTTCAATCAATATCAGTTCTTTCTCTGGAGGCAATAGGAGGCTTTATATGATATGACATTTTTAAGATTCAGGTCACATCCATTTTGAGTTTGTTGTAGTATATGGTATAAGATGTTGCTCTAAAACTAATTTATGCCAAGTTGCATGCCATCTTTTCTAGCAATTCTTGCCAAATAAGAAGGGTTTTTTTTTCCTCTAAGTAATTTATTTTTTAGGTTTATCTAACACTGAACTATTGAGTTCAGTTTTTTCTGATTCTTCCTCATCTAGTCAATTCCATTGAACTGCTTTTCTATTTTTTAATCAGTATGAAATATTTTTAATAATTACAATTCTATAATGTAGTTTGAAGTCTGGAAGTGCTTATTTCCTCATTTCATTCCTACTTTAAAAAAATATTTCCATTGGTTTTATGGATCTTTCATTCCTCCAAATGAATGTTGTTATTATTTTGTCTGTATCTGTAAAATATTCCCTTGGTGGTTTAATTGATATAACACTAAATCCATAACTAATTTTGGTGTATTGTCATTTTTATTATAATAGGATGGCCTATGTATGAGTACTGAATATCCCTTTAGTTAGTTAAGTTGTTTGTTTAATTCTTCAAGGGGCATTTTGTAATTATATCTCTACAGGTATTGATTGTGTTTAAATTGACTCCCAGATACTTTATGCATTTTGTAATTATTTTTAATCAGACTTCCCTTTTTATTATTCCCTACTGGATTTTGTTATTGCTATATAGAAATGCTGTTGATTTTTGTAGAATTGTTTTGTAACCTGCTACTCTACTGGAGCTATTTGTGATGGAAGTGCTTAGAACTAGAAGATCATTTACTAGGTAGCCCTAATGATTTATTTACCATATGAGGGAACTGAGGCCCAGAGAGGCTTATTTGCCCAAGGTCACTCAGCTAATAAATAGTGGCACCAGGATACTAACCCAATATACAGCCAGAATTGCTGGAATTATTTAGAAGATGGATTAGACCTGTTCTTCTTGGCCACAGGAAGCACAATTAGGATCAGTAATTTGAAGTTACAGAGTCAGATTTTGACTAAACATAAGAGAGAGAGAGAAAAAAAATCTTCCTAATAATTAGAACTATCTAAATATGGAATAGATAGCTTTTTATGTGGTAGTGAATTTCCCACTGTCAGGGCTATTGCAGAAGGGACATACTTTGATTAAGGATTCAGTTAGGTGCCCTCTGTGGTGTCTTCCAACTCTGATATTCTGTAAATCTATAATTCAGTGAATGTTATTCTCATCTTCTCTTTCCACCAGTATGTGAAGGGAGATAACTAAGCCCACCAATCTCACGTTTGCCAGGCCATCCCAAATTTCTTTGCACTAATGTATTTGTATGTGTGTGCTTTCCTTCCTTTCCTTTTCTCTCCCTCCTCCCCTACCCCATCCCTATAGCTATTCAATTGAGGAGGAAGATGTCTTCAGTATACCAAGAAGGAGAAGCTCCGTTAGCCTGAATGGGATCACAGATGGGGATCCTGGGGCCAGTGGGCCGGGTCTTCGGGCTCTCAGAAGGATTATCTCCATTGAGGAAGATCCCCTGCCTCAGCTTCTGGATAGGCAATCTGAGGGACAGCTGAGTAGATGTCTGGAAGAGGAGGAGAGCGCTGGGCGGCATAAAGAGGAGAATCAACAAACACCACCCTTGGAACCCATATCTCCTCGAGGGCAGCCAGTAGGAAAAGAAACAGGGATCCTTGTAAGGGGTTATTTCATATTGGCTTGTTTTAGTACATCACCATCTTCTACTTTTGTCCCATGGCAGCCATCCCATCGCAGAGGATGCAAAGGGCAACACAGGAACTCCACTGAGTGCATCCACGCATTCATCATCTGTGTGTGCCTCATAAAACATGGACCCTCTGGGTTCCCCATAGAGCTTCCTTACATCACATTCGAGTGATTATTCATAACAGTCCCAGAAAGGCAGTGTAATATAGTGGCTAGGGAGCTGGTCATAGAGTCAGGAAGACCTAGGCTTAAATCTACCTCTGAAACATACTGATTGTATGACCCTAGGTAAGTTGTTTAACCTCTAAATGGCCCAAGCAACTCTTTCTTAAGAGGTTTTAAGTTGTAGAACAACTGTTGATTTGGTTTGGTAGAGAGATTTTCTTACCTACTAGTTGTGTATACCAATAAAATCATAGTTCCAAATATACTTATGCTTTAAACTCACAAAGTGCTTTCATCAGAATAAGCCTTGAGTTAGTGCTATTTTGGCTCTGCCTCTCACAATCTCGCTACCTGTGTGACCCTGAATAAGTTATTTTGAGTCCCAGTTTACTCATCTCTAAAATGTGGTTGAACTAGGTGATCTCTTAGGACCCTCCTAGTACTAAGATGCTTTGAGAAATCTTCCTAAAGTTCTGAGGAATCTTTTTTTGGTCACTTGATGGGAACTTATGCCCCTATTTAGAACTTTAGGCCCCTGACACCTCCACTCTCCATTCTAAAGTGCTTTGAACATTTTTCCAGAGATCAGAAGATTTAGAGCTAAACAGGACTGTAGTCCAGCCTCCTTCATTTTATAGAGACACAAATAGGGCTTCAAAGAGGATCCCTGACAAGCCTAAGACCATATAGGTAGGCAGAGCTAGGATTTGAACCCAGGTCTTCTGAGGTCCAGTGTGCATTTTGAATGTTGTTACCATTTACAACAGAGCTATTGCTATCCTGAAATTTCTCTCCTGAAATTTCTCTGTGTGCTTATTTGCGTAAGATCTGGGTCATTTTCCCCTGGATTTCCATATAAAGTTATCACTCCTCATGTCACAACATGTTATATAGTCACAGAGTAAGGCATGTATTACATATACTTGGGGCAGGAGCTGTCTGAGAGACATGAAATTAGTCATTTTCCTTGTCTCAACCTCATTCCTCTTATCTGTAAAATGAAAGAGTTGGGCTAAATGATCTCCAAGTTCCCTTGTGCTCTAACCCTATAATCCCAAACCCTTGAGGACAGAGGAGAATTTGACTTGGTAGCAAATAGCCTGGAAGAATGATAAAGTGAATTATCGAGCTTTTTGTCTGAAAGGTGATAACAATGAGGAATGGAATGATGTTTGTGGCATGAAAGTTAGTCCTTGTGAATTTAGGTGAATTAAGAAAAAAGAAAAGGTGGGAGGACTGAGGGGCAGGGGCCCTGTCAAGGAAATGTTTTGTCTTTCATTTAAATTCCTGTAATTGACCTTGAATTCTTTCCTAAGTATTGGTTTCTCCCCAAAATGCTATAATGATTTTTTTCTACAACTCATTACTGTCACATTACAGATTTTTTTTTTTAATGAGAGGAGTTAATTCCACCAAATCCATTTTTAAGTAGATCCAAAAGAGGCTTCTCATTTATTCAGGAAGTATTATGTTTGAACTCAGAGGCAGAATTTCTGGGTGAGTAAGCAACTTCCTGGAGAGTATGTGTAGACTGCTAGAAAGAGCCCTGAACTAACATACTGTTTTTCTCCTGATCTAGTTCTGCCAATAATTCCCTGTGTGATACTTTAGTCACTTTGTTTTACTGTTCTGGGCCTCAGTTTCCCCACATGAAAGACAGAGGATAAAAGCTCTGTTCCACCCCCTTGTCCTTACTGAACCCAGTGGGATTAATTTGGGATTAGAGTGATTTACCTAACCTTTCCTATCCTGGCAGTTTACAAGGAAGATGGGGAAGTCCCTAAGCCTTTTTTTTTTTTTTTGGTTATGGGCCCCTTTGGCAATCTGGTGAAGACTGTAGATCCCTTGTCAGAAGAATGTTTTTAAATACCTAAAGTAAAATATATAATATTACAAAAAATGACATTAGTATTGAAATACAATTATCAAAAATTTTTTTTTCAGAAATAAGTTCATGGACTCCAGTTTAAAAAGCTCTGCTCTAAAGTAAAACTGGGTATAATGGAAGGGAGAAGATCTTTAGCAATCATAATAATTGTCCACATCTATAATGCTTTAAGATTTACAGAACATTTTCTTCATGACAACGCTGTGAAGTAGGTAGTAAAGAGTTATACACCCAATTTCATAGGTGAGGAAACTTAGACTGATAAAACCAACTTATATAAGGAGTAGTGATAATAATAACTAACCTTTATATGGTGCTTACTATGTGCCAGGCACTGGGCTAAGTGCTTTATAATTATCTCATTTGATCCTTACAACAACCCTGGTGCTATTATTATCCCCATTTTACAGATAAGCAAGCTGCAGCATAGAGAGATTAAGTGACTTGCCCAGGGTCATACAATTAGTAAATGTCTGAGGCCAGATTTGAACCTGACACTGTACCATTATTATATATTAACTGCTCTCTAATAAGTGCTATATATAAGTGCTTTATTGATGAGATAGGAATAGGGCTCCCTTGATCTCCACGTGTGCTTTCTTAGTCTCTAAGTAATATAGTTAAAGGCAGCTTTCCTTCCCTATCATCCAGCATCTACAATAGAAAAATTAGCTGTGATGACTGTTGCAGGATTGAAGAGTTTCCCTCTCTCCCTCTCTCCCACACTAGAGAGTGTTTTAATGTTCTAAGGCCAAAGATAACTCTGTCAGAGGTCAGAGCTTGCCACATGAGCTCCTCTTCTCTCCAGGCTCCATTTTATGTACTGTGATGCTGTGACTACTCAAACCAGTAATCCCGGGATGTGGAACTAGAAGGGACTGTTGGTCATTTAGTCAAATCCCCTTCACTTAGAGATAACAAAGCTGAGGGCCGGGGGAAGCTGTACGGTCAGAACTTGTCAAATCTGGCCTCAGACACTTACTAGCTATATGACCCAGGTAATAAGTAGCAGAGTCAGGATTCACAGTTCGGTCTCCTGACTCCAAATTCAGCCTTCATTCCCCTACGCTGATCTGCACAGGGAATATGGGGAGGCTTGACGAGATGACGGGTGGACCAGAGGGCTTTCGAAGCTGTGGACAGACCTATCTACCTCTTCCTAGGAGAAGAGCTCTTCCAACTCCCCAGATCGACTTTTCAAGATTGTATTTGTGGGCAATTCTAGCGTGGGGAAGACATCGTTTCTGAAGAGGTTTTGTGACGACCGATTTTCCCCGGGCACAGCAGCTACTGTTGGTGAGTTGCGTTCTGCTACTTGAAATTTCCTTCTTTTTTTTTTTAGAGGATATGTCTTCTCTCCCAGCTCAAATTTCCTTGATGAAATCTTCTTATTTATGTATTTATCGCACTCCTCCCCCTCCTAGTAGAATGCAAATTCCTTGAAGGCAAGAACTGTTTCCTTTTTGTCATTCCCTCCAGTGCCTAGAGTAGGACTGAAGGCGCATGGGACCCTAAGACACCTTTCAGCTGGATCTGGAGGCAGAAAGCCAGAAGGACAGAAGTAGGAAGTGGTTGGATTGGAGGTGCTGACTGCCTTGTCTTTTCAGCTTAGTAGCTTGATAGGTGGTACATAGTGGGTACAGGATTGGTAAGATGAGTTCCCCCATTAAATAACCAAGCATGGAATAATAGAGTCAAAAAATTTTAGACCTGGAAGGACCTTCTGGATCACATAGTCAAGTAGTCTCATTTTGTAGATGAGGAAACTAACACCAAGACAAATTAAATGATGTACCTAATTGCCCAGAGCCTAGAGTCCAGGTGATCTGAATCTCACTCCAGTTCCTTTCCATTGTGCCATCTTGCTTTATGTTAAACATGCAGCATATGGCCTCAAGCTACTTATCTCTTAGAGATAGCAGGACCAGCTCTAGACAAAGTTGAAACTGGCAAAGGTTCTTCATCTGAGCCCCTCCCTGGACATCAGAGGTTCCCAAGGTCCTCTGATTTCACTGTCCTCTGTGACCATGGATAAGTCACTTCTTCATTTGAAAAATAAAGGGGGGAAGACAGCTAGTGGTGCAGCGGATAGAGCACTGGCCCTGGAGTCAGGAGGACCTGAGTTCAAATCCAGCTTCAGACACTTAACACTTACTAGCTGTGTGACCTTGGGCAAGTCACTTAACCCCATTGCCGACCCAAAAGAAAAAAGAAAAAAAACTGCTTCAAAAAAAAAAGAAAAATAAAGGGATTGGGTTTGATAACTAACGTCCTCTCCACTTCTAAATCTACAACACTGAGGAGGCATTTGCAGTGCCTGATTTGGTGTAGTGGGAGGATCTGGGTTCAAATCCCAGCTCTGTCACTCACAACCTGTGTGATCTTGCTTGCCTGTACCAGAGACAGCGATTCCAACATCCACTCTCATACACCACTTCCAGTGTTTCTCATTGACCTTGCCTTCTTTCACTAATGTTAATCCCTCTGAAGTTTAGGCTTCCTTCTTGTTCTATCCTCATGGAGCTTGGAAAACAGCCAGTCCTCATTCTCTACTTAAGAATCCTCCCTGATCCATTCTTTTCCCCATTCGTCTTCAGGAACTAGCTCTCTCAGTTGGTTCACTCCATGCCCACTACTGTCTTAGTCACTATCCTGAGAGTTGTCTGTAAGTGTGGTTCAGAAAGAGCTCTTGAATTGGAGTCAGAAGACTTTGGTTCAACTGTAGACTCTGTCACTTATTATACCTTTGTGACCTTGAGTACATAATTTATCCTGGCCGGGCCTCTCTCTCCTCATCTATAAAATGATGGCATTGAACGTGGTGGATTTGATCCAGTCCCTATTATTTTTCAGTAATGGCAGAGAATCACCCAGGGCAAACCAGGCTTGAAGTAGCTATTTTCTCTCTGTCTTTTAAATAATGACAGTTCCCATTTATGTGGAATTTTAAGGTTTATAAAGTACTTTCCTTATAACAACCCTCTGTGAGGTAGGTGAGACAAATATCATTATCACCCTTTTCAAGATGAAGAAACTAAGGCTTAGAGTGATTTGCCTATCATCAGTGATTCACCTGTTGTGAACTATGGCTCACAAGTGTGAGCTCATGTTCATAAGATCTTGCTGGGACTCACACCCAGGTCTCAACTCTGGACTTAGGACTTTTTCCATGTCCACTATTCTTCACAACAAAATGCTGAAGGCTTCCCTTTATTTAAATTGTACCTTGAGGTCCACCTTTGCAAGGCTTTCCTGAACGAAACCCACCATTCCATTCAACTTCCCCTCCATGATTTCTACCATTGTGGTAGTTGAATAGCATCAAAATTCTACCACCGGATTGTTTAGTCAAACCCTCTCTGGTCCCATATTAATCAGTCTGCCTTCCTTCATCAGATAGTGAGTTCCTTCGAGAGCTCTCAACACTCTGCTCCAGCTACCCCTTAGGCACTCAATCCAGGCTTATGTGATTGATTGATGGATGGATTGACTGGCCGTTTGAGAGTGTAACAAGAAGAAACCCATTGGATTTTCACTACAGAGTCTTCCAGAGCACCTGCATTGCAGAATGTATTTCTTTTGCTTTGTTTAGACCGTACATGTCTCTTTGAGCTGATTTTCCTCGACCGGTGAGGTGAAGCAGATGTGAATACAGAGGAGTGATGTCATCAGCTAGCACCCGACCGGCCTTCTCCCGCTTAGGACCTCTCTCTCTTCCACCACACCCACACACACTCACTCACTCACTCACTCAAAAGCAGGAGGCATCTATGCTCTAAGGGGCTTAGAACTTGTGGTCCAGTTTCCTAGATAAAGAAGTCTCAGAACAAAACAGCTATGGAATAATGTGCAATGAACAAATCCCCATGTGCCACTGACTCATAGTGTGATCTTGGCTAAGTCTTGGGCCAGATTATCTTCCACTTCAACTGTTCTGGGATTCTCTCTGCTTGTTGCTCCCCTTTATTCAGCACTAGTTCTTGGTTACAGCCCTGCACACAGGCTGCCTTTACTCCGGGCAGAGAGAAGAGAGGGCCCATCCTTTCCTCCTACAAGAGATACAACTTTCTCAGATTCCTAGACTTTGGCAAATAAAAAATTAAACTAACTATGAATTCATTTCCCAATCCATTTCAAACTGCTTTGACAATAAGCAGTTAGCCCTGAGATTTCCCAAGTAAAAAAGAAAAATAAAGGCCAGAGCTCAGTGAATTCTTCCAGTCTCTAGCCACAGCATGCTAAAATAACATTTGTCTAGACTACAGCCTCCTATACAACATGTTCTCTGGCCCTCACAACAGCTGTGTGAGTTATAATAACAGTACAACTATTATTATCTCCATCTTACAGATGAAAAATAGACTCAGAAGTCAAAAGTGATTTGCCTAAGGTCACAAGAACTGGGAAGAGCTGGGTCTAGGCCTCAGGTCTCCCAAGTCCAAATCTAGTATGCCTTCTATTTTAACACCATGTTGGTTTTCCTCATCCTCAGTTTCCTTATTTTAAAAAGGGGTTGCTTGATATCTAACTTGTCAAAGGGAAGTTTTGGTGACCATATGGGATGATGAATGTGAAAACCCTTTGAAAGTATAATTGTAAATGATTGGACTCTTCCTCCCCAATCTAAACATCAGATTCCTTTGTCTTTCCCCCCACCTCACTGCCCAGCTGCACTTCACCCTTGACCTAGAAGCAATATTTGATGGCATTTTTTGTCATCTGTATTGTTCTTGGTCCATTATTTTCTGTCTGCTTTCTTTCCATCTGTGTTGCCAGAGCTGCCCTATTCTATCCTAAGTCATCAGGCTAAGAAGCTTAACAGCTATGTAATTCTGTGAGAGTGGGAAGATTCAGGAGATAGATCTGGCCGACTTTTAGATCTGGTTCCTTTAAAACAAAGTTTCAATCTTTCAACATTTCCATATGACCCTGAGGAGTCACATGAGAAAGACTTAGGGGAGAGGAATTTATTGATCAAAGAACACATTTATTCATTGATTGGAAACATTCATTAAACATGTGCTGTAACAATGGCTTGTATTCATGTAGTGCAGCTACGTGACACAATAGACAGAGCCCTGGACCTGGACTCAGGAGAAGAAATTCAAATCCAGTCTCAAACACTTACTAGCTATGTGGCCCCATTTAACCTATCTGCCTCAGTTTCCTCACCTGTAAAATGGAGAAAATAATGGCACCTGCCTCTTAGGGTTGTTATAAGGGTAACATGGGATAAAATTTAAAAAGTACTTTGCAAATCTGAAAGCGCTATAGAAATGCTATTTTTATTATAAATGTTATTATTTATAAGTTTGCAAAGCACTTTCCATCTATTTGTCATCTTGCTGGGTCCGTGCAACAACCCTATGAAATAGGTGGCACAAGTATTATAGTCTCCACTTTAAAGACAAGGAAATTGATACTCAGAGCATTTAAATAACTGCCCCAGAACCATACAATAAGTGGCAAAGTCAACAGGAACCCAAAGCCCAGGGCACTTTCCCCAGGGTGGCAGTGAACTCTGTGAGACACTGTGAAGTTAGCCAAGTTGGACAGAACATTGTTTCTACTCTAAAGATGTTTGCGTGCTAAGGGTTCTCCTGACCAACACAGTTAACCACCCCTTAACATACCATATTCCAAGTTTGGTCTGTCATCCAGTGCTAACTTTAGTAACCTTATTCTCATGGAAGGAGTTCACTCCTATAATGTCATTTAATATCTCTTCATGTTTTTCTGGAACCAATTATCATTGGTTAATATAATTAAGAGGGCTAAGCCACTAGGAGAAAATTCCTTTTCTCTGAAAGATTCTGGTGTTGACCCTTACTAAGGCATATCCCAAGACATATGCTCTCTAGACAGCCCCTATAATGATGACATGGCATGGATGGCCAGGGGTGGGAAGAGCATTGTGGGTGGGTAACCAACCTATCTGTAGGCAAAAATATGGAATTTGACTTTGATTCCTTCTAATTCCCTCATACTCTCCCATGTATTGGTTAGTAGAGTTTATGGTATGGCCTCTTCCAGGGATGCTTGCATTTCAAGAGAAGATTCCTAAAAAGCCTTTAAGAAGGAAGTTAGTGTTCTCTAAGTTTCTTCCTTCCATGAAGGAGGGAGTAAATACAGATTGGGCATGCTACTTCAGAAAATAACCCCAGCCGCTTCATCTCTTTCAGCCTCAGCTTCCTCATCTGTAAGATGGGAGTAGTAGGTAATTTCTAAAGTTCTTTTTAGCTCTAAATTTCTGTGATTCTACAATGTAAGATGCAACCCATGTCCTATGAACAGGCCCAGGCCAACCCTAACAGGCCTTGTTTTCACTTTGCAGGGCTAGATTACCAAGTAAAGACATTGAAAGTGGACAAATCCCAGGTGGCCTTGCAGTTGTGGGACACAGCTGGGCAGGAGAGGTGAGGAAATGCCCTTTGCTTCCACACTGACATCCTACTTTTCTGGTCTCAACTTAACCCTCTTCCATGTTCTCCTTTACTTCCTACTCCATGTTGAGTAGTCCTCCTAGAATCTAGCTGAAGATCTGGGTTCTTCCACTTCTTTGGGGGATTGGGGGTGGAGTGTTACATTTCTGACAGAGCTGGGGGGATCCATTATTGACAGGTATCGCTGCATCACCCAGCAGTTCTTCCGCAAGGCAGATGGTGTCATCGTGATGTACGACATCACAGCCAAGCAGACGTTCATGTCCATCCGCCAGTGGCTGACAAGTGTTGAGGTGAGCTGATACCATTACTTGAGCTCCTAGCAAATCAGCAAATGTTAGTCATGGTTCATGGCTGTTTTCTGCTCTTTTGTCTTCAACCCCTACCTTCCTGCCCTAAACCATTCTAGAATGGTCTTCCTTTCTGGCAATTAATATCATTATTATTATATAAATAAAATAAATATAAAATAAATAAAATCGTAAAAAAGAGGGTTCCACTTTTTGCAACCTGGCTCAAAACTTGCCTATTTCCACAAACCTTCTCTGGTTATCCCTCATCATCTCTACCTTCTTCTTTTCTCTGCATCCCCTCATCCCCTACTGTAATTAATTTATACTCTACATTATTACATTAGTATACTCTATACATTAGCAGAGGTATATGTATGGTGTGCTGGAAATAGCAGTAGCTTTAGAGTTAAAAGACCTGGATTTGAGTCTTGGTCCCTTTAACAAGCTGTGTGATCTAGGCAAATTATTTTATTTCTCTGGGCCCTGGTTTCCTTATCCATAAAATATCGCTAATATCTATATTACCTGTTTCTTGAGGTTATTAGGAGGATTAAGAAAATGAAGACAATAGAATTTTGAGTCCATAAAGCATTATATTACTATCACTGATTACCACCCTTTTTATGATGTCATCATGTAGCAGGTGAAGATGGATCACAGCATAGGCTTCCCAGGATTTCCAGGTGATTAAAGTCTTTGGATAAGGTCCACGAGAGACCAATGTCGAACTGAATTCCTTGGTAGCTGTAATGAGATTTGATTATAATGAGACTTGAACTATGATAGGAACTTGATTTTGTTTATGTAAGTTCATATGTTCATTTGTTGGGCAGCTAGGTGGTGCAGTAAACAGAGCACTAGGCCTGAAGTCAGGAAGTCCTGAGTTCAAATCTGGCCTCAGACACTTATCAGTGGTGTGACCTTGGGCAGGTCACTTAACCATGTTTGCCTCAGTTTCCTCATCTGTAAAATGAGCTAGAGAAGAAAATGTCAAACCACTCCAGTACCTTTGCTGAAAAAAACCCAAATGGGGTCATGGAGAGCCCGGTACAACTGAAACGACTGAACAACACCAAAATGTTCATTTGTAACAGTTGTTGCACACATAGTGTGTACCTGGCACTATACTAGGCTCTGAGGAATTTAAAAATTCTATATAGTGCCTGCTGATCCAAGGATCAAGATTGAGTACATGCCTATATAACTTTGGGCAAGTCGCTTCACATTTAGGACCTCAGTTCTCCACCGAGCTATAACAGTCTTTGGTTCTTAGATTTCTTTTCCTTCATATATTCTCTGTCATTTCAACTTTTTAAAAAAACTTATCAAGACCAAGGACAGTGTAGACAAGTCAAAAGATGGAAACATTATTGTTACTTCTGTTAAGTTGGGGGTTGGACCAGATGGCACAAGGTCCCTCTTGCTTTAAGAGATATGATTCTTTTCACTGCTTAAGAGGTAATGTGTGTGAATAAAAGGACAACAAACAGAGAAAAGGTTTTTTAAAAGATGTATGAAGATGTTTATGACAAATTTCTTTTTCACCACCAAGGTCAGTGGGGCCATCCCACTTGAACTCTAATGATATAGTCCCACATATGTCTATAGAAGACATAGAAATGGAATTAAAGAGGTCAATGAGGGGAAATCAGCTGGATTAGATCAGTTGTACATAGAGGAGTTGAACATTGGAGATGACAAGATTTTGAGGGCTTTGAGAGACGGGCTCACAGAGTCCAGGGCACTTTCCACTAAGCTATGCTAAACCTTAATGGACATTATAAAAGACACAAAATTAAATAGAACAACATTTCTGCTCTGAAGGGCATATGAAAGAAGAGACATCAAATCCATGGAAAAAAATCTTGGATTGTATCAATATTGAAAAAAAAGACTGAAAGAATATTACCAATCTATATGCCTACTTTCCCTACTTTCCCAACTGCATATACTTTTTGTGATAATCTTATAAACAATGATCAAGAGCTTCCTTAGTAAAAGTATCAGTAGGAAACAGTCAAGCTCTTCTAAGTGATATTCTACAATGGACAATATCTTTACTACCAACAAGTGACTGAAAGATGTAGAGAATACAAGATCTCACTCTTATTTTTGTTGATTATTTTTAAAAATTAATTAGATTCAGTGAAGCAAAATATAGCCTTAAAGGCTTTCTTCCAACAAAATGTCTCCATGCATGCATTAAAATCATTCAAAATTACATGAAATAGGAAAAATAGAAGTGGCCTTGTTAAGCAATCCACCATTCATTAATATTTTTAAAAATCATAAAACAGGGAGATGTATGGTTGCCAAAGATATTTTCTGTGATCACTAAGGAAATCTAGTGCCTATTGAATAAGACTGGATGGGGAGGTCCCCCAGATGCTCCTGTTTGCACATGACATTGTATGATCTGAATCAGGCCCTAGAATATTGCAGAGAAGGAAGAACATGAGCATTTATTAAGCACCTACTTTGTACAAGGCACTGTCCAAAGCACTTTACCAGTATTATCTCATTTGATCCTCACGACAATCCTAGGAGGATAGGTAGAGAGATTCTTGAAAAGATTTGTAACCACTCCAAAGAGTTTGGAAACCTCCAGGAAGCTCCACATGGATGGAGAATGTCTGCTGTACAGATTATCACATGCAGCTAGATGGACAACCCATAGACCTTTCCATCATGAAGACAGAGAGAGAAAAAGATATAGATATAGGTTGTTCATGAGTGAGTTCATGCACTTGTTTATAAGTAAGTGTGTGTGTGTGTGTGTCTGTCTGTCTGGATGGATACAAATATTTATAAATGGATAAGTTAGGCCTAGAATGAAACAGGAAAAGAGGGCTGGCTAGATTGTCTTTGGGAATTTGTGGAGCTCTTTTAATGATTCCAAGCTTCTCCAGGTGACAAAAGCCCATCTTTTTAATGCTATTATTCTAACAACGTTGCTGTGTGACTGTGAGTCATGGAACACTCACAGTCTCTGAAGAATCAAAAATGAGTATCTCTCAGAGGGCAGTGGAGAAATTGGAAAGTAAGCAGACTACAACACATTAAAAAAAAGAACTTAAGAAGTGGAGTAGAGAATATCATCAGAAAAGTGTATGGCAAAGAGAAGTGCTAGTCACATGGTAAGAGTAAGAAATAACTGAAGAATAGAAAGGAAGGAAGGGCAGGAGGGAGGCAGGGAGGAAAAGGCCTACTATGTGCCAGGCATTATGCTATTAAGCATGTTACAAACATCTTTTTTTGATCCTCACAACAACCCTAAAAAGTAAATGAGGAAAATGAGGCACTTAGAAGATAAGTGACTTAACCAGGGTCACATAGCTAGAACATATCTGAGGTTAGATTCAAACTAACGTCTTCATGACTCTAGGAAGTGTGTAATTCACAATGGTACAACATGTATATTCTATCACACATAGGGTCTGTGCTCAATCGGTTTTGTTGACTGACCATAGTTTTCCCCCTCATTCCTCAGTCACATCCAACTCTTTGTGACCTCCGTGGACAATAACATGTCAGGTCCTTCTGTCTTCCACTATCTCTCAAAGTCTGCCCAACTTCATGTTCATTGTTTCCATGACACTATCTATCCATCTCATTGTCTGCCATACTCTTTTCTTCAGTCTTCGATGTTCAATTTTCTTCAATCTTTCCCAACATTAGAGTATTTTCCAACACTTCCTGTCTTCTCATTATGTGGCCAATGTATTGAAGCTTCATCTTCAAAATCTGACCTTCCAGTGAATAGTCTGGATTAATTTTTTTTTAGCTATTGACTGATATAATCTCTTTGATATCTAGCAGACTCTCAAAAATCTTCTCCAGCACCATAATTCAAAAGCATCAGTTCTGTAGCACTCAGCTTTCCTTATAGTCTAACTCTCACAGCCATACATTGCTATTGGGAAAGCCATAGCTTTGACTATACAGACCTTTGTCAGCAAGGTGCTGTCTCTACTTTTTTAGTATGCTGTCCAAATTTGCCATAGATTTCCTTCCAAGGAGCAAGCATCTAATTTCATGGCTGTAGTTGCCATCTGCAATGCCAAGAATAAAAAATTTGACACTCTTTTCATTTCTTCTCCCTCTTTTTGCCAGGAAGTGATGGGACCAGTTGCCATGATCTCCCTATGCTCTCAGAAAAATTGTAACTAAAAGAGATACTAATTTCTGGTACTTCTTACCAAACTCTTTATGACTTAAGATATTATTTCTCAAAATTGGTGTGGCATCTATGATGAATCATGTGTGAAATACAACAGCCTCTTAAGAACTGAAATTTGAAAAGGCAACAGAGAAGATACATGTTAGGTATAAATAGGACACAGTGGACTAACAATGAAAAATTGTGTGCAGAAAGTGGCATAACCTAAAAGATATCATCAAAGAAATGGGCCAGTCCTATAGTGAGAGCAAAGGATAAGAGACACTCAGCTTTTGTCTTCCATTGACAAGCACTTCATGTTAACTAGCCTAGAAGGTGAAAAGAACACTGGTCTTCAAGTCAGAAGGAGTGGGTTCAAATCCTAGTGGTTCTACTTACCAGTATGACCTTGAGCAAATCATTTAACTTCTCTGAGCCTCATTTTTCCCAACTAGAAAATGGAGGCTATAATAGTTACCTGTCTCACCCAGCAAACCTTAAAGTGCTTTATGGATGATGGGTAGTTAGGATTAGACATGGTGTTTGTATTCAGAATAAATATAAATCTTTCCTCCACTAAAGCCCTAGTCAGATGCCTCATCACAACATCCAGATAACTATCAGTTCTCAAAGCCCAAGTATGCCCACTGGGCTCTAACAGGTCCTACAAAATTGGAAAGTCTTGAACAATGGACCAGGAGGCTGATTATCCATCTGTCATCCAGCCCAATTTTCTGTTTTCTCTTTCTCTTCCCAATACCTAGCACAGTATTTTGTATGTGGTAGTGACTTATTAAATGCTTGTTGAGTTAAATGGAGTTGAATCATCAGAAGGCTGACCACTGAGTAATGCACCTAGGGGTCTGGAATCTGTGTGAGGGGAAGGAGCCCCCGCCCCCATGAAATCACAGCTCCTCCATTCAAGCCTCGTGAAGAAAGCAGGAGCTATGTCGTGTAAAGGGAGGCATGTTAAAGGTATGGAACACTGGCATCATTGAGACACTTGCTTTCAAGGCTCCTGAAAAGCTAGTCAGTCTGCCTTGGCAACCAGCAATCAGAGATGTCAGCTGATGTATTAAAACCTGACACCTAATTTGACAGAGGGGGGTACTGACAAGCAGTTCTTTGTTTTTGTGCTCTACCATATTTTTCCAAAGAGTTCTAAGTCACTTGAATTGGCAAAGGGAAGACAGAGGGGGAGATCTAATAACAGCCTTCAAGTATTTGAAGAGTTATTATTAAGAGAATGGTGACCAGCTGTTCTTTATTTCTCTCCTCCCCCGAGAGGCAGAACAAGAAGGAATGGGCTGAAATTGCCGCAGGTTATACAGAAGAACACGTTTTCTGCTGTTAAGAGGACTGGAGCAGGTGTCTGGGAGTGACTCCCGGGAGGCTTCAAGGATAAGCTGCCCCCCTGCCCCAGCTCTACCCCTAACTAGCTATGTGACATGGGGGAACTCACCTCTTTAGGTAATTCTTTGGTGAAGGAGATCCTAATGTTAAGGCTGTCGTAAGTACAGTCTTCTTTGGCTGTAAAAGGGTGGGTGAGTTTCTTATTATGAAATGGGATTTTTTTCTTACATTGAACAAAGATCTGCCTCACTGTAACTTCCTCACCCTTCCATATAGTAATCTCTTATAGTCCAAAAATTCGTGTAACCCTTGTCTAAAGCCACAACGTAGCCCATATTCAATGTTGTCTCTTTTTCCTTGATGAAGAGGTCTCAGGAAAGAAGAACAGGATTCCACTGAAAGTCCTGGATGTGCTGTTTACTACCTGAGTAGGCTTGGACAAGTCACTTCCCATCTCTGTGCCTCCATTTCCTTTCCTGTAAAATGAGGAGGGGTTGGACTAGATGCTCTCTAGGACTCCTTCCAGCTCCATATCTTGGTTCCTATCACCGTACTTGTTTATCTTACCCATCTTCTTACTACCCAGTAGATTCTGGAATCCCTTAGGAATGAAATTAGAAAATTCCCTACAAAAGTAGTCTAAACTTTTGGCTAGACTACTTGCTGTTGAGTCTGCTTGGTTACATACATTTTTAGTGCATTTCTCATAACTCAAAGCACCTAGAAATCTCTCTGGCCTCTTTCTCCCTTGGAACCTTCCGTGCCCACTGGAGTCAAACAGATTGACCCAACCTAAAAACATTTGGTACCTATGCCAGGGAGCTTTGTAAATGCTCTTCATCCCCCGTGTAAAGCTGAGGATGATGGGGCAAAAGGGACCTCAGAGATCATCTGGTTTAACCTATTCATTTTACATATGAGAAAACAGAGGCTCAGAGAGGTAGTAACTTGCCCCAGACCACACAGCAAGCTCATGGCAGTGCCAAGATCAGAAACTTAATCTCTGTGCTCTCTCTGTTCCACTTTATGGCCACTCCCTGTGTCCAAGAGGCCCCTGTTGGAGACTGCGTTTGGTGATACCAAGGTTCCTGGCCTAGCTAGCTACATCACCACCCCGGCATGGGAGCAAGCCAGTTCTTCTCCTCTCAGATCGCATGCGCAGGGCTGCTTTCCTCACCACTCCTCAGTTGCTAGCTAATTTACATTGCACAGTCTTTGTGAGTGGTGGCACCTTACAGCACAGAACAAAAAATAGCACAGTTGGAGGTTTGGTTTTGTTTTTTTCCATGTTCCAAGTTGAGCTTGAAGTGCTGGCAGTTTAGAATGAACTACACAAATAAATCTTGTTTTGACTCATAGTCCAGGGGCTGGATAAATATGGAAACCCCCAAGATGTAATTTTGCAGTCATTTTTCCTGAGCATAACAGCGCATTTTATTATGCAGAGAAATTTTTTTGTTCTTGCTCCAGAGAAACACCGGCACTATCCAGGCTAAATGTTTTTTCATGCCTTTCACCAAATATATATTGAAACACACACACACACACACACACACACACACATATTCACACCACCTCTCCCAAATATAACAACTCCATGTTCTATATGAAAAAGCAGGCTGCCTTTCTGAGTTACAGTTTGTCATCTTTAAAATCAGAAAGAGGTAGGGTTGTGAATTCCAGAGTCTTGTCTTCCACATTTTTAAAATTCAGAGAAGACTACAAAAATTATCATAAGGTTGGAAAACCTTCCATAACCTTATGATCTCAAAGCCAGGAGGAACCTCAGTGATCACCTGCTTCAGCCCCCTTATTTTATTAAAGAGGAAGCTGAGACCCAATGAGAAGGAACTTGCCCAAGATCTCATGGCTAGTTATCAGAAGAGCCTGGATTAGTATCCAGGTTTGCTAAAGAGAATCTGTACGACTGTTTAAAAAGGGAGATGTTTGTTGTTGTTGTTGTTGTTGATCTTTCATTCTAGAAGAGGGCCAAGGACACCACAAGGGTGATGTCTTGACTTGTGAGTGAATTGGATTTAAGTGAAGCAGAGCTGTGCAAACTCATCTGCCTCACTCTCTCCTCCAGAGTCATCAGAATACAGTGGCCAGACAACAGTCAAGACAACTGATGATGGCCCAGGAGGCACTGGGTGACCTAGGCCTTTCTAAATTAAGGTTTTTCCTAGGTCTTGGTCTGTCTGAGGGTACACCCGTTCAGTGACTAAGGGCTAGGTAAGAATTGAGACAAAAGGTGGCCCAATTTACCATCAAAAAATTATCAGTCTGAGAGAGGAAGGCCTTTAGAGTTTCTGGTCAGAACAGAAAACAGTTGCTATTTACACTCATTCTAAGCCGTGAAAACCTAGATTTTGGCTTAGTATAAGGAACTGCTTCCTAACATTTCCTTAGGATATATTGGTCTTAAAATAAAGTGGGCTGCCCCATAAGGAAGTGTGCTTACTGTCCCTGGTGGCATTTGAACAGAGGGTGCCTGACTGCTTTTTAGGAAAATCAAAGAGGAATAAGTGTTGGATTAGATGACCCCTGGTGTCTCTTCCAACTACCAAAATTCTCTGATTTTGTGACTCATCAGGCTGCAAAGTCAAAGGCTGACAAGGGATTTGTTTGAAATCTATAATATTATAAAGGGTATGGGAAGAGCAAATAGAGACTTGTTCATCAAATCACAGATCACAGAAGACTAGAACTGGGATCACCACATGGTACTTAAAAGAACATTCTATGGGCTATATTCACCCTACAGAGAGCAGACTTAGAGAACTCACTACTCCAAGACTTGGGATGAGTTAAAATGTTCAAAGAGGCATATGCTTAAGGAGGGTATATGTAAATTGATGAATGATGGACCTATAAGATTTTCCTTAGGGAAAAGAGAAATGGGAGGTGTGGGGTAGAGAAGGTAGGTAAGTATGTATGTGGGTAGGGAAGAGGGAATGCGTTAGTTTTGAGGTTGGTGTAATGGAACGAAACTATCGCCTCACAGACCATCTACTAGGGCCATGATCAGAGATAGAATCTTAGGTTAGTAGGACTATGGCTCTGATCTAAGGTGTCAATGATATGGAAGCTGGAAGAGACCTCAAAGATCATTTAGTCCAACACCATGAGGAAACTGAGACCCAGAGAAGTCACATAACTTGTCCAGAGCCACACAGTGGCAGAATCTATAAACTAATCCTATGCTGTCCAAATCCAACATGTCCTTCCTCTGATACTTAATTATTCCAGAACAATTAAGGCAAGTAACTTTACCTGACAGAGCCTTAATTTCTTCATCTGCAAAATTAACCTAATAATACTTCACCACCTCCCTCATGGGGTTTTTATGAAAAAAATGTTTTCCAAACATTGAAGTGCCATAGAAATATGAACTCTCAAGAGATGAGAGGGCAGAGATATTGAGAAGGGAAGTAAGAAATACAATATTGAAGAGCAAATTGTTCAAAGTATAAGGAGTCAATGTTGTGTAGTAGAAGGAGAACAGAGCTTATGCTCAGAAGACCTATGTTCAAATCCTAGCTTTGCCCTTCATATGTGTCCGTGGGCAAATAATTTAATCCTGCTGAGCCTCAGTTTCCTCATCTATTAAATAAGAGAGTAAAACTTGATCTTTTGCTTGTGGCTTCCATGGGGAGTGCATTGTGGGAGAAGTATAAGGACTTGAAAGAAAGAAAGGACTTAAGAAAGAAAGACTTAAGAAAGAAAAGGAAACTGTATTGATGATTTCAATGTGGGTAGGAGGGTAGAACTCAGAGTATATGGTCCTGTTGGGGGGTGGGAACAAAGATTGAATTTCAGAGGGAGAGGTTTGTGCAAACTTGGGAGAAAGCAATGAAAATTTAAAGAACAATTTCCAGCTTCAGATTCTGCTTCTGGCTTCAGTGAGAGAAGGGTGAAGAAGGATGAGATTAAGAAGGTAGTTGGCAAAGCAAGATAAGTAAGATGAGATGAAGTGAAATGAATTGTTGGGTCATTTGGGAGAGTCATTTGGTGAATGAGGGAAGTTGATGATATAGGAGGTTGGGAGGAGGAGGAGAAAAAGTGGGTGTGGCTGTGTAATTGTTGAGAATAAAAAGAAAGGAAGTTGGGTGTAAACTGTCAAGTTACTAAAAGGTAACTAGAGGCTATACAAGGTTTTTAGCCAGATGTTTAGGGGTGAGGTGTAACTAGGTAGCTCAAAAAACTAAGGCTAATAATTTCAGCCAGTGTAGCAAGCAGGCTAAATTTTTGTGGTGTGATGTAGTAGCTCCCAAAGTTAATGTGATATTGGGCTGCATTAGGAAAGACATCAGTGCCAGGAATAAGAAGGTGACAGTTCCTCTGGATTCTGCCATGATTAGGTCAATACCAGAATATTATGGTCACTTCTGGTTACCACATTCAGGAGGGACAAGATAAGACAGAGGGCAACCAGGAGGGTGAAGGGCCTTGGAAGGAAGTGAGGATGTTTAGCTTAGGGGAAAGAATCCATGGAGGTGGTATTGGAGGAAATGATAGCTGTCTTTAAGTATTTGAAGAGCTATCATTGGAAAGAAGGATCAGACTTGTCCTTGTTCTGTTTGCTCTCAGAGGACAACAGGTAGAAGCTACAAAGAGGCAAATTTAGGGTCAATATCAGAATAAACTTTGTAGTAATTAGAGTTGTCCAAAAAATGAAATAGGCTGATTTGAGAAGTGGTAGGTTCCCTACTTGTTGGTTATGTCCTACTGAAATTCTTTAAAGATCTGAGTTGGACTAATCAGGCGTGGGGAACCAGTGGCCTCAAGGCCACAGGAGGCTGAAGGTTCCCCACCGCTGGTAGATGGTCACTAAGGTTCCTTCTCATTTTTAATGTATATTTAAACCTTCATGTTTGAAGTTGATGAAGCCCATAGGAGAGCTTTAAGGACATAGGCATAGATCTAAAACTAGAGGGGACCTCAGAAGCCATTTTGTCCAACCACCCGTGCTTTACAGATAAGGAAACTGAGGTACACAGAAATTAAGTGACTTGCCAAGGGTCACACAGCTATTATGGATCTGAAGAAGGATTTGGACCCAGTTTTTCCTGACTCCAAACCCAGTGCCCTCTGCGCTATACCACATTGCATCTAGGTTGGATAATTACTTGTTGAGAATGTTGTTGTTAATATTCCTTTTGGACATAGCTTGGTTGCTGAGAGTCCAACCCTAAATTTCATAATTTTGTTGATCACTCAAATGCCTTCCAGCTCTGAACTTTCATAAATGCTGTACCATATTATTGCACTACCTGAGATGGAAGCATTGTGATTAATAGAGTGCCAGATAGCAAGAAGAGGTAACTATGCTATAAGAATGAGAACTCAGGGGAAAAACAAAGAATTCCAAATATCTTACTGCAGTTTTAAGATTCGGTTATTAAAGCTATGCTGACTTTTGGGACATCATGTACTTAGTAGAAGATAGTGCTATCCGGTATTTTATTGTAGACCCTTTTGGAACCATTCTCAGTCTCTCTGAGCCCTACCTCCCGATTCTGTAAATAAGTTGTATATTATTTTAAACTATTAAAACTCAACAAAATGGACTATTGTTGCATATAACCATTAAGGGTTCATTGAGAATCTTCATGTATAATTGTGAATTAAACTTAAAATTATTATGACTATTAGGTGAGATTCAGCCGTTTATTTGGAATTATGATGATTATTAAAAGAATCCATGAAACTATTAGGTTTTGTAGCTTCTGTGACTCTGCAGCACCTCTATATAGTTTTTTCTTTTTAATTTTAAATTCAGTCTCTAGGAATTAGCATAAGTTGTCAAATAAATATTAAAGTGCTAATTAGATCTTTCACAAAGTAAAAATAAGAGCTTGCCTAGGGTTATTAAATATGGACATTATCATTTTTACTCACGTTGTATTTCAGCTTGCTAGGCCCACTTTTCAAACTTGGGGTAGAGGTGAGTCTTGTGGGTTTGGGAAGTGAATACACAGATATTCTGTCCTAAAGTCCAGCTATAGGAGCTTTATTGGAAGGTGGCCATCATGGAAGTGAATTGCATAATTACCCTATATTAACTTTTTAAATAGAATAATGATAATTATATTATATAATACTACATTAATAGCAATATAATACTGTGATAATTATTTTTTTTTAAAAAAACACAAGTTACATTTAACCTCTTTAAGGTATACAAAGCTCTTCCTTAGCATGTATTGTTGTCTGAAAGTTTTTACCTAGGTTACATTGCCTACCTTCCCCCTGCCCCTAAGTTATGTTGAGCCAAAGGCACACCTACCTACACCCCTCTGGGAGTATGCATGGCACTGACCCAATTACATATGTGTATATGTGCACATACATATGCATATATGTATGTACACATACACATATATGCATATACATGCATACATACATGTGTGTGTGTGTATGTGTGTGTGTGTGTGTGTTTTCCACTGACAAACCTAATGATTGTGGTAAGAATTAGAGCTAGGAGTGACCCATGGAAATCATTGAGACTAATCCCACCTTATTTTACCAATGAGGAAACTAAGGTCTGGGGAAAGGAAGTAACTTCTCCAAGGTCAAGTAAGGAGGACAGCTAGGACATTTAACTCTAAAGTCAATGAATCTTGGAAATGCTTGGCACCATCAAGCCCTGCAGAGGGCTTTCCCATCTTCTCCTGTAGCAGAAGAGTGTAAACTTCTGAGGATTCTCAGCCCCAGTTCTCTCTTGGAAACCAGTCTTTGTCAGAGCTTCTGGGCTCTGCTTTCTATTACTCTTGGGTTTGATCTAGCTGGGGCTTGTCTGTTCTACAGGAAGCTGCGGGAGAGAACATTCCCATCCTCCTTCTGGGCAATAAGGTTGACAATGAAAAAGAGAGAGAAGTCCCCCAGGGACATGGAGAACGTCTTGCTAAGGTAAGGAGCAGATACCTCTGCCCATACTAGGGTCAGTCGTGAAAAGGATTCCTCTTAGGGAAAGTCACAAGTGATCAATAGAACTTGATTAGAGGCTACATGTAATTGAAGGAAATCTCTCAAACCTTCAGTAGCTCGAAAGTAAGATGAGAGGGATGAGATGGAGGGACAATTCCCAGGAAGAACTGCTAAACCAAATGTGCTTTGAAAACAAGCATAAGCCTGCAAACCTAAGAGAGCAGTGAAATAAGACCAGGCTTAATGAAAACTAGCCAGTGACCCCAAGGGGGAAGCGATTCCTTGGCTGTTTTTATTCCCTGTCTGCGGTTTTCTGGGCAGTCTTGTGTCTATAGGGGGTTGATCAGAGCTGAGGTGGGAGTGGGTGAACATTTGGTTACAGGAAGGTACATATGATAGGGAAGAAGAGCTGGAGTGAGGCAAAAAGAAGGGTAGGTCTAGCATTGCAAGGTGTCAGTGGAGGGAGCTAAAAGTTTTTTGGAAAATGCTCTGCCAGGCTATTTCCTAGATATGTGTATGGGGTTGTAGCAGGTTCTCTCTCTCTCTCTCTCTCTCTCTCTCTCTCTCTCTCTCTCTCTCTCTCTCTCTCTCTGTATTAGCGTACTTGAGACAAACAGACACACAGACTCGCATATATATAGAGTTACCACAGGAGGAAGACCCATTCCATGAGATCCTGAAGTTTTTATTCTGTTAAAGACTGGCCACTTCTGGGGGTAGAAGGAAAGGGAGTGTATGGGGGGGGCGGGATGAAATGTACCCTGTGACTAAGTTGTTGTCCCCACTGGACTAGGGAGAAAGCTTAGAATGGTTTTGTCTGTATCCTGATACAAGGGGAAGTATCCCTGAATATACTGCTACATAACCCCTCAGGGGTCTAGAGTTAACTGTAAGGGGTTGTGGTATCTTTCTCTAATGCTTGTGACCTGTCCCAGTGTGGGCCACCTAATCTCCAGTGACTCACTCCGTGTGTTCCTTTCAACCAGTTATTACTGATTAGCTTTTACAAAGCAGTATGTACTTCAAAGATATACCAAGATGGGAGTGAAAACATTTCCCCCAACACCTAGAGGGCATACTGTCCACTATAACAACTTAGTCTCTATCTTAGATAGAGATCTCAGACTTAACCTGGTTTCTAGGATTTCCCATCCAAGTGCAACATCACTGTGGGGGTGAGCCCTTGTCTCAGCTAGGTCCCAAAGGCCACACTTTGGGAGTATCAATATTAGACTGGCTAAAAACCCAGCCTGGGCTTCTGTCCAGGGCTCCTAGACCTTGGGTGACTCAACCTTCTTATCTGTAGAAACTCACAAGGTTGTAGCCTACAATTTCCACCTAAAACAAATGAAAAACAAATGCTGAGACCAAGAACCAAGGGATATCTCCATAGCTGCAGGAATACCTCACATGAGGAGGCTCCCCCTTCCCCACAATTCTAGTAATGTTGGTAGGGCTCCTCTTCACAAACCCAGTTACAGTACATCTGAGCATGCTCTAAATCTCTCCATTACACATGATTGTAACTCTCCTGAAGCAGGCTCTCCAGTCTTCCACTTGGGAATTGTGCCAGTGGCTTCTGTACATGATTGTCAGGACTGGTATCAATGGTCAGTCTTCTGTTATGTGTCACAATACCATCTTTACCAACATTAAGGGTCTGTTAATATAAATAATCCATCGATTGACAAAGACCTTGGTATATCGTCTTTGAGAGATGCGGTGACCCCAAAATTCATCTCCCTGCAGCCAGTCTAGAGGTAGGCCATTTGTACTGTCTTCACATCATGCTGAGCTATGGTAGTAACCAGCTGGTTAGTCTCCTTGCCTCAAATCTCTTCTTATTCCAATTCACCCTCCCCCCAGCAAAGTATAGTATCACCTCCCATTCAATAAATCAAAACCAAACTTCTTTGTTTATCTCTTAAAGCACTTCCTAACTTTCTGTCTTCTTACTCCTTTCTCTCCTTCATGTACTCTTCAATCTAATAACTCTGGCCTACCACCTTGTGGCACACTGTTTCATCCGCCAACTCTGATTGTTTTCACTGACTGTCCCCCATGCTTGGAACTCCCTCCCTCTTCCGTTCTAGCTCCTGGCTTCCCTCAAGTCTCAGCTAAAGTTCCACCTTCTACAAGAAGCCTTTCCCCATCCTCCTTAGTTTAGCCTTCCTTCTGAGACTATTCCCAGTTTATCCCATATCTAATTTGTGTATGACTGTCTCTCCCATTAGTCTGTGAGCTCTGTAAGATACTATTTCTTTTTGCCTTTCTTAGTATTCTCAGTGCTTAGCATAGTAGCAGGTATGCTTATCAGATAGGAGATGTTTAAAAATCCTTATTGACTGATTAAGTACATTGAAAGAGACAGGTGAGTTCCCTGTACCTGTGAAATTACTATTTGTGTCATTAACTATCATCCTAGCATATAGCCAGATTGAAAGAAAGGCTAGGCAAATGAGCCATCGAACCAAAAAATGAAAGGAGTTGGCTAGCTTAAAATAATATAATGGATGTGAAAGGGATTTGAACAGCAGAAAGTATATATTCTCTCAGCCTCCCCCCTTCAAATAAAATGCCCTAAAACCAATGTCAGGCATTATTGTTATAGAATCATAGAAGATGAGGGCAGAAAGAAACCAGCTCGGCATAGTGATAGCACTGGCCTAGGAATCAGGCAACCTGAGATTGAATTCTGAATCTACCATTAATATGCTATATGATCTTGAGAAAGTCATACGTGAAATGAGGACGTTGGACAAGACGTAATCTAAGCTTCCTTTCAGTTCTATGAATATGTTACCTGATCCAACCTTTTAATTTTTTACATTGAAGAAAACATTACTAGTGGTAGTAATGTTATCTTTTATACAGTGCTTTTTGCTTACAAATACTTTTTTATACATTGTTTCATTTGGTTCTCATTCATTCTGTGGTATGAATAGTGTATGAATTAATGTTTCTATTTTGTAGAAGGGTAAAAACCAAGGTTCAGAGAGGTAAAAATTTTTGCCAAGGTTACATAGCTAGAAAGTGACAGAGCTAGGATGTTAATCTGGACCACATTGATGCTTTTTAAATTGTCCTACAATTTAAAAATTGCCCATCGGGCAATGGCTGAACAAGTTGTAGTATATGATTGTGATGGAATGCTATTGTGCTATAAAAAAATGATGAGTTCAATGATCTTAGAAAAACACGGATACACTTGCATGAAATAATGAAGAGCAAAATGAACTGAACCAAGAGAATATTGCATACAGTAATAGCAATATTGATTTAAAAACAACTTTGAGCAAATAAGTCGTTTTGCCTATTATAAATACCCAAATTAACTATAAAGGACATATGAAAGAAGACACTATCTGTATCCGGAGAAAGAACTAATAAGTAGAAGTATGTATAGAATGGTTTTACATATATACGTATACATATATACATATACACACATACATACAGACATATTTGTGTCATTATAATGGTAGCCATTATAATGGCTGGAGTGGGGTGCGAGGGAAGAAAAAAGGGGAAAATAATTAGCTAGATGATAAATTTATTATATGTTTAAAAGGAATAGCAAGTTGTACATAACAGATTTGCAGTTTCACATACAATAATCTTTTTTTCTATTCTACTATGTTATGGAAATGCTTTTTTTTTACTTCCTAAGTTCAGAATAAAATAAATAAAATAAAAAAAAAATAAAAGTTTATTGACAAAAAAAATACCTTTTTTAAAAAATTGCCCTACAATCCGTAGCATAATGAATCCTTTTCATAAAGTAGATAAAGAATGTGGAACAACCAAACCTAGCTGTGACCCAGTCTGATGTGGGCAGTTGTGCAGCCCTTCCCATAGGACAGAGGTAGCATTATCATTATGATGATGATAATGGTAAATTGCCAGTATCCTGCCTGATACTGTCCCACACTGGACCAGGGAATGTGAAGGATATATGCTATAAATAGAGAGAAGCTGAGTTAGGGAGTTGTGGGGAGGAGCTAGTGAGTCTTAATAAAGACTGTACAGGATTCTGGATGAAGGGTGGCAGAATGCTTTCATCCCTGATGTTTTCTCTAAGAAACTACACCCTAAGCACTCCTCCTTTTCTTCTGTTTCATGAGTCTAGGAGAATGATTTGATTTTCTATGAATGCAGTGCGTATTCGGACTATAACGTCAAAGAATCAATGCTTCGCTTCGCCAGGTAAAGAAAAAAAAATAACACTGCCATCCATAGTGTAATGAATGTCTAAAGGAGCAAAAAGAATGTTTAAAGGAGAAAAAGAATGAGGGAAGTAAATCTTCTTGTAATTCAGTCTGATGATAGCCGTTGTGTAGCCTTCCCCAAAGGACAAGGTAGGACTAAGCACTGTTGTCTTTAGATGGAAAAGGTCCCATCCATCTCTTCAGAGGAATAGAGCAGAGGAAAAATACTGACTAGACTTAGAATAGGAGAGCTTAGAGATCCTAAAAATCTCTCCCTTCAAGAGATTGGAGGAGTGTAGCAACCAATGGGACAAGGCCTACTACCATGTATGTTGCATATAATAGACAATTTAAAAATGTTTGGTGGATCGGATTGAATTTGAATTTGCAGAATTTGGGATCAAGGTTTAAAGAAACCTCAAGGTTGGTTTTCCTTTTTTTTCTGTCATTTTTTTCCTTTGTTTTTGAGGATGTGGGTCCAGAAGCAATTCTATGGAGAAGTTAACCTGATGTGTCTTCTTACTGTCTTTGAACAGAGCTGCTGTTAATGAAGGCATGGTCCTTTGAAGGGAAATGCTTGTTTGATGTGTCTAAAATCTGCCCTAGTGAAATGGTATAGGAAAAAAAGAAGAAAATCACAGGTTTCCTAAAGAAAACAAATGTCAGAGAGAATAAGGGCTGGGGTGTTTTGCTAGTCATTATTTTAGTCCCTTCATCCCCATCCCAAGACAAGGCAGTTTCCACCATACTCTGAGAATAGCATAATTCTAGCATAGTCACCTTGCAAGAAGGTAAACTAAAGAAGAAATAGGGCCTTCTTCAGGCTAACACCTTTGCTTCTAAATTAGATATCATTCTAACTTTTGACAGCAAAATGGAGCCCCAAAGCATGGGATTAATCATCACAAAGCGTGGTCAGTTACAGGGGTGCCGGTTCAGTCCAAATAGACAGAGGGTTTAAATGTGGAAATGATGAGAGATGTAGTATTGGAAGAAGTCACCCTGGTGTCATGGAAAGAGTACTAACATACAGGTCAGGAGACCTGGGATCATGCCCTATTAATCTCACAGTGATTAGCTGTGTGACTGTGGGTAATATTCCCACTTCTCTCTAGGCCTCAGTCTTTTCATCTATAAAATTTGGGAGTTGGAAGGAGAAATAACATGGGTAGAATGCTGGATTTGAAGTCAAAGGAAGTAATTCTGTTGCTTCTCCAGGTCTCAGTTTCTCCATCTGTTCAATGAGAGGATTGGGTTACATGATTTAACATCTCTTCAAGCACTAAATGCTATGGTCTTATGTTTCTTGGTTGACTGACAGCCAAAGATAAATAAGACTGGCCTTAATACACTACAACACAATACAACATAACAAAACCCAATACAACATATGAATTCAAGGTATACTGAGTTGTTATTATTTGGGCATTTCAGTCATGTCCAACTCTTCATGATCCCATTTGGGATTTTCTTGGCAAAGATACTGGAGTGGTTTGCCATTTCTTTCTCCAGCTCATTTTACTGATAAGGAAGCTGAGGCAAACAGGGTTAAGTGATTTGCCCAGAGATACACAGCCAGATTTGAACTCAGGAAGATGAGTTTTCCTGACTGCAGGTCCAGCACTTCATCCACTGTACTACCTACTATATGTAGAATTACACATACTAAGCAGTAGGAGAGAAAGGAAGTTTAGATCAAACATGGTCTGTGCTCTCATGCCTCGTTGGGGATAAGACACCAACATGGATAACTACAACACACACTATTCCATGATAAGTGCATCAAAGCACTGGAATAATAGAAGTAGTGATTTACATAATGGGTTAGACTGTAATGTGCTTCCCACACATTAACTCACTGGAGCCTTATAACTGCAGAATAGAGTAGGTGATTCAGATGTTATTATCCCCATTTTATGGCTAAGGAAACTGAGACCCAAAGAGATGAAGTTACTTGCCCAAGGTCACACAGATAATAAGTGACCAAGCTGAGATTTAAAAGGAAGCCAGATAAGAATGCAAGAGTAAGCCCTTGGAGTAAAGCAGAAGAGGCTGTGATAGATATAGGAGCCAACTTGGCCTATTGGAAGTGTTGCCCAACACTGGCCCAGTGGGAGGTCCTGAAGACAGTTCTCTTTAGTCACCCATACCTACCCCAATACCACATAGCACATTTTGGTGGCTAGGCTCCATTCCTAAGGTCTTAAAGACCTTCTAAAAATACTCTCATACTAACAATTACTTAGTGCATCCAGTGGAGAGTTAGTATCAGTGGGAAGAATACTGAACTAGGAGACAGGGATGTAGTCTTAGCTAGTCTCAGCTACCTAATGACTCATTACAAAAGCTTGGCCATGCCCCTTAACCTATCTGAGCCTCAGTTTCCACATCTGTAAAATGGAGATGACAATGACATCTCCCTTGCCGAAGTCTCAATATTGTCATAAGAAAGCAATGACCTGAGAAGACATCTCCTCCCCCTCCTTTGCACAAGCTAGAGTCCACAAATGTAGTACATTGCATGTATCATTAATTTTTTTTAAAAGGTATTAATTGGCTTTACAAATTTTTTCTCATTCTTCTTATTATTGTGGTTTTATGTGCAATATTTTTATTATTATACTGTGTTATGGAAATGTTTGTTTTATCCCATAAATTAAAAATTAAATTAAAATTAACTTTTTTTCTCTTCCTCTTTTTCCTCTTAAAATAATTCTTTATTATAAGAGGTAGCTCTCTGGGAGGGAGAGGGATACAAGAGAAATTTAAATGATGTAAAAACATAGATAAAATTTAAAAAAAATTTAAAAAGAATGAAATGAACCATTTAATGAATGAACAAAGCATTTATTAATAGCTTACTATATTCAAAGCACTGTGCTAAGTGCTGGGGATATGACTAGAAGGGTAAGACAGTCCATGCTTTGAAGGAGCTCACATTGAAAAGTATAATGCTTTATAGGACTATAAGATACCACTACTATTACTTTAAAGTCTCTGGCACTCACCTCGCATATTATCCTGTGGCTCAGCCCACTGGCTAACATTGTAATCATAGATCGAATAGTAACTGCTACTTACTAGCTCTATGGCTACAGGCGAGTCATCTCTTCTCTGTAAACCTCAGTTTCCTGGTCTCTCAGATGGAGATAAATAATACTTGCACTGCCTACCTCTACCCTTTACCATGACTCATCTGGAGGTTGTTCCTCTCTAACTAATGACTCATCTTCTTCCTTTCCCAGGATCCTCAAGGAACAAGAAGATACTGTGAGAGAGAATATCATCCAGGTTCACCATCAACCCAAGAAGTCCTGCTGTGGCCAGCAGTAGAGTACACAAACTGTGCTTTGAGATCATGACAGGTCCCACATTAGATCCGGAGTACAGGTTCTTTGTTGAAGCCACCTGCCAACATATGGCCAGAGTTTGATTCATTTTGATGACTCATTCCTCCTTTTTGGGACAGCCTGATCTCGTGGAAGCCACTATTAGACACTAGGGGTCCATTTCCCCCTCTCCTCTCCCTCAAGCCCAGATGTCCATTTAAAGCCAGGTTTCCTGTGGTGAAGAAGGGGGTGTGGATGAAGAGTGGAGGAATAGGCTTGACAAAGGTCACTATGTGCCTTTCTCCATCTCCCCTCTTCTTCCCTAGCCCAGGACATCCTCAGCATCATAATGGCCCTGGCATTTTTTTATAGGAGAGATTTGCTGCTTATTGGATAGCAACCTGAGTCCTCCTCAGGGACTATATCAAGGCACATTTTCTGGTAACTAAACTGTCTCTGTAAGCATTTCCTGAGACTTGATCTTATTTAGCTGTGTTTAAATTACTTCAACTCAATAAAGATTTCTCATGAAAATACCAAGACCAGAGCACTCATATTCCCAGACTTCTCCAGGCTGCCTTGACTAAAAAAGGTGTTGGAACTCTTCATTTATAATAAAAGGAGGTGGGACTAGATGGTATCTCAAGACCCTCCAGTTCCTTGTGTAGCAGCAGGGCATAGGCTAGACCCCTTGCACTGACGCAGGATGAAAGAGGCAGCATCTGAACTATTGCTTTGGGCCACCTGCTCATTCTGATTGTTCACCTTCAGTTTCCTTGGAAGTGTGCCTTACAAAGGACCTGTGGCCACACCACCAAACCTTCACCTTCCCGCTCCTACCCTCACCAAGCTAGATGGTGGGCAGTTATACTGCATCAGGAGTTAGGAAAGTGAGCGTATTTGGTACCCAATGTAGATGAAAGAGATGAAAATCAAAAGGAAGAAAGAAAGGGGAGGAAAGGAAGGAAGTAAGGAAAGAAGGAAGGAAGAAAGAAAGAAAGAAAGAAAGAAAGAAAGAAAGAAAGAAAGAAAGAAAGAAAGAAAGAAAGAAAGAAAGAAGAAAGAAGGAAGGAAGGAAGGAAGGAAGGAAGGAAGGAAGGAAGGAAGGAAGGAAAGAAAGAGAAAGAAACAAAAAAGGAAGAGAAAGGAGGGAAGAAAAGCCATCTGCTTCTAAAACAGAGACCATTTCTAGGGGATATAAACACAATATATATAGCTATATAAAAGCCATTTTCTAAATGTTTCTCAAAATAGCTTTTAGAAAAACTGTATATGATGATTAATGGGCTAGATTGACACCCAGGCAAGAGAAATCACTATGCTTTCAAATATGCCAGAGAGGCCCGACACTAGGTCCATAGTTACCAACTTAATTTTCTTTTTTTTCTCCTCTTTTTCTCCCTCGCCCCCTCCTCCCACCCCCCTTCCCCAGGGGATCATATTTTAAAACCAAAACTAAAAAAATCTGCAGCTGTGTCTTTTGAGATTTTGATGGAATTTGAGAAGAAAGAGAAGTGTTGCTGTCACTTTGGCTGGAATGGAAAAAGAATGGGAATAACTGAACCTCAGTTTCCTCATTTGTAAAGTGAGGGAAGAGGGTAGATGGGTAGATGATTCTCCAACTCTAATGTTCGCAGCCTGCCATCCAGCTAGGAAGTTTCCAGCGTTTCAGGCCACTGCTGCCATTTCCCTGAAATCCATCTGGCAAAAGTTTTAAGAGTGCTATTTGCCATCTCAATAACTGGTAACATGGCATCAATGGGGGTGGAGGGAAGAGTGATTAGAATAATTTCCTAGAAGGGTAAAAATGAACAGGATCTGAGGTCAGTAGCCCTGGGTTTAAATCCTAGCTTTGCTATTTACTACTTGTGTGGCCCTGGGTAATTCATGTTAGCTCTTTGGGTGTGTTCTTCACCTTTAAAATGAAGGGTCTGGATTCTTTTATCTCTAAGGTTCTTTTCCTATCTAAAGTTTATGGCCATCTGCTCCACCTGTATCTAAGGCCAGTCCTGCCTCCCCTTTCAGTTTTCCCTGGCATTATCATTCCTATTCTTCATGACCCCATCCAGCCCTTTCCCCAAGCCCCCTTCCCTTCTTTTCACCCATCTCTCTTTCCATGCCAGAGGTCTGTTCTGGGTCTGGGTCTAACCCAGGTCTGACAAATACGAGGGTCTGCAAATTCCCTTCCACCATAGGAAGAGGCTCTCCTTAGAGACAAAAAAGAATGCTTAGTAAACTTAGTAAAGTGGGACCTTACAACGTTCATAGTTCACCCTCATTGACTAAGAATAGTATTAAGCTGGGAGAAAGGCTTGCTTTATGAAAATGCTTGTAGCACAGTGAAAAGAGCCCTCAGTTTGAAGTCAAGAGGGCCAGAGTTCAAATGCCAGTTTCACTGCTGCTTACTACTTGTATAACCTTAGCTTCCTCGTCTGTACATAATCATTGTCAAGGGCTCCCTTTGGACTAAAAGGGCATAAGTATGCTTTTAGGAACTTTCAATTCTGTAACACTGCCCTCACCCAGACAGAAACGGGGAAAGTCAGTATCTGTACACTAGCTCCAAGGATAGCCACCGGCTCACCTTATAAGCACTTAGTCTCACAAAGTTCAAATTACAAAACTATTTTATTTATATGGAAAAGAGAAAGGACTCTTATCTGAGCCCACAGAGAGTGAGCAGAGGCCCATCCCCATAGCTGGCAATCTTCCCTTCATAGATCTGTATGGTCTTCATCACTTACAGTACTACCCTGGATGGGGCTTCAGCAAACTGGGAGATAGTGTTTGCTGCTTACTATCATACTCTGCTTCTGATAGTTCCCATCATCTCCCATCAGGTAACGCTTGTGCCTCAGAGGTTCTGTACTTCTATCTCCTATCCTCAGCTCTTGGGACCATTATCACTTTTCTTCCTATAGCCCAGTTCTCAGCACTGCTGTCCTTTGTTATTCTTCCCCTTTTAGTTTAACCCCTTTGGTGATCTAACTAAGGCAGCAGAAGTAAGTTTGGACACTGGTAGCATTGCCATGTTTTTACACAGGTAGCATCACCAGGATAGTGACACACTTGATACCCTCCAGCTGGGGTACTGTACCTGCACAGAATCCTCCCCCTCCCCTCTCCCCTCAAGGTTGTACTTTTGAAGCAAATGAAGAAGCCAGCAATTCTGAGCTTCTTAAACCACAGAAGCAATGGCTTTTCTCTTTCCCACATTATACTGCTTCTGGCTCACTGACAAATGGAAAGAAAAAAAATAGGTCCAGTGTTCTATCTTTCTGTATTTGTTACTTTTTTTTTACAGGGCTTATAGAAAGATAACACTGACCCCTCTTCGCCTTTGTAAAACTCCAGCCTCAGCCCAGCCTTACTGGGCAAAAATGTCTTTGATCTAGGCATGAAAGGGAGAATTCCTCTTCTTTTTATAGCTATCTATACATTAATTGATACATCAAACAACCTGGAATTTTTTGTTGGCCACCAAACTTTACCACAGGATAAAACTTAAGACAAAAATGAAACATTTGTGGGAAGAATCTAGCATCTAAACTTGGGCTTCCTCTCAGTCGCCCTATTGGGGTCAAACAGGACCAAGGAGAAAAAATAGTGGAGGGAGACATTCAGCTTCTTCCTGAAAAAGAAGGGTCATGATCTCTCCTTCCCATATGTTTCTTTCCATCACCCTCTGGCTTGAGCTTCTGTTCCACTTTGACCTATAGCAGGATGGTGTCCTCCTTCCTGCAATCCTATTCCAGTTCAGGATAAGGGGGAGACCTCAGAATGTGGGAATGCAGGGCAAATCATCTGCCCAGCAGCTTGTCTTCCTCCCCCAAGTCTATTAAGTCACTGCCACTGGGGGAGAGGCCATACATAGTTCTTCCACTCTCTAGCAAATAGTACTCTGCTGCCTTCCTCAGCCTTCTCTCCACTGGTCAACTTGGAGGTTCCTTTCAACTCTTAAGATTCTATAATGACTTTGGAGTCCCTGTTTTGGGGCTTAGAAATACATTTTAAGGCCAGAGTGCCCTTATTCCCTTGAACATATTTTTTTGTACCCAAATCCCTGACAACTCACATCAAAATTATCCCAACAAGGTCTAGGAATCGAACCATTCTAGACTGATAAGGGCAGCTAGGTGGCGTAGCAGATGAAGTGTCATGTCTTCAGTTAGGAAGATCTGAATTAAAATCAGGCCTCAGACACTTACTAGCTATGTGACCCTGGGCAAGTCACTTAGCCCTGTTTGCCTCAGTTTCCTAATCTGTAAAATGAGCTGGAGAAAGAAATGCAAACCACTCCAGTATCTTTGCTAAGAAAACCCCAAAGGGGGTCGGGAAGAGTCAGACAGGACTAAAACAACTGAACAATAAACTGCTGCTAGGCATTCTACTTTCCTGTCCAAATGACCTTCTCTTTGTTTTCTGAATAATATTGCATATTTTCTTTCTGTGCATTCCTACAGGCAGTTCCCCTTGCCTAGAATGCATTGCCTCCTTTCTTCTGCCTCTTGGAATCATTAGCTTCCTTCAAGTTTCAGCCCAGATGCCACCTCCTATATTAAGCCTTCCTTGACTCTTTCCACCCAACTATCACTGCCACCTCATTCCTCAAATCATCTTCCTTTTACTTCTGTATGTACCATGTCCCACCCCTACCCCCACAGGTACCTCCACACACACCAGGGACAGAGACTATTTAGTGTGCTTGAATGTAGTAAGTGCTTCATAAATGCTGAATTGAATTGTATTGTAAGGAATCTCTTCTTGCTTTATTCCAAAGACCCAGTCAGTCAGTCAATCAGCTAGCATTTATAAATTATCTGTCAGGCACTGGGCTAAGTCCTAGGGATGCAAAAAAGACCAAACAAACAAAAAAAGCATAGTACCTCTCTTTAAGGAGGTTAAATTTTTAAATGGGGAAAACAACTTGTAAATAACTAAGTACATATGAGATATATGCAAAGTAGAAGGAAGGGGAACTCAGAGGAAAGGCATCAGTAGCTGGGATTTCTCCCAGCTTTTCCCAGGTGTCCTGCAAGGAGGTAGGATTTAGATGACTCTTGAAAGGAGTTGGAGAAACTAAGAAGTAGAAGGAAGGGGCAGAGAATTCCAGGCATGAAGGACATGCAAGTGATGCAAGATGAGAAGGTTTTTTTTTTCTTTCTGGTCAGGCAATCGAGTTTAAGTGACTTGCCAGGGTCACACAGCTAGTAAATGTCAAGTGCCTGAGGTCAGATTTGAACTTAGGTCCTCCTGACTCCAAAACCAAAGCTCTATCCACTGTGTCACCTAGCTGCCCCATGAGAAGCTTTTATTAAGCATTTACTATATGCCCAACACAGAGAGAAAGAGATGGGGAGTAGGGAGTGAGGGAGGGAAGAGAGAAAGAGAGACAGTGATAGAGAAGTTGAGAGAAAGAGAGAGATACAGAAAAAGAGAGAGGGAGAGAGAGGAAGAGGGAAAGACAGAGACAGAGAGACACAGAGAGAGGGTGAGAGAATAGACAAGGTTTCATGGTAGCAAAATCCAGAAAGTCAAAGTACAGATAGGAAGAGATAGAGGTATAGCCAGGATCTGTTCTAAAGTGGAGGCCCCTGGAAGGGACTCACCAGTATGGGAAGGGGCCTGGATGACCAATGATCTTGCCCAGAGTATCTTGATTAAATTGTTTTCTGATACCTTGAAAGTGATCTTGATTTCTCAAAGACCATACAAGAAGAGTGAAAAGGGGGAAGGGAGGGAGATGTTCCAGGGTGAGAAGGCCACTGAGTCACAATGGCAAGAGACAAAAGCACAGCCAGTACAAAAGCTGGGATGTTATGTTAGGATAATAACATGAGGAATGTTATTTTGGGAAATAGAACATCATGGAATGAAGCATCAAGAAATAGCAAGTAGGTCTATATCTTAAAGTGTGTGCAGAGAAGTAAAATGTAAGAATACTGGAGGGGCAGCCAGGTGGTGCAGTGGACAGAGCACTGGCCCTGAAGTCAGGAGGACCTGAGTTCAAATCCAGCCTCAGACCAACCACTTGACACTTACTAGCTGTGTGACCCTGGACAAGTCACTTAACCCCAATTGCCTTAAAAAAAGAATACTGGAAAGATACGGAGGGAATAAACATTTATAGAGCACCTACTGTGTACCAGGTACTGTGCTAAGTACTTTATACAAATATCTCATTTTATCCTTACAACAATCCTTTGAAGTAAATGCTATTATTATACCCATTTTACAGATGAGGAAACTGAGACCAAAAAAAGATTACATGACTTGCCCATAATCACAGCTCAAAATGGTCTGAGGCTAGATTGAAACTCTGGTCTTCCTGACTGCCCAGCACTCTATCCATCATACCACATACAGAGGACTTACTATTTGATCTTGGAGGTAACAGAGGGTCAACTGGAGTTTATTGAGCAGAGAGGTAACATGGTCACATCTATACTTTAGAAAAATCACTTTAGTAGCTGAGTATAAGATGGAATGAGGAAAAACTTGAAGTAGGCAGAACCATTACAAGGTTGTTGCAATAGTCCAGACAAGAGGTGACGAGGGCCCTGAACTAGGGTGGGCAGCTGTGTAAATAGTGAGAAAGGAGATGTTGTGAAGATAGGAAAAAAAGATTTGGCAAGGGATTAGATATGTGAGGTATCTCGGAATGAGGAGTCAAGTATGGCACCAAGGTTGTGAGCTTGGGTCTCTGGGAGATATTGATGCCCTCACTAGGAACGGGAAAGTGGGGAAGAGGGGAAGGTCCAAGGAGAAAGACAGTGAATTCTTTTTGGCTTGTGTTGAGTTTGAGATGCCTAATGGACAACCTGTTGTAGACAGTGTGGGGCTGGAGCTCAGGGGACAAACTAGGGCCTGATATGTAGATATGAGAATTATCTATATAGAGATAATAATTGAACTTATGGGAGAAAATGAAGTCACCGAGTAAGGTCATATTCTCCTCACCAAGAGAAGCAGGCATAGGACAAAGCCTCGGGGGACACCTATCATTAGTATGTGAACTGGAGAAAGAGCCAGCCAAGGACACTGATGCGTATGTAGACAAGTAGGAAGAAAATCAGGAGAGGGCAGCCCCAAGAAAACTCAGAAGAGGAGGAATCCCGGAGGAAGGGGTCTGCAGTATCAAATACACAAAGAAGTCATGAAGGATGAGGAGTTAGAAAAGGTCAGTCTATCTGGCATGTGAGAAATCATGGTAACTTTTGATAGCACAGTTTCCGTTGAATGATGAAGGTCAAAAGACAGAAGGTTTGGAAGAAAGTGGGAGTAAAGAAAGTAGAGGAACTTAGTGTAGACAGTTCTGTCAAGGAGTTTAGCCAATTAAGGGAGAATATATATAGATAGGATATCTTGTGGGAATGGTAGGATTAAATAAGAGATTTTTTAAGAATGAGAAAGACAAGAGCATCTTTGTAGACAGATAAGAAGGAGCCAGTAGATAGGGAGAGCCTGAAGGTAAGAGAATGGAAATTATAAAAAGAGCAATCTGCTGCAGAACAGGGTAGGAGACATAATCAAAGGTGTATGTAGCATTGCTGGCTTGACAAGAAGGACCACATGCATGTGAAACCAAAGTAAAGGAGGGTATGTTGAATTAAGATGTTTCAGTGATGTGAAATAGGGAGGGGGAAAATTAATGATGAGTGACTTCCATATATTTGAAGTATGAGGGGAAGTCCTCAACTGAAAGATTGGGAAAAGGGGTGTAATGGGAGGCTTGAGGAGAGACAAGAAGTTTTGGAACAGCCACTGTGGAGAATGGGATAGCAAATCAAATAAGAAGCAAAATGATTGCCTTGCCACACTGAGAGCACAGGTGAGAATAGATAACATAAATTTGTAGTGGACTGCCCAGCAGTTTCATGATGTACCCTAGCTCCCTTTAGTAGCAAGCAAGAAGAGCAAATGAAGCTGGGGGTGGGAGTAATCCAGGTAAGTGAGGGATATGATTAGAATCTTCATGCTTTAAGTATTTGCAATATGAATTGGGTTCAAGGTACGGTCTTTAAGAAGGAAATCTAGCTAGTAAACTCCAAGAAAACAAGGTAGGTTTCAGCCATCAAAATGTATTTTCCTTTGGGCAGAGCATCCTCAGGTAAGGCCATGATACCCCATATGGGGAGAGGAGGGAAGAGGAGAGAAAGAGCTGAATTGCCCAACTGGAACAGGCCCTGGGTCCCCACTGGGGCAGCTTGAACTACTCACAGGTTGTTGTTTGTCCTTTGTTCTCAAAGATGATGTGGGCTAGCAACTCTGAGGGTCTTCAGCTCCTACTTTGATTTTATTTGTTTATTAAAATGGCCATCCCTTGACTCACTTCTTAAACAGGCCTAATCTAATCACTGAATGAATGTTGCCTCAGTCAAAGTGTGAAGGAAGACTTAGCTTAAAAAGGTCAAGTTCTCCCATTGCATCCAGGGCCATCTCCAGTCATCTTGATCTATATCTGGCCACTGGACCCACATGGCTCTGGAGGAGAAAGTGAGGCTGGTGACTTTGAACAGCCTTCCCCCACTTAAATCCAACTCATTTGCAAGATTCATGGCATCATCTTCCTGATGTCATGGTCCTCTTTGAGAGCAAAGAACAAACCACAACCATAATTTGCCAGTGTGAACTTATCATCCTGTTGTGTTCTTAGTATTTCTTTTGTAATGGAGGAAATAAATGGCTTTCCTGTGCCTCATTACTTTATACAGCGAAGTGTTAATCATTTTTAGGGAGATTCTAGATTTGAATCAAATATAATCTTTATGAGATTGTCCCTAGGGCTCTGAAGTCGGGGCAAAATAAGCCAGAACTTGCAAGAAGTCTGACTCTTTTCTCTTTTAGAGGTCAAGCTCCATGAGGACTCAACCCAGGTCTCTCTGGTTCACCATATCTTAGTCCTCATCTCCAACTCTATTATTATCCTTGGCAATAATAAGGATAAGTGAATCATAGTAGTGTAGAGGATGGAAAATTGTCCTAGGCAGTGTGAAGATCTGGGTTCACTTTCAGAATCTGACACATTTCAAATAAGTCATTTAACTTTTCAGGGCCCCAGGAAACTCTCTGAGGCTATAAATTGTATGACAGATGTTGATTTGCATTTGCAGAAAGAGTCTCTTCACTGGGAATTCCTACTTCAATGAAATCACAAGGCCAGACCAAAAATAATCATATCATCTACAAAAAAGCAGGTATTTTGTTCATCTCTGCAATAGTCTTAAAGCTTGAATGCAGAGGACTAATAGCAAGATATTGGCTCATCTAAGGACCTGTACTCCTTCCAAAAAAAAAGATGAAAACAAGACGATACAAGATAAGCAACAAGAATGTCATTTTTCAAACCTTTAGTGCAGTGGAGGGAATTGCTAGAGCTGTTCTCCTTAATGGAAAGACACCATGTGACTGATAAAGGAGCAAATTCAAGTAGTAAGTGAGAAGGACCCAATAAAGCCTTTATCTCCTTGAGAACCCAGGCAATGTCACATACATTAACCAGGCATCTTTTCAAATGCGATCTACCCTCCTTTAACTTCAATTCAGAAGGCAGAAAATCTAGATACTCATCTTGTCAACAGGATATCGGTATCCCAATAATTGATTACTACAATGCATTGTTCTAAAAAAGTACATACGCTATTACAGTGAGTCAAGACTTTCTATAAAACTAAACAGTAATGATGATAACATATTACACTACAGAGAAATACCCTCTGAGAACACACAGGAAAATTATGAACTCCATTGCTGTGCTACAAACATTGATATTAACAACTATAATTGCAACAATAATATTATTAACAATAATTCACATTTTTGATGTGAATTACCCTGTGAGATAGGTAGGGTAAATTTTTAAAATAATATTTTCCCCAGTTATATGTAAAAACAATTTTTAACATTTGTCTTTTGTTTTTTAATTTTTAGTTCAAAATTCTCTCCCTTGCTTCCCCCTCTCCCTGTGATGGTAAGCAACTGATATGGGTCATACATGTGCAATCACGTAAAACATACTCCTATAGTAGTCATTTTGTAGAAAAAACTCAAACAAAAAAAAAGAAAGTGAAAAATAGTGTGCTTTGGTTTGTGTTCAGGCTCCATCAGTTCTTTTTCTTGAGGCAGATAGCATCATGAGTCTTTTGGGATTGTCTTGCTAAGAACAGCTCAGTCATTCACAGTTGTTTATTGTACAATATTACTATTACTATGCACAATGTTCTGTCCACTTCACTTCATATCAGTTCATGTAAATCTTTCCAGGTTTTTCTGAAAGCATCCTGCTCATCATTTCTTATAGCACAATAGTGTTCAATTATAATCAAATATCACAACTTTTTTAGCCATTCCCCAATTGATGAGCATCCTCTCAATTTCTAATTCTTTGCAAATACAAAAAGAGCTGCTAGAAAAACCCTCATACAAATAGGTCCTTTGACTTTTTTTTTAATCTCTTTGAGATACAGACCCAGTAGTGGTATTGCTGGATCAAAGGGTATGCACAGTTTTATAGACCTTTGGGCATAGTTCCAAATTGCTCTCCAGAATGGTTGGATCAGTTCACTACTTCACCAACAGCGTCTTCATTTTCCCACATCTTCTCCAACATTTATCATTTTCCTGTTTTGTCATGTTAGCCAATCTGATAAGTGGTGCCTCAGAGTTGTTTTAATTTACATTTCTCTAATCAATAGTAATTTAGAATATTTTTATATGACTGTTGATGGCTTTAATTTCTTCATCTGAGAACTGCCTGTTTATATCCTTTCATCATTTGTTAATTGGGGAATGACTTGTATTCTTACAAATTTAACTCAGTTTTCTATATATTTGAGAAATGAGGCCTTTATCAGAGATATTTATGTAAAAATTTTTTCCACCAGTTTTCCGATATCCTTTGAATTTTGGTTGTGCAAAAAGCTTTATAATTTAATATAATCAAAATTATCCATTTCACATTTTATAATGCTCTCTATCTCTTATTTGGTCCTGTAGTCTTCCCCTATCCATACATATGGCAGGTAAACTATTCTACACTCCTCTAATTCGCTTATGGTATCATTCTTTATGTCTAAATCATGTACCCATTTTGACCTTCTCTTGGTAGGTGTTCATCTATACCTAGTTTCTGCTAAACTGTTTTCCAGTTTTCCTAGCATTTTTGGTCTAATAGTGAGCTTGTGTCCAAAAAGCTCAGATCTTTGAGTTTATCAAATACTAAATTGCTATGGCCATTTATTACAGTGTATTGTGTACCTAATCTATTCCACTGATCTATCACTCTATTTATTAGCCAGTACCAGATTGTTTTGATGATTACCCCTTTAAATACACTTTGAGATCTGGTATGGCTAGGCCACCTTGCTTCACACTTTTTTTTTCATTGATTCCTCTGATATTCTTGACCTTTTGTTCTAGCTCCATAAAATAACTTTTGGTAGTTTGATTAGTATGGCACTGAATAAGTAGATAAATTTAGATAGAATTGTCACTTTCGTTATATTGGCTCGGCCTATCCTCAAGGAATTAATATTTTTCGAATTGTTTAGATCTGATTTTATTTTGCAATTGTATTTATATAGTTCCTGGATTTATCTTGGCAGGTAGAAGCCCAAGTATTTTCTGTTGTCTGTAGTTATTTTAAATGGAATTTCTCTTTCTAGCTCTTGCTGCTGAACTTTGTTGGTATAATACATATTGTATATCCTGCAGCTTTGCTAAAGTTGTTCATTATTTCAACTAGTTTTTTAGTTGATTCTCTAGTGTTCTCTAAGTATACCATCATATCAACAAGGCAAATATTTTTTATGCCTATAGATGAGGAAACTGAGATCCAAAATGTTTAACTGATTTGCTTAAGTAAAAGTGTTAACATCAGAATTTAAATGCAGGTCTCTCCTAACTCCAAGGCTAGTGTTCTTAAAACAAGAGGAATTTGAATAGGTAGGGCAAGTGTGAAACCAGGTAAACATTTTTATGACCTGGGAGTCACTGCATATACCTGTAATACAGCCAAGAGTATTCTCTCACAACAGTAAATGTATTCAGGACATTGCTGGTAAATGTTTAATAACCTCTTTCCAGAAAAAAGTATGCAAGACACACTTTTCAGTGTAATCTGAGTTACCAGATTCTCTCCTTTACTTTCTTAAATCTAGACTATCAACAGAACAATGAGTCAAGTTCTGGTTTCTGAGGCGCAAAGGCTCGCTGAACATGTCTTTTCCATACCACTATTGCCCTCAGTATTCTTATGTGTTCAACCAGACTCATCTGAGTCATCAGTTAGAGATGGGCAGTTGCATAAGGCATAGAGCTGGAACTATAAACCTCTCACTTTACAGATGAGGAAATGGAGGCTTAGAATTCTGAAATGACTTGCTCAACATCACTCCACTAACAAATAGAAGAGCATGGATTCAAAGCCGAATCTTCTGATTCTAAATTCATTCCTTCTTCTATTATGCCACAGAGTCTGATGGAAATCAAACCACCCTCTTTCTAAAAATAATGAACAAAGTTAACCATGTATTTCTGTTAAGAATTGAGTCCTCAAAGGCTTTGCATCAAAAGGCCTGGCAAATATGTCTAAGGGCAGGCAGGTGACTGCCTGGAATTTGCTTTTCTCTGTGCTAATGGGCCAGGAGCTGCATGCTGTTGACTTTGTAAAATAAAATACAGCAGGAGTGTGCCAGCGTCTAGGGCTTGATCAACCTTTCTTTCAGACAGTGTGATGCACATCAAAGCATTGCCATTCCCTTCCCCAAAAGCCTCACTGACTGCTACATGGGGCAACTTATTACATGAAAAATGGCAACTCAGTATTACTTTGGCTTCCTCATTGCCATACAGAAAAGATGCTTCCATGACTGTTTTCCTCTTGCTTCCTGAGGAAACAAATAGGTCTCTTCCATCTACTGCATGGGCCATGTATATATGGAGGCAGAGGAATATAGTTATGATAACTGGCATTTATAGAGCACTTTACCTAATTTGCTCCTCATAACAACATTCTAAAGTGGGTAGTATAGATACAATTAGCCCCATTTTACAGATGACAAATGAGATTTGCCCAACATTACACAGACAGTAAAAATCAGCCTGGATTTGATCTCCACATTATCTTGTTTGAAGTACATCGTTCATTCCACTAAACCTTACACCTTCTCCAAAGGCCTATGTCCTCTATCTGGTAGAAAGGGCAATGAGCTTAAATTGTTAAAGCTAAAATGGACCTTACAAATCATAGGACCATAGGAATTAGAGGGAAGGGGGACGTTAGAGATGACCTAATGTGACCTTGTCTTCGTGAGTTCAAATCCAGCCTCAGACACTTACTAGCTGTGTGACCCTAGGCAAGTCACTTAACCCCGTTTGCCTCCATTTCCTGATCTGTAAAATGAGCTGTAGAAGGAAATGGCAAACCACTCAAGTACCTTTGCCAAGAAAACTTCAAATGGGGTCACGAAGAGTCAGACATGATTGAAAAATGACTAAACAGCAACAAAATCTGACCTCCTTATTAGACAAATACAGAACCTGAAACTCACAGGGGAAGAGCGACTTGCTCAAAGTCACTCATTGAGGTGAGGATAGAGGCAGGGCCAGCACTCAGGTCTCCTGACTCTCAGTCTACCATTCTTTCCACTACACCAAGCCCATCCTGGTTCTTTCTCTGACTTGCCCAGGAGACCTTCGATTGATGGCTGCCTCTGCTGAGGCCTCAGCAGCCGTGACAGCAGCCTTCCCTTTAGGGGTGAGGAAGAGGAACTTGAGACAGTGTGAAAGGCCCTTCAAAGCAAGGATGTGCCTCTTTTTTTTTTCCTTTTTGGAAAGGGCAGTGTTGGAGGGGGTCATTTAAAAATATCTTACTGATGCTCTTTTTTTTTTAAACATCACTATCACTTTCTGCTAACTCCATAAAGCCCTCTCTTGTTACATGTAAGTAGAATTGAGCAAAACAAATCCATATATTGGCCATGTCTGAAAATGTGTGTCTCATTCGACACCAATACTCTGCCACCTGTTTGCTTCAAGGTGAAGGTGTCCTTCACCATCAATCAAGTCACTGCATTGATTAGAGTCCTGAAGTCACTTCTTATCTTCCTGTTATGGTATAAAGTGACCCCAGGATAGGAATGGAGATAGAAAATGAAGCTGCTCTAATTCAGACTAGATATTTTTCAGCCCTAATTTCCTGGCTTTAGTCAACTATCAGAAACTCAGCAGGCACAGGGTGGTTTGAGTCCCTTTGTATAACATAAGAGAGAGAGTCACCTTGGACCATGGAGCTGTGACTGGCCACAAAGGCATAATACAACACCTAACATTTATTTATTAGGTCCTTGCTGTATACAAGATACTGTTCTATGCTCTGGGGATGAAAAAAAAATGAGGCAGTATCTGACATCAAAGAGCTTAAATTCTATACTGGTACAAATGTCTCAATTGGATATAACCATTCTGTATCTAGGAACAGATAGGTGGCACTGCAGTGAATAGAGTGCCAGGCTTGGAGGCAGTAGGACCTAAGTTCAAATCCAGCTTCAGACATTAAATGTGTGATCCTGGGCAAGCCACTTAACCCTGTTTGTCTCAGTTTCTTCATCTATAAAATGAGCGGGAGAAAGTAATGGCAAACCACTACAGTATCTTTGCTGAGAAAACACCAAATGGGATCACAAAGAGTTAGATACAACTAATTGCCAAAATTGACAAAAAGATTCTGCATCTCAGAATGGTCTCTGTTCAAACTGTCCTCCAAACTATATGTTCATCTAGACTTCACCTTCTTAGCTCCAACCATTCTCTCTCTCCCCTTATGTTTGATCCCTGTTCCCTAAGAATGATTAGAGGACCCCACCTGGTCTTTGTTCTATGTCAGTATCTGGTCATTTAGATGCCTTCCTAAAAGTTAGAGGGCTGGCCTCTTGTCTTATTCCTTGCTCATGACTATACTGCTCTTCAGGCCAGGTCAACTCACTACAATCTTCCCCATTAGTTTCTCCCTAACCTATAACTAATTAACCCTTCAAGCTCCTTTGGGCTCAAATAAGTACTCACTCTACACATAGTAATATTCTACACAGATATCCCTATATACGTAGAGGAACTCTCAGGTAGAGAGAAAGTATGCACTTGTGCTTACATATGAGATACTTTATATAGCAGAGACTTACTTTTTTGCCCTTCTCCCTTTACTTTCTCAGCCTGTATTAACTCTGAAAGTAGCTTAGATCCTCCCACCCTAAAAGTAGCAAATCTAGATAATGTGAATAACCCTATATGTAGGCTCTTGAGAGACTCTGGAGCTGGAGAGATAATTTGGAAGGATTTACTATGCCAAGTTTTTGAATCCATACAATGCTGATAAGGGTCAGAAAGATAGCACCTGAGGAAAAGGGCACATCTGACTGTGGATTTACCCTGACCCAAACTAGTGTCAGTAACAGAGACCCACACAAAGGGGATAAAGGATGGAGGACCGATGATCCCAACTCCTACAGAAACTTTTGGGAGGCCAGAGGCTGTCGGGAACTGTTGAGCATGAGAAAGGGCTCAGAGGGGATATCTGGTCTGGAACTGATGGATTTGAATTCTATCCAGGAAGAATCTATCTCCTTTTACAACAAGGAAATTTAGAATAATTCCTTTCTGTATTAGGAAGATTGGGTCTATAGCAGCAGGGAATCTTCTCCAGAAAAAAAAGAATTAAAGGAGGGTTAGGGAAAAGATGTGTGTGTGTGTGTGTGTGTGTGTGTGTGTGTGTGTGTGTGTGTGGTAGGAAGGAGAGCCTAACAATGCCACATGCTGGTAGATGCATGGTAATTGAGGCAAGGAACCAAGAGAAGAAACCTGGTAATTCCCAAAGGAATTACCTTACCTGATGATGCTATGGAGAACTACCAGAGTGATGATGAGACCTTGCTGGGGGCTCTAGATCACAGGCTGAGGAGCTGTGAGAATTATCATCTACCTAAGACATGGCTATGAGTGACAAAGTCCTCCGGGGAAAAATTGCTTATTATTGGGCATCAATATGTTTCCAGGAGAGCTGAGATAAGTTCTGTTTGCTTCTCACCTGCAAATCAGTTCAGGTTCTTCCTTAAGCTTTGTGCTTCTCGGCAGAGTTATAATAAGAGAGAAGCAACTGGGAACTGTGTCCCAGAGCTCTGAAATTTAGATGTTAGGGACAGCATTTGTACTCCTTCAATCAGTAGAAATAACTTGCTAACACCTAGCATGGGAGGTACACTATCTGCCACACAGGCTAGGTTAGCTTTTCCTTAAAAGGCATTGAAACTGTCCTCCACACTTAATTGGCTCAGGGGAATAAGCTTCATGTAGGTTCCTGATGGTTTAAGTAGAACAGTCAGAGCACAGTGTTGCTCTCTCTCTCAGGCTGGCAGTACCAGCATAAGCAGCACAAAAACAGGAAGTTTTCACTATTGGCTCAAGGATATATCCTTACTGGTGTCCTTTCCATACGGCTAAGTAAACTTTCTTTTGTTAACTGTTAGATGTTTTACAACAACTGTTCTCAAATTTTTGGTCTCAGAATTCCTTTAATCTCTTAAAAATTATTGAAAATCCCCCAAAAGCCTTTAGTTTATTGAGGTTTTGTCTATTGATATTTATCATACTAGAAATTTGGATGCCTTAGTATTTTTATAAACACAGTTTGGCTACCTAGACTAAATGAAAAGTTCTTGGGTACCCAGAGGAGGCTTCTGCTGGTCCTGTGGTTGGGGTTGGTTACTGCCTTTTTTTTTTTTCTGAAAAGATCTGACATAACAGTATTTCAGCTCAGGAATCCATCTGATCCAGAAGCTGGACACTGCCACGTCTGGGCTATCAGATCCTGCTCTCCTGTAGAACTACTGCCTCCTGGTTCTCAAAGGGAGTAAATTTGTCTTATCTAAACTTTGTTATCTCCTTCAGTGCTTACTACAGTGTTTTGTATGCCATAGGAGCCTAATACATGTTTGTTGCCATTTTCTTCAGCTTTTCTTTACCTGTCATTTTCTCTGTCTTCTTGTTCTCTCTTGAGCCATTTCTTCCTTCTTTCTCTTTCATAGAATCATAGAATTTGATTGTTAAAAAAGACCTCATCTATTCCAGCTTATGCAAGGAAGAAACCATATATGGATCTCCTCTCCCTTCTCTGCCCATCTTTACATCTTTTCCCTTTCCTGACCCTTCTCTTTTTCTGCCTTTATTCTAGAACTCTTGCAGACCTAATTAGAAGGCACCAGGACAGCTGTGACCCAGGAAAGGCTACGAAAAGGGAATCTGTGCTCCATGACTTCCCCAAAATTGCAAGAACGTTGTTGTATCCCTTCCAGCCTTCTGCCAGCATCTATAACATGGCAAGTGAAATTACCAACTTCACACCATGGGGCTATTTAAATCCGCCTTCTACGTCTGATGAATTTAAAAATATGCTAAGAGTCGACATTTTAAACACAGTGAAACACAAACAAGCAGATGAGGCTCCATTTCCCTCCTATTCCCTTCCCACTCCCCAGAGAGAGAAAGTAATTTTTCATTCATGAAGCTCATCTTCCTCCTCCCCTATAAGAAAGGGAGGGAGGAGAGAGACAGAGAAAGAGAGAGAGAGAGAGAGAGAGAGAGAGAGAGAGAGAGAGAGCGAGCGCATTCTGTTGGTGAATGGAATGCTGACCTGACATGAAGAAGACAGGAAAACACCTGATTTCTGAGAATCATCAAGTAGAAACATGTATGTAAATTGTTTTGTAATTTTTAAGTCTTGTGTCACAATAAGCTATGATAAAGAGTATTTATACTAAATTTTTGTTCCATCAAGACCTTGACTGTAGAGACTTTGAGGCACAGTGGTGACCTACCTTCACCATCGGAGCAGAAACTATTCACTAATACCCAGCCTGTATTGATTCCCCAAAGGCTAGTAAACTCCTACCCTTTTTCTCTCCCTTCCACTTCTGGTATTCTTTTCCCTTACCCCCTCTCCTTGTCCCTGGACCTCCCTTCCAGTATTAGTTGTACCTTCTTTTCATACTTCCCAAAACACACACACACACACACACACACACACACACACACACACGCACACACACACACACACACACACATACACACATCTATACATGTGCACACTGATCTCAGAAAGAAGTCAGAATACTCTTTTGTCCACATTTCCACTTCCAGACTCCCTCTACTTCCATCAATCAACACGCTCTCCTCCCTTAACGTTACTTTATCCCAATGTATCACCTGATCCAGATCCTGGTGGATGTAATCTACTGACCCTCCTTTCAAATTATGTTAATCACTATATCACAGTCTTCCTCTCCATCCCAACTCATGCCCATTCATTTAACATGAATGGTGATGTTTCCTCAAATGCCATTCAGTTCCTCATTCTAATCTCACAGCCTTCTCCTTAGCTGCACCTCAACTACTCACAGGAATGATACCTGCCATCACCTAAGTCTTCCAATTCCATAATTAAGAATTTTGAAATTCTTTTTATCTGGTCACAATCTCTTATCACTTCATCTTTTTTGTGCCTTAATTCTCCTAAACATATTCTTCATCTTCACCATGACCTCCAATACGTCCATCCCTCAGTACTTTTCCAGGTCATCACCTCTGTCCATCTTCTATCTATCCTCTAATCCCTTCCTAATCTTGACTCCTTAGTAAACCACTTACAGGCTACTTTATTACCCTTATTCTCTTGTCCTATTATGGCTTGTGCCTTGCCAAACTTCAACCTTGGATAATTCTCACTATATATCTCCTCCACTCTCACTACTGAATTCCCCAGTGGATCTGGAGGAAGTCACACAATCTTGATAACTGGGTCCACTACAGATTTATGTTATTTAATCTCAACTGGGCCCCCACTGAAGCTAGACAATCCTTTTATTCCTCCATTAACTGATTTTCTATCCCACTTACAATAGCAGATGCCAAATTTCTTTCCTCAAGCCTCTCATTCTCCACCCTCTCCCTGAAGACCTTACTTCATTATTTATTAAGTAAATCAAGGCCATTAGTTGTGAGGTTACTCTTATCTCTTTCTTCTCATCTCATAACCACTTGACATTAACCCTCACTATTTCCTCCTTTACTTCAATCTTCAATAAAGAGGAGATTCTTGCCCAAAACAAATCTCTCTGCTTGTGCCCTAGATCCCTTCCTCTATTGTTATCTCCAATAGATTGCCCACCACTATCATTCACTTTCTCTCTAGTTTTTAATTTCTCCATGTCTACTGGTTCCTTTCTTCCTACCTACAGACACATCTAAGTATCCTACCATCTCAGCTACCATACTATGTATCCCTTCCCTTTCTCAGCCAAACTCCTCTTAAAAACTGTATACTCTTTGTCTCTTCTCACTTACTATGAAATTTGGCTTCTGACCCCATTATTCAACTGAAACTATGCTCTCTAGAGTTATCAGTGATCTTTTAATTGCCTTACCTAATGACATCTTCTTAATCCTTATCCTCAGCATTGGACACTGTTGAGCACTCTCTCCAGATGAATACTCTCTCTCTGTCTCCCTCTCTGTCTGTGTCTGTGTCTGTCTGTGTTTCTCTCTCTGTCCTTCTGTCTCTCTCTGTTTCTGTCTGTCTGTCTCTTTCCCTCTCTCTGTTTCAACACTACTCTCTCTCAGTTTTCCCCCTATTTGTCTGAACACTCTTCTCAGGGTATACCCTAAGATTCTGTCCTGGGCCCACATGTCTTTTTTCTCTGTGCACTCTCATTTGGTGGATTCATCATTAGCTCTCATGGGTTCAATCATCACCTTCATGCAGATGGTTCCCAGATCTATATACCTACCCCTAATCTCTTTCTTTAGCTTCTATCCCACACCACCAATTGCCTATTGAACATTTAGAACTAGATGTCCCTTAGGCATCTGAAACTTGTTAGGTCCAAAACAGAGCTCATTTATCTTTCCCCCTAAACTTAACCTTTTTCAGAATTTCATTATGTCCGTGGAAGATACCATGTCTTTCTAGTCAACCAGATTTTCAGCTTCAGCATCATCCTGTATTCATTCTCATTCACTCAACATATCCACTGGTTTGCCAGGTCTTGTTGTTTTTGTCACAGCAATATCTGTCCCACACATCCCCTTATCATTACTCACACAGTCACCATCCTAGTTTAGATCTTTATTACCTCTTACATGGCCAATTGCAATAGCCTTTCAATTGGTATCCCTTTCTCATGTCTCTCTCTAATCCAATTCCCTCTCCACACAGCTACTAAAGTGATTCTCTTCAAGCACAGGTCTGATCATGGCATTCCCTACTCAATAAACTCCAACGGCTCCCTAGTGCCTCTAGGATCAATTATAAACTCCCCTGTTTGGCATTTAAAACTCTAGCTTCATTCTACCTTTCCAGCTTCCACATTATTCTACTCTGCATTCTCTATAGTTCAGCCACAATGACATCCGTGTTGACACTCCTTCTCCTATCTTGATATCTTTTCATTGGCTGTACCCATATGTTTGTTTTCTCTTTGAATTCATGGTTCCCTTCAAAATTCAGCTCAAGTACCACCTTCTGCATGATTTTTTTGTCTTTGCCCCATAGCTGCTAGTGACCTTCTCTCCAAAGTTAATTTGTATCTACTTTTGTACGGCTTTCATATATACTTATATATGTGCATGTTGTCTTTCCCCAACTCCCTTAAGATATAAGCTCCTTGAGGGAAAAGGCTGTTTCATTTTTGTCTCTATATTCCCTACACATAGGGGATCACCTGTAAGCACAGCACTGGGCACACTGTAGGCACTTAACATGCTAAATGATTGATCAATTGATTGATAAGTCCACCCCCTCAGGAAAGTAGAGTTACTGGATTCCTCCACACACCTACTTAAGTCACCCAACACCACATCAATGTTTCAAATGGATCATAAGTCTTTCCCTGTGCTACTCTCAAACCAGGCTATCACCCTTTCTCAAGGCCTCATTTCAATTACCAGGGCCAGATACCTAGACTAATTCCTACAATATGTCATGGAATATTAGCCAACTCTCCAGTGTTCCAGGGCACAGGGATCAAGTGGTTTCTTAAGAAAGCATTGTCTTAGTCTGTGGTTTTTGGCCCAAGATTTATGCTTAATTCCCCATGCTAATTGACCCCATAAAGTTTTATAATATTTATCATACCTCTCTTGGTGGCATAGGCAAATGGGTCACTTTGGATATTCTTCTGGAAACACAGGAGAGACATTCTTGTTCAAGGTTGAGTTCTGGGTAGTGTACAAAGAATTTATATAGAAAGGCAAGACCCAAATAACCACAAGAAAGATGGCAGTCTGACCTTTCTCCCAATGGCACAAGCCCTGGGAGAAACTTGAGAGATGAAGGGTAGAGGAGAATGCTAAGACTTCAGAGATGACGACCACTGGTAAGCAGATCTCTCACAGATTTATAAGCCTTTGCTTGGTGGGTTATGGATGTTCACCTTGACCATGATTAAGTTGGGGCTAGGTGATGCCCTAGCATTTGGGCATATGCCACTGGGTGCCACTAACACGATGTTGGCGGCAGCTATGGGACAGTGAGAACAGCACTGGTTGTGGAATCAGGAGACCCAATTGTTAGTACTATCATCTCTTATCAACCATCCAGTTGTGTCGGAACATCACAATTTTTTATTTCTGTGTTGAATGAGATAGCCTTGGTGATCTCTGAGGCCTCTCCAGTTCTAAATCCATCATGGCACAATCCACTGACCAAGTACCTGGCAGTTCTTAGCTTTCCAGTTGCTATAATGTCAACTCACATCACTAAGTGGCACCTCTAGGGACTGATGAAGTCTTACATGAAACCATTTTGGAAATGGAAAGAAGCCAGGTTTTTGGTTTCCTTCTTTGCATGGGCAAAAGAGACAGAAACCTTTTCCATATTGTTGTTTTTTCACTTGTTTTCACTTGTTTTGATTTGTTTGTTTGCTCCTTGGATCTGCCACACATAGGCAACAATGAGATATTTCTCTTATGTCTGTCAGCATTTTAGCATTATTGTCACAAAGCATTTATTCCCATCCATCACACCTTCAGTGACAGACATATGGCAGGTCTGTCCTTATATCGTGTCTGTAGCTTTGCAGATTACAGAACTTGTTCTAGCTGTGAATGATTTCTTCATAAACCAAGATAGAAAGGACCTACTGAGTCATTGGGTCATATCTGCTGCTGCTGCAGTTTTAGAGGCCTGTACACAGATGCCTTAGCCAAGAGTAACCTTGACAGGTCACCTTGCAACAAGAAAAATACAAACAAAATGGTATGGACATCTAGAAAGGAGGATCAGGTTAGGTTTCATGGAGGATTTAATCCTATTCTTCTGTCTTATTGTGTCATGAAGATAGCCTTATGTACTTAAAAGCTATGTCAATAAAGCACACTTTTTGGCAGGTTCTAGCATGCCAGAATAGTTTAACACTTCAGATTCAGCAGTAAACTGTATCTCTTGTCTGAAAATGGCTCATTTGGGAATGAGTTCTTTGGGTATGGCCACCCACAAAATAAAGAAAAATACAAAGTGCCCTCTCAGCCTTGTGTGACATCCTCCCTCTTCTTTAGATACAGTGACATGCAAAGTGGCAGAAAAAGAGGCATTAAGAATTACAGTTCTTACACTATTTATAGACATTAATTTAACTGTTGGTCCTCTAAAGGTGAGATCTTTGTCCAAAGACAAAAGAGTTGTTAATACTAGAGGAGCCAAAGTAATGAAATGACGAAACTGCTTAACAAAGTTAGGTGTGGCTCCAAGTAAGTAGATCACCCTAACAAATTTTATACAGGGTTTCCTAAAACCCTTTATATGGCTATGAAAGATTAAAATTGCACTAAGACTTTCGGGACATCTTATATAAGAGAAACATGGAGGCAGAGAACAAATAGGTAGAAAATGGAATGCATTTGCAGTAGCCACATTGCTCCATTCTCATCATTAATGACAATGGAAACACCAAATTTAGTCTCCTACTTATGAGTACTTGGTGTACTATATGAGGAGGAAGAAATGGGACTTCCATCAAGGAATATGGGATAAGCAGTTAGACCTGAACAAGCATCCAAATATGAAAATCATAACACAGTTACAAAGGCATTCAGGTATTGATTTACAAGATATCTCGAAGAGGGAAAGATATCAAAAGAATGGAATAAAGTCATAGGCATTGCTGTATCATTTGGAGAGTGCTTAACACCATTGTTGTTCATCCTTTGTTTTTCAAAGAGGACCAATAACATCACGACCTGCTTATAAATTGGATTTAAGTAAGGCTTTGTTGTTATTCAGTCATGTCCAACTCTTCATTTCCCCATTTGGGGTTTTCTTGGCAAAGATACTGGAGTGGTTTGCCATTTCCTTCTCCAGATCATTTTGCAGATGAGGAAACTAAGGTAAACAGGGTTAAGTGACTTGCTCAAGGTCACATAGCTAGTAAGCTTCTGAGGTGGGATTTGAACTCATGCAGATAAATTTTCCTGATTCAAAGCCCAGTGTTCTATCCAATGAGCTACCTAGCTGCCTTTAAGTGAGGCAGAGTTGTACAAAGTCCTCAGCTTCACTCTCTCTTCCTGAGTCATTGAAGTCCAGTAGCAGGACAAAAGTCAAGACAACTGAATACAGTAGGGATGTAGTAGATGACCTTGACACCTTTGATGACTGACCAAGCTCTAAGCTCTCCATAGCAGTTGCTTCAGCTGCCATGACAGACATTGAAATAAATTTTCTCATCTACCCATTCTGCCAGGGAAAGTTTTCATATGCTCGGGGTAGACTTCCCCCTAACTCACTGACAGGTGTGAGGCTTGTTGATAATCCTCAACCTAGGTTAGCCCATCTATGAGAGATGTACCAGGGTATGGCCACTGCATATGCTATAGTTTCTTGGAGCCACAGGAGAGTTGGGTGAAGATGGACACCAAAGATGAATGAGCAGCCCTAAAAAGAGCTCAGCAAGCCCTCACTCCAGAGGTACTAGTCTTTCCTGAATACCTGTACAGCAATGGAATTATAGATCCATTAAAGTATCAACATATTATTATCAAAAAAAGGTAACCAAGAAGACATCAGTAACTACTAACTCTACTTTCTTCATCAACCTAAAATCTTCATCAGAATTATTTACACATGTATCACAAGTATCTTTAATAAAAATATAAAAAAGAACAGGTAAGCTTTTGCAAGTGGTTTTCTATAGCAAACTACTTTTTCACAGTAACACAATTGACTAAAAAGTATAGAAAAATGCAAGGTTCCACAATACATATCATTTCCTAACGACATTTAAAATCATTTAACTCAGTAGGACAAAATGAAGTTTTAAAGACTCTTCTACAACGGGGTAGTTTCTCATGTTAATTTTACATAGTATTCGTAAATAAATGCAGCTACAGAGATCATTTTGTTCAGTGATCTAATTATCATTTTCAAATGAAGCACAAAGCAGGGAGATGTATGCTCAATTATATTTGTCACTATCACGAAAAATGCCCCAAATAGAGTCCAAATGGAAAAGATACCTTTTTCCAGATGCTTCTGGTTATGGATGGTATTTCGCTGTTTACATCCATCTTATAGGATACTAGAGTAACTCCTTAATCCATAGTTATTCAAAAGAAATAAACCTGTGCAGATGGTCTTGCAGATGACAGTTGGATGGGATGCCCATTGAGTCAGTTCATTATAATGGACAGGTGCTATGTTAATCCTTGAATCTACATTCCAGTAATGTTCTCCTTTTCTCTTAGGATTCTCAATTTCAAAGGTGAATCTTTTTTTTCTTTCTTTATTCCTTTTTTTTTTTAGGCAATTGGAGTTAAGTGACTTGCCCAGGGTCACACAGCTAGTAAGTGTCAAGTGTTTGGTCTGAGGCCAGATTTGAACTCAGGTCCTCCTGAGTCCAGGGCCAGTACTTTATCCACTGTTCCACCCAACTGCCCCACCAAAGGTGAATCTAGAAACTTAATCATGCCTTGTGATTCAACTTACTCTTACCTAGCTCAGCTTCCCAGAAACCATGTAGTATCTCTTATATCTTCCTTCCCTGCGCTATTTTGAGGTGTTGTTGTTGTGTGTCCTTCATTTTCAAAGAAGATCAATGACATCGTGGAATGGATGATGTCTTGATTTGCTCTGAATTGGATTTAAATCAGGCAGAATCGCCCGAAGGCATCAGCTTCACTCTCTTTCTGAGTCATCAAAGTCCAGTGGCAAGACAAAAGTCAAGACTCATGGCCCAGGATGCAGTGGATGACCTTGGCTTCTTCAATGTCATATCAAACTCTAAGTGCTCTACAGCACCTGCTTCAGATGTCTTCATGGTTATTGGAACAAAGTGGTCTCATCCACCCATTCTTCTGGGAGGAGGAAGTCTTCACTTGTTTGGGGTAGCCATCCATCTAACTCGCTGATAGTTTTGAGGCCTGTTGGTTAGCCTGGTTTAGCCCATCTGCTGAAACAGTTTATCAGGATGTGGCCATTGAGCATGCTACAGCTTCTTGGAACCATAGGTGGGAGTTGGGTGAATCAGGTGGACACCAAAGGTGGATGAACAGCCCTGAAAAGGTCTCAGAAAGCCCTTACACCAGAGGTGCTAGCTCCTTGGAACACTTCATCCATCCCTATATGCAGGTATTCCTCTTTCCAATCACATTGCCAAGATAACCTCTCTTACCATGAGCACATCAAGTCTTAAGGTAACTGTGGTACATTTTGTGATCAAACTCTCTGCATTCCAGCCTTCCCTTCATCTCTCAGCAGTAGATATTCTTCTATATTAACACATTATTTTCTTCTTCCTTTCTATTCCATCTCAGTTACCAGCCAATTTTAGTCATCAGTCCTTGGAATATTGCTGCATCTCTTAGCAAGAAAGAGTTAGGGGGAAAATGAAAGCTTCTCTTTATCCATCAAGTATATTATCAGACTTTGGGTTCTCAGAGCTGAGCTAGTGCTTGCTCAGGCCTGCTTAATATATTTACCAATTTAACTCCTTTACCACCATAATACTTTTCCTGCAAGTGGATAATGATCAGGGACCCAGAGTAAAATAAAAAGAAATGGACTGGATTCCATTCAGGAATTTGTGAAGTGCTTTCAATGAGCCTAAAATGTCCACGCACATATACACGCAAACACCCCCACACACAATCTTTTAACATCAATATTCCCCCAATAATGCTATGTGCCTATGAGTCATTAAATACTACAATCATTGAAGAATAAAATTTGGGCATGACCAAAGGACAATAAATAGAAATTAATATATAGAGGATATAAGTAGGGAGGACATAAGCAGGCTGCACATTTCACCAAGAATCAAATGCAAATGCAAATGTGAAAGATACCATCAAGGAAATGTATGAACAAAAAAAGAAGAGAGTCGTTTATGTGGTAGGAGGAAGGGTTAATGGAAGGACAGCTTGAGTACTGTATTTATACCCATGAAATGTTTTTAAAAAACAAATCATAATTCACAAAGTATGGAGGATTTATGAAGTATATTGACAAGAATCAAGCAGGTTGAGATAGTGCAGATAGTAAAGAGAATCTACTGTTGATAAGATCATGGATTCATTGAAGATAGAAACAGCCAGGGCACTGGAATTGAAATTAGAGGACTACCTCTGCTACTTATCAATTGAGTGACCTTACATAAGTCATTTCACCTCTCAGGGCCTCAGTTTCCTCATCTGTAAAATGAAGATGCTAGGCTACATGATCTCTCCCAGTTTTAAATTCTTAAGTGCCTGTACCTTTAACCCTATCCATTTTAACCCTAGCATCCCCAACAAGGTCCCACTGTAGATTAGCCTACTCCTTCTATTATACCCTCCAGAATGCCTGTTCCATAATTAACAAGATTCCTTTGATTTAAAAAAATTATAATAAACAAAAAAACCATTTTTTCTCCCTCCTATGTGCCCTTTTCTATTAAAATAAATGAAAAACAAAAGACTTGTAGCAAATATGTATAGACAAGCAAAACAAATTCCTGAATTGGCCATATCCAATCAATTGGTCAATAAAGATTTATTAAGTGCCTATATGACAGGCACTGTGATCATTGCTGTCCAAAAATTACATGTCTCATTCTGTCAGAGAGTGAGCGGCGTGCTTCTTTATTAGCCCCTGATAATTATGATTGGTCATTGCATTGATTCAAGTTCTTAAGTCTTTCAAAGTTGTTTGTCTTTATAACGTGGTTGCTATTGCAATTAATAGATTGTTGTCCTGGTTCTGCTCACTTCGCTGTGCATCAGTTCATACAAATCTCACATTTCCCTGAATCATTATCTCTTTCAGTATAATACACATCCACATGCCGGTAGAGTACTGGAGTTGGCTTGTAGAAGCTCAGAAAAGCAGATTATTAAATTTTCAGGAATTTTTTTGAACTGGTTTTTAACACAGGCAGTGTGTGCAATTTAATCAGCTCCAACACTGGTAATGTTATTTGTTGCTTTAAAAGAACTGGTGACCACCACAACAGAGTATATTTTCAATATTTTAAATGATTATGACTTTAATTATGAATATTTGGAAGCAAACAATCCCTTTTTATTCTCATGGTCCTCATATGATGCTGGGAAGAAAGTCTGGAGTAGCTATGAAGTTGTTAGAAATTTTTCCTAAAATCGTCATTTGGCATTGATTGCAATTATCATTTGATGATTCAATATCTGAAATAAAGTTAATCATTTCAAAGTATTTCTGGATAAAATTTATTCCACTTACCACCAATCTAATAAAAATCAAACTGAGCTAGTAACTATAGCTAAAGTACTTGAAATTAAAATGATTTAAAATGATCAAGAACTGGGCAGTATGTAGTTTATGAGCCACTGCTGTACGGCATACTTTTCCTGCATAACATATGCCTTTTTATCATTCTTCTTCTGGTTTGGCAAAGAGATTAATTAGTATTAATTTCTTGCAAGATCTTGCTTTACTGACTGACATTCTTGAAAAATCTTCTTTACTTCCAACTGTATTATAATCAAGATCAACTAGCATTCAGAAAGCACAAAAATTAATCAAAAAGAGCTTTGGAAAGTATGACTCAAGTTGAAAATTTTATTAAGTCAGATAAGTTTAAAGACATTTCATTAAATAAAAATAATAAATTCAGTGGTCTTCCTAGAAATATGTTACTAGAAAATATAATTCAACCTATGAACATATGTCTTTCATTGGACAGATTCAATGATGACAGCATTCCTAATTATTTTGATGAATTAGAACCATCTACTGGCCTTCTAAAGAACTAACCACTACAGATAGCTAATGAAAAAAAAATTGTCTCGTTTAAGTGAAATTTTAAAACATGAAATTTATTTGAACTGTTTTTGGGACTTTGTAGATAATAATACAGAACCAAACAACATTTCAAAGCCCTATGGTTATGCATAAAATGAAAAAGATAGCACTCTTGTAGTCAATAGTGCTGAAGCTGCAAGAGGTTTCAATTTAGTGAACGTAATTTGTAGAAGGGTGAGAAATAATTTAATAATAGGTCACACATCAGGTTTAATGACAAATTTATTGGGAAAAGAGCAGATTGGGCTGCAACTCCATTTGTCAAATCATGGTCCAGATCGGGTATGGATATAAGAATTTGGCAAAAATCAGCAAAAGCATTCTGTGAGAATCAATTGACCATAAGGGATTCAGAATAAAGGCTATTGTATATTTTATTATGTGTGTTATACAACTTTCACAGAACTAAAATTTATTATATATGCATACCTTTTCTCTTTTCTTGGAGAGTCAGTTGTTAAACATTTACAAGCACTCCACTGCATATCTCATGATTTGTTCACTCACTCCTTAATTGCTAAGCAATTTCTTAGTTTCTGATTCTTTGCCATTACAAAAAGAACTGCTGTAACTGTTTTTTAATATGGGGGTCCTTTTCTTCTTTGATCTCGTTGGGGTATTCTCCACTTCCCTTTACAAAGAAGAGGGTGGTAAGAGAGAAGGTGTATGATTAGTATCAGTGTTCTATGCTTAATGTAATCTTTTTAAGAGATCTCAATCTTACATATCTTTTCTTTCTTTTTAATCTCTCTTTATTATCCATTCTTTGATGTTAGATTTGTGTTTGGTTTATGGCCAGTCCCTCTTTGAATCTACCCTACATCTTCCTCTTTCTTTCCTCTCTTCCCTTTCCCTTCTCCCTGTTCTTTCCCATTTTCCTACTAAAGCAAATAAATCTCTGCATCCATCTCTCTCTCTCTCTCTCTCTCTCTCTCTCTCTTTCTCTCTCTCCCTCTCTCTCCCTCTGCCCTTTCTCTTTCTGTGTGTGTGTGTGTGTGTGTGTGTGTGTGTGTGCTCTGCCTCCTCTGACCAATTTGAATGAAAGTGAGATTCAAGTTATCAGCCACTTCACCCATCCCTTCTACTTGCACACTCTGATTATGTGAGATAAGTTCTCCCTGCTTCCAGACCCCCTCTCTACATCTTCACCTTTTCTTCATCTGCCAATCTTGACTCACTCTCATGTTCTTTCTAGACCTTTGTTGGGGGTATTTGTGAGGGAGAGGTGGACTGTACTGCTTCCTTGTCCTCTTTGGTCTTTGTTGGTTTCTGTTCAAACTTTCGTCTTAAATCTCTTCCCTTCTCACTCCTTTCATCTTCTGCTGACACCAGGGTCGTAAGCTTGGGTAACTTTTAGGATGTTGGTGCCCTGGACAATACAATAGGAAAATTTGGGAAAGAGAATGTTTCCAGGGGAAAGTATAATGAGCTTGATGTGCTGACATGTTAGACATGCTGAGTTTGAGATTCCTATTGACATCTAGTTCAAGATGTCCAAAGGACAGTTGACAATGCCGATACTAAACTCCAATAGCCCCTATTACCTCCAAAATCAAATAGTACGCCCTGTGTTTGGCATTTAAAGCTCTTCAAAACTTGGCCTCTTCCTACCTAATCTTCTTTAACTTCTCTCCACACACTTTAAAATCCAGCTACACTGGCCTTTTTGCACTTCTTTGTATATGTCATCCCATCTCTGTGCATTTGTGCCGGTCCCACATTTCTGGAATGTTCTGCCTTTCTAGTTTTCCAGTCTTCCTTCAAGGCTCAGCTCAAGTCTTACCTTCAACAGGAAGTCTGTCTTAGTCTCCTAGCTGATAATGAATTCTCTTCTAAAATTACCTTCCAAGACTTACATGAACTGATACAAAGTAAAGTGAGCAGAACCAAGAGAACATTGTACACAGCCACAGCAATATTATACAATGAAGAACTGTAAGTGTCTTAGTTATTTTCAGCAATACAATGATCCAAAACAATCTTAAGGGACTCATGAAACATTCTATCCACCTCCAGAGAAAGAACTGATGTTGTCTGATTACAGACCCAAAGCATACTATTTTCACTTTCTTTCTCCTCTCTTTTTCTTTCTTTCTTTTCTTCTTCCTTCCTTCCTTTCTTCCTTCCTTTCTTATTTCTTTCTTTCTTTCTTCTTTCTTTCTTTCTTTCTTTCTTTCTTTCTTCCTTTTTTCTTTCTTTCTTTCTTTCTTTCTTTCTTTCTTTCTTTCTTTCTTTCTTTCTTTCTTTCTTTCTTTCTTTCTTCCTTCCTTCCTTCCTTCCTTCCTTCCTTCCTTCCTTCCTTCCTTTCTTTCTTTCTTTCTTTCTTTCTTTCTTTCTTTCTTTCTTTCTTTCTTTCTTTCTTTCTTTCTTTCTTTCTTTCTCTCTTTCTCTCTTTCTCTCTTCCTTCCTTCCTTCCTTCCTTCCTTCCTTTTTTTATCAAGCCTTCTTGTACAAAATGACTAATATGGAGGGAAAGAATTTGAAACTCAAAACTTTAAAAAAAATGTTAAAAATTGTTTTAACATATAATTGGGAGGGGAAATAAAATATTATTTTAAAAAATAATAAAATTCCCTTCCATGTATTCTGTATATATCTTGAATGTACTTTACATATTGTCTCCCGCATTAGAATGTGAATACCTTGAGGGTAGGAACAGTTTTTTTGCCCTTCTTTGCATCCCCAGCACAATGTCTGGCACATAAATGTTTAATAAATTCTTGCTGAATATCTCACTAAGTATAATCCTATGAGCCCTCTCTTACTAAGGGTAATTAAGAATTGGTTATGCTCATGTTTTAAATGATTGGGAGGAATGAGTGAGACCACATTCATACACTGTTCTAGCATCAACCCAAAGTTTCCATCAGTCATTCCTCCCAGAATGTCTGGCTCTCTGGACATCCCTACCCTACTCTCTATATATTTCCCCTTCCCTTACTCTCCACCCCCAAACCAACCACCTCCCACCTCATCTCCCAAGACCTGCTGCTTATGAACATATTAGAGATTCATTTAACTAAAGCATGTGAAAAAGGATCTAATCAGTGATGATCAATAGAAAACTAACTGAGCCGAATTAATTTCCCTCCCAGTGGAAAGCACGGTCAACCCCATCTTGCTGCAGGCAATAAGATTTTTTGATTCTCTTTGCCTTCAGTTATTAGAATGATTTTCCGAAAGCTAGCCTCATCTCCATGGGAGCCTTAAACACTGATAACTTAGAATTAAATGCCAATGGAAACCTCACCATCTCAAAGTCCTCTCCCTTTTCCTCAGTCCTTTTTTTGGCAAGATCTCTATAATGTGTTACTGGCTTCACTATCAGGGAATTCATTTGCCTCCTGCACAGTGTAGATGAGCCATCTGTGATATCATGGAATCAGACAACCTAGGTTTTAGTCATATCTCTGCCATTAACTGGTTGTGTGACCTTATGAAAACCATATAAATTCTCTGGTCCTCTCTGAGGAAAGAATGGTATCTGGAAGACTCAGACTTCCCCAAGGCCACACAGAATCTTCTAAAAGAGGAGAAGGTTGGGCTTGATGATTTCTACATTCTCTTCCACTTTGTAATTTCCATCATCCCCCTTCCAAGAAGGTGCTTAGAATTTCAAGATATCTTATGTGAACAACCACTCATTTTACATAGAAGGAAACTGAGGAACAAATAGGTGAAGTAATAGTCAAGATCAGCTTGTTACTTGAACTATAATTAGAAGAGACTAGAATATCAGGCAATACAGCACAATACAATAGAGTATTTATTAGGCCCGGGACAACAATGAATCTATTCAGAACCAACCCAGAAGAAGCTTATTTCATGAGGTAATTCAAGTGCCATGACCTTTGGAGCAATCATCAATCCAGTGGGGTGCCAAAAAGAGGAGAAAGAGGAAGGAAGGACACACACATATATTAAGCACCTACTATGTGCCAAGCACTTTGTAAATATCTCATTTTTTTATCCTGACAACCACTTTGGAAGAAAGATGCTATTATGATTCCCATTTACAGTTGAGGAAACTGAGGCAAGGACAGGATAAGTGACTTGCCCAGGGTTACACAGCTAGTAAGTGTCTGACACAGGATTCAAACTCAGGTCTTCCTGACTCCGAGTCCAGTGTTCTATAAGCCATATCACCTGACTGCCTCTGCAGTTCTAGCCATAAGACTTCAGGTTTGGGGACTTGATTTGGTAAGGCGGTAGAGTCGGGGAAAAAAACCCTAGAATTAGAGTCAGGAATCCTGAGTCCATTTCCTGGCTTAATTACTTTCTATATGTGCCCTTCTGGGCAAGTCACTTCTTCCCTTTTCACTTTTATCATTTGAAGGGATTGGACCATACTGTCTAAGGTCATTTCTAGCTCTATAAGACCAGCTCCAATTTGTTAGTACTATTGTTCCCAATATCACACATAATGATCATTTTATGATACTAAAATTTTTATGTCTCAGTTGAATGTACCATAGCATAATCTTATTCTAACATTATGAGCTTTTGTACAGTACGATAGAAAAAATATTGTCAGCCTAGAAACCCTCCAAGGAGAGTAACAAGTTCTCGAAGTCCTGCATTCTGCATCATTACCAAATTACCATAATAAAAATTTATGTTTTTTTCCTTCACAGTGTGAAGATGACACTACTAACTCCATATGAGCCCTTAGGTAATGAGGAATCCACTTCCTCCTCAGGCAGCTGTTTCTAGAACACCAGGTCTGGAGTCTAGAAGACTTCTCTTCCTGAGTTCAAATCTGGCCTCAGACACTTCCTAGCTTTGTGATCCTTTGCCTCAGTTTCCTCATCTGTAAAAATGAGCTGAAGAAGGAAATGGCAAACCACTCCAAATCTCCGCCAAGAAAACCCCAAATGGGGTTACAGAGAATCAAACATGACCAAAATGAATATAATAACAAAAAACTGCTGTTGAGAGCAGGGTCTGTGTCATATAAATTTTAATATTTCCATCATTCCATGGCGGGGGGGAGGGGGTGGGGGGGTTTGAAAGGTTAAGGTCTGTGATTTCATTGGTGGTGGGAGCTTCTAGGGACAAAAACTTTCTCCATTAATGCAGATCAGCAATTCATCTGTACTTTACAATCTTAGATGAACAGGACTTGAACCCAAATTTCATGATTCTAAGATTGTCCCTCTCTCTATTATGCCCAGCAGAATGTCTAACCTGCTACATAATAAGCCCTTGATCAATTCTTGTTGAATTTAATTAGAATGGGGTATTCATAGGCTTACAGTCTCATAAGGGATGGGAAGAGAGTTGGATTTAGAGTAAGAGGAAGTCAGTTTAAATCTTCTTTTGCCTAATTACCACCTGTGTGCTTTTGGGCAAGTCACTTTACCTCCTTGGCCTCAATTTTTTTCATCTATAAAATGAGGGGGATTGGACTAGATGATGTCTAAGGCCCCTTTCAATTCTCCATATACACTTCTGTGATCTTTTGAGATACTAAGTGAGATAAAATGTGAAGAACCACATGTAAACATATAAAGAAAACCTTTAATGTTGTTTTTCAGTTGTTTCAGTTGTGTCCAGCTCTTTGTGACTCTGGAGTTTTCTTGGCAAAGATACTAGAGTGGTTTGCCATTTACTGCTCCAGCTCATTTTACAGATGAGGAAACTGAGGCAAACAAGATTAAGTGACTTGCTCACTTAGCTAGTGTCACACAGCCAGTGTCTGAGACCAGATTTGAACTCAGGTCTTTGTGACTCCAGGTGGGGTGATCTAGCCTGGTAGCATCAAAGTGCTATATAAATATAATTATAATTGTGTTGGTAATAATAATAATAATAGCAATCCTTCACTTACTGAGAACTTGGCGGTTAGAAAGAATATTTATGTCCAGTGTCTTATTAGACCATCACTGGTGTAGTGGATAGAGAGCTGGCCTTGGGGGTCAAGCAGACAATGTTCAAGTCACTAAAACCTCTACTGAGTCTGTGACCCTGGGTAAGTCACTTAATTTCTCGGTGTCTCTAGGCAACTCTGTAAGACTGTGGTTAGACTTTTCATCATCAGCTTTGCTTGGGTTGGACTTGACAGACCATCATGTCCCACCCAGGAAAAGGTGATCACCTGAAATCTTGTGATCATGCTGATTGACTCAGTTTTTGAGGCTCAATGCCTTCTCAACTCCTCAGTGGCCTGTCCCCTCTGATTGGAGTACATGGTAGAGCATGAAATTCCTCCCAAAGCCTGAGGACTGGAACCTGAACTTTCCAGGTAACTATTCGCTTTCCATCATCAATTCTGCTTGGTTTCGACTCCACAAAACATCATACCCCCAAACTAGGTACCCCCAAGTAGGAACTCCCCTTTTCAGTTTCCTTCTGTGTGCTATCTTCCCCATTAGACTGTAAGTTCCTTGTAAGTATTTTTCTTTTTCTTGTTTCCTCAGCATTCAGCACAGTGCATGGCACTTGATAAGTGTTTGTTGAATTGGATTGTATTGAATTACAATTTGCAGAGATCTGCATTGGTAGAGAAAGTTCCTCACCGAGAATTCCTTACATTGATTAAACCTCAGATTTTTTTCTCAAACATTTACCCACTTTTTCAGATAAAGCTATGACTTCCCAAGGTCATCCAGTCAAAAAATGGCAGATCTGGTATTCAAACATTGCCAACATATGCTGCCAGCTCTTTATGAGCTTATGACTTTGGTCTCATTGAAACATTAATTTAACCCACAGAGCTCCCCACCCCCAGGCAGGTAACAATCCTAGGTCAATCAAAAACTCATCACAACACACAAAGCCAGACACTTCATAAAAACATCGTCACACAAAGCCAGAAGCAACAGCTAGTTTTCTGTCTAGACTAGATGTGGCTGACTGCTACAAAAAGACAGAGATTTGTTTCTGTGATTCACATCCAGCTGAACAGAGACCCATAATACCCATCATGTGCCTATAAGATCACAGAATGTTAGAGCTGTAGGGATCTTAGAGGTCATCTAATTTGCCATTCTCATTTAACAGATGAAGAAATTGAAGCCTAGAGAGAAAAAGTAATACAAGCCCCAAAGCAGCAAACCCAGGATTTGAAACCAGGTCTCATAAGTCCAAATCCAATGCTCTTTCCATGACATTATCATCATAATCATCACAAAATGCATTTACTAAGCACCTACTATGTGTCAGACATTGGGCTAAGTGCTGAAAAATATGAACTGTAACCACTGGTCACTATGGTAGGCTTGTGTCTGATGAAGTAGATTATCAGGATCACATAGCTAGCAAGCATCTGAGGCCAGATTTGAACTCAGGTACACTTGACTCCGGGGCCAATGCTGTAGCCATTTCACCACCTACCTGCCCCAATCCTCCTTTGAGTTGGTTAAGAAAAGGCTTCCAAAATAAGAGTAAATTAGAGTATGTAGTTTCAGTAGAGTTATTGGTTCAGAAATCAGATTACAAGGAATTGAGGTGAGAATAGGCGGAGAGGAAGTAGAGGCAGTGAGTGTGGATAATTCTAGGAATTTAGGTACAAAAAGAAAGATATAGAATGATAGCTTGAAAGAAGGTTAGGGTTGAGTGAAGGTCATGTGGTAGATCCAGTATGTTTGTAGGAAGCAAGAAAGGAGACAGTAGACTGAGTTTCAAGATGAGGAGGAAGGAAAGAAGAATGATCAATAAGAAGAGTTTCCAGAAGAGGCAGGAAGTATAATGTACGCCAGGAGATGATTTGGCCATGACAAGAAGGGCCACTTCTCCTTGTGGTAGAGAGATTATTTCCTCTTTAAATATTTGATGGAATTCACTTATGAATATGTCTGTTCCTGAAATCCTCTCACCTCTATGGCAGCTTGTTTATAGCTTGCACAAATTCTCTCTTTTTTTTAAAAAACCTTTTTATTAATTTATTTTTAGTTTTCAACATTCACTTCCACAAGATTTTGAGTTCCAAATTTTCTCCCCATCTTTCCCATTCCCCCACCCCAAGATGGTGTGCATTCTGAATACCCCTTCCCCCAATCTGCCCTCCCTTCTATCACCCCCCCTTCTCTTATTCCCTTTCCCTTCTACTTTATTGTAGGGTAGGATAAATTTCTATACTCCATTGCTAGTATATCTTATTTCCAAGTTGCATGTAAAAACAATTTTTTAACATTCATTTTTAAAACTTTGAGTGCCAAATTCTGTCCCTTCCTCCCTCCCCACCCATTCTTATTGAGAAGGCAAGCAATTTGATCTATATTGTACATGTGTAGTCATGCAAAACACTTCCACAATAGTCCTGTTATGAAAGATTAACTATATTTCCTTCCATTCTACCCTGCCCCCCATTTATTCTATTCTCTCCTTTCACCCTGTCCCTCTTCAAAAGTGTTTGCTTCTGATCACCATCTCCTCCAATCTGCCCTCCCTAATATTATCCCCCCCATCTCCTTCTCCCCTGTTTTCCTGTAGGGTAAGATAAATTTCCATATCCAATTGAGTGTGTATGTTATTCCCTCCTTAAGCCGAATCCAAGGAGAATAAGATTCACTCATGCCCACTCCCCCCTCTTCCTCTCCACTGTAAAAGCTTTTTCTTGCCTCTTTTATGTGAGGCATTTTATCCAATTCCACCACTCCCTTTCTCCTTCTCCCAGTACAATCCTCTCTCACTCTTTAATTTTATTCTCCAGATATCACCCCTTCATCTTCAACTCACCCTATGCCCTCTGTATATATGTTCCCTCCAACTATTCTAATACTGAGAAAGGCCTCATGAGTTACAAATATCATCTTTCCATGTAGGAATATAAATAGTTCAATTTTAATAGGTCCCTTATGATTTCTCTTTCCTGTTTACCTTTTCATGCTTCTCTTGAGTCTTGTATTTGAAAGTTAAACTTTCTGTTCAGCTCTGGTCTTTTCATCAAGAGTGCTTGAAAGTCCTCTATTTCATTGAATGTCCATTTTTCTCCCTGAAGGATGATACTCAACTTTGCTGGGTAGGTGACTCTTAGTTTTAATCTTAGCTCCTTTAACCTCTGGAATATCCTATTCCAAACCCTCTAATCCCCTAGTGTAGAAGCTGCTAAATCTTGTATTATCCTGATTGTGTTTCCACAATACTTGAATTGTTTCTTTCTGGCTGCTTGCAATATTTTCTTCTTGAGCTGAGAACTCTGGAATTTGGCTACAATATTCCTAGGAGTTTTCCTTTGGGGATCTCTTTCAGGAGGGACCAGTGGATTCTTTCAATTTCTATTTTACCCTCTGGTTCTAGAATATCAGGGCAGTTTTCTTTGATAATTTCTTGAAAGATGATGTCTAGGCTCTTTTTTTTCTCTTTTTTTCTTTTTTTTTCTTTTTTCTGTGTTTTTGATCGTGGCTTTTAGGTAGTCCAATAATTTCTGAACTATCTCTCCTGGATCTTTTTTCCAGGTAAGTTGTTATTCCAATGAGATATTTCACATTTTCTTCTATTTTGTCATTCTTTTGGATTAGTTTTACAGTGCCTTGATTTCTCATATAGTTGCTGGCTTCCAATTGCTCCATTCTAATTTTTAAGGAAGTATTTTCTTCAGTGAGCTTTTGGACTTCCTTTTCCATTTGGCCAATTCGGTTTTTGAAGGCATTCTTCTCTTCATTGGCTTTTTGGACCTCTTTTACCATTTAGGTTAGTCTATTTTTTAAGGTATTATTTTCTTCAGTATTTTTTTGGGTCTCCTTTAGCAAGCTATTGACTCATTTTTCATGATTTTCTTGAATCATTCTCATTTCTCTTCCCAGTTTTTTCTCTACTTCTCTTACTTGCTTTTCAAAATCCTTTTTGAGCTCTTCCATGGCCTGTAACTGATTCATATTTTTCTTGGAGGCTTTGGATGTAGGAGCTTTGACTTTGTTGACTTCTTCTGGTTGTATGTTTTGATCTTCTTTGTCACCAAAGTAAGATTCTAAAGTCTGAGGGTTTTTCCCACTGTTTACTCATGTTCCCAGCCAATTACCTGACTTTTTAACTCTTTGTTAAAGTAGGGCTCTGCTTCCGGTGTGGAGGGTGTACTGTCCCAAGGTTCAGGGGTTTTGCGCAGCTGTTTTCAAAGATATTTCTAAGGACCTGCAAATTTTCAGTTCTTCCAAGGTGGTATGATCAAAAGAGAGGTGTTTACTCCTTTCCTGTTCTGTGCTGTAGTCTATGAGTGACCAGAAGCACTCTTTTTTGCCTTGGAACTGTGAGGAGGATTCCTTCTGTACTGCATTCCTCTCTCACCCAGATCTCTCAGATCTTTCCTACTGACCTGCTAAGTTGTCTTTGGTGTTTGTGGGTTGAGAAGTCTGGAAACCACCATAGCTGCTAGTGATTCAGCCTCCTGAAACCTGCTCTGGGTTTGCTGGGGCCCAGTCTTTGCCTGCTTGGGCCACGCTGAACTGCGCTCCTGTCCCAGCCTGGCAAAACAGACCTTTCCCATCAACCATCCATGTTGTCTTGGGCTGGAAATTTGTCTCACTGTCTTTTTGTGGGTTCTGCTGCTCTAGAATTCGTTTAAAGTCATTTTTTACAGGTATTTGGAGGGGTTTGGGGGAGAGCTCAAGCAAGTCACTGCTTTTACTCCACCATCTTGGCTCTGCCCCCTACAAATTCTCTTACTGATATTGAGGTGTTCAAGTTATCTTTTTCCAGTTTTTCCAATTTGGATATTTTGTATTTTTTAGATAATTAGATAATTTGTTTACATTTTCAGTTTATTTGATATATAATCGATAAAAATAATTTCTGATAATTTTCTTTATTTCTTTTCCATTCAATATGACTTCTGCTTTCTTTTTTCAGTTTGTTTTTGTTAATTTTTCTTTTCTGTTAATTATTTGTCAAATTTATTGGGTTTTTCAAAAATAACACTTTATTGGTCTAATTTCTTTTTTTGTTTTAGATTATGTTTATTTCCCCTTAAATGTTTAATATTTCCTCCTCTGTATTTGTTTTGGGATCATGAATTTGTTTTTTTTTAATTTTTCATAAATACCTTTATTATTTCATTCTTTTTTCTCTTTTCATTAACCTAAGTATTTAAGAATGTACTTTTCTGTTGTTAATACTTTGCTATCTAGGTCCTTTGGCACTTGTTAACCTTTTTGTAGTATTTAGTTCCTATGTTCTTTGGTGCAAGTATATTTGTCTATGGTACCTTTAATCATAATGCAGTTTTCCTGCTTATATTTCTTAATGAGATGATTTGATTTCCATCTTAGCTGAGACTGTGCTTGCAACTCCTGCTTTTTATTTTCAATTTACATGAAACACATTTTACTTTTTACTTTGAATTTGCATATAGCTTGGTTTTAGAGGTTTCTATAATTAACTTTGTTGGGTTGTGCTTTCTAATCCGTTATGGAACTCTCTTCCTTTTTTTTATAGGTGAGTTCAATCTACTTGCATTCAATACTATAATTGTTGTCTAGTTCTTTCTATTACGCCCTATTATGTTAATTGCTTCCATCTGCACACAGTATGAGAAAACATATTTTACCCCATCAATCCAGTCCTAAACTCTGCACACACATACAAAAGATTCTATCCAAAAGATAATAATTCTTTCCTCTAGCTCTTTTTTCCTTCTAGACCATTTTCTCCTGTATTTTCCCCTCTATGGGATTTCCCCTTCAATTCCCAGATTTAGTGTTATGCTTACAAGTGAATCTTCAAGGAAACAATAACCTTTACACTTCTTACAAAGAAAGTCATTGATACCTGGCATTATGAAGTTGGGACGATCAATTATTTTGCTGTTCCATCTTATCTCCATCACAATGAATCCCTTCTTGGTAACCAAGAAGCCTGTGAGGAAGAAGACTCTAGTCCCAATCCTTGAAAGGAACAAGGGATAGGGTCCTCATCTTATGAATACATGATTACACAAGGTAGACCAGATTAAAGGAGTTTTATTCCTTTGCCACAAGTACCCTCTAAACTTGAACTTGCTCTTCCAGACTCTAAATGTACTAGTGGGAGAATATTTTGTACCAAGTTCTTACTATACCTCCTTAATAAATATCACTTTCTAAAAGCTAATTAAATCTGATTGACTGATTAATATTAACTGACAATGAGAAGGGGAAAGGCTCTTGTAAAGTATAACACCAGAAAGACATCACTCAGGGCTACCCTCTAGAGTCCCTAGACCTAATAGCCTCACTCTGGGGATGTGACTTTTCAACGCAAGGTGAAGTTGTAGAACCCCAGAGTTTATATATGCTGCATATAGAGGCCTCATCTGGGATAAATATTGGGTTCTTTGCATTTGCTGGACCTACTTGAAATCTAACTGGAGAGATGAGATAAGGAAGATGAGCTCAGTACCTCGCAACATATTTAGAGTAATAGATAAACTACAAATTATATAATGAGTCATATGTCGTAGCTGAAGACACAGGGAGAAATATTGTGTGAAGGGAAGGAAGACTCCCTCTGAAGGTGCTGGTGACTGGAAAACATCCCTAAAGAGATCTGCATAGTTAACCTGAAAGAAGAGATGGGGTTGTGAAAAGAAGTAGCTTGAATAATTGAATGGTACCTTTATAAACTGTCACTCTAAGTTTGATTTTATACCCTGTCTTCCATTCAGAATATATTCAAGGGCAGTATTGTTTATCCTAGTGACTCAGACAGAAATCACAATTCCCAGTAGAATTTTGGTATTTATAGGAGAAGGGCAGGACAGGACAGGAAAGTGCAGGGAGCTGTCCCAGTCATACAAGGTCACTGGAAACTTTCCAAGTACTCTGGTCACTGCTATCTCTCCCTATTGGAAAAATAAAATTTTTATGCCTTTGGGAGAATTATATGATCATAGAATTTGGGGCTGTGATTAGAGATAATCAAGGCCAACCTCTTCATTTTATAAATGAGGAAGCTAAGACCCAAAGAGAGTTCCCCAAGGTCATGCAAGTACTAAGTAGTAGAAATCCTCTGATTCTACATTCAGGCCTCTTTCCACTACATGAGGGTTGCCCTTTCTGTTTGGAGAAAACATATGGAATGTGATCCCAGGGAATTCAACTAGTGGGATGATGAATCCCAAGCCTTAGGGGAGACAGAAGACACTGCCTAGCTCCAAGGCAAACTCATTAAATAAATACTTATAGCTAAATATGCTCCCTCTTACCCCCCCCAACTCTATTTAGCTAAAAATTACTTATTCGCTTACTGGCAAAAATTTTGCTTATTTCTAATCTATAGAGATATGGCACACTGATTGAGCACAGAGGAAAAGGACAGGTAGCACAGCTCTCTGACAGAGAAAGCACCACAAGAGTCGGGGTGGGATGAGTGATACACAGATGAAATACACAGCCTCATTTTCATTGGCCAAAATGGCAACTGGCAAAGCATCTACAAAACATGGTAATGCCTTTGGTGTCAGTGAGGCATTTTCAAGCTAAAGAACATGAAGGAGAACATTTGAGTTAGTGGGGAGAGAAGTGTTTATTTTGTTTTTGAGGAACAGTTTTCAGAGTTCTTAGTCATCGCAAACCTGAAGAGAATCATAGGAGCACCGTTTTAGAATAGGGATGGCCATTAGAAGTCATCTAGTCCAACCTGCATATTTTTACAGACAAAGAAACTGAGGTTAGAAAGGGTAATTGACTTGTCCCAGGCCACACAGGAAGAAAGTGGCAAGGGGGGGGGCAGAGAACCCAGATTCTCTTTCTCCAGTGTTAGTATTATTGGAATTACATTGTAGATGATTGTTTAGAAAACAGGACAATCAGTGATGAGGGAGCAGCTGCTGTCCCACAGGTCTGGGTCAAAGCTTATTACCCACCCACCAAGGGACTGAAAGGGCCAGCAAGGGCAGCAGATGGTGCTTAGAGTGAAATGGCATGTGATTGGTTGGCTAAGCACCACTTGAAGGAATTGGAGATGTTTAGCTTGAAGAAGAAAAGGCTGCTGGACGACCATCATCATCTTCCAATCTTTGAAGGGCTGTACCACTGAAAAGGGATTGGATTTGTTCTGCTTGGCTTCAGAACATTGGATTAAAAACAATGTGCCAAACTTGCAGAGAAGCACATTTTAGCTTAACATACAGGAAAAAAAAAACTACTTAATGAATGGAGCAGTCACAACATGGAATGGGCTGCTTCAGAGGGCAATGAGTTCTCTATTACTTAAAGTCTTTAAGTGTAGTCCAGCTTTGGGGTTTGTTGTAGAAGAGATTGCTGTTTTGCTGCAAGATGGCTAGATCAGTGGTTTCCAAAGTGGGGGCTATGGCATGACCACCAAGAGGGTATGGCATGACCCCAAGGGTACATGATCAACAATCAGAGAGTGGGAGGAGCGATCACATCCTCTCCTTCCCTAATAGCCAACTATATGGTTTATTTCCAACACAACCACAACTATCACTCAGCCATTATCTCCCAACGTGTGTTCATTCTATATGCCCCCTCTGCTACCCAATCTCCCTTCTGTGCGAGGCCTTAGATGCATGCTCCCACAGGAATATATGCAAAGGTACCATTAGATTAGTTGCATTCTTCCCTAAGATTACCACTTCCTCTCCCTCATTACTTCGTGGCTCATAATTTGTGTACCTACTTTAAGACTTTCCCCCACATCAATCTATCTTCTATGTATCTACCCAAGTAGTTCTTCCTAAAGTATATACATCTGACCATGTCACTCCCTTACTCAATAAATTCTAGTAGTTTCCTATTACTTTCAGGATCAAATACAAGCTCCTTTATTTGGTATTTAAAGCCCTTCACAACCTGGTCCTGACCTACTTTTTAGTATTTATTACAAGCTGGGCTGTTTTTTGTTCCACCCACTCATACAAAAACACAACCAAGGTATTCAAACATGAATAGTAAATTTAGGTATGAGATCTTCCATTAAATGGAACTGGGTAAAGAAATAGCAATAGATCTATACTGAAAAAAATCTGCTGATTAAAAATCAGCGACAATTCATATGTTTATTGGTTTTTGTGATGAGTATGGTGAATTTATTTGCACACACAGAAATATGACTCTTGCTGAAAAGTTGTTACATTCACTAACTGTTATACCCTATCAATTAATTTTTATATTATGTATCTTTCAAAAAAAGTATCTAAAAAAAGAAATTCACCTGCTTGGCTAACTGCACTAATTGAACTAATTAAAAAATTAATTAGTAACAAGCACTATTTTTTTACATTTGCCCTATCCCCCAGCACTTCCACAGAGATTAAAAAGGTGAAGCTTATTCAATCATAAAAATATTGTTGTTAATAGTATTTTGATAAGAATGAAAGGATTTTTTCACACTTTTAATGAATAAAATGTGAAGCAGCATGACTAAATGGATGGAGAGCAGACCTGGAAGCCAGGAAAACCTGTGTGGGAATGTCACCTCTGGTTGGGTGACTTGGAAAAGTCATTTTACCTCTCAATGCTCTAGGTGACTCTCTAAGACTATAATTTTACAGATAAGGTGTCAACCTCCATTGGTAGAAGGTGTTTCCTCTCCTGGGAGTTCCCCACAGCAATAAAATCATAGGTCCAAACTCCATCCAATGAGCCAAATAAAATATATTGTTCATTTCATCTCACTCTTTTTAAATTTCTATTTTTTTGAATTTTTGTAATGTAGATATTACAGTAGGTCATCTATTTCATTTATGAATTCTTAACTATACGTATATTGGATGTAAATTGTTATTTGCTGATACAGTCATATGAACAAAAGTTTTTGGAGACCTCTGGACTATATGGCCTTTCTAACTTTGAGAGTCTGTGAAGAGCTGAGAAGAAAGGAACACTTTCATGGCATCCTTTGGACCATAAGCCCTACCTGCCAAAGAACCTCTTGCTCACTGTATTAAAGGATATTTATATAGGGCTTTAAAGTTTGCAAAGTGAGATTTTTCTTATTTCTTTCTTCACAACAACCTATAGGGTAGGTAGTTTGCTATCCCCATTTTACAGATTAGGAAATGAAGGCTCAGAAAAGCTAAATGACTTGCCCGTGTTGATGCAACTCTGAACCCAGGTCTTCATGATTAGCAATCTAGACACCATACTATGATGCATCATGACAATTGAATTTTTAAGATGGCCTCCCCAAAGACTCTTGTTCCACCCTCCACATATAATGTTTCCTTTGATGAAATGGGTTAGATTTCTGCAGAGCCAAGCATAAGAAAGTTGAAGGGGCAGGGATAGGTACAAGAAATCCTTATGGAAAGAAGGCTGGCACAGTGATTTGTGCCATGCTGGGCCAGAAGGCAAATGAAAAAGCCCAGCACGAAGCACAGAATGTGACAGCATGTCTCCAGCTGGCACTGCAGGGCAGCAACTTCAGGCAGAAGGAAGAGCTGCCTCCCGACAGGTTTTCCAAGGTGCTTTCCAGGACATGAGGACCCTGGGGAGGGCATTTGGAACAGTTGTTCCGATGGGCTAATGAGTTAATCTATACTCTTGATGTGTTTCCAATTGGGTATAGAGAAAAGAACACTGAATTTGGAGTCAGAAGATCCGGCTTCAAGCAGTTCTGTTGTTCAGTTGTTTTCAGATGTGTCCAATTCTTTGTGACTTCACTTGGAGTTTTGTTGGCCAAAATAGTAGAGTGGTTTGCCGTTTATTTCTCCAGCTCATTTTATAGATGAAGAAACTGGGGCCACAGGGTTAAGTGACTTGCCCAGGGTCACACAGCTAGTATCAGAGGCCAGATTTGAACTCAAAAAGATGTCTTCCTGGCTCCTAGATGCCCTTCTGGTAATACCTTCCTTTATAAGATTATTTTCTATCTTCTCTGTATATATTCTGTGTTTACCTGGCTATTTGCATGTTGTCTTCTCCTTACCCCCATCCCCTGTTGTAATATAAGTTCCTTGAGAGTAGAGCCTGTTTCTGTCTTTCTTTGTATCTCCAGCACAGTGCCCTAGCACATAGTAAGTGCTTAATAAATGGTTGCTGATAGCTTACTGATTACTTGACATTGTGATTCTCAGTTTCCTCATCTGTGCAATACACTGTTTGACTAGCAGAGCTGTTTTGAGAAAAGCATTTTGTAAACCTTAAAACACAATAGTGAAAGAATGTTGGGTGGAGAGAAATAGGAAGACTCACACTGAAGACAGAGAAAAAAACTGTGAAGGATATTTGGAAGTCTGGGAAGGAACTGGGAAGGAAAGTTTGGGAAGATTAAAGGAAAAGGGCAAAGACATGGACTCGAAGAACAAAATAAGAAGGATTTGAGCTTAAGAAGAAGAAAAAAATAGGATTTCCAGCAGAAAAGGGAAAGGTAGGATGATTTGAGGACAAGGATCTGAAAAGGACAAAGAAGTGTGTAAGAGAAGTGTGTGTCTGTAAAGGTGTAACAAGGCAAGAGAGTGGATCCTCTGGAATCCATAGACAGCATTTCTCGAGGTAACCTGGCCATAAGAGCTACTAACAAGAATGAAAAAAGACTAAAGATATTGCTCAAAAACTGCAAGAGATACAGAGTGTTTGTCTTTCTGCCGCAATCAAGAAATTGTTCTATGTCCAAAGTACAGGCTGGCCTCCTTCCTAGAGGAGAAAGAAGACTTACAGAATGCCTCTCCCAATTATCAGAGAGAAAGAAATGTTCCTTAAAAACAAACAAACAAAAAACCTACAGAAGGAGGACTTCAATGTCAAAACAGAGAAGAACAAGGATCTGAAGAGGCATGTATTAGAAATGATGTTACACATGAGATGAGATGAGCTGATATGATGTGATATGATATATGACATGACATGGTATGGTATGGCATGGTATGATATGTGATATGGTATGGTATTATGTATGATATATGTTGGGGTACGATATGGTATGGTATATGAAATATGGGATGTGAAATTATATATGATATGACATATGATATATCATATATGTCATGGCATGACATGAGATGAGATGAGATGAGATGAGATGAGATGAGATGATGCTACGTGACCTATATTTTGAGGTTATGACAGAGAAGAAAGGGACAACTGAACACTTGGAACTAAGTAATGGATGTGAGGCTCTTCATGCTAAGGTAGGAGTAGAACCCTCTAAAGAAGAAGCAGTTGCTTCTTCTCCAATGAATCTATAGGTACTATTGCATAGAAGATTATCCAGTATTAGTTTAAGACAAAGACAAGGAGCTGAGGCACCCACTTTTTTACCTGACAATAACAATAAAGAGATGGTTATCTTCCTGGGACATATACAGGATGTGAAAGAGGACCTCTCAAAACCCATGAGACTATATGACTACTATACATTTCTGGCTATTCATTTGAGTACAAATAATACTGGAAAAAAATAAAACTAGGAAGCATCATCAAGACACTGATGATTTTAGGGGGGCAAGGGTAGTAATTTAATCATTGCTGCAAAATCGAAGTCAAAGGCTTCAGAAGGGAAAATTTGTAATATGGACAACTGGTTAAAGAAGTATCTAAGAATGAGATTCGAATCTTTGAGCCATTTGGCAAAGGATGGAGTGCACCTAATTCTAGTGAGATCATATTTGTCTGCAGCCTTGTAGGTACAGTTGAAAGGTTTTTAGCTGAAAAACAAAGAGGACAGAAAAAAAAAATCTGCTCCCCCCACGTTATATACATATATATATATATATATATATATATATATAATATTATGTATTATTTTATATGTATATTATACATATATACACATACACATGGATGGAAGAATGGATACATATACATATATACATACACACATACTTACGTATATAGGACCTCTTTTTTCTTGGGTTTTGGCTCCTGTAAATTTCCAATCTTCTTTACTTCCAGTCTTCCGTAACTCATAGCCTTAGAGAGTTTTCCACGGTGTGAAGAAGTTACATGACTTGTCTATGATTATACATACAACCTGTAGGTGTCAGAGGTAGGACTCAAACTCATGTCTTCTTGACTCCACAATTATGGCCACCATGCTATGCTGCATCTCACATTTGTAGTATATGATACATACACATATATCAAGGTGCAGGGTGATTGACTAAATCAATCAAGTTACCCTGCCCCCACAATAATGTAAGTGATAATATGTTTAATCAATGAATGAATCTCAATCAAAAACTTTAGACCAAGTGTGAAAAATCTTTGAAAACCATTGGATGAAGTGAAATGATGCAAGATCTGAAGTCTTCCAATTGGAAGTAAGAGGTTGTCATGCCTTCTTGTTGTTGTTGTTGTCGTCATGCCTTCTGGGTCCTGTATAAAAGCATTGAGTTATCTCAAATTTATTAATTCCTAGTCCTTGCAAGTTTTGAAGAGTCTAGAGGAGAAGTATCTAATATTTTAGGACAGGAAAGGGAAGGGAATGAGGAAAGGGAGGGAATAAGCATTTCTTTAGTGCTTTCTATGTGCCAGACACTGTGCTTTACAAATATTATCTCATTTGATCCTCACATCAGCCCTGTGAGGTTGGTGTTATTATTATTATCTTCATTTTACAGTTGAGGAAACTGAGACAGATAGAGGTTATGTGACTTGCCCTGGATCATGAAGCTAGGAAGTGCCTGAGGCTGGACTTGAATCTAGCTGACTCTGGATCCAGCTCTCTATCCATTGCACCACCTAGTCTGTATCTACAAAGATTTTAACAGGCTAGAATACTGGGGCATATATAACATGAAGGAACTTTTAAAGGATAAAGGTTAAATCTTAAGTTTTTAAAAAAACAGCTTTACAAGGATAAGATAGAAAAATTATATCTAGAAAGTAGTTTATCTGAAAAAGCTTAGGACTTTTAATAGGCTGCAAACCCAATATGAGGTAACAGTTTAATGGAATGGGATGGAATAGCCTTTGTGAAACTAAGTGTTGGTGATACAAATAGAAATTTGAGAGTCTCTGCTCTCAAAGAACACAAGTTCTACTTTGGGGAGACAACACAGAGAGGAGGGCTCTTGTTCACATTCAGTTCATGGCAGATGGAAGAGCCAGGTGATTCTCAGCTTCTGGCAGGACAAGTAATAGTTTCTGAGAGTCATCTACATAGAGGAGGTAAATGGACCATGAGAGCTAATAAGGACAATGAGAGAGAGACCGTGGAGAGAGAAGATGGCCTAGGACAGCGCTTTAGGGGACTCCCATATTGCTATTCAGCAGAGAAGATATGGACTTTAACAATTCTGTGCCAAGGAGGTTACATGCACTTATTCAACTAGAAGTGCCAAGGAAGTTCCAAACTTTCTATAGTTCTCAGAGAGTGGACCTCTTTCTGTAGGACAGTGATAACATTACATAGTGGGGCAAGGCTACTGTGGCACAATGATAAGAGTGATTAGATTAGATACCTGAAGTTAGGAATGCCTGAGTTCAAATCCAGCCTCAGAAACTTACTAGTAGTGTGATTCTGGGCAAGTCATTTGCACTCTGTGCCTCTGTTTACTCGTGAAAAATAGAGATAATAATAGCATCTACCTCCCAGGATTATTGGGAGGCTATAATGGCATAATATTTGTGAAGTTCTTTGCAAACCTTAAAGCACTATATAAATGCTAGCTATCATTATTATTATGACAATCAAACAAACATGATCTGGGAATGCAATTAAGAGGCATTAAGAGCAGTCAGGTGCAAAGACCTGATAGTCCTCCTATACTTAGCTTGGCCAGGCCACATCTGAAGTCATATGTTCAGTTCAGGGTATTATCATTATTATTATTATTATTCGTCACCTTTTGGTGAGGCAATTGGGGTTAAGTGACTTGCCCAGGGTCACACAGCTAGTAAGTGTCAGGTATCTGAGGTTGGATTTGAACTCAGGTCCTCCCTACTCCAAGGCCAGAGCTCTATCCACTGCACCACCTAGCTGCCCCTCAGGGTATTAATTTTGAGAAATGCAACACGCTTCTTACTCTGTCTGCCCCTCCTCTGCTGCTCAGAGGCATAGGGTTTGGGTTCTAGTGAACTAACAGGTGCAATGCAGAAGGACAAAGTCAGACAGGATACTAATATAAAATGGAAGCACTGATTCTTGCCAGGGCTGGCTGCTGAATCCACTCACTTTGCTATGTGATGCCAAGGCCAGAAGCATTCAAAAGTCCTCACCAATGACAACATAGCTGGAATCTGGGGAAGAAACAATTCTCCTAAGAGTCATTCCCCATCAGTTGCACATTCCTCTACTGTGAATCCAAGGTGCCAGCTTACTCCAGGACTTCTGTCTTTATAACTGATGGTCAGCCCTTTGGAAGTATGAAGTAAATATCTTGTGGAAACTTATTCAGACTACATTACCACTCACAGTCATAGAGAATGAAATAAAATCAAGCTATAGACATCTTAGAAGTTTTAGGTTCAGATTTAAACCCATATCTTAGAGTTTAGAAGAGCAGTGGGTTCATAGGCTCTTGGGAGTTGTTGCATTGTTTTTATTACACATTTTCCTTGTTATTAAGTACTGTAATTTTGCTTATTGAGTCTATGCTAAGACTAAAAACCAGCTTTATACTGTAAGCATGCATGTGTGTTCTACCCATTTTTAGAACTCCAATTCAAACCTCCCTAGGTTTCGCCACGGCACCCCCAGCCACCTAGAAAGTTGGCTACCTTGCTTAATCTACTACCAGATCTGGTTCTATATTCACATCAACTGAGGCAGACTCCAAAATACTATAGAAAGTGTGTCTAGAGAAGTCATAGGAGATCTGTGGAAAATGGTAAGAATATTGGAATCTGGAGTTAAGAAATAAGGGTTTGAATCCCCATTCTGCCACTTACTGGGCAAGTCATTTCTTTTCTCTGAGCTTTAGTTTCCTTATAGGAGAAATGGTGGGATTGGGCTAAATGATCCCCCAATGAATTTCCAACTTATTTGGGTCTTTTTTTCCCCCCACTTATTCAGTGCCTGCCACACATTAGGTACTCAGGCTTGCACATAAATGGACAAATTGACACTTGGAGGCAGATGCTTAAATCTCCAGGAAAATCATGGCAGCTGGGAAAGTGAAGAGGATATAAGAAAAGGAAGGAAAAACTCATTTTAATGGGGTAGAGTTATATGGAGCAAAACCCTCTTTCAAGGTCTTCCTTCATGAGTAAGTCAATTCAAGTGACTCTTATGGAAACTAACGTCCAATATGAATTTGAAGCTGATCCCACAGAGCATTTTCTTTAAGTTTCCAGAGAGTGAATGTACACACAACCGAGAAGCTCTTGTGTTTTGTTTTGTTGGATTTGGGGTTCTTTTGCTTTTAATAAGGTGAAGCAGCTTCCTGGCATGGTGCTTTCAAGGTCTCTCTGAAGAACTTTGGAACTTATTGTGTGACGTGAGAGACACTGGCACAGGACCGCCCAGCATGGCATGCCATTATCAAAGAAGGCGCTGTGCTCTATAAGCAGAACAGAACTGAAGTGGCTCACAAGAAAGGCAAGATGCACCCATTTAGAGAATCCACCCCAAATGTCCACATGGCCTATTTGTGCCTGGGCAATTAATCTGATCAGTCACTGTTGGACACACTGTAAAGTGACTCCAACATGGTGATGTCATTTTGGTCCTCTTCTAGAACAAAGGAAGCAGCTGATTTTCTATTGCTCTTTAAATCTCAAGGTTATCTAGGTTGGTCCTTTCTTCAAAACCTAAGGGTCAAGACATTTTGAACAAAGGATGCACTTTACTTCAGTCCATCTCACTTTCATCCATTTTTATTCAGTGCCCTCTAGACACAGTGGTACTATGCTAGGCACTAAGAGACAGGTCCGGTTAAAGGAAAACCAGTGCTGGTACAGATAACTTTCACTGGCAGCTTAACATCTGCTTAAGGGGAGAAACTAACCACAAACCAAATTCCTTATTCAAAAGCAACAGAACCCCCTCCAAGTGAGATATGTATATATATATATATATATATATATATATATATATATATATATATATATATATATATATATATATATGTATATATATATATATATGTATATATATGCACATATATACATACTTACATACCACTCTGCATTAATGTCTAGATATACCCACTTGATTGTATATGCATGCATATACAGGCATATGTGGATATATAAATTAATATATATGTTGCACACACACACCACAGATAGACAGATAATCTTGGTTAAGCTATCAAAGACACTATGTCTCTGCGTTTTAATGTAAACAGTCTGCCCTAATTGCCAGCAGCATGCAAAACTTGGAAGAGCCAGAGATTCACAGTTAAAGAATACAACTGGTATCCATCTTCAGGGGGGCTTTTGTTGGAGCACCAGCATCTCTTCGCCAATATGACCTTTAGGTTGGACTTTCAGAGCTGAGCTGGGGGTTCTTTTGAATCTCCAACATAGAGTAAGGCTTGCCGGGAGCCCCTTGAGGTGACCAAACTTCTGGGCCGAGATAACACACTGAGGTCCACTTGCGTAATCCTGCAAACAGATTTCCTTGGTGGGCAAATGCAGCAGATCAAGATGAGACAGTGCTTCTTTTTTTTCTTTTTTTCTTTTTTTTTTTTTACTTTCTGCAAATTCCTTTGTGTGCTAACGCATCTTGTAGTCATTAGATACAGATGTTTCACACAGCTGTCCCTTAAAGTCCAAGTCCACTGTGAAATCAAGGTCCCGCTGCCAAAAGAAAGAGAGAGAGAGAGAGAGAGAGAGAGAGAAAGATGAAAGGTCAATTCACCTTCTGCCCTTCAGAATTCATCAAATCTCTTCTGCACAGATAGGTACTTAGCTTTCTTACTCTTACGGCCTTGTAGGGAAAGGAAACCATGGCAAACACCCAATAACCTAGCCCTGCATCTTACCATCCTCACAAGAGGTTTATTCCAAAGTCTTTAAACTAAATCTTCTCTGCTGAAATGCAAATTTTATTGACAAATAGTATGGCCTGGCATATGGAGCCCTGGATTTGGCTGTAAGTGAGCTGGGCTATGATGTGAACTCAGATGCTTATTAGCTCTTTGACCTTAGACAAGTCACTAACTTCTCTGAGCATCCATTTCCTCATCTGAGAAATGAAGGGAATAATACTTCCCTACCTATGTCACAAGGTTGTTTTGAAGTTCATACATGTGAAACACAAACAAGATCATATGAGCGAAAGGGCTTTGTAGACTGGAAGCATCACAAGACTGGGAGCTGTTATTTCCTGCAGTAGGTCAGTGGTTCCCTCCTACCTGCTGAGTAAAGTTCAAACTTCTCTCCTGGTATTCAAAGCCCTCTACAATTTAGCCCTAACCTGCTTTTCAAATCTTATCTGATCACAACTTCTTTCTATAGACTTTACACTCAGACCATATTGGACTAATCCCTGTTTCCTAAACTTTCTCACTTCTGAGCCTCTGTTCAGGGTTCTTGCCATGCTTGTGATCTCATTGGCTCCCATGAATTCTATTACTATCTCTATGCTGATGATTCTGAAATCTATTTATCCAGACACAGAGAGGAAGGCTAGAGGAAAAGACCAGAAAAGTCTCTGAAGAAAGGTGCTTATTCTCAAGGGCAAAAGTGCCCAAGCCCATTCCTCTACTTCCATCAGCTATATTCAAGGGGAATTTCTTGCGGATTCCCTCCATGTCTCTTTCGATTGTGCTCTAGGTACTTAAAAACTCCTGCTGGTGATTCACTCTCTGCAATGAGGCCTAGCATGGGGATCTTTGTTGAAGTCCCCCTGAAGGAGCTTTTCCATCTTTTCCTCAACCTCCAGACCAGAGAGCCTGTCTTATAAGTTCCCTGTCCTGCACTCACCACATTTTTTGCATTTGGTTTCATTGAAATGGTCCCGTAGATCTCCTCACCCCTCCTGACAGTGAGATAATCTTCTAAGTAGAAAACTGTCTGCTTCCAGTGGGTGTAAGGAGCATCAGGGGCTGTGAGATAAACAAGAGAAACAAGAATGTAGCATGAGAGAAGGGACCTGAAAGACAGACAGACTCAGATAGACAGGCAGACAGACATGCATGCGTGCGTGCGTGCACACACACACACACACACACACACACACACACACACACACACACCCCCTGTGGAAGAGTTTTAACCCAAGGCTCTTCCTGAACATATCCTGGCACTTAATACTGCCTTACCAACACTCTCTCCCATCCTAAGGGTAACCACTGCCTGTAGGATGGACTCTGGCAACCCAAAGCCCCTAGTCTGACACCTTAGTCAGCCCTGCCCACTACTAGCAATGCCTCATGCCAAAAAAGATGCCTTCTTTCCTATGGTACCCATCAGAATTCTTAATTCCATACCTTCAGAGCATCCCACTTAGGAATATGGAGGAAAGCAATCAGATTTACTTTATTCACACTGAATTGTGAATGGCTGTTAGCCCTCCTCCCCCCTTCCCCCTTCCTCCCCCTTCCTCCCCCTTCTTTTAAACTCTCCCGACATCTGCTTAACCCAAAATGGTATAATTGGTAGAATTTTAATTGAAATGATAAAGAGAAATGGAGAATTTCAGAAAGTGTGTAGGACAGGCTTGGGAGTAAGAGATCTTTCACATATATTCTTTATAATTCTTTAATGTATACCCCACAGGATAAATTCACATCTGAGTAAGAGTGGTCCTGATTTAATCCCCTAAAGCTACCTATCCTGCTGTGCCCATACACTGGAAAGAACATTGGATCAGAGGACCTAGATTAAAATTCCACTGCCCTTATCCTGTTGAAAGAATGTTGCATTGGAAATTAAAACCTCTATGTTGAATGAATGACTGAATTATAAGCAAATCTCACCTATAAGGTTTGGACTTCAAAACTGGAATAAAATTAGAATCTCAGCTCTGCCACTTACTGCCTATGTTACCCTATAAATGTTACTTAGACTATCTCTATGCTCATTGGCCAGGGGTCCTCAAACTTGCAGATATTTGAATAAAATGGCAGTTGGGGAAAAAGTGCTTCAATTGGATTAAACAACCTAAGAGAACCTCTTAACCTTTGTGAGTTGGAATTTTTAAAAATATATTTTGATAATTTTATTTCCATTTAACTTGTCTCTTTCTTTTTTTAATCTTATGTATTTTATCTAATGCGTTTAAAAACAATGTTCTGAGAAGGAGGCCATAGGCTTAAGCAGTTTGCTGAAGCACTCTACAACAACAAAAAAAAAGTTTGAGAACCCCTGTTCAAAGATTTCTTTTAGTTAGAAATTTAACATCCAATAAATCACAGCAAGAGTTGTTAGGAGAGCAAATGAGATAGTAGACTAAATTGTCTGGAACCAGCCTTCCCAATCACAACTAACCTGTACTAGCCAGACTCATGACCAGCACTACTCCTGGGCCTTCATCCCAGCCTCTAACTTTTTTGACTATGTGAAAGAAAGTTTCCACCCTTACCACCTCCAACTCTGGCTCATAACTTACTTATTCCACACCACACAGTGATGACATTACCAATTTGACAACTCAATTGGAGACATTCGAGTCTATTATCTTGCTGTGATCAGACATCTGTTGGAGAGCTTGCCTTTTCACAGGACCACCTACATCAACATCATGCAGGGATTTGACTCAGTTCCTTGCACAAATGAATGCTAAATTCCAACAGGAACTTAATTAGATGGCTATTTTGGAGTCCAGACCTTATAGGCAAGACTTCCTTTTAATTCAGTTATTCATTCAACATTTATTAAATACTTACTGCTTAAAGGAAAGTGGATTTCTTGAAAAAGAGTTCTGGAAATCCAGGCTTTGCTAAGGCCCATTGGGATTCAAATGGAGCTACTTGAGTATGCCCTAAAACCAAATCACTCTGACTCTCACTGATAATAATAATAATGATCAGCCCAAGCCTTGACTGGTTATTGTTCAGGGTTTGACAGCTCAGAGTGAGTATAAATACCAATTGTTTATGTTCAGGGCCCCAGAACCCCTGAGGGTCTTCCCCTCCCAGATAGTTTTTTTTTAATAGGTAAAAGAGGCCATTTGGGGCTTCATTTCTTACCTAGCCTTAATCCCTGAAAGAGTGTTGCCTCAGACTAACTGAGACCTGGGAAAAACCTTAGCTTAAAAATGCCAAGGTCTCCCACTGCACCAGGGCCAACTCCAGTCATCCTGATCTATATCTTGCCACTTGACCTAGATGGCTCTGGAGGAGAGAGTGAAGCTGGTAACTTTGCACAGCTCTGCTTCACTCAAATCCAATTCATTTGCAAGTCAAGACATCACCTTCCTGATGTCATTAGTCCTCTTTGAGAATGAAGAAAATACAACAACAAATACCTACAATGTGCAAGGGTAGGTTTTGTAATAATATACACAGTGATAAAAGATTCCCTTCCTGTCCTCCAGGAGCTTAGATAAGATACCGATGTATCCATATTATTGGTTTCTCTACTTAAAGAATTCCGATTTCATAAATATGCTTATTTTTTTTTGCTGAGCAGATTCCAATGCCTCTAGTCTTCATGAACTGCTGTGGTCCAAAAATAAAATAAAATCATCCCCTAGTAGGGATTCATCTGTCGATGAGGCCTTTTCAGTATTTAATTAGGTTAGCCTTCAGACAGTCAAACACGAAGTCCTGGGCTTGCACTTGAAACCTGATCAGCTCTGCAGAGCTTGTGAAAGCATGTGTTCTGTGATTACCTTCACACCATGCTGAGCTATTGGAGGAAGACCTTGGTGGAAGTACACAGATGAGAACAAAATATATGTTGATAATCATTTAAGATCAATTGAGCCCCAATAAGGGCCAAAAACCTGAATTAATCTTTTTCTCTCTGAGTGAACTAAAAACACTCCTTCCTGTGTCAGCAAATTCCAGGACCAGATGGAACTGACCAGCATTCTTCCTGTTAGTTATCACTAAGCCCAGGATGCCTGGGACCAGACACTCTCTTGAATAATGGGACTCTTCTTATCTTGGTCTATAATTTCAATTGACACTTTTACATTCTCCTATTTTATTGTATTTACAACCTATTCAATTAAGAAAATTCCTTTCCTGTGCTATATGTTAAAAAAAAACATATAGAGGCTGTATTTTTTTGTAACACAGACATCCTGAGTCTGATCATTCTAAACTGTATAAAACCTCCCTCATTTTGCTTAATCTTGGAATCAGAATCACGTTCTGGCTTCCGAGTACATGACTCGATAGCTAAAAGGGAATAAACTGTATAATCATGTATCACCTAACTTGTTTGCCTTCTTTAACCGAACTTTCAGGTCGACAATGTAAAAGAGAATTGATTGTAAAACTCTATCAGATTAGATGAAGTGGCTCTTCTTTCTGAGATCAGGGAAGGCTTCATGGGTGAGGTGGCGTATACTGTATGTGATGCATCACTAGCTGTGGTGTAGCGGGGGAAGCACGGGAGCCAGAGCAGAAGGCTCTGGGTTCACATCCCAGCTCTGTTACTTTCTATCACCATGGCTGTCAATAAGTTATTTCCTTGCTCTGTAAAACAACAGAAATTCAGAATTTACAAGTTCAAGGGGCACTCAGGAGCCTTCCAATGGGACCCAGAGGGAGCTAAATGTTGCAGTGGATGGAGCATGGACCTGGAGTCAAGAAAACCTAATTCAAATGCTGAGTAGTTGGTTGATTCTGGGAAAGTCACATCCCATTCTATGCCTTTATTTCAAGGCAGCCCACTCCATTTTGGACACTTTTCTTGACATCCACCCAAAATTGGTCTCTGCAATTTCCACATTGTTCCCTGGTTCTGCTTTTCAAGGCCAAATAGAACAAATAAAATCACTCCTTTATATGACAGCCTTTCAAATACTTTAATATATATTCCCTATTGAATCTTCTCTTCTCCAGGCTAAACGCACTGAGTTTCTTCAACGTATCCTTATGTGACATGGATTCAAGGCCCTTCCCCACCTCTTCTGGACACTCTCCAGTTTATCAATGTCATTCTCAAACTGTGTCACCCAGAACCGAACACAATACTCCAGATGACACTGATAGGGTATGGCAGGAGTGTCACCTCCTGATTCCTGGGAGCTATGCCTCTCCTAATGTAGCCTGAGATAACATTAGTTGTTTGAGACCACCACCTCACACTGCTGACTCATTAAGCTTGCAGTGCACCAGGACGACCAGATCATTTTTAAAACAACTGCTGTCTAGCTATTCCTCCCTTATCTTGGAGTGGCGAAGTTGATTCTTGAAACCTAAGCATAAGAGTTTACATTTATTCCTTACACTAGATGCTTCATCTCTATCCATGACTTTGTAATGGTTGTCTCCCATGCCTAGAAGGCTCTCCCTCTTCACCTACACTTCTTAGAAGCCTTGGCTGTTCATTCTACCTCAGCAGCATCTTTCATATAAACCCCTTTCTCTCCTCTGACACCATCACTGCTTTGGTTCAGGCCCTTATCACCTCATGCCTTATGCTTTCTGATTGATCTCCCTGGCACAAGTCATGCCCCACTTCAATTTACTCAGCTATCAAAGTGATCTTTCTAAAGCATAGATCTAGCCATGTCTTGCCGTTGAACTCCAATGATCCTGGAGAAGAGAGTGAGGCTGATGATTTTGCACTTAAATCCAGTTCGCTTTCAAGCCAAGACATCAACCTCCTGATTTTATCGGTCATCTTTGAGAATGAAGTATGAACAACAATCTAATCGTATCAACCTGGCCCATGCCATTCAATAAACTCCAGTATTATCTCCAAGATCAAACATAAAACCCTCTGTTTGGCTTTTAAAATCCTTCATAACCTGGCTTTCTCCTATCTTACTCATCCCCATGTACTCTGTGTTCCAGTTGACGCTGGCCTCCTTGCTTCTTCCTGCCATAAGATAATCCATTTCCTGATTCTGGGCATACCCTGTGGCTGTCCATCAGGCCCGGAGCTCTCTTCCTCCTCATCCTCACCTCTGGCTTCTGTCAAGTCTCAGCCAAAAACCTACCTTCTGTAAGAAATCTTTTCTAATTCCCTTTAATGTTGGTGTCTTCCCTCTATTGATTATCTCCAATTTATTCCATCCATATCTTGTTTGTGTGTTGTCTCCTCTATTAAATTGTGAGCTTCTTGACAGCAGGGACTATTTTTTTGCCTTTCTTTGTGATCCCTGACCTTAGCACAGTGCCCAGTATATAATAGGTGCTTAATGAACATTTACTGATTTATTTAATGATTTACTTTGAGACTGAGATCAAGGGCTACTTACTTCTTGTGGGAGATCTTTCTGGGTCCCCTCCCCCAACCCCTTTAAAGTTGCCTACTGTTTACACTGAATACATCATATATACACAGGGGTTTTTTTTGTCTCCACCATTAGAACATAAGTTCCTTGAGGGTAGAGATTGACTTTTTCTTTTCATATCCCCTACACTTTGTTCCTATGCCAGTCAGAATCTGGTACATAATAAGTACTTAATAAATGTTTGTTGACTGCTTGATTTAATTTCATCTTATTAGATCCAGCCCTGTCAAGATCTTTTTGTATACTTACTGTATCATTCACTGTGTTCATTTTCCCTCCCTGTTTGGCATCAAATATCAAATATGTTAAATGAGAAAGTTGGAGTAGATAGTTTCTGAGGTTCCTTCCACCTCTAAATTTTATGATCTTGATTAGGAACTCTTGGGGAAGCTAGGTGGCATAGTGGATAGAGTGACTAGACTGGAGTCAAGAAAATCTGAGTTGAAATCCAACCTATGTGACCCTGAGTAAGTCACTTAACCCTGTTGACCTGTTTCCTCATCTGTAAAATGAACTGGAGAGGGAAATCACAAACCGCTCCAGTATCTCTGCCAAGAAAACTCCAAATGAGGTCACAAAGAGTGGGACATGACTAAAAAATGACTGAATAACAATTGCACATAAAGTTCTTTGGGGGCAAATACGGTTGCATTTTTCTCATATAACCCAACAATCTGGTATATATATTCTAGTAGGTGCTGAACAAAAGCTTATTGACTAACAGATTGAGTGTGAGTTGCAGTTGTCTTATTACAAGAGTTCAGTGCTGGTAGATTTGATCATATTTATGTTGGCAATGGTTGGGATCATAGGAATATTCCAAGTGTGGGCAGGGTTTACTGGCACACCTGTGGTTGAGGTAATGATTCTATTCTTCCATGTCCTTTGCAAGGAACTGGTTCAATCAACTGACGGTGTTTGGATAGGACAACAGGCGTCCTTCAGCTTATAAATCTACGTGGATATAAATGAAAACATCAAGAGGAGTGCATATGTGTAAAAGGAAGATGAATATATATATGTATGTGTATACATATATATACACATATTTACATATGTGCAAATATATGTATATGTAAAATGACATAGCAATATAAATGGGAAGAGCAACACCAAAAACAATTTAAATTGAATGCTGCCAAATTAAGTTTAGTCCCAAATAGCAGCCATGAGAAAGTCCTTCTCTTGCTTCTTTGCCCAGGTAGGGGACTGTGAGTGTGGAATACTGCATATAATACCAGACTTTTTGTTAGGTTGGTTAAATTTGCCAAACTAGTTTTTCCTCTCTTTTTTATTATTTACCATGAAGAATGGCTCTCTGTGCGGAGTAAGAGGAGGGACATATTAGGAAATGTAGGTAGCATAATAACAATACATATCAATTAAAATTTTTGTACCAAACGAAATCCACCTGCTCCCAGCCCCCTTCTCTGCCAATGGATTGGTAAAAAGTTCCCCCAAAGACAGTCCTGTCTTAGGCTCTGTGTTGAGAATTACTCAAGGAATGATTGACAGTACTATCCACCCCCATCCACCACCTACACCAGCTCAGACAGACAGGTGTCTTTCCTGCTCTTTAAAACCTTCAAACAAGAAGATTCAAGCAGCCTCTTTCCATCATCCATTATGATGCCCCATGAGAATTTAAGAAATGCTTCACTGGGCTCAGACCCAGTTCTTACTCAGCCTAGACAGAATGCTCTTTCTGGAAGAGGCACAGAATGCAGTGGGGGAGGGGGGGCATGGTTCAATTACATTTAATCCAGCAAACATTAAGTGCTTTGCATGTAGTTGTCCTTGTGGATGTCACCTTCAAAAATCAGACTTTTAGTACTTTATAGTTTACAAAACATTTCTCGTGCATGACTTCATCTGTTCCTCACAAGCAGAGATTTAACCAGGGCCAGGCAAATGGGACTTAGAATCAGGGCAGGGGAAGCTGCTTCCCTTCCTCCCTCTGCAGTCATCTGCTAGTTGACCACCCACTGGCCATCTCCTTTCCTAGGCCATCTTCTCTCCTAAATCCCATACTGCTATCATCCACTCCCAGCTGAATTTGTCCCAGATGCCAGGAATCCTAGTTATGGTTCTGCTCATGGCAGTCCTCATTTTGCATGAAAGGCAATGTGATGTATTGGATAGAGAGCTGACCTGGAAGCCAGAAAAACCTGGATCAAAGTTTCACCTCTGACAAATATTGGCTGTCATATTCTGGGCAAGTCATTTAACCCCTCGGTGATCTGGGGCAATTAAGACATTTGACAGACAAAGACCAACCTGTATTGGTAGAAGACACTTCCATTCCCTCTACAGTGACATCACAGGTCCAGTCCCAGCCTCTATTCCTATTTTACAGGTGGGGAACCTGAGGCTCATAGAGATAACTCGTGACTTGTCTAAGGTAACACTGGCAGGTTAGTGTAAGGGACTTGACTTGAATCCAGGTGTTCCAATTCCAAGTTGTATTCACTCCACACTATCCCCAAACATCCTGTATTTCCCAAGATAATTCACTAGAGATCCATCAGCACTGCTTTTATCTGAGAAGTGTAGAAAATTAGACCCGGAAGAGCCCTTTGAGGTCATCTAGTTTAACCCCTTTCCTTTATAGTCAAAACACTTCCTGAACACGAGCTAATGAGTTCCCTGAGCTAATTACTCTGTGTGTGAAGCAGCATATGGTTTTTTCTCTTCAAACTCTCTCGGACTTCAAAGGAATGTGGCTCTAGGCTGGTACTCTGGTATAAACTCCAGAGCAGAGCCTGGCTCTTGAGATGAGCTCTGTCAGAGGTGGTTTTGGTGTTCATGCTCCAGAATTTGATGAACACGTTCCGATTCCCAAGGCTTGAAATGGGAGAGGCTTCCATCCTCCCAGCTTTCAGCCTGGGTTCTTCTGTGGCCATTGAAGGGGTCTAGTGATTTCGACGTGACCTCTTACAACAGGCAGCTTCTCCATCCCGGAGCTCATTGGAGCTCTTTTATATAACCTTGCTCCCTCACTAGCTCTATACACAATTTTGCAGCTCTGTGATTTTCCTTAAGTTTAGGTAAGACCAGTGGGGAGTCACTCATCCAACTCAGCTGACTCCAGGGGCCTCTTATTTCCTTTAGAATCAAATATAAACTCCTCTGCTTAAGTTTTTAAGGCCCCAACCAACCTTTCCAGACTCAGTGGACATTGCTACACCTCCTTTGGTTGTGATCCAGCCACACTGGCCTTCTCTTTGTTCCTTATGTATAACACCCCATCTCCTAACTGTGTGCCTGAGAACAGGCTTTTGCCCAAGCCTGGAATGCACTCCCTCCTTATCTCTGCCTCATAGAGTCCCTTTCTTTCTTTTTTCTTTTCTTTTCTTTCTTTTTTTTTTGGGGGGGGGTTAGGCAATGGGGTTAAGTGACTTGGCCAAGGTCACACAGCTAGTAAGTGTGTCTGAGGGTGGATTTGAACTCAGGTCCTCCTGAATCCAGGGCTGGTGCTCTATCCACTGTGTCACCCAGCGGCCCCCTTTTCTTTCTTTGCAATTTAGGCATATCTCCTGATGAAGCATTTTTACTTCCCCTTCTCCCAACTGCTTATGCTTTTCCTCCCAAACTACCTTGTATTTTAACTATTTTGTGTTTATATTTGTGTGTGTATATACATCTACCTGAGTTCCAATCTGGCCTCAGACACTTACTGGCTGTGTGACCCTGGGCAAATCACTTAACCCTGTTTGCCTCAGTTTCCTCATCTGTAAAGTGATCTGGAGAAGGAAATGGCAAATCACTTCAGGATCTTTGCTAAGAAAACCCTAAATGGGGTCATGAAGACATGACTGAAAGGACTGAACAACAGCATATACATATATGCATATATGTGTGTGTGTGTATGTATGATATATGTGTGTATTGCAACTATTAATTTTTCATGCTTTTATATATTGTTATAGGTGCTTAGAATGGAAGCTCATTGTGAGTAGGAATATTTCCCTCTTTTTACTTGTTTTCCCAGGGCTTAGTATAGTTCCTGGAACATAACAGTTGCTAAATTAATACTTATTCATTGATTGATTGAGAGGCACCATGGGTTTGCCAGAGGGAAGAGTATTCTTCTGATTCCTTTTCCCAGAACTGACTAGGTCTTCCTGCAGCCTAACCACAATCCTTCCTGCTGCAATTTATGACACCCTCTCTTGTTCTGTCTGCACTAGGGGTGGGAGTACATTTGCTGTTTGACACAGACTTGAAAACTGTTTAGCAAAGATGCCTACTGCCTTCTATTTGGCAGGCACTGGGCTAGATGCTACAAAGTCCTGAGTAAAGCAAAAGTCCTCGTCTTCAAGGAGGTTACGTTCTATTGGAACATAGGAAGTTAAAGAGAAAAAATGAGCTAGACAATCATAGAATCTGATTATTTTAGATCTAGAGTAGGGACCTGAAAGATTACCCAATCCAGTGCCTTTATTTGATGCATAATGAAATTGTGACAAAGGGAGAGAGGAAGCAGATGTCCTCATGATCACACAAGTTATTGGTAGAGCCAAAATTAGAGCTTCCATTTTCTCGTAGTCTGGAGTTTTCCTAGTAAGTTATTCCTAATGGAATCAGTAGCTTGGTTCTCAGCTTGCCTGCTCTCATGATTAAATCCCATCCCACCCCCCAAAAAACTCTTGGCAAATGTGATTGGAATATATGATTCCATTGGCATCTGGAACTCCTAGTGTGTAAACTTATCTTCTAAGACAAGCTGGCAATTTAATTGTAAATTATACCCTTACAGAATTGTCTGGGGCACTAAAGGTTTAAATAACTTGAACAGGGTCACACAGTCGGGATTTGTCAGTACAGACCCCAAGTCTTTTCTGATTCTAAGACCAACCCTCCTCCACTCACTACCCCATGAGGCCAATTGGTTTTTAGGTTTAAGATCTTTAGATACAGAGGACAAAACAAGAGGAGGTTACAGAACAAGATGGGGCACCCATTAGCCGGTGACAACCCCAAGGACATACCCCATCCCCAAGACCATCCTTGTGCCTGGATCTATGAAAGAACCGTTAACAGACCATTCCAAGCTTCATTAGTATATGACAAGATCATATGTGAGAGCGGATCAGTGGGCAGCTAGGTGGCACAGTGAATAATGCACTGGCCTTGGAGTCAGGAGGACCTGAGTTCAAATCCAGCCTCAGATACTTACTAGCTGTGTGACCCTGGGCAAGTCACTTAACCCAGATTGCCTCCAAAAAAAATAGGGAGAGTGGGTCAGACAGACAGAGCCAGGCTACAGTTGCCCTGGCAGTAATCACTGGAAGGAGAGTTTTAGAATAGAGAAGAAAAGGAGACAGATTCCCTTGGACCAAGTAGAACCCAAAATGTGGAATCTGGGATCATAAGATCACAGGATTTCAGACTTAGAACAAGAGCTTTTCTAGAGTGACCAGCTCTCCCATTTTACAGGTGAGGAAATTGAGGCCCTGAGAATTGAAGCAACTTAAGGCCACATCCATACAAAGTTGACTCCAAATCCAGTTGTTGTTGTTGGGTTTTTTTTTCTGGGAGAATTTATTACCCTGTGATTCTATGCCCTGAACTCCCCATAGAGGATAGCCTGAAAAAAAGGGAAATAGAATTAGAGCTACCCAATAATTTATATTGCATTTTGAACCTCCAAATCCTGTCTTTGACTGTGAGAGGCCATGATGAGAACATGGTAATTATGGCCACAGCCATAAACTAAGGGCAATAGATACTGGTGCTTAAGATTTTTAAAATATGTGCAAAGAGTTATTTCAGGCCCTTAGTTACTCATCTGAAATCTTCAGGCCTGAGCAGCTCAATCACATGGCTACAGAGGCTGGGGGGATTGGGAGGTGAATGTTAAGTGTCAAGAACAGTTGGGCCCAGCTTACAGACATGGCGGGTGGTGCTGGCAGACACAGAAGAGCAGAGAGACAACGTATCAGAGAAATTCTCTTATGCAAAGGCAGCTAAGTAGTATAGCAATGCATACTGGACCTGGAGTTAGAAAGACCTGAGTTCAAACCCTGCCCCCAGATAGCTGTAAATCTTAGGCTAGTCATTTAGCATCTTCATTCAGCCTCATTGCCCTTGTCTATAAAATGGGGATAATAATAGTATCTACCTCATAAAGTTGTTGTGAAGACCAAATGACCCTGCCATATATGTCTGATGAGGCTCCAGGGCTCCGGGTTCAAATTGGCCATGGTTAGTCACAAAGCACTCTTTATTTGAAAAACTCTATTATTTCTCCTCACTCCCTCCTTGCAATACTGGGACTAAGTTACTGGGCCCTCAAGATGGTAATAATAAAGCATACTTTTCAACAGGACCATTGTGGTTCAAAGCAGTTTTCCCACAAGTCAGGTGAAATAGTTAGTTCAAGTGTTATTTTTCCCATTTTACACATGTGGAAACTGAGTGTTTAAGTGATTCATCCAATGTCATCTGTGTAAGTAGTATTAGAGCCAGGATTCTGTATCTGGTTAGGGTCTTACAAAGCAACTTTAGCTCTGCTCCTGGGACATAGTTACCCTGCCTCACCCGCAGCATTCCTGGCTAGCTGGTACCTAATAAGTGCCTGATAAATGCTTTTTCATTCAATCACCATTATCATCACTATGGCTCATGTATATATACATTTTCTGGTTAAAAAGAACTTATAAGTTCAGAGATTTAGAGCTGAGTTCAATGCTGTTATTTTCCAAGTGAGAGAACAGAGAACCACAGAGATAAAGTCATTTTTCCAAGATCACACAGGTATTACGTGGAAGAACCAGGATTGGAACACAGCACCTCTGACTCTGGATCTAGATTTGAACTCACAAAGAAGAGTCTTCCTAACTCCAAGCCCAGCACTCTATCCACTCATTGCACTATCTAGCTGCTCCACTTATTATGCATGTTTTATATGATTTTACCTCTTAGGTATAGTTTCCTAACCTAGGAAGATGAATCCTTCCAAATCTTTACCACGTTCCTGGGAGGCAGATGGTACAAGTGTTTTTATTTCAATTTAAAGATACGGAAACTGAGGTTTAGAGATATGATCTGATTTGCCCAAGATCACACAGTTGGGTGGTAGAAGTCAGAACCCAGGACTCTTGACTCACTATCCGCTGATCTTTCTTCCATTCCATGCTTTTGTTGTTGTTCAGTCCATTTTCAATCGTGTCTGACTCTGCATGACCCCATTTGGAGTTTTCTTGGCAAAGATACTGAAGTAGTTTCCTGAGTCTTCTCCAGCTCATTTTACAAATGCAGAAACTGAGGCAAACAGGGTTATATGACTTTCCAGGGTCACACAGCTAATAAGTGTCAGAGGCCAGATTTGAACTCAGGAAGATGAGTTTTCCTGACTCTAGACCTAGAGTGCTCTATCCAATGAGCCACATAAATTACATGCTACCTTTCTGCTATTCTGCTATTATCATCATTGACTATACCTGATTGTCATTGAGTCACCTGGGCTTCCAACTAAGCTTTGAGTATTTTGGGTGGTGCTAGTATACAGAAGGGGCTGCTCCATCACTGGAGCTCTGTAAGCAGAGACTAGAGGGCCACATACTAAGAACGTTTCACAGGGCATACTTCTCTAGACAAGGGTTAGACTGGACCTCTGAGGAACCTTCTATTCTGGGGCTCCGGGAATACTATTTGTTGCTTTTTCAGCCACGTCCTTCTCTTTGTGACCCCACTGGGGATTTTCTTGGCAGAATTACTGCAAGGATTTGCCATTTGCTTCTCCAGCTCATTTTAGCACAGCCCTCCTTCACTTAAATCCAATTCATTTGCAAGTCATGGCATCATCTTCCTGATATCATGGTCCTCTTTGAGAACAAAGGAAAAACAACAACAGATGAAGAAACTGAGACAAACAGGGTTAAGTGACTTGCCCAGGATCACACAGCTAGTAAGTGTCTGGGGCCAGATTTGAACTCACAAAGAGTCTTCCTAACTCCAAGCCCGGCACTCTATCCACTCATTGCACCACCTAGCTGCTCCATTTATAATGTATGTTTTATATTATTTCACCTCTTAAGTATTGTTTCCTAACCCATGAAGATGAATAGATTGGATCACACAATTTCTAAGTCCCCTCTGAGCTAAGTTCCCTTTACTTTTTGGGGATCCCACAATTCTCAGGCTATGTCCCCATCCTGCTTTCCTGTCACTTTTTTCCTCCTTAAAACAGATTCAGATGCTTGTGGCCCAACCACCCTGACCCTTAGAACGCCATCATGCAGGGGTGTGCTGAACCCAGTTGGTATAGGCTCCCCACGTAATTGTTACATGCTCAGTGTGAGCATTCAACCTTGGAAATCAACAAATGCTACAAATCAGGGCTTGATTTATTGTCTAAACTTAAGACTGTTTAAACTTAAGTGTCTAAACTTCGTCTAAATTGTCTAAACACTGATTGTCTAAACTTAAGAAAGTGACAGAGAAAATTTTAATAATGAAGATTAATCTAAAAAGTGTGTCATGAGTATAATTATTTTTCCTTGAGAGCTGTTTGTTAAACATTTACCAACACATGTATGCTATGCATATTAAAAATTAGAAATAGTCTTAGAAGAACAGCACTTGGGATCAACTTACAGAAGATTTAGGACCAGATCTTCATTCTATAGATAAGGTTCCTCTGGCAACAAAAGTAGGTAAATGGCTAGACCAAGGCCACACAGCTAATGCACAGCAAAGCTGAGGCTAGAACCTATTTCTTTGAGGGGGGTAGGGGAACGAAAAAGAGCCTGATACAATCGAATACATAGTTCCCTCCCCTTTGTTCATAGTACCTGCAGCCTACTAAGCAGACAGATCTAACTAAATGCCCTAATTCCACTGGAGTCTCCTCCAAAATGGATTGCAGGGGAAATACTCAGCACTTGGTTCAAGCCCTGTCTCTGATAGTTACTAGTCTTATGTCCTTGAATTAATCATTTTCTTATTCCGTGCTCTGATTCCTCAGTAAAATGAAAGGTTTGGGCTACAGCAGAGGCCGTGGGTTCCCCACCCCTGGATAATCTCTAAGGTCCTGTCCAGTCCTAAAAGTCCTCAGATTTTAGCATTCCCCCAGCTGACTAGGATAGCTGCTGCTGCCTGTGACTTTCTGGCTTAAGATGGACATTTCCTCCAGAGAGATGCCATCAGATACTGGAGTCCCAGAAGGAGCCATTCTTTGCACTGGGCCATCAGAGCTTTGTTCCAGGATGTTGATTAAAAATTGTATTTTCTTCTCCCCTGGGCACCAGCATCTGGGAAGCATGCTTACTTCCTTCAGGCAAATGGATGATTTGGGAAGTAGAAGAAAGAAGGTCCGGCTTATCTCCAGGAAATGTGCTCTTTCCTCCCTCCTTCCCTTGGGTCTTCATTGATATCATGCCCCTCTCTTGGGCCTGCCTTCCCTGGGGGTGTGAAAGTTGCCAGAGAGGAGAAGGTATATAACCTGGGGGTATTCTCTGGCTGAGCATCTGTGCCTTATAAAACACCCAGGAAACCAACACTGAGCCCACAGTGGTACTCACTATCCTTAAGGTATCCTAGAGTTTCTGTTCCATCCCCACCCACACTCAAATGAATTTTCCCCAGATGGTGGAATTCCTCATTATAGCTTTGATAATGAGGATGGAAGCTGCTTCTTCCTGTCCTCTAAGGAGAGATTCCAAGATGTCTTTCCTGAGCACTTTTCATAAACCACTGAGAAGACAGCAGAGTTTTATAAGAGAAGTACCAGCTGGCGAAGAGAGCAGGAGAGCGGCCTGCTTACCTGTGGAAAATCCCATTTTCTTGTGGCACTTGGTAAATTCAATATTAAAATAGGTGACCAGGGCGTGGATGTAGTCATTGCGCTGAATCTGGAGGCAGAATGCGGATGTGAATGAGAGCTCTTCAGTCTTCACAGTGTAAATGTCTACCTCCTGCAGTGGGAGAGGAAAGAGAGAGCACAGGCCACTTACCCCCTTTCCCCCAGGGCTGCCTGAGTCACAGGGTGGCCTCCATTGACTCTGCCCCTCCAGGGCTCAGGGAGTGATGCAAACTTATTGTGACCAAGGTCTGAAGAGAAGAGAAGTAAGGAGATTAAAAATGATATGTTAAACACGGTAAACCATAGGATGTATCTTAAACCCAAGAACAATGGATTTGAGGTTATCTGCTTTATTATTATTGTAACCAAGTCCTGGTCTAAGGATTCATCCTAACATGAAGGAAACCCTGGTTTCTTCAGTGCCATCCCAGCGGAGCAAAGCTCTGAGAGCCCCTGCCCAGCTGAAAAGGCCTCCCTTTAACCTGGTGAGGCTGTAACCTGGTAAAGTGCAAAGAGATTTTGGTCTAGAAGTCAGGAGAACTGGGCTGAGTTCAAATGGTGACACTCCTCATATGAAAACATGACAGCATCAAATTAAAGCTGGCTGATGCCTGAATTCAAATCCAATCTCAAGTACTAGCTGTGTAACTCTGGCCAACTCACTTCTGCCTCAGTTTCTTCATCTGTAAAATGAAGATAATATAGTTATCTGTTCCACATCATGGGAGCTAGGAGCATGGCACCCCCATGATCTGGAAAATCCACATAAAATTTTTTGGCCCCCCCCTTCATACTAGAGAAGAAGTCTGAATTTTTTTTCTTTTTCTTTTATGGGGTGTTTATAGGACCTTACTGTAAAATTTGGGTTAAGTATTTGGTCATAGGCTCTGTGTTGTCTGCTGGCCTTCACATGTCATGTGTGGCTTCCACTAAACTCCAAAAATATTCCCATTTAATTTCTTATGCCGAAGGTAGATATATTAGAGCCACAATAGGGAAAGTCTTGATATGGAAGAGATAACTGTAATAGCAGGGCTGTTGCTAGGTAGTGCAGAGAATAAAAGGCTGTATTTGGAAGCAAGAAGACCTGAGTTCAAAATTGGCTTCAAATAATTACTAGCTGTTTGATCCTGAGTAAGTTAATTAATCTCTGCTTTAGTTTCCTCATCTGTAAAAGGGGATTAGTAATAGCACAGACAATGATGAGACAGTATTTTAAAGCACTTTACAAATCTTAAAGCACTATAGAAATGGCAGCTATTATTGTAAGTAAGGATAAAGTGAGATTTTTGTAAAGCACTTTGCAAACCTTAGAGTGTTACAGTTATATAAATGCAAATTATTATTGTTATTATTGTTGCTATTGTAAATATAAAATGAAAGATTTGAAAAGTGCTTTGTAAAGCTTAATACACTATATAAATGCTAGCTATCATTATTAGATGATCTCTATAGGCAAGAGAGCACTAGATTTATAGTCCCAAGAACTGAATTCAAATTCTGTTCTCTCATTTACAAATTGTGTGACCAAGGACAAGTTAAGTGCTTTATCTCTCTAGGTTTCAAGTCTTCATCTGTAAAATGTGGATAATAATACTAGCACTTCTGATACCTCACCATTGTGCAGAGGTTATCCTGAGTTTGCAAAGAATATGTCATAAAGGGGCTGGTTCTATCAAGCTTTAGCCTTAAGCCTGGTCATGGATGATTTGCCAGTTGTCATTGTTTTCCCCCCTAAAATCTCCCCGACTCCTATCTTCCCTATTACTGTAGAGTACACCATCCTCCCAGTCCCTCAGACTTACAACAATCATCCTGCAGTCCTCACTATCTTTAACCCCCGCCCCCATATCCAAGCTGTTGCCAAGGTCTGTTGATTTCACCTTTGCAACTCTCTCATACATGACCCCTTCTCTCCTCTAACACTGCCACCACTCTAAGGAGTACAGACCCTCATCACTTCCCATCTTGATTACTGCAGTATCCCACTGGTGGGTCTGCTTGCCTCGAGTCTGTCACCACTCCAATCTATCCTCCATTTAGCCACTAAAGTGATTTTCCTAAAGTGCAGGTCCAACCATGTCACCCTCTACTCAGTAAACTTCGGTGGTTTCCTGTTGCCTCCAGGAGCAAATACAAAATGTTCTGTCTGGCGTTCAAAACCCATTAGAACCTAGCCCCCTCCCTTTTCTGTCTTCTTACATCTCACTCCCCAACAAGCACTCTTCAATCTGGTGACACTTGGCCTCCTGGCTGTTCCCAGAACAAGATGTTCCATCTCAGCTCCAGGCGTTTTCTCTGGCTGTCTCCTATGCCTGGAACTCTCTTCTTCCTCTGCTCAGATTACTGACCTCCCTGGCTTCCTTTAAGTTCCAACTAAAATGCTACCTTCCACAGAAAGCTTTCCTCAACCCTTCTTCATTTTGGTGCCTTCCTTCTGTATTTCCTATTTATCCAGTATACGGTGTATAGGATATATTTGTTTGCATCTTTGCATTAAATTGCAAGCTCCGTGACAGCAGGGAATGTCTTTTGCCTCTTTCTTGTATCTCTAGTGCTTAGTACAGTGCCTGGCACACAATAGGCACTTAATAAATGTTTATTGATTGATTGATTGTAGTAAAAGTCATTTTGGTCCTCTTTGAGAATGAAGGACAACAATCAAACCAATTGATTGACTGATTATAGTAAAAGTATTTCTATAAATTTTTAACCTATTTATCTTGTGCTCTGAGAACTTGTGTTAATCATCTTCCTCTTTTTAGACAAGGAAATATCAGGTTTTTTATATTTGCCTCAGGGTGATGAATTCTGCATTTCATTAACATTGCATAGTTTTCAATTGGATGCCCTCTAGATGAATTATCCATTTCACCATGCCAAAAGAATTGAATAGATGTTCATTCCTCTAAATGTGTTAATTGACATTAGGTTATGACATCAGGATACCAACAATTTCTTAACATTTATAGCATTATAGCATCAATTTTTTTCTTAATAGTCTTTCCTAGGAAGACCAGGGCAATTATCAATTGGTTCAGTTTTACTTCCAGCAAGTCATAGTGACATATACTTGTAATCCCTGCAACTAAGGGATGCACACCTATAATCCTAGCTACCGGCACATGTTTATAATTCCTACTGTAAATGGGGTTGGTAGATCATTTGAAATCAGGAATTCTGACTTGAGGGCTAATGCCAGTCTGATGCTCAAACTAAGTCTGACACCAATACAGGGAGCCCTTGGAAGGGGGGGGCCACCAAGCTGCCTAAAGAAGGGTGAATTGACCCAGGCAGAAAAACAGCAGGTTAAAGCTTCCATGCCAATCAGTATCAGGATTGGATTCATGGGTGGCAGCTGCATATGCAGCCTGGGAGAGATAGAGAGATTCAGTCTCAAAAAATAGAAATAATTTTTTAACCTCCGTATTCAAGTTCCAAAGCTACAGGTTTTATTCTTCCTTGAGAATATTTGGGCTTTTATACTTTTCAAATCAATATTTTGCTATGATTGAAGGTTTCCATGAGAAAAGTAGCTGATTTTTTAGTGGTGCCGTATTTGGTAATTCCCCTTGGAGTTCTGAAACTTAGGTCATTAAGTCCCCTAGGAGGTACAACAATAAACATGACACATGGCAATTTCCAGTGGTCTGGAGAGTAGAGGAACAGGCAAGGTGATGGCAAGAAAATGGCCATGGTAGAATATGATGCATGATTAGAGTTTATCTTGTGTTAAAAAAAAATACATCATGTCTTCTGCTAAGAAAGATAAGACCAGGCTTGTATCAGAAAGGAAGCTGGTAAAGCACTCTGCTAGTAATTAATGCACCAATGTAAAGTGTTTGAGCCAGTCATTAATGATCTAAACCAGGTCCATCGCTTTCCAATTTTTCAGAAACGCTAGCGTTTCAATCAGGCAGCTAGGTAGCACAGCAAATAGAGTACTGGGCCTGGAATCAGGAAGACTCATTTTCCTGAATTCAAATCTGGCTTCAGATACTTACTAGCTGTGTGACCCTGGGCAAGTCACTTAACCCTGTTTGCCTTAGTTTCCTCAAATGTAAAATGAACTGGAGAAGGAAATGGCAAACCACTCAAATGGAGTCATGAAGAGTTGTACATAACTGAACAACAAGAGTTTCACTTGCCTACCTTGACATTTTTGGGAAATCTTCCATTGTTCATTATACTAGGTATCTTAAATCTTTAGTAGTTCAAAGCTTTACTAAGACTTCTTGAATCTCTTATATTAATGGTCAGCAAGTTTTCTATTTTACATTTGATCCAAATTGTGTTTTCATTATATTAGACTTATATGGATGACCAAAAACTTTCTACATCTTCCTTCTTTGGGGATGGGAAGGGAGGTTCTCACTCTCTTCTAATTTCTTTGCTTCTCAAGTCTCTTTGGTATAGAGAAATCCCCTTGTCAATGCAGGTTAGCACCTTCTCTGCAACTTATATTCTTAGAGATTTATCTCAAACACAGCAGAGTTAAGTGACTTACTTACCAGAGGTCACTCAGCTAATGTGTCAGATCATCTTGGCTCCAATACCAGCTCTCTAACCACTAAGCCACATTGCTCCTCCAAACTCAGTAGTCTATTTTTTGATTGATGATGGATCATTATTTTCTTTGGGCTGCTCTGTCTCCTTGCATCACCTTTACCTTTTGGCTTTCACTTTTAATTTTGATTAAGAGTATCAATAATTTCTGACATACTTTCATTTTCTAGAGCCTATGCCATGTTTCTCTTTCATTGCCTTTAACTGGGCAATAAAGCATTCAAGTTTTCTGTTGTGTGTGCCAGCTAAATATTGATGTAGAGTTCTGATATCTTCATGCTGATATCCTATCTTTTTTTAAATTTAATTTTATTTTAAATTCGGAAGCATTTATTTACTCTTTATCACTGAGCTGAGGATATCGTTGACAAGAAAGCAGTATGAAGTGCTTGACTAAAAGTGGTAAGATTTATTTTTAATTTTGTTATAATGTAATATAGGCACACTGCACAGTGGATAGAGCATGGCCTGGAGCCAAGAAGATCTGAGTTCAAATATGGCCTTAGATTCTTGCTGGCTGTATGATCCTGGTCAAATAATTTAACTTCTGTTTGCCTCAGTTTCCTCAACTGAAAAATGGAAATAATAACAGCACCTACCTCACAGAGGTCACATGAGATAATTTTTGTAAAGTGTTTAGCTCAGTGTCCAGAGCTTAATAAATGCTTGTTTTCTTCCCTCCTTTCTTCCTATTCAGCTCTCGTCTTTTTTCAGAAATGCTTAAAAACTCTATTGCACTTAAGATCCATTATTCCCCTATAAGATTATACTCAGCTTTTTAAGGTTTGTTATTCTTGGTACCTATCTCATTTGCCTTTTGGAATGTTGCTCCTCTAGTCATTCTTAGAAGCTGCTAGGTTTTGTGTGATCCTGATCCTTGGAACTTGAACTGCTTCTTTCTTGATGTTTGTAGTAATTTCTTCTTTATCATGGGAACTCTGAATTTTGGCAATGACATTCCTGGGACTTATCCTTTTTCAAGACAAAGGGTTAAGGAGACAAGAAGTTACAATGGTATGTGGAAAGGATGCTGAGACTTAGAAGATCTGGTTATGGTTCTGCTATTGATTAGTTGTGAGTCCTTGACCAAATCATCTCCTTTCTTTGGGCCTCAGTTTCCTCATCTGTAAAGTGTTGGGATTAAACCATATGGTCTTCCAGGTTCCATCCAGTTTAACATTCTAAAAGTCTATGAAACAACAGCTACTCATTTCAAGATTAAGGTTCCAATCCTTTTCCTGGAAAACCACATCTTCTCTCATATTTGGGAAGCTCGCCTTACCTTTACATAGTAGGAGATGTGACCTGGAAGGGCTATGAATCTTTCTAGATCTTTCTCATTTCCTTGTCTTAGCTGAGAGCCAATCACATCCCTGTCATTTGCCAATTACCTGACACATGAGTCACTATTATGACTGGGTTCTGGACAGGAGTTGAGAGAGGGTAAGGAATCAGCACAACATATACTGATTCTGTAGAGCAATTTGGAACTATAGCCATAGGGCTATAAAACCATGCACAGCTTTTGACCAAGCAGCACCACTGCTAGTTCTATATCCCAAAGAGATAAAAAAGGAAAAGGACCCACGTGTACAAAAATATTTATAGTAGCTCTTTTAGAGATGGCAAAGAATTGGAAATTGAAGGAGAATGGCTGAACAAATTGTTGTACATGATTGTGATGAAATACTGTTGTGTTATAAGAAATGACAGGCAGGATGCTTTCAGAAAAACCTGGAAAGACTTATATGAATTGATGCAAAGTGAAATGAGCAGAACCAGGAGGACATTACATGCAATAACAACAATATGATATAATGATCAACAGTGAATGACTTAGCTATTCTTAGCAATACAATGATCCAAGACAATTCTGAAGGACTTACGATGAAAAATGCTACTCCTCTTCAGACAAAGAACTGATGGAGTCTGAATGAAGATCAAAGCACACTTTCTCTTTACTTAACTTTTTTGTCTGTGTTTTCTTTCACAATATGACTAACACGGAAATATGCTGTGCATGACTGCACATGTATAATCACTTGCCTTTTCAATGGGGGGGGAGAAAATTTGGAACTCAAAAAAATTTTTGAATGAATGTCAAAAATTGTTCCTATATGTAATTGGGGGGGGAAATTTTAACTTTTTAAAAAAGGGAATCACCGCAACAAAGAAAAAAGTTCAGTGAGGGGTCAAGGGATAAGCTCAAGTCAAGGAGAGAAATATCTAAGCAATTCTTCAGCAGGTAAAGAGTGACAAAATCCAAGGATATTTTGACCTTCAGGGCACTAGTATCGAGCGGCATCTCATGAGAGATCCTAGATCAGAAAGTCACAGAAAGCAGTCCTGGTCTGCTCTGCGGCAACCCATTTAAAATGATCCCAAGCAGAGGAAAAACAAAGGTTCTAAAACTAGTGGAGGAAAAAAGGATAGAATTTTCAGTTCCAACTGGGAGATGAAGAACTAATAGATGTAACAATTTCAGCAGGTAGTAGATAAAAATCAATCTTGCATGAGGAGCAAATGTAATTGAAAGACTTCACAATGTACCATTCTTTTTTGGTGAAGGATGCTCACCAATTATTTGCCAGTTCTAATCAAAATAGGACAAAAACTTACAAGGGTCTTATAACATAGCAAGAGAGATTTAAGTTAGGCATAAGGAAGAACTTCCCATCTGTCAAGACTGTCAAATATTAGGAACTGGCAACTGAAGGATCTATGGACTTTCTATTCCTAGAACTCTTTAAGACTAAGCCAGGCAGCACTCCTAAAGAGATCAAAGAAAGGGGAAAAGCTATTATGTGTACAAAAACAATTAAAGCAACTCTTTTTGTGGTGGCAAAGAATTGGAACCTAAGGGAGTCTGCATCAACCTGGGAATGGCTGAGCAACTTATAGCATTTGAATATAACAGAAAACTATTATACTATGGGAAATGATAAAGAGGATCATTTCAAAGAAACCTGGGAAGATTTGTAGGACTGATGATGCTGAGTGAAGTGAGCAAAGCCAGGAAAATAATTTACACTATAAACAATAACAACAGTTTTATAAAAAACAAATAAGACTTAAGAACTCTGATCAACCATTATTCCAAAGGACCAATAATGAAGAGGTCTATCTACATCCTGACAGAGAGATGATGGATCCAAGATGTAGAATGAGACACAATTTTGGACATAGCTAATATGGAAGTCTTTTATTTGACTATGCAATTTTATAAAGCACTTAGCCAGGGCACATATAGTAGTCACTATATAAATACTGATTCCCTTCTCCTTTCCCTTCCCTTTCAATCAATTCCTATTTTTAATAAATTCTTCTCAATTCATAGAGTCATAGGTTTAGAATTGGACAGAATTTTGTAAACTATCCAGCACAATCTCTTCATTTTACATATAAGGAAACTGAGGTTTGGAGTGTCATTACAGCTAAGTAGCACAGTGGATAGAGCACTTGACAAGGAGTCAGGAAGACTTGAGTTCAAATCTGGCCTCAGACACTAGCTATATAACCCTGAGAAACTCACTTAAACCTCCATTTGCATCAGTTTCCTCAGCTGTAAAAAAAAAAATAATAATAATAACAATAATAATGGCACCTGCCTCCCAAGGATGTTGTGAGGATAAAATGAGATAATATTGGTAAAGCACTATATAAATGCTAGCTATTATTGTGACTTGCCCAAGTTACACAGGTCATAAGTAAGAGGTGAGACACAAACTCGGCTTTTCTCCCAGCCATTCCCACAGCCGCAACCATAGCTCATCACCACTTCTCACCTGTCCAAACCATGGTCTCTGCCTCTACTTGCTCCTCTCTCCAATCCGTCCTCCATGTAGCTTCCAGAGTAACTTTCCTAATGGATAGCTCTGCCCAGAACTCATTGATGGCACCCCTTAGCCTGCCAAGTAGTCATCTAGCTTGCCTATCACTGACGACCCTCTACAACCTGTTGCTTCGGTACATTGCCAGTGTCCTGTCCTACTGATTCCCATGCATAACTACTATTCTATCTGAGGTAGACTATTCAATGCTTCAGAACACTGAATGATGAATCTGCTATTTAATTCCTGTGTGACATTGGGGAAGTCTTTGGGCCTCGGTGTAATCTGCTGAAAATGATAAGATTGGATAAGATCCTTTAGGGTACCTCTCCCCCTTTGATCCTATGATAATTCTATGCTTTATGTGTTTCTACTTCCATACCTTTGCTAATGCTTTTCCTTTCTAATGGAATATCCCAGCCTCACTTTGTCCTCACTCCATCTCCATATGTCCCCTAGAAGCATTGGTATTATAATAGAGAGAGTTTTCAGTCTGGGACAATGGAAGGAGCTCTGGACCTAGATCCAAAAATGGTGTTCAGCCCTTTTTCCAGTCATGCCCCATTTTGAGTTTTCTTGGCAAAGATACTGGAATGGTTTGCCATTTTCTTTTGTACAGATGAGGAAACTGAGGCAAACTTAAGTGACTTAGCCAGGCTCACACAATTAGTGTCTGAGACCAGATTTGAACTCAGGTCTTCCTGACTCCAGGCCTGATGCTCCTAGATATGCCACCTAGCTGCCCCAGATCCAAGGAACCTGCATTTCTATCTTGGTTCTACTGCCTACTACTATCAAGTCACGACTTCTCCCTGGCCTCCTTTTCCTAATCTGTAAAATGGAAGGGGTGAAATAGATGACTGTTAAGGCCTGTTTTGGTTTTAAATTCTATACCTCTTCTTGGAATCCAAAGATCTGAGGCAGAGCCAAATTCCTTTGCCTCCCAGGTCTCCTCCTGGGAGGAATAGGAACTTCTCTGGCCTCTTAGAGAACTTAGAGGCTGTGCTGAGGGCAGCCCCACAGGTGACTTAGTGTTCCATCAGCATAAATTAAACAGAATGGCCTTGGCCTTTCTTGGCCTCCACTGAGTAGTGTTACAAATGGATGTGTCCCAGCATGTCTGGTCAAAACATAGGCTTAATTATAATAAAGGTTAATGCACCAAAAACATTAATAGCATGATGAAAATAGCAATTAAGGGTGTGAATAAGGGCAAATATTTTCCTAGCCCAGCAATAAGACAAAAAATTACTTCGCACATTACTGACAGCTGAACAGGAGGTCACTGGTGGTTTTAAACCTCCAAAGAAACCAGCCGATCCCTATCTTTTCCTATTATAGTAAACCAGTAAAGAAAAAAAATGGTGGCAGGTAGGGATAAGAAGAGAAAGGAGGGGAAAGACTTAATCATTGTCTTCAAATATTGTAACTTAAGAGTTTTGAAAAATTTGGAGTAAGGTTTTAAAATCTCTGTAAATTTCTTTGATTCAAGTTGGTTAGAATGTCCTTGGATACACCTGGGTGAGTTTACCCACTTCAGTGTAACCAAGTGAGAAGATTTTTCTAGGGCCTGTCTCAGATGATGGAAGTACAGCTCTGGGTAGTACAATCCACTGAATCTGGAGATGAAAGACCCAGGTTCAAATTCTGGCTCTGCTACTTACTTTGTGTAATCTTGGGCAAAGTCCGTCAACCAATCTGGAGTGGGGCGGGGAGGAGGATGGACTAAATGACTTGAAAGGTCCCTTCCACTCTAAATCCATGATCCTTTAAGGCTGTATTCTCCACTAGGCAGCATGCCAAATTGGAGAGATTAATTGGATTTAGAAATAAAAGACCCATATTTGAAACCTGATTCTGCTACTTAATACCTGCGTGATGTTAGGAAAGTCTGTGATTCAGTTTCCGCAACTCTTAAAATAAGGGAGTTGAACTAGATAATCTCCAAGGGCCCTGCCATCCCTAAAATCCTATAATGGTGCCTGGGCTAGTTCCTCAGGTAATCAGTCCAGAAAGATGCTGACCTTTCATCTTTAAGCTGCTGAGGTCTGTTACTGCTGAGTCACCAGAGATATCACAGAGAGTCTTGGTAATCTGTTGGTGTCTTTTTATTCCTTTGTTGAGTGACAAAAGCTATCGGTTTTAAGTCGTTGTTTAAAATTTTTAATTATGACATATACATTTTTGTTCATTGATTTATAGTTAGTTTTGTTTTAATATAGATGACAGAATCATAGATTTTGAGCTAGAATGGACCTTCCCTCACTTTATAAATGAATGCCCAAAGTCAGGTAGGAAATAGCAAAGCCAGGATCAAAACTCATGTCTTCTGATGTCAATCCAGTGTTCTTTGTACTGGCTTCACTGTTTACCTGTTTAAATAGAGGAGCCTCATCACAGTTTGGAAGAGAGCCAAGTTTTTCCAAGACTATGCCAATGGAATTCAAGCTCTAGAAGGTTCTACCAGGCTTTGAATATAGTCCCAGGGAAGGCTTGGGTGTCTATTGTCCAAGGACCAGCCTTGCTACAACTGGAGAGGCCTACTACCAGAGGACTGGCTACCAAGTGATTCATTTTGAAAGCCTCTGTAACTCATGACATGCATCTATGAAGGAAAGGCAGGCATCGGGCCTGCACATATGGAGAGAACAGCTAAGTAGGGAAGTTCCATATTGCGAAGGCTAGCACTATTTAGTAAAAGGACATAAAGCTTAGATATAAAAGTTCTGCATTTGGGTCTCAGTTCTATCACTTAGTATCATTTAGGTAATTCATTCACCTGCTCAAAGCCTAGATTTCCTCACCTGTAAAATTGTGATAATGATATTTGTACTACTTCCCTCACAGAACTGTTGTATAGCTCAAATGTGATAAGGTGTGTGAAGTACTATATAAATGGGAGTTGTTAGTATCAATCAAAATGATTTGCATTGTGGGAGGGCTTTTTTTTTTCTGAAACATAATCTTTTTTTTTTAAACTCCCCTCCTCCCACTGAAGCAAACCTGTGATTTCATTGCTGTAGAGAATTTCCAGTGGGAAAGATTCCTCTTCCCTCTACCAGTACAGACCTGGAACTAACGATCTTAAATTGTGGTCTCTTAACTTTGGGGGGGCATCATAGACCCTTTTGGCAATCCAGTGAAGCCTGAGGTCTATGGATAATGCTTTTAAACAATTAATTAGAATCAGAAGATTACAAAAGAAATGAAATATATTGAAATACACTTACCACTATATTAAGAAAAATTCACAGACTCCCCAAAATGTATCCACAGATCTACTGGGTCTGTTAAGAGCCCTTGTCTTAGAGAATTATCTGGGGCACTGAGAAATTAAGTGATTGGTCAAGGGTCACAAAGCTAGGGTGAGTCAGCAATGGTGCTTGAACTTTCTTTTTTATTTATTTAATTTATTATTATTATTATTATTATTATTATTATTATTATTATTATTATTATTATTATTATTTTGGCTAGGCAATGGGGTTCAGCGACTTGCCTGGGGTCACACAGTTAGTTAAGTGTTATGTGTCTGATGCCGGATTTGAACTCAGGTCCTCCTGAATTCAGGGCTGGTGCTTTATCCACTGCGCCACCTAGCTGCCCCCAGTGTTTGAGCTTTCATGACTCTCAGGTCAGCTAGCCCTCCACTGTACCATGATGCCTTTCACACTGGATGTAATCCAAAGAAAATACTAGTTCCCACTAATCTGAGAAAGAAGTAACTAAGTCATCTGAGTCGTGCATTTCTAAGACACTGACTACTCATCCTTAAGGCCAGAAGAGGCCCTATCACCATTTTTGTTTTTTGTTTTTTTCTCTCAAGTATCTCTGAGAAGTCTTCAAATTCTCCTGTTTGTTCATTTGTTCTGTTTTAAGAAGGAAATAGGAGATCTGAAAGAGACTAGGATGTAACATCTGTAGTTCAGCAATAAGAAGGATTAGAAGGATTGGTTTCAGGGGGATGCTGACCAGTTCTTTTCTACCTCCAGAGAGGCCTGAACCAGAGAAAATAGGTTTTATTTATGCCAAGATTTATTTAGCATGGATATGAAGATGAGAGTAAGAAATGTTTATTTCCTATCAAAATTCTAGAATGAGAATAAATTCTAGAACTGATTAAGTTATAATTTAAATAATAATTTTTAAATAACTTAAAAAGGAAGTGATCACTATAAACTGATGGAGTTTATCAAGAACAAATAGATACAAGTTGTACTAAATGATTCCAGGAGTCTCTTTGACTTTGAGATGCTGTGAGGGCTACCAGGGAAAAGTATAGGATTTCTCTGCCTGGAGACTTTTAACAAAAATAATAACAATAATAATAATAATTCCTCTCTACCTGGACTGGATTGAGAGACAGGGGCATTATAGTACCTATTTCAGCGTTCCCCTGTTTGGGGAATCTTTGAACTCTTTCCCCTCCAGGAAGCAGAAATATTCTCTTTACTTGATGTAATGTCTATCTATTGACAATCCACATGTGACTCAACAGATATTCTCAAGGACAAGCATAACTCTCCAGAGATGCAGGCAGCAGTGTGGTATAGTAAACAAAACCACTGGTCTGGGAGTGAAGAGACTTGGTGGTAGATCACAGTTTAATGACACAGTAGCTTTGTGACCTTAGACACTTTACCTATCCTGGCCTCAGTTTCCTCACTGGGACTTGATGAACTCTAATACTGATACCCCACTCCCCCAGCCATCTTTAGCACTCTTTGGTTCTGGTTGTTCCAAGTGCCTCTAATATGACTCTAGTTTAGAGAGACCTTGGTAAACCTAACTTAATTCCTACCATTGACCCTCTAATAGAATCTGAGAATGTCAGTGTTGGTCAGATCCTCAAAGACCACATAATCCAACCAATGCTTAAGCATGAATCCCCCCTGCAATATCCCTAACATCTTGTCATCCAACCTTTATTTGAAGACCTCCAGATAGGGGAGCGCTGGAGCCATCTTCTACTGCTCTCAAGAGCTGATTTGCTAAATTTTCAGTGTAAGTATCTGTACCTCAGAAATCAAGCAATGCTACAAATTAGGGCTCGATATATTGTTGATTGTCTAGACTTAAGAAAGTGAGTGATAAAATATAAATAATGCAGATTACACTTACAAGTGTATTATTGCTACTTTTTTCCTCCTAGAGTGCCAGTTATTAAACATTTACCAGCTGCATTCAGGAATGAGGAGCTCACTATCCCTCTCCCTCCCTCTCCAGGAAACACACTGCACTTTTGGACTCTTAGAATTACTGGGATGTTCTTCAATGCATCAAGCTGCAGCTTCCTTCAATTGTGCACAGTTCTATCCTCTGAGACCAAATAGAACAAGTAGAATCCCTCTTCCACATGACTTTCTTTCCTCCCCTTCTCCCTCCCCCAGAAGCCCCAAGGCCCACTACACCATCATGGAGTATAATTCTCAACAGACTGGAGAAAGAAATTCTGTTCACTCCTTCTTTGACAGAAATGCTTCCTGGCTCATCAGTCACTAACAGCAAGGGAGTCTGGAAACATATTGAATATTACAATGCTAGAGCAGCTATAACCCAAGGAACTCAAACCATGGCACACCCTTTTGTTATAACTGAGAGGCTGGGCACAAAGTCAGCATAAAATAAATACTGGTCAATTTTTGAGGCATTGGGCTATAGTGCTAGATTTGGAATCAGAAAGATGAAGATTAAATTCAATCTCTGCTACTGTGTGATGCCTGGCAAATCAATTCAACTCTCTAAGGCTCAGTTCTCTGAGATGTAAAGTGAAGGGGTGGGCAAGGTCTTCTCTAAACTCTTTTTTACCTCAAGGTCTTATAATTCTAAAGGGCCAAGAATGATCCACTATAATTTATAGAGTTGGGGCTAACTTGAGGATTTAAGAAACTGGGGTCATTTGGAGAGGTGAGCTCTGAACATGTTTCTTTTCTTTTTCTAACCAGATGGCTGACTCAAGGCCCAGCCCTGAGGTCTTGCTCTTAGAATCAAACTCCCTTTCCAAGATAGCAGAGCTGGATCTCTGAGACAATTCTAGCCCAATCAGGACATTTATGAGTTACCAGACCTTTATTAAACAGGCATTGGTCACCACTTGCTTTGGGTCGACAATGTCCACCAGGGGTTCTCTCATGGCGACGTCCCGGATACAGGTCATGTCAAAGCCGTACACGTTCTCCCACCCTGTTGGAGCAGAGAGAGGCATCAGAGGTCAGGTAGGCTGGCAGCAGGGCTGGGAACTTGGTTTAGTTTTCCTGACTAGCCAGACAAGTGAGCAGAATATATGCTGCTACTACAAGTGATGCAGAGAGGGGATGGAGTTTCCTCATTCAGTCAGTAGCCAACAAGCATATATTAAGCACCTACTATGTTACAGGTGCTGTGCTAAGCCCTGTGGATATAAAGAAAAGGGAAAAGGGTCCCTATTTTCAAGGAGCTCACTGACTAATTGGGGAGAAATCATGCTAACAAGTATGTGCAAACAAGATACATTCAGGGTAAATTGAGGATGGTCTCAGATGAAAGGAACTAAGGATTAAGGACTGGGAAAGGCTTCTGGCATAAGTTAGGATTCTAGCTGAGACTTGAAGGAAGACAGGGAAGATGGGAGAAGGGGGTGGAACATTCTAGGCATGGAGAACAACCAATAAACATGCTCAGTTGGGAGATGGAGTGCCATGTTCGAGGAACAGGAAGGAGGCCAGAATCACTTGAACCTAGAGTACCTGGAGAGCAGTAAGGTATAAGAAGACAGGAAAGATAAGAAGGGGCCAAGTGATGAAGGGCTTTAAAAGTCAAAGCAAGTGGATAGAGCACTGGCCCTGAAGTCAGGAAGACCTGAGTTCAAATCCAGTCTCAGACCAAACACTTGACACGTATTAGCAGTGTGACCCTGGCAAGTCACTTAACCTCACTTGCTTAAAAAAAAAAAAGGTCAAGGCAGTGCTTCAACCTAGACCTTCTACTCCAGCTGGGTGTGGTTTCCTCAACATTCCCCTTGTATACCCTGATCACAGAGGATTCGTGGTATGCTAGAAAGAGAGCAGCTCTTGGAACCAAATCAACTGGGTCCTAATGCAGGCTCCAACATTGTGTGACCACATATAAATCACTTTCCTCAACTACAAAATGGGAGTAATTATAGTAACTCTATAGGATTCTTGTAAAGAAAAGCTCTTATAAGTCTTGAGATGCTATAAAAATGAGTGTAAGAAAAGTCACTTTACCTGTAGGACTTCAAGTCCTTTATTTGAAAAATGGATAATGATGCCAGATCTCACAGAGTTGTGAGGATGAAATAAACAAATGAACAAAATTGATGGATGTATATTTATAAGGCACTATAAGAATGTAAGGAATAATTGTTATTCCTACCTCCAAACCTTTGCTTATGCTGTTCCCCTTACCTAAATTCCCACTCTCACTCCCTTCATTCTTTCTAAATCCTATACATACTTCAAAGCCTACATGCTCCATGGGGCCTTTCTCAACTTCTATGGGCAAGGGATTTTTTTTTATTCAAATCAACAAAATACATAAAGTACCTGTTGTGTATAAAGCATTATGTTAGAATTCTATTGATACAAAGTAGTCCTTGCCCTCCCAGAGCTTGCATTCTATCGGGAAGGGGAGATAAAATGTACAATTTAGAGGCACCTGTACAACAGTAAATAAACCCAATATAATTTAAGGACAGCGACTGAAGGAGACAACAACAGAGTCTTGGAAAAAGCTTCATGGCATTTGAGTTGAGCCTTAAATTAAGGTAAAGAATCTGAGAAATAGATTCCAAGCCTGAGGGATAGCCTGTACTAAGAAAAATAGAAGATGGAATGCCAAGGAACAGCTATTAGGTTGACTGCAGTAAAGGAATAACATGAAATAAATCTGGAAAGAGGTTGGAACCAGATTGGGGGATGGGGTGGAAGCTTTGAATGCTGGACAAAGGAGTTTGATTTTTTCTCCTAAATGGAACTGAAAATTTTTGGCCAAGGGAGCAATTTGGTCTGATCTGTACCTTAGGAAGATTATTCTGGAAGCTGGGTAGGGCATACATTGGAGAACAGGTGAACCAGAAGGAAGGAAGAAGACTACATCGGAAAGAGGCTAATGCAATGCCATGATCAATCAAACTAGCATGCAGTTGTTGAACACTCACTATGTTATGGTTACAGTTCTAGGCTCTTGAGTCAAAAACAGTAGCAAAACTCCCTGCCACCAAGGCATTTGCATTCTAAAGGGAAAGATGTGTGTGTATCTAAGTATATACAAAACACATTTAATGCAGATACAAGTTAACATTGAAGAGGAAGCCATCAGCAAACATGGTGACCAGGAGAGGCTTCATGAAAAAGGAGTCACTTAGCTGAGCTTTGATTATTAGGCTTCCAAAAGGTAGAGATAAGAAGAGAGAGCATTCCAGGCATGGGGAATGTGCACAGAGACGGGAGTGACTTAAGTCAAGGAAATAGTTAGGAGGGTACTCCAATAGTTTAGGACAGACATGATGAGGATTTAAACTAGGATGTGAGTACGAGGCAGCTAGGTAGCAAAGTGAATAGAATGCCAAGCCTGGAGTCAAGAAAACCCATCTTTTTGAGTTCAAATCTGGCCTCAGACACTTACTAGCTGTGTGACCTTGGGCAAGTCACTTAACCCTGTTTGCCTCAGTTTCCTTATCTGCAAATGAGCTACAGTAGGAAATGGCAAATCATTCCAGTATCTTAGCCAAGAAAATCCCAAACGGGTTCACTAAGAATCAGACACTACTGAACAACAACGAATTCAGAGAAGGAGTTATATACTAATGATATTATAGAAACAGACATGACAAGATATAGCAACTGGATTTGTGGGGTGAGTGAGAGTGAGAAATCAAGGGTAACACTAAGGTTGCAAACCTGGGTGACTCAAAGAATAGTAGTGCCCTTGACAGTAATAGGACAGTTTTGAAGAGGGGTGGGTTTCAGGGAACAGTGACATTTTGGACATGTTAAGTTTGAGATATCCACATCTAATTCAAAATATCCAATTGGGTATATAGGACTGTACCACAGAAGAGAGATGGGCCTGGATATATAGATCTAGGAATCATTCGTGTGGAGGTAATGAACCCACTAGGGCTGATAAGTTCACCAAGAGGAAGAATATAAAGAGGAAAGAGGACAGAAGGGGAAAGGAGGCAGCCCAGGACAGAGTCTTAGTGTACACTCAAAGTTAGTCGTCATGACACGGGTGATGATCCAGCAAAGGAAACAAGTAGGAGCAGTCAGATAGGAAGAGAAATAACAGAGAACAGTGTTACAGGAAGAGAAATAACAGAGAACAGTGTTGCAGAAATCCAGAGAGGAGAGAGTATTCAAAAGACTGGGGTAAGGCGTGGGGGGAGGGAAGGGCTCGTCAATTAAGGAGGTGTTAACAGTTTGCTTTGCTTCAGTGAGCACCTAGTTGAGATCAGATTATATAAATTTCTAATGGAGCCAATCAGAATAGTTTCATGTCTCCCTTCAGCTTTATACAGCATCATGGGACTACCAGCAGAGGAGACAGATGGTGAAAGCAAGCAAGACACAGAGTTTGCTAAGGTGCGAACAAGGTTAAGATAAAGAAGCAAGGGATTCCAGCGTAGAGGATACAGCTGAGTGTTATTGGTTCACTAAGATGAAAAGTAGGTTTAGGGAGAGGTGGAATGAGAGAGACTCTGATCAAGACAAGGAATTTCAGAGTTCTTGCTTGATCATGGACACTAGTGGGTGATGGTAGGATTAAGGTGAGACTATCCTCTGTAGTTAGGGCAGGTTGGAGGAAGAAGTCATGAAGACTGGGTATACTGAGGAACCGGAAGGTTGGAGTATTTCAGGGAACATCCACATGTATGTCTAAATTTCCTAACATCAGGGCAGGAGGTAGGGTAGAGAGGAAGACTGTGAGCCAGGGATTGAAAAGGGAAGGAGAATGTCTTGGGGTCAGTAGATAACAGCTTCTGGGATCTATATTTAGTTAGTGTGAACCTCAGAGGAGGAGGGGTTGATGAATGATAGCAATAGTGGAACAATCTGAAAACAGCAATGGCGAGATGAGATCACTAAGAGATAATACATAGAGAAGAAGGACCCAGGATAGAGTTTTTAGTGGTGCCCATGTGAAAGGTATAGGAGGATAGAAGCAGATCCAGTAAGAGAGACTGAGAAGTGGTTGTGTATGTAGAAAGGGAACCTGGAAAGAACAAACAAAGATGCCAAATAAGGAGAGGGTATCCGGAAGGAGGGGTTGATTGAATCCAAAAAAGCCGTACAGAGGTCAAATAGGAGGAAGACAGAGAAAATCAAACTCAGAAGGTATGAAGTCAGTGGTAAGCTTGAGAGAGAAGTTTTATTTGATTGGTGGGTCCAGAAGTCAGATTGCAAGAGGTTGGGAAGTGAGTAGTGGGAGGTGAAGAAGTGAAAACAGCAAGCTTAGATGACTGTTTTTGAGTTTGGCAATGAAAGGAAGAAACAATGTAATATGACAGTTTGAAGGAATGATAGGCCCGAGTGAAGGTTATTTTAAGGGTGAAGGAGTCCTGAAATATTTTCAGGCAGCAGATGACAGTGGGTAAAGAACTGGCAGATAAGGAGAAATTGAAGGGAAGGGGGTGTGTGTGTGAGAGAGAGAGAGACAGAGACAGAGAGAGATGGAGAGAGAGAGAGAGAGAGAGAGAGAGAGAGAGAGAGAGAGACAGAGACAGAGAGAGATGGAGAGAGAAGAAGTGATTGAAGGGGAAGGTCCCAAAGAAGACAGGAGGGTATGGGGTCAGGGGTATAAGGGTACAAGAGAGCTTGCCCTAGACAAGAAGGAACACTTCCGTCTGAGGCTAAAACAAAGTAAAGAGAATGGGCATCAATCTAGAAGGACTTTGAGATGTAAATTAGGAAAGAAAAGAGAGCTCACAGTGAAGTAGGAGGCAGTCTTCTTAAAGTGAGGGTGAAGGAAATAGTGTAGGGAACTTAAGAGAAGAACAGGTATAGAAAATCAAAGGAAGGAAATGTAATAGAAAGGATTGCCATGTAACAGTGACAGCCCAGCTTAGATTAAGTAAATGAATTTAGAGTGGACCTATTTGGCACGGTTGTGTGAATTCCTCTCCATCCACATTCAGCTGTCTTGGTAAGGATGAGTTCTGACAAAGTGTGAGCAGCAGTTGGAACCAAGGAATTCAAGGGTAGAGAACAAGATAAGAGTTGAACTGGTCAGCAGTGGGGTCAAGACTGAAAAGAAGAAAGTAGGGCAAGGGGGCAGTGATTGGAAGAAGAGAGAGAAGTGGAGGAATGAGAGTAAAATATGAGGGCAAAGGTTTAATGTTAGCCAAAGTTTCACTTTCTTCCTGAAGCCTTTCCCAGTCTCCCCAACTGCTAGTCCCATCCTTCTATTGATTGTATCCAACGTATCCTGTATGTATCTTGTTTGTACATAACTTTTGGCACATTGTCTCCCACTTTAGGCTGTGGCAAAAACTACGTACGGACAAGATACATACAGGATACATTTGCCTTTCTTGGCATCCCCCGTATGTAGCACAGTGCCGGCACGTACAGTGGGCACTTAATAAATGCTGGTTGTCTAATTTACTAACTGAATGTGACAGAAGAAGACATGGAAGATTATAAGGACATGAGGAGGTTATAATCTAAGAATCTAAGGAATTTCCAAACTCTGGGTAGTGGAGGGAGCACAATTATAGATGTTCTAAAGCATGATGAGGTTATGGGTAGCCATGGTGAAGTAGAGGTCATGGGATCTGAGTGGATCAATGAACTAAGAAGCCAGAGGTTTCCAGGGAATGCTATTAATTATTTATTAATATGAATTATTAATATATTGAATCCCTAGGTCACATTCTTTTCCATCTTCTCCAGCAAAAATTTCCCCTAGGATCCACCACCTCTGTCCCCACCAGTTTTCAATTTCTCCCTACTACTAGTTCTTTCCCTGTTGCCTACAGACACACCCAAGTCTACCCCATCCTTTAAAAAGAATTTCTTTTTAGATCCTACCAGACGCTCTATTTATTGTCCTTATATCTCTCCTCCACTTCTCAGTTAAACCCCTAGAAAAACGTGTCAGTTCTTACTGCCTCCACTTCCTTTTCTCTCACTCTTATTTATTCGGCAATCTGGCTACCAACCTCGTAACTGAATCTCTTAATTCCCAAATCTAATGGCTTTTTATCAACATATATTTATGTATGCATGTTGCCTCCTCTCCCTATATCAGAAATTCTCCCAAGCATCTCCAAGATCCTTTCAAGAGACATCTATGAGGCCAAAACTATTTTAATAATAATATTAAAATGTTTTCATTTCTAATACAGTAAATATAGACAGCTGTAACCCACATAAACCAAAGTTCTTTGGGGTCCTCGATAATTTTTAAGAGTGTAAAGAGGCCAAAAAGTTTATATATATTATAGATTATATATTACCTTAGATTATATATTACCTCAATGGTAAAAAACCTTTTACTTTTGTCTTTCATCACCTAGCACAATGTCTGGTACATTTGTTGTAGTTCATTTGTGTCTGATTCTTTGTGACCCCAATTGGGGTTTCTTGGCAGAGTACTGAAGTGATTTACTATTTCCTTCCTCTAGCTCGTTTTACAGATGAGAAAACTGAAGCAAACAGGGTTAAGTGACTTGCCCAGGGTCACATAGCTAGCATTTGAGGCTCAATTTGAACTCAGGTCTTCTTGACTCCGGGCTGGGACCTCTGTATCTATTGTGTTCACCTAGCTACCTATCTGGATCATAGAAGATGCTTAATAGATGCTTGTTGATTGACTATTGGTTGACTGAAGTCCCCAAACATTAAGGGAAGTATTGGATAGGTGAAGTAAATGATGGGATCTGAATTGGGTGATATGGAGAGAGAAAGTGAAGCTCAAAGGAGTAATAGTGGCAAATGAAGGTCCAGCAGTGGCACTGGGAAGTTAGGGTCATAGAATTAGTGGAAGAAGAAATCTTAGATACCATCTAATCCAATTCCTTCATTTTACAGATGAGGAAACTGTGAAGCAGGGGGTTTTGCCCAGATCACATAGGTAGTGAGTGGCAGAGTCTGAATTTAAACCTAGACTGGGATCTAAATAACTCTAAAGCCGTCATTCTGTATCAAAACAAAATGTATCAATAAAATGAAAAAAATGGATGAATCATTTAATTTCTATTTTTCAAATGGTTTTCAACAGTCAAGTGAGCCAATATGCTAAAATACATCGATGAAATCCACATCTTTTCCCCTTGTGATAAAAATGTATGCCTACTCCTCCTTCTGGCCTAGAATGTTGGAAGGCATGAGAAAAATCCCCCTTAACTGAAGAGGGAAGCCAGCGCCTTTCAGAGGAAACCAAGGAAGAAGTTAGCCTAGAGTGAAGTGGGGTTTATTAACAAAAGAATGAGGGTTTCAGAAGGCACAAGCCAGAATTTGGTAATGACTAGGTAAGGATAGGACTGAGTTGGAGGGGGACGAAAAAGTGTGGAAGGATATCAGTAGAATGAAGTTTTCATCTGGACAGATGATGACTTTGAATTTTGCAGATTAGAAAATAGAATGTAGAGGCTTGTTAGCCACAAGATGGGGGAAGCATCGATTAACTAGAGGCCCCACTCCCCAGGGTTAGTATCTAGGGAGACGGAACCACCAGATATCCTTTCTTCAAACATCAGAGAGATAGGGATAGAGCCAGGAGGGAAATTAGGCCAGACATCTGCTTTGATAAATTAATTCATGAGGTCCCCAGGGGCCTGACTGAACTCAGATTTGATAGAGTTTCTTTGCCTCATCCTAAAATGATAGGAAATGGATCACACATATAAGATATTCCACACATGGAGCATGCATTTGGCTTCTGGTCCAATCTGATAACTGATATCTTAGTTCTCTACTACTCTCAGAAGTCACTAATAACCACTAGTTCCAATGACCTTTTTAAAGTCTTGATTCTCCTTGACCTTTCTGTGACCCAACCCTGTGGGCCAATCCCTCCTTACCTCTTTCTAGATACTGCCTTATCCATAAGATTTTGTAAAACCTTTCTACCTGTTAGTCAAAAGGATCAATCTCCTTTGCAGGCTCCTGAACTATTTCCCATTTCCTATCTGTGAATGTCTCCTTTGGTTGTGTCATATGCCCTCCATCCTCTTCCCTCTCTATTTTCTCTCTTGGTGATCTCATCAGATCCCATACTCTCTATGCATACGACTCCCAAATCTACATATCCAGACTCTTTCTTCTGAGCTCCAATGCTGAATATCCAACTTCCTGCTTGACATCACCACATGGATATCCCATGGGTATCTCAAACTCAATGTGCCCCGAACAGAACTCATTATCAGACCCCAACCTACTCCCAATCTCCCTATTTCTGTTAAAGGTATCAACATTTTCCTAGTCACCTAGGTTTGCCATTTTAGTCATTCTCAACTCTTCATAATATCTTATTGTCCCTGTGGCCAATTAGGTGACATCTTTTCTTTTTTTAATTTTTGAAGATTGTGTCTTCTTACCTCACCCAGGCTAGAAGTATAGGGGCTGCTAATGGGCTGATTCCATTCAGAACTTCAACCTGCTCCATTTTTCACCTGGATCAGTTTGTCCCTTCCCAGACAATATGGTGGCAACCTGCTCCCAAAGGCTCACCATATTAATATCAAAGTCAGTGTGGAAATGCAATCAGCATAGTCCACTCCAGTTCAGAACTCACAAGCTCAAGAGATCTGTCAGGCTCAGGCTTCATGGTAACTAAGATTACAAGCATGGGCCACCATGCCTATCCAGGTGCAAGTCTTACCTGGTCTAATACCTCAATATCTCTTACAGTTTTTCCCTTCTGTCTACTCATATCACAAGCACATTCATTCAGACCTCATTATCTCTCACCTGGATTATTGCGATAACTTTTTCATCAGTCTCCCTACATTCAACCTTTCCTTTTTCCAATCCATCCTCCACACAGCTGCCAAACTGGCATGAGTCTGACCATATCATAGCTCAAGAAGCTTCAGTAACTTCACGTCATCCTTAAGATCAAATATAAACTCCTGAGTTTGGCATTTAAATCCCATCACAATCTTTCCAAGCTGATTAGACATTATTCCACTTTATGATACTACTACCAAAATATCCTACTATATTCCATCACATATATTTGCTATATTCTATATACTATATTCTGTCATTCCTCTCTAAGCTTGTGCACAGACTATGTATTCCCTTCTCTTCTCTGCCTCTAGAAACCTGTTGGTCCCTTCTAGTCTTCTCGCACCATACGCTCCCCAGATACTCTGCAATGCAGAGCGGAGTGGGTGATTATATTTATTATATTTATGCTAAATATATTTTGTTTGTACATAATTGTTTGCTTGTTTTTCCCCCCCTTAGATTGTGAGCTCCTTGAGAGCACAGACTCTCTTTTGCCTTATCCTCAGCACTTAGCACAAATCCTGGTACACAGTAGGCACTTAATAAATGCTTATTAAGTTATTGGTTAACTAACTGTGTGATCTGAGTTTCAATTTCCTTATCTTTAAAATGAGGATATTGGATTAACATGACATGTAAAATGCTTTTTTGTTGTTGTTTTTGAGTCATTTTTCAGTCCCATTCAACTCTTCATGACCCCATTTGGGGTTTTTTTTGGCAAAGTAACTGGACTGGTTTGCCATTTCCCACTCCAGCTCATTTTATAGATGAGGAAACCGAGGCAAACAGGGTTAAGTGGTTTCCTCAGGGTCACACAGCTAGTAAGTGTCTGAGGCCCACATTTGAACTCATGAAAAAGAGTCTTCCTGACCCCAGGACTGGCACTCTATCCACTGTACCACCTCGCTGCCCCTTACAGACCTAAATATATTCACTTATGTAAAACCAAATACAAATTGTAGTCTTGTATTAAAAGCCCTTTACTACTTGTCTCCAACTTATTTTCTTTTTTTCATTAATTATTTCATGAACAATTATTTCCATAAGCTTTTGAGTTTAAAATTTTTCTCCCCCTCCCTCCCCACCACCCTCCCCAAGATGGCACACAATCTGATATAAGCTATACATATACATTCCTATTAAACATATTTTCACATTAGTGATGTTACAAGTAAGAATTAGAACCAATAGGAAGAACCACCAGAAAGAGGAAACAAAACACAACAGAAGAAAAAACAATAGCAAATAGTATGCTTCAATCTGCATTCAAACTCCATAGTTCTTTCTTTGGATGCGGATAGCATTTTCCATCTCCAAACTATTTTCCAGCCTTATCATCTACACTTCATACATTCTTCAGTCAGGCCAGACTCTCCATACCTTTGCATAGGCTGTTTTCCAACATAGGCTGGAATCCAGCCTCTCCTCACTCTTGTCTCTTGGAATCTCCAGCTTCCTTTGATGCTCAGCCTATGTTAACTCCTATATAAGGTTTCTTCTGATCCCCACCAAAATTAACTTGTGTGTATTTTAATACACTTATTTTGCATATTCTAGTATGCATATGTGTTGTCTCCCCTGATAGAATGTAAGCTCCTTAAGTGCAGGGACTCATTAATTTTTTTTTTATCTTGCCATAGTGTCTCACATGTGGAAGTCATTGACCATCCCTAGCACCTAGCTCAGAACCTGGCACATATTAGACTTCATAAATGCTTGCTGATTAGGGGCAGCTAGGTGGCGCAGTGGATAGAGCACTGGCCCTGAAGTCAGGAGTACCTGAGTTCAAATCTGGCCTCCGATGAAATACTTGACACCTACTAGCTGTGTGACCCTGGGCAAGTCACTTAACCCCAATTGCCTAAAAAAAAAAAGAAAAAAGAAAGATAAATGCTTCCTGATTGATTAATTGACCTACATAGGGTTTCACAGTTTAAAACACACTTTCACGTTCGAGCATCACAATAACCCAGTGGGGTATACAGGAGAAATATTATTACCCCTACAGACAGATATAGTGTCATAGGGGATAGACAATTGGCAAGGTCTCAGCTTAAGCCTCTCCTCTGACATATACTGTGTGATACTGATCAGTGTCCCCAGGCAACTCTCCAAGTTATGAGATTCAGAGAAGGTGCTAATCTATGCTAGGAAAGGAAGTTTCATTATTCATCCATATAACCAAGAACCTGTTCCATCCCATCTTACAGATTTCAGACAGATTTTAGAGTCAAAGGACATGGGCTCAATTCCCAGTTCTTCCACTTACTACCTGTGTGATCTTAGGCACATTATTTCACCTCTCTTGCCTCAGTTTTCTCAACTGTCAAATGAGAGGTTGGACAAGATGACCTCTGATGTTCCTTCCAATTTTTCTTTCTTTTATCTTTCTTTCTTTCTTTCTTTCTTTCTTTCTTTCTTTCTTTTCTTTCTTTCTTTCTTTCTCTTTTTTCTTTCTTTTTTCCTTTCTCTCTCTCTTTCTTTTTCTTTGTTTCTTCCTTTCTTTATTTCTTCTTTCTTTCTCTTTTTTCTTCCTTTTTTCCTTTCTCTCTCTCTTTTTTCTTTGTTTCTTCCTTTCTTTATTTCTTCTTTCTTTCTTTCTTTCTTCTTTCTTTCTTTCTTTCTTTCTTTCTTTCTCTTCCTCCTCCTCCTTTTCTTCTTCTTTCTCTTCTGCTTCCTCATCTTCCTCTTCCTCCTTCCTTCCTTCTTTCTTTCCTTCTTTCTTTTTCTTTCCTTCCTTCCTTCCTTTTCTTCCTTTTCTTTCTCTTTCTTCTTTCTTTCTTTCTTTCTTTCTTTCTTTCTTTCTTTCTTTCTTTCTTTTTTCTTCTTCTTCTTCTTCTTCTTCTTCTTCTCTTTTTCCTTCTCCTCCTCCTCCTTCTTCCTAGCACTTATGTAGCTCCTACTATGTGCCAGGCACTATGCTAAGCTCTTTACAAGCTCTTTCATTTGCTCCTAACAACAACACAGGGAGATAGGTGCTATTATTATCCTTATTTTACAGTTGAAGAAACTGAGGCAAACAGAGGTTAAGCAATTTGCCCAAGATCATACTATTTGTAAATATTAGAGGCTAGATTTGAACCCAAGTCTTCCAGACTCCAGACCCAGTGGATAGACCTATCCACTGTGTTACCTAGGTGCCTCTTGCATCTCAAGAAGAAGAAAAAAGCCCAAAGACATGTGAAACCAAGAAACCCTACTGACTCCCTGCCTTGCTTTTCTACTCCAACCTTACATGGAGCTTCCAAGTCTTTTTTTTCTAGGTCTAAATGGACAGAACTAGTCATACAAGCATGAGAGGAATCTGAGTTCCCAATATCACAGAATTTCTAAGACTTCCAGTAGATATCTGCTTTCAGACCACATAGGGCCCTGGGCCACAAGTAGGAAAGAAATGAGGGGAGAGTAGGGCACAAGTTTGTTTATAGTCTGGCACAGGGTATGCCTTGTCAACAGAATTTTTTTAGAAGGGAAGGAAAAGAATGGGGAATAACCAGATGTGTGCAATACTGTCAAAAGCCTTTGGTGCTCAGCAGGTTGATTGAGATACCATACAGAAAAGAGACTACGATCCATTGAGCAGGCTGGTTGAGCTGGAGTCAGCTTTATTTTAAAATTGGGGGTGAAGTACAAGAGCAAAGCAGAGCCTGACAGAGGTTCCCAGCCTCCTTGATTGCCATGAAGGTCCATTCTCTACGCTGGTCAGAAGCAGGAAGATAGATTGCTGTCATATGGCCCATTTTTCCGTGGTTGATATTTTCATAATACATATGTATATCACTAATCTCTTAACATCCCTTATTCTCCCCAGATCCCTTTTTCTCCTAATTAGCAGTTTCCCTGTCAGCTCAACTTCTGAGGAAGGGAACTGAAATGTCTTGTTCTACCATCCCACCCCCTTAATTTAAATTTTAAAAAAAAAGCTTTCCTTAGCTGAGACTTGTGCCCATGAAATTTGTTTATCAACCCTCCCTTAACAAATTTAGCAACTTCTGATACAGCCTTACATCACATAAATCTCCATGGATGACAGAAACTAGTTTTTCAAAAAGTTTTTATCTGAATCATCATCTCCTCTGTGATTTCATGTTGTTACACAGGTGCAAATCCCAGCCAGTCTACACCTCATTCTGTCACTCTTACTTAGGTCTTTTCATATATCCTCCATAAAGGATCCACCCATCATGCAGAAGACATTCATTTAGGGTTTGGGGTCATGAAGGGGATGACAGCTTTTTGTCAGCTTCTTTTTCTTTGTTCTTGGTATGACCTGATGTCCTTTCCAACTGCACATTTCCTACACATTATTATTGTTGTTGTTGGAGGCAATTGGTGTTAAGTGATTTGCCCAGGGTCATGCAGCTAGTAAGAGTCTGAAGCTGGATTTTTTTTTATTATTTATTATTTTAAAAATATTATTGCTGTTTTATTGTATTATTATTTATTTGGTTAAATATTTCCCAGTTACATTTTTTGGGGTTAGGCAATGGGGTTAAGTGACTTGCCCAGGGTCACACAGCTAATAAGTATTATGTGTCTGAGGCCGGATTTGAGCTCGGGTCCTCCTGAATCCAGGGCCAGTGCTCTATTCACTGCGCTACCTAGCTGCCCCCTGAAGCTGGATTTGAACTCAGGTCCTCTTGACTCCAGGGCTGGTGCTCTATCTATTGCATCATCTAGCTGCCCCCTTACATGTCTTTTTATGCCATGTCTTGCCTGCAGGTCAATCATTGCAAACATACTACAGCTTGTATTCACCTACTACGAGTACTTTGTATTCAGAGATGTGATGGATCCAGTTCATAGTGGCTCAGAAGAGTTAAGCTTTCAGAGTGAGCATTTACAGCAAATCAGCAAATAGGTACTTAATACAAAAAAAAATACTTATACTTAGGTACTTATACAAAAATACACTTGCTCATGCTTTTGATTAGATACTTATGCAAAAAATACTTATATTTAGGTACTAATATAAATAATTAGCAAATCTATAAATCAGAGTTTGAGTTATTGTTTTGTTAATTGTCTAGTTAAAGAAAATGTTAATAATGTGGAATAAACTTTAAAGTGTGTCATGTGTACTTTTTCTTCAGAGAGCCAGTTGTTAAACATTTATCAGTACACCCCTGCTTGTATGGGTCCTTTGCCAATGAATGTTAAATATAATTTTCAATACTTCAAGGATCTTTTATTTCATTTTTGTCTTCATGAGTGGTTGTGGCTAAAAAAAATCATCTCCTTATAGTCAACCCTCTGGTGATGAACTTTTCTAGACTTGGTTGGGTTGGTTCTTAGAAAACAGACACAGTTGGCAGTCCCACGCCTGAAGCTTTGCCAGCTGGGTGGGAGCTGCTGGGGCTTGTGCTTTGCCACCATAGCCTTTGAGAGCCCAAAGTCGTCCCCATGCCATGTGGAGGTGTCACAGGAGGACTTGAGTAGAGGTACGTTTTCAAAATAGCAATTAAAGAGAAAACACAACTGATTTTTGTAGCAGAGATTCCTGGGATGAGGATACTGTGTGGAAAAGCTAATTCAGGAAAGCTCATTTAAATTGGTTTTTATAAGTGGTGCAAATGGCAAAAAGAAGAGATTGAATGAGCCACATGGTCCATGACCCTGTGGTGCTACCTGGAAGGTAGCAACTTCCTCCTGACTCTGGCCTGTCTAAATTGAAGCCAAGTATGGCTTCTCTTCACCCATCAACCTATACATGAACTGACTGACATATTACATTTTAAATACATTGGCAGTTCCCTTTAGCACAATCGTCTCTAATGTGTGAGTAAGATCCAGCTCAGATGTCCCTTCCTCAATGAACCTAGATCAGATCACCCTCCATCATCTGATCTCTTAGCGCTCTGTACTTCTTTTAGGTATTTATATGAATTTCCTATGTATCATGTATCTTGCTTCCTTTGTTTTTTTCTTAAACTTCAAAAAAATTTTTAATTTAAAAATTACTAATATGGACATGTTTTGCATGACTACACTTGTATAACATAATCACATTACTTACTGACTCGGGGAGGGCAGAGGAGAGGAAGGGGTAGAATTTGGAACTCAAAACTTTAAAAAAAAGAATGTAAAAAATTGTTTTTATGTGTAATTGGGGGAAAATAAAATATTTAAGTGACAAAAAATTTTAATTTATAGAATAAAATAAGCGTTTCCATAACAGTATAATTTTTAAAAAGATGATTGTACATGAAACTACAAATCTATTATGTATGACTTGTTATTCCTTTTAAATATATAACATATATATATAATAAAGACACTTTAATAAAGACATGTATACATATAGATATATAATAAAGATACTTTAAAATGTACATTTCTTTTTTTTTTTAATTTTTTTTCCCCCTTCCCCCTTCACCCTAGAGGTGGCTACCATTAGACACAAAGTATATATCTGCTTAGGTGTTGCCTTCCTCCACTAGATTGTAAGCTCTGTAAGTTGCCTCTTTTTGTAGCCCCAGCACTTAGAACAGTGCTTCGCACATAGTAGGTGCTTAATAAATGGTTATTGATTATAATTTGTATTATAGTCATTTGTGTCTGCCATATTATTTAGCTCCACCCCAGGCTAGATTGTATGCTGCTTGAGGTCTGGGACCCTGCCTGATTTCTCTTTGGATCAAATCCTGACCCACACTGCACCTTGCATATAACCAGCATAATACAGTGTTTATGAACTGAAATGTATTAGATTGAATTTGCCTTGAAACCCATTGCAAGTGATCTATCACAATATTATATGCTTAATGTGGGCATGTACTCAGTAAATATTTGATGCTGAATGAACAAAGCATCAAAATGATTGTCTTACAGAGCTAATTATTACCTGTGTGACCTTGGGCAAGTCTCTTTATTTCAATTTTCTCTTCCATAAAAAGAGTGGACTGAATTAGGAAAAACCTTTAAGGTTTTTCTAGTTCTATGATCCTATGAAGTCACTGACCCCAGCAGTTCTCCTGCTCCCTATAGTTGCCTTTCACCAGAAGGCATCCTGTGGTAAAGGGTAAGAATAATGGATTTGGAATCAAAAGACCTAGGTTCGAATTCCAGCCCCAACATCTATAAACTAAGAGTGGGCAACCAAAAAGCCCTTTAGTGAGCTCCTCATACCAACACTGTGAAGCAAGTAGGGTAAGTATCCCCATTTCACAGATGAGGAAATGGAGATTCAGAAAGTTTAAATAATATGCTCAGAGTCATACAGCTAGTAAATGGCAGAGCTGGGACTCCAACCCAGCTTGTTGGACTCTAAGACCAATCCTCATTTCAGGACATTGAAGCTGTAAATCATTAGACATCAAGCTATTTGTGAGGTGAGGTCAAACTGATACTTAGCTCTATCTGATAAGCATTTTATCCTTGTTTCAACCAACTATGACACAGTAAATACAGAGCTGACTTCAGAGCTCAGAAAATTTGGGTTCTAGTCTCATCTCTGACACTTAATGACTCTGTGACTCTGGGAAAGTCACTTGAACTTCAGAGTACCCCAGAGCGTTCTCTATGACTGTAAGTTGCAGGGAGGATGCCAATATACACGCATAGAAGAAGTCTCCTCACTCAAGAGTTCCTTATATCAAAGCAATCGCTTATCTAGTCCCTATTCCTCAGCCCAGAAGCTAATTTCACTCATCTTACATAGTTCAATTACAAGAAACTGAGTTATTTGTTCCAGAGAAATATTTAGGCAAAGCTTATTTTATAATTTTATTCTCTATAATATTCTTCCCAGTGTATTATACAATAAGTACACACCTTAACCATTAGAACTTACATTTCAGGCCCCAGGAGTGAGGCCCAATACTTCACCCAGTATAATGATACAGAAGAAGACACAGAAGATAAGGTAGTGAATAGGCTATCAGATTTTCATCAAGAGAGTTGAAGTGGCTTACGATACCATATCAGGAGTCTGAGATGCCCTAGCCTCTCTGATAAAAAGCTGGTGGTTTTCAGCACTGGGTTTGTAAAATGGACACTATCAAATCTCCACAGCAGAAGATGATGAAAATCAATTAATATGTCCATAAACATTTATTAAGCACCTACTATATTCCAGCAATTATGTTAGGCACTGGAGATACAAGGCCAAAAATTAAATAGTTTCTGCCCCTAAGGAACTTAAATTCCATTTGGAGAAACAGCACATACACATGTAAATAAACAAACAGTATGTATAAAATAATTTTGAGGGGAGATGCCCTAGCATCTGGGCAGATCAAGAATGGTGTCACATAGAAGATGGGGATGGAGCTGATTTTTGAAGTGAGAGAAGGATTCTAAGAGACAAAAGTGAGGAGGAAGCACTTTGCAGGCATTGCTGGTGGGAGAGCCTGTACAAAGGCTTGGAGATGAAAGATGGAATGTTGGGCATGTGCAACAGTAAGTAAGTAAGACAGTTTGGGAGAAATATATATCATGTAAAACGGTAATGTGTAATGAGCCTAGTCTAGAGCCAAATAGTGAAGAATGTTGAATACCAAAAGAGTTTCTATTTTATCTAGGAAGCTGCTGATCTAAAGATTGCAGTTGACAAGTATTAGTTCCACAGAGTCTCTGTCAAGCATGTAACTCATGTACCATTTCATCAAGGAAGGAATATTGAGCTTGAGAAGACAGAAATACTTATTGCCTTGGCCATATCCAAAGAATTTCGGGAAGCTGAAGACTTTTGCAGGTAGTTTACAAAAAAACTATGCCTACATCTCCAAATGTTGCAGTCTTATCACCCATGAATAAATGGTTTGGAAGAACTAAAAATAGAAAGGGAAAAAGAGGCAATCTGGCTTGAACCCTCTGCCCATATTTGGCAATTTTTAAAGGCAAGCAATGAAATCAGGTCTTTAATCTCATAATTAAAAGCCTCACATATTTGCCAGTCTTGATTTTTATAATTGTTCTTATAATTTCTTTATTCTGAATTTAAACACCAATGAAAGGCATCTCCGTACACAGCAAACTACCACAAAAAAAAAGAATTTTATATGAAACCATGAAATCTCCATTGCACACTGCTCGCTTAAGATGTCACTTTCAAAGCTATCCTACTTCTCTGTGTTTCCTTCTGTTCTCTTCTGTGTATTTTTTTTAAAAAGTAAAATTATTCTATATTTTACACCATTATTGCTAAGTTGAAGTTAGGCATGTGGCCTTTTGGGTACATACATATAATGTCACCAAGAATGACACCACAAACTTCATTCTCTACCTGATGACATTTGGGCCTATTGATCTGTGCTTTGGAATTTTGGAAGATGGCGAAGTTATGAAGACTCACTACCAGCATATATCACTTGGTTGAGATACTGGATTAGATTAAAAAGGAGATATCAATTAAGCATACATCAGAAAGAAAGAAATTAAATGTGATGTTAGAATTTACTGTCAGGAATGCTAGCTAGAGGATAGAATCCTACTGAGAAAATTAGTGTCAGGGGAAAACACAAGAAAATGGATTGATGGAGAATGGCTGCCAGTAGTTGAAGGACTGTCTTATCTGCTTGCCTATAGAATAGTCCTTGAGAGTTGCTGGGTCCCTAAAAAATAAGACCATCTACCTCAATTGCTTGTTGTACACAGGGAAGACAAATTCACTGATAACCAGGAATACAGGACTAAAGGAGAACCAAAGAAGCAAGGTCCATAAAGGGACCATCCACTAGATACAGATGAATAGCCAATGCTTAATGATGGCCCATAGGAAAAGCCTTTTCTGGGCTTGACTGGGCCTGAGAATATGATTTTTAAAAAAAAACCTTCTCTAGAGGTAGAAGTGACTTCAGAAGTCACTTAGTCCAATCCTCTCATTTTACAGATGAGGAAAATGAGACTAGGGAAGTTAAATGATTATCTGCAGTGGGTTTGGAGACCATAAATGCAGAAGGTCACCACAGAAATGTCGGGTTTATAATGATACCCAGTGGTGAGTGTAACCATTCTGATGGCAGGTGCTATGTATTTGCATGTCACCTATATGTTTTAACTACTGTGTGCAACTTTACTATGAGACATTATGTGTTTTCTATTTTGATATGACCACCATGTTGGTATTCAGTTTGCCCTGTACTTGCACATCTGGTATAATTTGAAGGAATGGCTTGTTTTTTTTCTACTTGGAAGCAGTCACAATGTCATAGGGGTAAAATAAAGGAAAGCCTTTACTTTCCAATGTCCTGTGCAATATGCACACACCTGTCCAATTATTTCATATGAAGCCCCAAACTCAAGAGTTCAGCTTTATGGCACAGAATCAAGATTGTGAGTGATTCTAGGACACTGTGGCAATTGCAAGGGGATGTCACAGGGAGGAGATAGAGCAAGAAAGAAGGAAAGTGGAATCATAACAGAGGAAAGCAAGGGGTCTAGTCATAGGACTGACTGTGGGTAGGTTGGTAACTAAATTATGAGGGGGGAAGCCAGCAGAGCTGTCAAGATATTGCAGTTTTGCCCAGATGTATGTGAGGGCCTGGATAGAAGATATTATACTAGAGAAGCAGAGAATGAGAATGCCATCATTCAGGGGAATAGTTACTGAGAATCTTTCTAATGTTTGTTTCATTTCCTTTCCTGTTCCAATTAAATGCTTTTACTGATTCTATGATGTGATCTATCCAGGTTTCTGTTATCACAATAATCACTGAATATTTAGAGCTGAATTAATTAGAAGTCCCTAGTTTCTCACTGTTGTGGAGCTTACACGTTACCAAAAAAATATACCCCATAAACCTGACCTCAAGTCCATGAAAATGCAATATCATACATTCATTATATATTCAAAAACAATTATTTCCACTACCAGAAAAGGAAGGGTCATTTTAATCAGGCTCTCCCATCCCACAAAGAGCTAATTGACTTCAAGATGTTTTAAAGAGTAGAAATTACAATGATCACTGTTTTAAGCATTTTGCAACATCCCAGCTTGATATCATTGGAATATTATAAACAAAAGCAAGAAATTACTGGTCCAGAGATCCATTGTTAGTGACTATGAGAGCATTTAGGGCCTTCTATCTCCAAGGATTTTTCTGCTGTCTGCTACCAAGTCTGAAGCCCTCATCTGCTCCAATTCATTTTTCATCACATTTGTATTGATTCATTTGTTTATTTGTTCACAGTTATTCATTCATTCGCTCACTCACTCACCCTTTTATTTGTTCATTCATTCATTCAAGGTTCACTTATTTAGATTCAGACAATATATGAGTAATGTCCTTTAAGAACTCTTCAATGGCTGCTCATCCATAGTGTTGGGGACTGCAGTTTAAAGAGCCGGAGCCAGAAAGTGTTAAAGATAAGTCTCTACTCTATTTCAAATCCGCAGCTAAATCCTGACTAGAAACCAAAGAACAGACACATTAACCCCTGAGCCTGCTAAAATACTTATTGTATTAGCAACTCCCAACATCAATTAATCCATTCAATCCCGGGGAATGGGCAAGGCCAGTTTCATAGTACAAGAGGCTCTGGCCTGGCCCATCAAAGAAACTCAGTAAGTAGACAACAAAAACCCAATACTGGACTGAAAAGGTTTACTTACAGTGAATTTTGAAGTCCTTGTACTGTCTATCTTCAATTGCTACCATGTACAAAGCTGCCCGGTCTGGAAACATAAGCCCTCCAGGTTTCTGTTGATGAATTGTGGGGAAATGGATCTCGTAATCTATTCACCTGACAAAGACATCACATTTTGAACTGCACATAGGAGAACTAGACAAAGTACCCCCACTGCCAATGCTTCAAGTTTTCATGGCTTGTGGTGAGGACAGTGATGGCCTCCAGTGGAGCTTTGGGGCAAAGCATGTACCCAGGTGACTATCACAGGCTGGACAGGCTCTTCTTCCAAACCCAAGCACAAAGTTTATCATTTAACTCTTCCTGGAGAACTTTTGGAAGAGGAAACTTTAGAACAAGTCAGGAGGAGAGCAATGGAAAGATGAAGGGGGTGGGGTTGCAAAAATAAGGCCAAGGGGGAAAAATTGGCCTTTTTCACTAGGAGGAAGCAGAGGTCAAAAGTACTTATTAATGTCCTTCTGGTCCTCGGATGCTTAATACTCAATTAAGCTAATGCCCAATTAAGTTAATTAAACTTAATGCTTGCTGCCCTGACTTTTATCTGGACCAAGTGAAACATCTTAATTTCAACGAAAGTAGTCAGAGTTAACCATACAGATGAAGTTTCCAGCTATCGAAATAGTTACATATTGCACTCGACTTCATAGGCAAAAGAGGTGGTATTATGTCCACCTTCTCTGAAGGAGACCTGCTTCAGGGCTAGGGGGCCAAATAAGGTAACCTGAAAAGCATTTCTGGCTTGAGGCATCTAGGAAGTCCCAGTGAGCAGAGGCACAAGAGGTTCTAGCCTCAGTCTAGTCAAAGGACTGAGGCTCAGCTGTGGGTCAACCAGCAATCCAACAAGGAGGGTGACATTCAGGACACCTACCAGCCACTTGTCCCTGGCGAAGATCACTGTGTTAAGCATTGACTCATAGAAAAGACAATAACCCATCCACTCACTGATGATGATGTCTACCTTTTCCACCGGTAACTCCACCTCCTCCACTTTACCCTTAAATATGGTGATAACTGTTAGGAGAAAAAAAAAAAAGATCAAAAAGTATTTTTAAATCCCAGGAAGCTAATTGCAGAAGACCCAACTGCTAAACTATTAGTGTCAGTGTCAAGGCTGGCTCTCCCCAGAGAAGATTCTCTTCTGATTCTTTATGCAGTATGCCCCCAGCCCACCTAGATTCACTTTACTTTGGGGAAACTAATGTTTTTTAGATATGTTGCTTTAGATCATTGTCACACGTCCACAAAATTGTAGAACCTCAGAGGTAGAAGGGACCTCAGAGGCTGTCTAGTGCAACCACACCTGAATATGAATTTCTACTCTAACATACCTGTTGAACACTCATCTAGCTGTATTTATAGATTTCCAAAAAGTAAAAACCTGCTACCTCACAAGGGAGCACATTCTTCTTTTGGACAGCTAGAATTGCTAATGGTCTGATAACATGCTTAGACTTCAATGCTTCAGTGATCTCCTCAATGTGAGTACTCCCCTTACAAAAGGAACAATCCATCCATGCCTTCTCATTCTGAGCAACTGTAAGCCATGTCCTCCTGTGAATAATATAAAATAAATAAGGAAAGGAAGATGGGACTCAGATTGTAGAGGATTAGAGCGGAAGGCTGATTCTGTATTTAATTCTAGAGGCAATAGGGTACAGCTGAAGATTCCTAGGAGTCTACCAAATATAGGTCTCTACATGGAATGTGAAAGTTTACATTTATAGACAGTCTAAAAATTCTTTTAAAAAAAGTCTGGTCCTCCTCCTTTCTGTCACTTTGCCACTACCACAACAGAGGACAAAGAAGGCTGTAAAGTCAAAAGAAGTATGTCATTTTTTCTTTGTTTCATGGATTGTGCCAACCTACTGGTCCTCAGAAAGCAGGTTTGGTTTGTCACTAGGATCATATTCGATGCCTTTCCAACATGGCAGAACTTGCAAGGCACCATGTTTGGTTGGTATAGCCTTCAAGACTCTCAGATCAATTCTCTGCTATGATAAATCATGGGGAAAGTATTTTTATAAAAGCTTAATAAAGTTTCACCCAGTGTGGCTTCCTTTAGGATAAAAACCACAGACAGACACAGACCAGTACAGTCCACTTTTATTTGTGGACTAAGCACACACAGTGTGACATGTATTCAAGCTTTTTGCTTATCTTTATCTAACTCCATTCTTACTTATCATTGGATTCTTTCCCTACTTATCCACCCACAGCCAGGAGAGAAAAAAACAGAGAAGATAAAATGGGGTGTCTCCTCTCATTGAGGTTTGGTGGAAGATTTTCCAGGGACAGGCTACCAAGACTACACTGAAGTTAAACTCTGGGAAGTTTTGGGGGAACCATTATCATGAGAGGTCAACCTGACCCAGACCTCACCAGTATCACTCACAAAGGCTGTGCCAATAAGGTTAGGGTAATCCCTAATTTACTTATTATTCTGAACAGAACCAATAAATGTTTACAGGGTTTATCCATTTATTAATTTACCCACAGAGCTTGTTTGTCTTCTTGTGTGTGTGTAAACATGATTTTTCCAAATTATAATAGCACTTAGGAAAAAAGAATTGTGGAGCTTAAGAGCTGGAAGGGCCCATAAAGATCAAATAATCTACCCCCTCATTTTTTAGATAAGGAAACTGAGAAGGGAAGGGAATGGGAAACAGGTCTTCTGATTCCAAGGCCTCCGATGGTTGTGCTAATGCCACACTGATACCCTAAAGACTACCTATAAAACTCAAAAGAGCCGGATTAAGGCACAGGGGTATGGGTTGGCCTGCATTTTGTGGTGAACTCCCCTCCTGCCCTTACCTTCCCTCCATGATGCCCAGAACTTGGTATTACACACAATGTGCCAGTGCTAGGGATGACTAAATGACCACTCCCACAATTGCCAAGATCACTATATAGATGGAAGCCATTTGCAGCAAACACCAGTAATTAGGTTATTTCATCTTTGCAGAAAAGTAAAAAGAATCCATCAGCCAAATAAAAAATCTACTACTTGGCATTGTGAAATCATAGATGAAGCACTAGAGTTGGAGTTAAGAAGACCTGTGTTCAAATCCTGACCTTGGCACTTACCACCTGTGTGACCCTGGGCAAGTCACTTATAACCTTTCTGAGTTTCCTCATGTGTAAAATGGGGATAATAATCCCTGTAGAACATCTGTCACAGAGTTGTGAGGATTGCTTGAGATGCTTTAATGTAGGCCTGTGGGCCAATGTGGCCCACAATATTCCCAAGTGAACTAGATTAAAATGTAATTGGAAAATATTTAACAAAATTGATCTAATGCGTATGAGGTTCTTTGTAAACCTTATAATGCTATATAATGCTATATAAATCAATTATTACCATATCTTGCCAACAATATAGTACATGGTCTTAGAGCTAAGAGCAGAAAATAACTGGAGCATTCTGTTAAAATGTGAGAACCACAGAATTGAAAAAACAAAGACCTACTGTGTGAAGGTGTCAGGGGCAGAAAGCTACTTTTAGCACTTCATTAGGTCCTCTATCTCCCAAATTATTTGGCCACCATCAAAATGGGTCTTTGATACTGGTGATTGAATGTGGGACATTAGTGGTAGACTCAGCCCCTGTTGGGGTTTGTGAGAGTGAGCCAAGAGCTGGGTATTCACTGGTATAGAAAAAGAGACTGTGAATGAAGGAGCAAAGGGAACATGATGGAGTCAATGAGTGGGAGTCAAGATATGTTACTATGTAAAGGTAATCCCCCCCACCTCCCTGTCATGGGGTAAGTACAGGTTGTCCATCTATGGAACCCAGAGGTAAAAATGCAAGGACCACAACAGTTTATACTGAGCTCCAAATGTAGGGATTTGGCACCTTGAATTATGAGAGTAAGGACAGTGAATCCTGGAGGAGAAAAGGAAGATGCTAAGGGAGACCAATGCTTTGAGGTCAGAGATTTTATAAAGCTCTGAGTGCCAGGGTAGAGATATTTGTATTCTTATGTAGAGAAAGAAATGTTTGGGAAGCAATAATGAAAAATCCCTGCCAAGCGCATCTCTAAACACCACAGTTCTGAGCCTCTAGTCACCTCCCCAGGGACAGACAGATCTAGAGCTCAGGTGGATCTGAGATCAGCATGACATCAAATGGCCCATAACAACATCATCACCAGCTCTACCATGGAGGCAGTCAACCTTCCCTTTCCCCAGTCTCCATAAAGGGTCTGATGGCTCCAGTAAGGGAGCCAAGGGGAACAGTTGTGGTACTGTCAGCTGGCCATTTGGAAACTGGTGGAGCAGCAGATGAGTCTGGGCCAGAACACAGACTACTTCCCAGGTGGCAGTGCTTCAGGAGAAACGGGAGCCAATGGAAATGCTTTTCAACAGCCAGGCTAGCCTGCAACCTAGGTATTTAAGAGCTAGTTGGCACAGGCAGACATTCCAGTGTTGGGGAATATGCTCTATGATTGAAAAACAGGAGCCTCTAAAGAAGTAGCAATAGAAAATATCTTCAAGGACAAAGGTCACAAACCCTCAGAGTGAAGCCATTTTGAACCAACACACACCATATTTTCAGGAAAGGTCAGGGCCCTTTGTTGGCTTGTTGGTGTAGGCAATTCTACCTTTACCTCAGCAGAAGACCTCCATCACAATCCTCAAATCCAACCCATATACCACCACTCTAATTCTGAGCCTCATTACCTCTGGCGTGGACTATTGCAATAACCTATTAATTAATTTCGCTACTTCTGATCTCTTCCTTCTCAGATCCAACCTCCACACAGTTGCCAAAACCACATTCCTTAAACACAAACTTCATCATGTTGCTTCCTGGCTCAAGCCTTTAGGATGAAAATAAAACATCCTGAGCCTGGCATTTAAAGCTCTTTGTAGTCTTGATCCAACCCAACTTTGCTGACATTTCATATTATTTCAGTAAAAATGCACCTCCCTGCCCTACCTCCAAGCATCTTCTTAACTTTCAGCCTTTTGTCTTGTCCCTGTTCCTCTGTTTGGCATGACACTATTGTTCCCGGGACTCAGCATTCTGTCTCCTCTCTCTGCCCTTAGTCACAAGCTGTTCTCCACGCCCAAAATGTTCTTCTTTCTAAATGACATCTCTTAGAATCCCTAGCTTCCTTCAGAGCTAAACTCAGATGCCACCTCTTCCTTGAAGTCTTCCCTGATCCCTCCTAGCTCTTCTCCAAATGACCTCATAGTTATTTAACTATGTGCATGTTGCATCCCTCCAGGAGAACAGAAGTTTCTAGTGGGCAGAGACTATGTCGTTTTTGTTTTCATATCCCCAGAGTCTAGCACAATGCCTTGCATATAGTAGGTATTTAAAATATTTATGAAATTATTGAATGACTTGACCAATTGTTGAATAGAAGCTTGAGTAATGTCCCTTTTGCAGAACACAGAGGGATGAGTCTGACAGGTCTGCTTTTGATTGCCCTATAACAAATTAAAGTCCAATTCTGTGTTTTTTGAGAGGGTAGAGGTAATCAGTGGCTAAAATAAAATTTGGATTGGAAATGAATATTTTTATATCCTGGGAGGAGGGGAATAAGGGAAGACCTGCATCTGAATTGAAGAGACCCTAGACCAGGTCCATGGAGTTGGAAGGCTGATGGGTAAATTTCAATGGGTCCATGAACTTTGATAGGAAAAAAAGTTTCATTTTTTTTTGTTTTTTTGGTGAGGCAATTGGGGTTAAGTGACTTGCCTAGAGTCATACAGCTAGTAAGTGTCTGAGGCTGGATTTGAACTCAGGTCCTCCTGACTTCAGGGCCAGTGCTCTATCCATTGTGCCACCTAGCTGCCCCTACATTTTTATTTCCACTAGCTTCTAACCAGAACCTAGCATTTTCTTCAATTATGAATATGAAAAACCAGCATTATTCTGAGGATTCCATAGGCTTTGCCACCTGCCAAAGAGAAACATGATACAAAAATGTAGGAAGTCCTGCTCTAGACAGACTTCTATACAAGGAGTAAATGAAAGGATGGCTGTGGCTAGTTTTGGGTAGATACTAGTCACAGTTGGATAAAGAAGAAGGTACAAAGCAGGGAAGTTTTGTTAGGAAACACTTATAAAGAGTGGTCTGAATTAGAGAAGGGAGCAAGAATGACGCCTACCTGAAAATGAAAGACCATGGAAGGAATTGAGAACAAAGGAATGGGAACTGAACCTTAGCTAAATAGCAGAGGCAGGTACAAGCATAACTTACTAAAAAGAAGTGAAGAACATGCAGGTAGCTGAGGCTCAGAGAAAACAGGATGAAGAATAAAACTAAATGGAGTTAAGGAAGTAAGCATTTGTTGCCATGGGAAAAAAGAGGCACCCAACGAAGATGAGAATATGAGAAAACATTCACCCAAACTGAACTGTCATTTGAACATCATACAATTTGATAGCAGGGAGGAAATGGGGAGGAGTCAAATCAAGTAAACAGTTTATTAAGTGGTTCCTATGCTCCGGGCTGGGGATGCAAAGCAAGGCAAAGACAGTCCCTCCTCTCAAGGTGCTCCCATTATGATGGTGGAAAGAACACGTGGACAATTAGTACATCCAAGTGTAAACTGGAAGGTGGTGAGGGTTCCTGTCCAGCACCCCTGAGGGGGCACTCTCCACACCATCTCCCTATGGGAAAAGGGGAGAGTAACAGGGACATACTATTAAACTTTGGAGATGACCAATTTGAAAGTAAATAGCTGTTGGAGGAAGACATTAGGAGTCTGTAGCTTTTTGAAACTCTTTGTTATGAAAGCCATCTCCCCGGCTATTTCCAAAGTGCAACTATATACCCTTGATTCAAGTGATCACTTGTCAAACATGAATGTAAAATGGCCACCTCAAGTGCTTGTGACAGAGTGAAAGTAGAGTATCAAATGGTATGAACAACCAGAATTGTGAATGAGAATAGCAGTAAGAGTAATTGAGTCAGTGAAAATGAGTCACAGTGTGTTCAGGTGTGGAGACCCAATGGTACATGTGGCTAAGAGTTATGGTGATATAGTTCAAACCCTGGCAGTTTGAGTCCCTAGAGTAGGGGTTTCCAAACTTTCAGATGAGACAACATGAAGAGAGAATAGGTTCTAGGCAGGAGAAGTAGGCTGGTATGCCTGGCTTGCACTTCAAACTGAAACCTACTCTCATTCACAATTCCACTCAATGATCTGATTTCAACACATTCCATTTCAAACATTCAGGGCTTAGTTCTTCTGTAGTCATGTCCGACACATAATCACAGCATCAAAGAGACTTTTTGATGTATGTCCTAAATAGGCTGAGAAATATCGAACATAACATCAGCTTTGGTTCCAGTAACCTCCCGTGTGACAATATCCATATTTGGGAACCAATAATGAAAGAAGCCACACAGATGTTAGATATTTGAATAACACAATTCTTAGCCCCCATGGCCTCTGCACAGGAAGAAAGAATGCCTAGGGGGCAAGGGAAGTGTTTTATACAAGTGAATCCAAAATTCATATTTAATTGAGACCAATGTGAGCAGATCCATAAACTCATTCATTGCTTGGGGAAAGGGGAAGATTACACTTGGCATTAGTATAGGAAAGACAGGGGGAGTTTATTTTTGTTTTTTGTTTCCCTTCTCCTTTATCCCATTTCTAAATATGGTTTCTTTTGTATTATGCCCACAGCTGCATTGCCATAAAATCCCTGAATGGACTTAAGACATTTCATGGCATGGTAGGAAGGACATAAGGTTATAATCAGAAGACCTGGGGTATAGACCTGAATTTTGTTTATATCAGCACAAAGATTTTATTATTTCGTGTAACCTTGGTTACACAAAATAATCTTTGAAGCAAGTATTTTTTAAACCTTCAAGTAATACGTAAATGTGGGATACTACCTCATAAACGAATCAGTCGACAAGCATTTATTATGTATCTATTATATGCCAGACACTGTGCTAGGATATAAAGACAAAAATGAAAGTCTCTGCCCTCAGGGAACTTACATTCTGTCAGAACAAATACAAAATATATGCAAGATAAGTAAAAAGTAATTTCAGGGGGCATGAGTAGCTAGGGGAATCAGGAAAGGCCACATGTAAGAAGTGGCATTGGAATTGAGCTTTAAAGCAAGCTAGGATTCTAAGAGGTGGAGGTAACCAAGAATTGCACCTCAGGTGTGAGGGACAGCCTATGCAAAGGCCCAGAGGTAAGAGATGAAATAGTGTGCACAAGGAACAGAAAATAGGACAGTTTGGCTGAAATGTAGAGTGTGTGAAAGGGATTAATGTGTAATAAGCCTGCAAAGTTATGCCAGACTCAGACCATGAAAGGATTTCAGTGTCAAATGGAGGACTTATTTTATCCTGAAGGCAATAAGGAACCACTGAAACTTTATAAAGAAGTAAGTGACATGGTCAGACTTATGCTTTAGGAATATCACTTTTAGAGCTTTGTGGATGAAGTAAAAGGAGAGATTTAAAGCAGGAAAACTAGTTGGAAGGCAATAGCTTAGTGAAAGATGATGAGAGCCTAAACTGGAGTAGTGGTAGCATGAGTGGTGAGAAGAGGGAAGGTAACTAGCATTTAGTAAGCACCTATCATATGCCAAGCACTTTACAGAAAGAGAAGAGAACAGATGGGAGAAATGTTAGGTAATGCCAATGAGAATTGACAACTGACTGGAAACAGTGGATAAGAAAACAGAGATGATGATGATGTGATGATGATGATGATGATGATGAATGATGATGAAAAGCATTTATATGGCACTTCAAGATTTTATCATTTTATCCCCACAATAACCCTGGGAGGTAGGTGAGAATATTATCCCCATTTTTCAGGTGAGGAAACTGAGGTAAAATGAATTGCCTAGGTTCACACAGCTAGTTCATTATATAAGGCTGGAACTGAACTCAGGTCTTCCTGGCTCCAGTAGCAACACTCTTTCTACAGGACCACCCAGCCATCTATAGACAAGTATGATTCTGAGGTTTCATTGGGAAGAAATAAAGATTTTGGGAGACAGAGGATGAGTTCTGTTTTAGAGAAGTGTTTGAGATGCTTGTGAGATAACTAGCAGAAAATATCCAATAGGCCATTAGCAATGCAAGACTGAGCTCAAGGTAGACTGGTGCTGGATATACACAGCTGGAAATTATCTGCATAAAATATCTGCTTATATTATGGATGAAGAAATTGTGTCTATGAAGAGGGGGAATGACCTGCCCAAGTCACAAAGCTGTGATAGAATAGAAATTAGGTACAGGGTCTTCTGACCACCTGTGATGTTTTGCTTTCATCCTCCAATCATCTTAACTTAAACTAGATGCTTTACTTTCCTCAAAAATACAACCCAGATCTTTCTTCCAATGTGGGTCTCTACCGATTAATTAATAAACACTTAGCAAAGCTTTGGCGATTGGCTGACTTGAATTTCTCTTCTACAGGAGACTAAAATTGCACTTTTTCTATTACCAAATTACTGGTTAGGGCAGGATGATGACAGAGGGGTAAACAGAGTCCTTCAGCTGTTGAAATCGGGAGGTGGGGAGAGATTTGTGGCATGAGAGAGCTACCCTCTTTAGGATTATGCCTCCAATCTGAACCTGCCCCCACTAAAATGTCAGCTCAAGATTGGATTGAGGTCACTGTATAGACATATTTTTATGCTATGAGAATGATGAAAAGCTTGAGTGCAGGGCCTCAATTTGTAAACTTTAGAATAATTAATCTATTTAAACACTCAATAGGGAACAATAGACTCTAAATTGGGAAATTTTTTCCATTCCTTCAAGGAAGCACATTGAATGACTCATTGAGTAGCGTGTGAGTGTCTGTATTGGTTGCTTGAATAATTGTTGGTTTCTTGGTTTCTTTCTGACATTATAGAAATCTAGGTGTTATGAGAAATAGGTCTTTCTATTTTGGTAAAGGGATAGTGGCAAATCTGTATGGCTCAGCATTGTTTGAGCCTATTGTCTTACCATCAGAAATGGAGGACATTGCCCCATGGATATCTGAAGTCACTCTATATGTGATGTAAGAGTCACATATCAGAGGTGATACATGTGTCCAATTTCCCTCCTCCAATGCAATAAAGAAAGCTTTTGACTTACAACCTGTGTGAGCTCTTTGGTATTTTTGGAGTTAATAGCAGTTACAAAACCTCTTTGACTTTAGTTTAAGTCACATCTTACCTCTTGGTTTCACTGCCAGAAAAGACTCATTTGGATCTCTAGTCTCCTCCCAACCCTCTGTCTTCATTGCTTTCCTCCCCTTTCCCTGTTATCCTAAATCAGTGACAAATTCAAAATGTCACCATCAGTCATTGCAAGATTTGTACTATATAAGTGAGACTGAAGTCCCACTTCTTAGAAAGATCCACCCACTGCCCTGGTATGAGAATTTGCCCAGGCAGGATGGTTGAGATTATCTCAATTGCCAGACTAAGTTTTGTCTGCTGAACAATAGATTAGTTAGATTAGTGCTGAAAGGCCATCCATTACAGACATCCTGAACCTGTATTTATTCACTGGAGCTATGGAGAGCACCAATCAAAGAGATAATCCAATCTAGCCTGATCATCTAATCATCTGCTTTTGATGCTCTGTGAAATAGGAGGTAAAGGTGAGGTCATGGGATGGATTAGGAGCCTAACCAGAGAAGAACAACCAGGATTATGAATGGACACAACACCATGCCCTCTAAGGAACAGTTGAAGGAATTGGAGATACTCAGCTTGGAGGAAAGAAGTCTTAGGAAGGACATGATAGGTATATTCAAATATTTGGAGATTTATCATGTGGAAAGGGAAGTCAACATTTTTTTTGGTCACCCGAGGGTGAAATCTAAAGAAGGGGGAGATTTGGGTTCCATGTAAAGGGGAGTGGAAGGGAACTCAGTGATTAGCATTGTCCAACAGTGGAATGAGATGACTCACAAAGTAGGAGTTTCCTTTCACTAAAAGCAGAGACTGAATGACCATTCCTTCCTCCTACCTCCTGGATAGAATATAAAACTGGTTTTCCCCCTTTTGAAACCTCTTTATTTTTTTTTAAGCCTTTTCAATATAAAATGCCCTTCTCCCATAAGCTTGGCCACACAGAGAGGGGAGGAAGAGTTGGAGTTCTCCTTTTCTACCAGAGAAGCCAGGGGTAGGACTGAGCTGCTTTTACATCTAGGGAACTGTTTTATTTGTGTCCAGATAGAATTTTCCCATCAGGTTGTTTATGAGCGTCTCAGAGAATGATCTGAGCTTTTTGTGAGATGTGGATTCAGTGGATTTCTAAAGGGGAACCAAAACCATTATCAATCTCCCCAGAGCCAAAAGTGGTGGAGTACACAAGCAGACATCAGAAAAGCTTAATTCTAGTCCCAGCTCAACTACAAACTTGCTGTGTGACTGTGAGCAAAAATCAGTTCACTCTCTGGGCTTTAGTTTCTTCATTTGTCAGATGATGATCACTAGGTTTCTTTTCAATACACACACACACATACATACACATGTACACATATATACATGCTTATTATATACCTAAATAAGATACATATACACACATACATATATGTATAGATACCTACACATAGATACATGCTTACATATAAGTATATTGTATGTAAACATACATGCATGTATATGTGTGTGTGCATATGTACTATTATTTCTAAGCCCCCTTCCAGCTCCACAGATCTAAGTTGCTATGGAAGGATAGTGTTGGGCAGGGTAGGCAAAATTTGTATGGCAAATGAAGGTTGTCCTAGACTGACAAATTTTGGAAAACGCTTTAAATCAGGCAGCATTACACAGAGAAAAAAAACCCTGCATATGTAATCAGAGAGGTCAGGTGGTTCCTGCTTAGTATCTATGTGGCTTTGAACAAACTATGTAAGTTCTCTGGCCCGTAGTTTAGAGAAATGGGGAAATGAAGGCATTGGATGGCTACTGTCAAGGGCCCTTTTGGTTCTATATCATGTTATCTCTGAGTTAGGTTTCATTCCTGCTTTCTATGTCTGAATCATACATGGGCCAGGATGCACACAGAAACTCAGTTCTATATTTTAAAAATATGATATATTTTGTGGCTTGTATAGGAAAGAGGAAAATTAAAAATCTACTCTCTATCCCTGGGTTTGCCTAGAAGGACATGAATTTTGCTGCAGTGATATCTATCTCATTGTTCATGTGTGTCTTTTCACAATTGACTTGAACTCTCTGGAATTTTTTCTTTCTTCTCTTAAACTCTCTCCCACCCCCACCCCAAACACCTACCATGCCCAATCCTTCCTGAACTAATCAAGCCCAAAAACAGATTAACCAAAGACCTCTAGAATCATCAAATTGAAGACTAGAAGGGGACTCCTAAGGTCATTTTTAGTCCAATCCCTACCCCAAACATAAATCTAATCTATAGCATCTAAATTGATTATCTAGCCTCTATGGTTTATCCAGTCTTCAATGCCACTACTTCATGAAATAATCCCTTCTATTTTGGAGTAGCTCTAATTGTTAAGATCTTTTCCTCATGTTGGGATGAAATCTGCCTCCCAGAAATTTCTACCTGTTGCTCACTGGGATCAAAGAGAGCAAATCTGATCCTCCTTCCACCTGACAACTCATAAAACTCCTGAAGGCAGATAGCATTCTCCCTCTCTGTTTTTCTTCTCTTAACTGAGCTTCCCTAATTCCTTCAAACTGGTTACATTCTATATATTTTCCAGTTTGTCAATGTTCCTTCTACAATGTAGTACCTAGAATCAGACACAGTACTTTATATACGATCCGAGCAGGGATGGAATATGGTGTATCACCTCCCTTACTCTGGATATTCTGCTTCTATTGATTTAGACTAAGAGCGTATTCATTTTTTTTTTTGGTTGCCATACCACACTAACTCATGTCACACTTGAAATTCAATAAAATGCTAAGCACTTTTTCATATGAACTGCTTGGTAGCCAAGGCCCCCTCATTTATGCAGTTCAGTTTTTGAACCCGTGTGGGACCTCACATTTCTCTGTATTAAATGTCATCTATTTTGCTTTGGCTCACCATCCTACTTTGTTGAAATTGCTTTGGATCCAATTTGTTTCGGTTGATACGTTTGCCCAACCCCCCCAACTTTAATTATATTTAAAAATTCTAATTTATGGATTAAAGTTTTGGGAAAAAACAGGACCAAGGACAGGTCCCTGGAATATTTCACCAAAAACCTGGGTGGACATGGATTTAATAGTCAATCCTCTTGGTCAATCCAATCATGAACTTTCCTTACTTTACAATGTTCCAGTCTAGGAAGGAAGGAAGGAAGGAAGGAAGGAAGGAAGGAAGGAAGGAAGAAAGAAAGAAAGAAAGAAAGAAAAAAGAAAGAAAAGAAAAGAAAGAAAAAGAAAGAAGAAAGAAAGAAAGAAAGAAAAGAAAAAGAAGGAAGAGAGAAGGAGGAAAGGAAGAAAAGAAAGAAAGAAAGAAAGAAAGAAAGAAAGAAAGAAAGAAAGAAAGAAAGAAAGAAAGAAAGAAAGATAGATAGTGGAATTTCATCTTATATACGAATTAGGTTCTAAGATAGATCATCATATAAGGTATATAAAATTTTGACACAGAGTCAAAATTACTTTAGAAAATTCCTGTATCATTCATAAAGTACATCAGAGTATTTATTGCTAAACAGTTTTAGCTGGAAATGAACTAAGGTGTCTTTAGAGGAAGTTAGTCTGTATTAGAGAACAGATGGACCTGAGATGGTTGCCATCAAAATAGTTGAATGGAAGTTTTATTTTTCTTGATTTTCACTTGATCAGGAGAGAAGGTGGGAACCAGGACTTCTACTCATATAGAAGGAAACAAAACTAGGCAAAAAAAAATGCTAGCAGACAGGAAAGCAGATGATGAGGGGAAAAGTATTCTTAAAAAGGCTCACACTTAAGTGTGATTATGTTAGAGTATGATCACGCCACTACACTGCTTCATCAAGAAGAGAGAACCTAAGGAAGTGAGAAGGAACAAAACAGGAGGCTTCTGGCTGACCAGGAATGGTAAGAAGGCTAACTAAGGCTGTCCCTCTCATTAGCTCTACAAGCCTAAGTGCAATGAAGAAATCGCCAGTAGGTATGATGAAGAAGAGATTTTCTAATCATACTCAGACCAGTCAGATATTCATATTGTGAGAGGCACATTTACTAACTGAGTGGAATGGTGAGCAGAATGGTCCACACTTTTTAAATTAATTCTCTCTCTCTCTCTCTCTCTCTCTCTCTCTCTCTCTCTCTCTCTCTCTCTCTTCTCTCTCTTCTCTCTTTCTCTCACTCTCTTTCTCTATCTCTGTCTGTCTGTCTGTCTGTCTCCTTTTTCTCTCTCTTCTCCCTCCCATCATCCCCCCTCCCCATCTCTCTCTGTCTCTCTGTCTCTGTCTGTCTGTGTCTCCCTCCCTCTCAGCAAGCATTATTGAATTAGGTTAGTGTGATTTTTTTTAAAGGCAATTGGGATTAAGTGACTTGCCCAGGGTCACACAGCTAGTGTCAAGTGTTTGATCTGAGTCCAGATTTGAACTCAGGTCCTCCTGACTTCAGGACTGGTCCTCTATCCACTGTGCCCCCTAGCTGCCCCCCATGATTTGTTTTGTGATGAATCCATACTGTCTTGATCATTGCATCCCTTTCTACATCTGTAATGTTTGTCAGGTTCATTGAAGACTGCTTGTCATGGGCATATATATATATATGCCTATGTTACATATACATATAGGGAGCCATATTAAAAATCACATTTCTGCATTCAAGTTTGTTCAAGCAGATCTGTGTACAAATGATGTCAGAGCCAGTGATAGAATGGAAGTTGCACTGCCTTGGGAACCAAGAGAACTAAATTCTAATCCCAGCCCTTCTGCTAACTCAGAATGTAACCTTGGGTAAATCACTTAAACACTATGGGCTTCAGTCTCCCTATTTGTCCTAATGATAACCGCTTCTCAGGGTGCTGTAGAGAAGATTCCTACTTCAGGTTTAGGTTGGACTAGCTGAACTTGAACTTGAGTCCCTTTTCAGTGATGAGATTCCAAAATTCTATGATAGGGTCAGATTGTCTAGAGTCCTTTTTCTAGTTCTAAAATTCTATAACTATATTTTCCGTGAGGAAATATTTTTAAGAGTTCTGGGTGGCAAGTATTTTTAAAAGTCCTATACTGTTATTTTTGTTTCTGGGCCCACATATCTGAGATCCACTCCAAGTGCTAATTCAGCTTATTAAAAGTTTTCCATGGAATTTTCTCCCTGTTCCTTCATCAACTTGACTTAGGTTCTAAATAGAAAGAATACTGTCTTGGGAAGGAGAGGACCTGGGTTGTAGTCTTAACTCTACTAGTAACTAACTGTGGCCTTGGACAAATCACTTCAGCTCTAGAGGCCTCAGTCTCCTGATTTGTCAAATGACAAATTTGACAAAATTTGTCAAAATGATAAATTTGAGGAGGTTGGAACTGATGTTCTCTAGGGTCCCTTTCAGCTATAACTTTTGCTATCGTGGTAGATGTTATTAGATTAATTGTACTTGGCCTCCAATAGCAGAACTGGGATATATGGGTTATTATAGAAGAAACAGGTTGGGTCAATATAAGTAATAACTTTATAATTATAGTTGTCTAAAAGTGAAATAGGCTAGAAATGATTTCCTCATTATTGGAGGTCTTCAACCAGAAGTTAAATGGCCACTTATCAGGAATATTGGTGAAAGTAGTCATGATTCAATTCAACAAACATCTGCAATGGGGTTAGGAGCTGGACTAGATGACCTTTCCTTCAAACTCTGAAATTTCAGAACTCTAGAACAGTGGGGAGGGAATTTTACTCTTCACTTGCTTCTCCCCTGAGGAACCAAAAAGTACTGATGCCATTCTTTGAAAATCTAGGAAGTGGGATTTCATTCCCTTTGGAATGGGTGTGTGTGTGTGTGTGTGTGTGTGTGTGTGTGTGTGTGTGTGTGTGTGTGTGTCGCTTTGTAGACGTCAAAGTAATGGAATTAATCACCTCATTCTTTTCTTGAAATCTAGGGGTTTGGCTTTTGTGCCATTCAGAAGCGTGGTAGAAATTCTGAATGAAGCCAGGAGGGCTATGCCTGATGTCTAAGAACTTAAGTCCTGATAGTTTTCACTGAGCACGAAGAGACTTTCTAGATAACCACAATGCTATGTTCTCAGGTTGTAAGTATGGGGAAGTGAGGCTCAAGGTCATCCATCTCTTGGAGGACTCCATTCTGAGCCTTTTACTTTTTCCATTCTCAATTGAATATTCACCTATTCAGATTGTAATGATGGTCTGGGGAGCAGAACAGGCCATGGAGTTTAAAAAATGGATTGGGTTGGCTGGAGAATTCTACTTCACAAAAATCATTTCCAGCAAAATAGATTTTCCTGTCAGGGATGATAGAAACCAATTATTATACTTAATTTTAACTAGTTGTCAGAGTTGTGTGGTTTGTCCTTAGTTCTCGAAGAGGATCATGACATCAGGAAGATGATGACATGACTTGCAATTGAATTGGATTTGTGTGAGGGAGAGCTGTGCAGAGTCACCAGCCTCACTTTTTCCTACACAGACATCTGGGTCCAGTGGCCAGATATAGATCAGGACAACTGGAGATAGGCAGTTGAAAGAGGTAGAGAGAAGAAAGGAGAGCAAACCACACTGCCTTTACTTGCCCTTCTTTCTAGTCTGTGAGATCAGCCATGATGTTGAGGGAGTGTCTGTGTTTAATCTCCATATATCCAACTTGTTTTATCCCATTAAGTCATGAGCTGTTTTAGGGCAAAGACTTTTATTTGCCTTTCTTTGAATCTCTAGCACTTAGCTCAATGCCTGGCATTGTAGGTGCTTAATAAATGCTTATCAACTGAATATGCTTATTCTATTGTCATCTGTGAAAGGGTCACATCTGCACTTTAATAAGGAAGATGAATTCATGAATATCATAATGTTGGACCTGATCAAAGAAGTCCATGCTGGAGGCAATATAATTGTAATAGTATCTAGGCACTGATTTTCAAAACATTTCAAAGAGAGAAGGATTCCAAAAGAATGGTAAAGCTCATACATGGTACTTTTAACAAGCAGAGAGTACCAAGAAGATATCGCAATCTATTGGTCTTATGTTCTAATTTCTATAAAAACTTTTATAAAAATTATGCATGCATATTTTGAGGGTATCATTAATGAAAACAGAGGAAGAGAATAGGGAGTCTTTTTCTATGACAGAATACACCTTCCACAGTCTGAAAATATGAAGAATATAATATTCCACTCTGTCTACTGTTTGCTTAGTTTTTAAATCATTTGATTCATAGAACTTTTTCCAAAAATGGATTCCTATGTTAAGAATATGCCACATCCATAATAGATATAATCACTGAAACTCAATGATATGCTGAATCTAAGTATTAAGGGAAGTATAAAACAGAGACATATATGCTCACCTAAGATGTTCATCAGTGTCATAAAAAATGTGTTAAACCAAGTGAAATTAAAAGGAATTTCCAAGGGATGATTTTTCAAATGCTCCTATTCACAAATAATATTGTTCTGTTTATATTGGCCTGAAAAAGAAATTGGCCAACCTCTGACACTGGAAGGATGAAGTGGATGGAAATGTACATCATCTTAATTTGGGACATGTATGAGACATGGGCGGGCACTTTTTTTCCTCCAGTGTGGATACATTGCTCTGCACCTGGGCAATGAAATAGTTCCAGAAATGAATATGAGACTGGGTTGGATCGTGTTTGGGAAATTTTACACTATTTCTAGTGATCCCAAGCTCCTACTTCCTACAAAGACCCGAATTTAAGTAGTATTAATATTCTCCTAATGTTTGATAGGTTGTTGAAGCCAAATAATTCATCATCTAGTATGCAGGCTACTCAAAATGAGTTCTCTGCACTTAGTAGATTGATCCTTGGAAAATAATCAGTCTATCACTGTTGGGACCATGTGGAAATCCCTTCCAACATGGTAGGACCTGCCACCACTTGTGGTCTATTCACATGACCTTCAAAAACCCAATGTCATCTCTACTCCATGTTGAAGCATCAGAACAGCTATTTGTGGAGAGGAGGGGAAAAAAAACCTTAGGGATGGAGAATGCCTTTATGTAGATTTTGATAAGCCATTGGATGGACATGCCAGGACATTGCTCACTGGGGTGAACCACATATGGAGGATGACCTGGACAAAGGTCTCACAGGTTGAGAAAGTACGTATGGGTTATAATGTAAACCACCGGAGGGAGTATGAACATCAGTGAGATCACATCCATCAAAGTATCCCTCTAGAGATATTTTATGTTGAATTAAGAAACATTTCATGTAAGTAGAATCAAAGTTACAGATAACCCAAAGGATATTGGAAAGACATATTTTATTCCACCCTTTTCCTCCTAGTTCTAAGACTCAATTCCTGAAAAGGTCAGTCAGTCTCTGAAGAGCATGGCTGAGTTATGAGATTCCTCTTAATCCCTCAGGCACATGCTCCTTAACTAGATTGGATGGGACCCCACTCAACTGGGAAACCTAGTTCCTGTTTGGAGTATAAACAGAATCCAGTCTGGGCAAGCTTTTTCAAAGGGAGGAACCTCCTCTCCTTGATACTGTCCATTAAAGTTTAGGGCAACCCAGCTCACAAAGGAGAAAACTAGCTGAAGAAGTCCAGATAGAGATGGCTTCCCCTGCCCAGATGCCCTGAGGCTGCTGAGTCTCACGATCAAACCACATTCTCAGTAAGAGGAAATAAAGACTTTTAGACCACCATCTCATTAAGTGTCCACCAATCAGGGTTGAATTTCACTTGTCAAGGAAGTTCCTTCTCAGAAAGTACACATTTGATTTAAGCCATTTCAGAGTCTCCCTTATCTTTGGTTGCTGAGAGAAACTACTGACTATCAACTTATTGATTATTAGCTAGTCTAATTAAGAAATTATTTATTAATTACCTGGAAACTGTCTTTCAGGGGTTTTATTCATAATACTATTATGAAAAGACATGGATAAAAATTATTTAGGATCAAATGGTATGGAAGTGTTGCTAACCTGATCTTAAACTGGCCTCTGTCACCTCCTAGTATAGCCCAATTGAGAGGAAGACCTGAGCCACTGACTGAGAAGGATGACTGAGGAGAGATGGAACTTCATGGCCACTGGCTAAGGAGAAGCTTCCTAATCACAGCACCACAATGTATGGAGTCCTCACTTGAGAACTACAGCTGAGGCAGAGAAGACTGAAAGAGCTGTAGATCTCCTCTAAAAGGATTGCTTCTGGTGAATTGTGGAGGTAGCTGAAAAACAAAGTCTTGTTGAACAGGGTGTTAGAAATTCTTAGATGGAAGAGCAGTTGAAACAAAATGCCTGAAGGGGAACAGGAATACATGCTGGTGGAGAACAGCTGAGCCACGTTGCCCCCAGGGAGTGGTTGATATGTGAAACTTGACTAGGATTAGCAAAGAGAGGTCCAGAGAAGGCAGCATGATAATATAAATAAAAGATGCCACCAACAGCTTTGTAGTGTTGGAGGTATGAGTTGCCCCTCCAACTCAAGTGCCCCAGTTATCCATTTTCTATAAATGTGGGTGCCCCACATGTGTTCCCTATTGGAGGTGCATGCTTCAACTAATTGTTTCTGCAGTTGTGGGAGAATGAATTCAAGTTTTATAGGGGTCATGTTCTGTGGTTATTGTCCTATTTCATTAAATGCCTTTGTTGTGAACTGCATGTCTTCTGGCTGACTAGTAAAAATAAATACCTAAGTAGGGGCTTGTGAACTATAAAGAAGATTCTGACCCACAAAAAAATCAAGAACCTGGGGGTAGTTAACTGAGGGTCTAATCTCTGTAGATTTGTTTGTGTGTGTACATATGCACGTGTGTAAAATAGTGTTTATATATTGCTTTAAGGTTTGCAAAATACCTTACATATATTATCTCATTTTATCCTCACAATAGCCAAGGGGGATAGGTGCAATTATTATCCCCATTTTATAGATGAGGAAACTGGGGTAAACAGAGGTTAATTAACTCGCCCAGGGTCATAAAACTAATAAGTGTCTGAGGACAGATTTCAATTCTGGTCTTATTGACTCCAGGTCCAGTGCCCCATCCACTGCACCCCCTAGAGAAAATATAAGTATGAGAGGCAGGCTGACATGGTGTATTGAGAGCTGACTTTGGATCCAAGAAGACTTGGATTCAAGTCCTACCCTTGATACATTCTCATTGTGTGACTCTGAGCAAGTCAATTAATTCTTAAGTGCCCTAGAAAATTTTCTAAGAAGTTGCGAAGTTGCTAAGAAGAGAAGGTAATGACCTGCACCAGTACAGGGAGTTTCATTATCTGGGAATTTCACATACAGTTGAAATTAGAGGTCCAGCCCCTGGTCCCGAAAATAAGTATAGTAAGTATACATATATGTGTATGTATATGTTTGTATACATATACACACAAATATTATACATACAGACACAGATGCAGATATAATGGTTATATTATATAAAAATATGTATTTGTACAGCTAAAAACATATCTGTTCTTATGGGTTTTTTTCTCTTCTATCATTCTCCTCTAAAGGTCTTTTACAAAGCCTCGTTCTTAGCATGGAACTGACCTTGGGTTATCAGAGACTATATCCCCTGGTATCAGAGAATAACAAAAATTGTCAGGTTCTAACAAGTTTAAAAAGACTTTTAAATTCATAACCCCAGTGACAGATTATGTGTATAATATTTGAATATCAGTCTTGCCCAGGTTGGAGACATTCATCACCAAAGGGTTAACCATGAGGTGACAACATTTTCTTAGCCATAGCAACTCATGAAGTTGCTGAAGTCTGGAGGGAACATCTACACTGATGAAATCATAAATCTTAGAACTATGGAATATCAGTTTATGTATCTTATTTCCATTTGATTCTGTGTGTGCCCCACCATCCCATTCCTCTCCCCATTAGACTGCCTTTCAAGGCCAGAGACAGTGCCTTATTCTTCATTTTCAGAACCTTATATCTCCTAGAATAGCTGTCTGCACTGAGCCAGGGCTAAATCCAATCTTATTGTCTGCCTGACCGACTGACAAAGCTTTCTCACTTGTGGAACTATGTTTTCTCCCTTCCTTTTTCCTGACCAAAGACTGTTTACTGTAGACCTTCAAAGCACCAAAGAGAACTATAGATCATAACAAAATGATCAGTGAGAAAACCTGTAGGCTGGATTGGAAAACTTCTATCCAGTGGGGCAGGGTGACCCACCTTGATTCTAGACCAGTGGGTGGCTTTTCCTATGGGAGGGAAATGGAACTTTTGGGAATGAGGCTAGCAGGGATTGGTGACATACTACATGCGGTCATTGGACTATCTCTAGCCTGAGCCTTGAAGATGGTGTAAGCAAACGTGGGCTTGGCCTTGCTTCTTGGAGAAATAGGAATATGATTGATATAAATGGTTCCCAGGGTCAGCCAGGTGGGATGTGAGAGACTTAAGGCTATAATCCATACCACAGGTTTAAAAATCTTCTGGAACCAGAGCTAGGTCTGAAAAGGCCATTGTCCTTTACCTACCATCTCAGGAAAGGACTACTGCCACTTAGTGGGGGGACTGGGTGCTTGACCACATCACCATACCCCTATAGCCAGCTGAAGGCGAAAGGCCATCATTTACATGTAAATGACAGAACCAAATCAGGGGCACCCACTGCTTCCACGTTTCCAGGGGACAGTCTGAGTTGCCTTACTGTTGTCCAAGTGGTTGGCCTTGATAATTTTCTCTGAGTAGTCAGAAATACTGGAGCATTCGATCTAAAAGGAGAGTGGGACAAAGGAGAGAGGTGTTAGATGAACTGCAGAGTGTTAGAGCTGGGAGGGAGCTCATGGCTCATCTTGTACAATCCCCTCATTTTACAGATGAGGAAGTGAAGCTGAGACTGGGGAGGGAAAATGATTTCTCTAACACCACGGCAAACTACTAGTAGGACTAGAAAGTAAGTCTTCAGATGACCTGTGCACTTTTCCCTTTAGTGCATGGCCTCAGGCTCTAATAGTAGTAATGGCTCATTTCCCATTTCCACCGCTACCCAGCTGGGTGTTCAGACAATAGTCTGAGCAATAGAATCACACTGCATTCAAGGCCTGGGTCCGCACCTATAGTCCCATTAAGCAAACTCTTATCTAGGTCTTAAATGTGGCCAATCCAGGGATATGGAAACATTGCTACGTTCCAACAACTAGGATCTAAAACCCACCAATCTTTTGTATTCTATAAGGCTGCCGCATGATACCCTCACCCCATTTCTGTTTGCCTATCTCTCTCCCTGCTTCTCTCTGACTGTCTCTGCATCTTTCTATATCCCCCTCTGTGTCTTTATCTCTGTCTGTCTGTCTCTCTGTCTCCATCTCTGTCTCTGCTTCTCTGCCTATCTCTCTGTTTCTTTCTCTGTCTCTCTGCCTCCCTATTTTTAATCTACGCATCTTTCCTTTTCCTTATCATCTCACCTCTGAAGAGACTCTGATTAGCAGGAAAAGGGGAAGGTATATAGAATGTCCAATTGACCAACTTAAAATTCATTAACCAACTTTAAGAAGGAATGTACAGAAAATGGAAGGAAGGGCAAGTAACTTAGAATGAATGCAGAAGTACAGTAAGGACTTGCAAGAAAATAGTGCCTAAATCCAAGAATGAAAAGAGATTGGTAATGCTAAGGACAACAGAAAAGGTGTTTTGTTTTGTTTTGTTTTGTTCTCAAGTTATGCAGGATAATAGTGATGGTGACTGACAAGGAAGAACTAAGCAGTGTGTGTGAGTCACAAAGAGATAAATTTAGGCTTTATATAAGAAAAAACTTCCTAAAGGACTTTCCAAAAATGGGATGGACGAAGGATCTCCCTCTCACTGGAGGTCTTCAAGCGAAGTCTGAATGACCCTTTGCTGGAGATGTGGTAGAGATTTTTTTTCAGGTACTGGTTGGACTAGATGCCACTGAGATCCCTTCTAGCTCTGAAATTCTTTCTTCTTCTTCTCTCCTTCCCTTCCTTTTTTCTTCTTTCCTTCTAACCATATAAAAAGTTCTCAAAGTTTTTGGTCTTCTGATCCCTTTACTCTCTTTTTTTTTGGGGGGGGGCTAGACAAAGGGGTGAAGTAACTTGCCCAGGGTCACACAGCTAGTGAGTGTTTTGTGTCTGAGGTTGGTCCTCCTGAATCCAGGGCCAGTGCTCTATCCACTGCACCACCTAGCTGTCCCAACCCCTTTACATTCTTGTAAATTACTAATGACCTCAAAGAGCTTTAGCTTATGTAGGTTATATTTAGTTGTATGCTGAAACCAGCTGGAACTGATTGTTAAATTTTCAGTGTGAGCATTTATACATACCTCAGACATCAGTAAAAGCTATAAATCAGGGCTTGATTTATTGTGTTATTGATTGTCTAGATTAGTGGTGTCAAACTCAAGTAGAAACAGGCCACTAAACCATAAATAAGGATGCCTTCTGCTGAATATTGACTTAAATAACCATACATTAATATCGTCCATGTTCTATTATATTCTTATTTATATTGTTAAATATTTTCCAGTTACATTTTAAATCCAGTTTAGGTTGCACTGAAGTGTAGGGCAGGTGTTGTGGTACAAGTGTTTGCCTCTTCTGGTCTAGAAAGTGATGAATATTAATAATGCAGATTAAAACTGTGTTGTGCAAATGTTTTTTTTCTGGTGAGCTGGTTGTTAAACATTTACCAGCATACCCTTGGTTATATCTATCAATATATGCTGTATTAGAAATTAGAAGTGATAATCTTTTAAAAATATCTATTTATTAATTCATTTTAAAATAAAAAATAAACCTATTACATGTTAACATAAATATTTACGAAAAATAACCATGTTTTCCAAAGCAAAAAAAAAATTAGTCAGAAAAGTAGTATTGTTTTACATATTTTTGCAGACCTCCTTAATGTCTAGCTTAATAAAAGACAGCTGGATTCTCCTAACTGCTTCTTCATTCAATCTGTTGTGATATATTGTTTGAGTTGAAGTAGTCAAAGAAATCCTGCTTCACACATGAAATTGAAAATGGGTGGAGTATTTTAAAAGGCAAATAATGTCTTAGCATTATTGTGAAAATAGTTTTGACCTTGTGGACTCCCTGAAAGGGTTTCAGGGATGCTTTACTTTCTATTGACCACACTTTGAGAACCATTGAATAAATGATTTGTAAAGTATCTATGAGTTTCTTTGTCTGGTCTCCTTTTAGCCATTTCTCTCTCTTTGCCTCTGTCCGTCTCTCTCTCTCTCTCTCTCTCTCTCTCTCCTCTCTCTCTCTCTCTCTCTCTCTCTCTCCTCTTTCTTTCTTTATGCCTCTGCCTTTTTCAGTTTCTCTTTTTTCTCCACTTGGTTTCACCCTACCTCAGTCAGTATCACAACTTGTTTTTGTTCCTTTTTCTTTCTCTATCTCTGCCTCCTTTCCTCTCCCTCTCTTCTACAGTATGGAGGATCCAAGAATCGAGCAGTGAAGGCACACTTCCTGCCCTTCCTTGGGCACAGTCATCTTAGGAGTTCTAACCTAAGAGCAGTAGAGCAGCCCCTACACTACTGTGTTCCAGCTGTGTGAGGCTATTCCAGCTATGTGTGGCTTTTTTTTTCTTTTCAGCGATCTGTTTCCCTTCTGCTCTTTTTTTTTTTAATAATAGCTTTTCAGATAAACAGCTCCATCATATTTAGCTGGTTTCCCTTAGGGTTGGCTCATTTCACAGCTCCCCCTGTTCCATGCTCTCCCTCCCACCAACTGCTATAGAATCACAGAACAACATGCAACCCAGAGGTCAGTAAGAAGGGAGATCAGAAGCCATCTAGTCCAAGCAATCCCTAAAAAGGAATTCCTCATATAAATTCCCCCTGAAGGAGTCCTCTAGCTATCCCTGCTAATACCAAAGGCTGCCCATTCCACTTTTTGTATTCATTTTGTATATATTCTGTATATAATTATTACTATTATACATTCACATGTTACCTCCCCCACAGAAGCTCCTTGAGGAAGGAAGTGTTGCACTTATGACTTCATGTCCCCAGCATTTTGCTAGGTACCTGGCACATAGTCAGTAGTTATGGATTGATTGGATTGGATTGGATTGATTGAAATTCTTCTCCTTTGCCAGGTTAAGCATCCTCAGTTCTTTCAACTGATCCCCATATGACATGATCTCAAGTTCTTTCACCATCCAAGTCACCCTCCTCTGGATTCTCTCTAACTTATCAATGTCTTTCCTAAAATGTGTTGCTCAAGACTAAAGACAATACTCCAGAAGTGGTCTGATCACACCGCCTCCATTTTATACTTGTGAAACAGATTTTTTTAACTCAAGTACAAGACTTTACACTTAGCCCTGTGAAATTTCATTTTCTTGGACTTAGCCCAAAAGTAAAGCATGCCAAGATCTTTTTAGTTTGTGACTCTATTATCCAACATATTAGTAATCCCTCCCAGCTATGTCTCATCTTTAAATCTGAGAAGTGTGACATCTATGCTTTTCTGCAAGCCATTGATAAAAATGTTAGACAGTACAAAGGCCAAGTTCTTAAGGCATTCCACAAGAAATCTCTTTCCAAGTTGATTTTGAATTATGAATGACTGACTGCTCTTTGGTTCTGGCCATTGAACCAGGTCACACTCATGTCTCTTCTTTCATTTTGTCCAAAAAAATAACGTAAGAGACTTGTCAAATTACCTACTAAAATCTAGGCGATCTATATCTATGTTCTTGCTTTACTAGACCTTTGGGAAAGAAAGAAAGAAAGGAAGGAAGGAAGGAAGGAAGGAAGGAAGAAGAAGAGGGAGAAGAGAGAGAGAGAGAGAGAGAGAGGAGGGAGGAGGGAGGAGAGAAGGAAGGAAGGAAGGAAGGAAGGAAGGAAGGAAGGAAGGAAGAGGAAGGAAGGAAGGAAGGAAGAAGGGAAGGGAGGGAGGGAGGAGGGAGGAAGGAGGGAGGAAAGGGAGGGAAAGAGGGAAAGAGGGAAATTTGATACAGGCTATTTTTGATGACACCACACTGGTTCATTATGATGACTCTTTCCTTTTTTAAGTATTTATTACCTCTTTAATAATGCTTTCTATAATCTTTCCATGAATGAAAATCAAACTCATTCACATATATTTTGGAGACTTCATTCTCTTCACCATTTTAAAAATGAAGACATTTGGGGCAGCTAGGTGGTGCAGTGGATAGAGCACTGGCCCTGAAGTCAGGAGGACCCGAGTTCAAATCTGACCTCAGACCAAAAACTTGACACTAGCTGTGTGACCTGGGCAAGTCACTTAATCCTAATTGCCTAGCAAAAAAAAAAAGGCTTAAAAAAATAAAAATAAAATGAAGACATTTGTCCTTCCCCAGTTGTTTGGCATCTCTCCAATTCTCCATGATTTTTGTCAAAAATCATGGACAGTGACTCAGCAACCGCATTCACTAGTTCTTTCAGTATGCTGGGCCAAATGACTCAAACTCATCAAGAGAATAATTAGATGCTGCCTTGCTATTTCTTTACCTATCTTGTATTTCAATTCCAATGAGCTGTTTTTGTTGGGAAGGTTAGATTAAATGATCTCTTCTGAGCTCTTGTCAAACTGCAAGATCCAAATGAATCTCAGATCAAGTACAATGGAAGAGCGATGCTTTTGGCTGTCAGTTTCAGTCCAAAGACAATTCTGGCTTGGCACAGGATTGTCCGGCGTCATTATCCTACCCACCCTAAGCAGCAGTCTCATTCTTCCTTTTGACCCTTCTCTTTCCACCTATATAGCTTAAAAACAACAACAAACAAACAAAAAACACCTTTTTTGTTATCCTTAACTTTTCCTTGCCTACATGAGTTCATTCTGAGTAGCAGTACTGACGATATTCACATAGAACAATGCCAGGCTTTTCTACTCAGCCTCCATTACTTCATTACTCCATTACAGCTTTACTTCCATCTTCTGAATATATCTTTGTAAAAATCTAAGTTGATCTCTGGGGTTCTTTTGCATCCATATCCGTTTCTTAAACAAAAACAAAGCAAAACAAAACAAAAACCCTGCTCTTTCCTCTTCGCTGGAAGTGTTTCTTTGTGTCTTCAGAATTTTGTGTTTGAAAGGTTCCTCTGTCTTGAGCTGACATTAAGGACATTAAAAAATTAAGGACGTAGGAAACTACCTACCATTCCTCTGAATACTTTGATATCTGCTTTCCCAAAATGTAAGGTGTGTCAGACTATGCCTAACTTTCCTTTCCTTCACCATCACAAATTCTAAGTTGGAATGATCACATCTCAGCAAGTATCCTATTGTGTCTACCCTAGCATTCAGTTTCTTTTTATTGATGACAAATAGGTATAGAATAGAATTTCCATTCTAAGATTCTTCCACCTTTCAGAGGATAAAATTTTACTAAGTCAAGACAATATATTACTATTTTTTCTTCTTTGGGGAAAGACAGAGAAATAGAGACAAAGAAAAAGAATGATGGAAAGAACAAAAGAGAAGTCCTACAGATTCTCCCATCCATCTATTTCCCAAATTCTTTATCTGTTTCCTCCTTCTGTCCAGGGGGCCTATAATACATTCCAATTACAGTACCATTTTTGTTTCTGCCTCTATTATTATGATTATTGACCAAATGCTCCCTACAATGTACCCCTATTCTGATTACTGGCTTTCCTTAAATATATTATCTCACTATATGATATTATTATGCACTTCTCCCTTTTACATAGCCCATTTTTTCCAATCATAAGTTCTATGCCACCAAATTTCAATGGCATATATGACAAACTTGCCTCCTTGCATTAGCATCTCTGATTCTTTTTTGTCAATCATATTTTGGGTAATTTTTTATAGACATCTTTTCTTAGATTTCACCTCCTGTAAATTTCATCTCTGTTGCTATTCTTCCTACTCTGATAGAATGTAAGCATCCTGAAGACAGCATCTGTTTCATTTTTGTCTTTGTATCTCCATCACCTAGAATAATGATGGTACAGCATAAGTACTTAATAAATGTTTGTTAATTGGTTAATTGATTGCAGCTGCTCTCTATTCAGTCTAGCTTGAAGCACGTACATAGGCAGTTTTCTCCTTCCCCAGTTCTTTTTAGGTTTAACATCTAAAGATATGCAAGATTTCAGACGCATACATGCTTACCAGCCCTTGTTAGATATGCTCCATCTGTGACTAGGAGTTGGTCATTTCTATATTTTAAGCTGTATTCCTGAAATATAAATCCTATTTTTCAAATCCCATCTTTTTAACCATCTTCCCAAATCTGCCTTTCTTTTCTGTAGCACTTTGCTTAAATCAGTAGAATTACTGAAAACATCACCTATGGTCCTGGGATCTTCAGTTTCTCACCCAAGGCTTCATATAGTTAGCCATTCTTTCTAAAATGCTTTTGGTAGTATAATCCATGCCCATGCAAATCAGCAGAAATTGGTAGGTTTGAGAATTCTTGGAAAGCTTTTCCTCTTGTTCTGGATACATGACTCCAGGGAAGAGAAAAGACCGCTCTTGCTTTTTCCATCAGGTTGACAAATGGCTGCCTCAATATCCCCTATAAGGCAGTATCAATATACATCTCTTCTTCTCTTTCTTCCCTTGATTTGATGGTCTTTCACCTGACAGGAGCATCTTTCCTTAAAGGACAAGCAGCTGTTCCCTTTTCAGAGGACCCAGCCTCCTCTTCTTCAGGAAGTCTCACATGCTTTACTTAGCCACTAATATTTAGTGTTCCTTCTTCCCTTTTCACACTCTTCCAACCATCAATTTCCTGAAACAGGTCATGATTCCCCTCTGCCTCTTTAAAGCTTTTTTCTTCTTTGTTATCACATAGAAACACTTCTTTTTTTTTGAGAAAAATAAAAGAACACTTTAGTTATCTCTCTAGTAAGTGTGGGGAGTGGAAAGACATTCCTTGAGCCTCATTTCCTTCACTTCTACTCTACAGAGCCAGCTAGTGACACAGAGGATAGAGTGCTGGACTTGGAGACAGGAACCCTGAGTTCAAATTCAACCTCAGATACTTAGTAACTGCATGATGCTGGGCAAGTCACTTAACCTCTGCCTTAGTTTCTTCAACTAAGGAAGCCATACAGGGTTTTTGTGGTGATCATTTGAGATAACATTTATAAAAAGCACTTAACATAATGCCTGGCACACAGTAGCTGCTATATAAATGCTTATTCCTTTCCCCTTTTAGGAGGGAGACCTTCTTGCATTTTAAGCATAAATGATAATTACTTGACTGTGGTAACACAAACATTGCACACTCTGTGCAAGTCACTGAAAAATTATTGAAAAGGGGGAAAGGGAGAGAGGTAGGCAGGCAAGAAGGAAGGTGATCTGTAATCCTCATTGTGCCAGTGCCCTTCGGCCAATTATTTTCCCTATCTCTACTCAAATCAATTCAAGAAACACTTTTTTTTTGATGAGGCATTTGGGGTTAAATGACCTGCCTCGGCTCGCATGGCTAGTGTCAAGTGTCTGAAGACAGATTTGAACTCAGATCCTCTTGACTCCAGGATAGTGCCCTACCTACTGCACCATCTAGCTGCCCCTTGAAGAAACACTTCTTAAGCACTTACCATGTACTAGGCGTTGAAGATACAAAGACAAATGCAGCATAGATCCTTTTCTCAAGGAGCTTCCGTTCTAATGTGAGGAACATGTACACAAATAACTATGATACAGAGAGGAAGGAAGGGATGTGCCAAGCAAAGGGTGAGGGGATGTCTGAGGAAGAAATCCCTTTCCTCTGGAAAGAGAGGGAGGGCCAGGGAAGGCTACATTCTGGAGATGGGACCTGAGGAGGATCTGGAAGGAAGGGAGGGACTTTGGGCCATAGAGTTGTTGTGGGAGTCATCCATTCCAAGTATGAAGGATGACAGCAACATCTCAGGTCAGGACAAGAATGGGTGATAAGCAGGTCACTGAATTTCTCTCAGCCTCAGTTTCCTCATCTGTAAAATGGGGATAATGATAGCACCTACCTCACAGGATTATTGTGAGGATCAGCTAAGAGATATACTAAACATCTTGCAAATCTTAAAGCACTATAGAAATGCTAGCTGCTTTTATATGATTATATGATTATATGCGTTATATTATTTCATACCATACAAGATTTAAAATTCATATTTCCCAAGATTTATTTTATTGTATTATGGCAGACCACTTTGGTAACATAAAATATATAGTGTGAAATAAGACTAGAAAGTTGGGTTGGAGCCTGCTTGTGAGGGATATTAAAATGCCGGGGTGAGAAATTTAAGTTTCATTCAGGAAACAAAAGGAAACCATAGATTTTTTTTTCTTAGTAGAGGAGTGATGAGATCATATATTATACTTTTTCTGTAGATAATGAGAAGCCACTTGAATTTGGGGGAGGGAAGGGAAAGAAGCAGAGGAATGATGTCATCAAATGTTTACTCCTACCTAATTCACAGGAGGTTTGTGGGGACATCTAGTAAAATCATGGATGTGGAAGCACTTTGGGGTATGTATAAATGTCTGTATTTTCCAGGGAAAAGAGAGAACATCAGTGGCCTGACCTCCTAACTGTTCTGCAGAGTGACCCCGGCATCCTGGAATGCAGCAGAATGTGTTGGAAAGAACTACTAGACTTGGAGTCAGGAAACCTAGGTTGCCGTTTTGGTTCTGACATTTATTCCTATTAACCTTGGTCCCTGGGCAACTCACTTTCCCTTTCTAAATCCTGCTTTTAAAATCCATCTAATGGGGATAATGAAGCTTTTATCAAATATCTTCTCTTTTTTATTTAGTATTTTATTTTTTCCCCAATTACATGTAAAAACAATTTTCAACATTCATTTTTAAAATTGAGTTCCTAATTCTCTCCCTCCCTCCCCAACCCTTTCATGGAGAAGGTAAGCAATTTGATATAGGCTATGCATGTATAGTCATATTAAATATCTTTTCATAGGGAAACTGGGTGGTATAGGAGATACAGCACTGGGCTGAAAGTCATATCTGAATTCAAATCCTACCTCAGACACTAAACTAGCTGCGTTACCCTGGGAAAGAAACTGAATTTCTCCCAGCCTCAGTTTCCTCATCCATAAAATGGGGATATTGATAGTACCTACCTCACAGTTAAGATCAACTAAGAGATACATTAAATACCTTGCAAATCCTAATGCACTATATAAATGCTAGCTGTATTATTAGCATTCTATTATTTCATACCTCACAAGATTTAGATTTCATGTTTCACAAGATTTATTTTATTATATTATGTCATGCCTCACAGGACTAGAAGAGGTCCTCTGGTCTATCCCTTTATATTTCAGATGAGGAAACTCTCCAAGCCCCAAGAAGAAAAGCCATTTGCCCAAGGTCACCCAACCAGTGAGTAGCTGAGCCAAGATCCAAATGGGTCCTTTGACTCCAAATCCAGGTTTCTATCTGCTGTACCACTCAGTTGCCGACCTTAAGGCTCTGCAGAGAGATGAGCAATTATTCTTATAGCAGTCTGTTACTAGTTATATGATGGTCCCTCCTAACCTTTCCTACAGCTCAAGACTTATAGTTGGTTTTCTTACTTCCTTTAAGGTGTATGTTGAAGGTAGGAAGCACCAAGGATTGTTTTTGTGTTTGCTTCTTTGTTTGTTGAGGGGTGGAGGTGGGGACTGGCAAAGTTAGGTTGGAGATGAAATGGGATTGGATTGAAGAAGAGAGACAATATCTGGGGCCCATTTTCTTAAAGGCCCGAAACAAGAAAGAAATGATTCCCTTACCCCATACACCTTCTTGGCCCCTGCTTTAGCAGCAAACATAGAAAGGATGCCCGTGCCACTCCCAACGTCCAGCACCACCTTGTCCTTAAACACGTGCTTATTGTGGTACATGGAGTTTCTGTAGGTAAGTGTGCGCACCTCATCCTTCAGCATTTCCTGTGGCAGGAGAGAGAAGAGAGAAATCAAGTTTAAGGAATCCCCTGAGTAGACTGGAAGTAGATGTATAATCAAAGGACCCAAGTTTGAGTCCTAATTTCATAATCTACTTACTATTTTGTGACCTTAAACAAGGACACTTCACTTCTCTGGGCCTCAGTTTCCACATGTGTAAAATGAAAAGGTTGGACTAGATGATCTCTAAAGTCCATTCAAATAAAAAAAAACCCTATGATTTTATAATCCTATAGTGTTACCCTCTTCTTCTTCCTTTATATTATCTCACTTGGATATCTTATCAGATCCTTTGATTTCAATTAGCATCCTTAAGAAGATGATTCTGTGATACATATATCCAGCCCTAGTAACTCTCCTGAACTGGAGTCCCATATCATCAACTGCCCCTTGGACATCTCAAAAGGATGTCCCATAAACGTGACAAACTCCAGAATTTAACAAAGTTGACAAAGTTCCAAATTCCAAAACATAACTCATCATCTTTTCCTCCAAACCCTCCCATCTTTCCTGTTACTTCCAAGGACAGTAGGTGACTTCCCGGTCACCCAGGCATACACCTGCAGTGTCATTCTTGATTCCTTACTTCCATTCACCCCACAGATCAATCCTGTTGCCAAATCTTCAAAACATCTCTCAGGTGCATCCCCTTCTTTCTCCTCACACAGACAGAATCCTCATATAGGCCCTCATCGCCTCCTGCCTGGATTATTTTTTCTTTCCCTAATCCAAGTCACCCCCCCACTTTGATTCATCCTCCATTCAGCTGCCAAAGTGCTTATTCCCAAAGTGTGGGTCAGACCACATCATCTCATACTCAAAACTTGCTATTACCTCTGGGATCTGATTTGTATGAAAAGCTCTTCATATTCTGGACCCTTCCTACCTTTTCAGTTTTCTTATACTTTCCTTCCCACCATCGACTTTAAGGTCCTACTCCCTGTTCCTCCCATACTCTCCTGTCTCTGGGCCTTTGTAGTGACTGTCCCCATGCCTAGAATATTCTCTTTTCTCACCTCCCTGGTTTCCTTTAAGACAGCTCAAATCACACCTTGTACAGATATTTCTTGGTCCCTTTCCCCTCCCCAGTTCTTCCCTCTGAGATTATTTTCTATCTATACAACATGTGTGTATGTGTGTGTGTATGTATATATGTATATAATATGCGTGTATGTATGTATGTGTATGTATATGTATATATACATATATTATGTGCATATGTTGTATGTACATGGTTTAATTGTTGTCCCCCTTATTATAATGTAAGTTTCTTGAAAAAAGGGATCGTGTTTTTGCCTTTCTTCCACTTAATATAGTCTCTGACACATTTAATAAATGCTTATTGACAGACCATAACCTTTAAGGTCTCTCCCAGCTCCAAATCTATGATCCTATAAGCTTATTTATGTACCAGAAGGCATAGATATATTGACATACCTTATGAACTATAAATTTAATTACTATTGCAATAAAGGAGGTGCTACTCTGATGCCTTATCACGACATAGAGGCCACTCTGACTTCTTAAAAGCTATGCTGGGGGCATATCAACTCTGATACTTGCCCCAGGACAGACTGTGCTGTCTTGTCTTAGAACCAGTTTAACCAAGATTGGAGAGGTTTGCCACCAGATTGGCTGTGAGGAATTTTGGAGCTTCGGCAACTATCCTAGGTCAACTTTACCAAGGAATAGGGGTTTGTAAATGGCATTCTTAGAGTGTCCATACCAATGAAATCACAGATCCTTGAAGTCTAAGCAACATACCACATTTTTTTTTTTGGCTTTTTGCTTAGGCAATCAGGGTTAAGTGACTTGCCCAGCATCACGTAGCTAGTAAGTGTCAAGTGTCTGAGGTCAAATTTGAACTCAGGTCCTCCTGACTCCACAGCCATCGCTCTATCCACTGCACCACCTGGGTGCCCTGACATACCACGTTCTTCTAAGGAAGTATTTGCCAAGTAAAGACTCATACATGACTTCAGCAAGGTCCTCCAGAGATCACCCTTCTACCACGAATAGAGATTCCATCCCGTGAAAAATTGTCCAGTCTCCTCAGAACTCAGGTGAATGGTGTGACAAATCTTGATTTCCAAGGGCTGATGATGCAACATATTCCTCACTTCTCAATGTAAAGATAGTGGGCTACAGATGTGGAATACTGCATGCTGTCATCTGTGGCTTCCACAAGACTTTGTTTGCTTAACTGTTTCTCTTTTTTACAATAGAGGATGGGAAATGGAGTTTGGGAAGTGATGGTAATGAGAAGGGAGAAGCAACAATAAAGCAGTATTTGAAAATCAATAAATACAACTTAGTCAGATTCCAGCTCTGACACTAATTAGCTATTTGCCCCAAAATGACTTGTTTCACCTTTCAGAGCCTCAGTTACCTTACCTTGGACTAGATGATGTTAAGATACCCTATAAAGAAGCTCAAATAGTCTGTGAGTCTATAAGATTATAGATAGAGCACTAGACCTGGAGGATCTGAATTCAAATCCAATTTTGGACACTTACTAGCTGTATGACCCTGGCCAAGTCATTTAACTTGCCTCAGTTTCCTCAACTATAAAATGAGGGTACTAATTACCTACCTCACGGGGTTGTTGTGTGGATCAAATGAGAAAACATTTATAAAGTGCTTATCACAGTGCCTGACGCATTGCATAGTAAGTATGTATGTTCACTCTGTCCCATTCCCCCTTCTCAGAAATTACAATGAATCTACTTTGTATATTTTCTATATTTACTTATGTGTATTCATATTGTTTCTTTCTGGTAGAACCCAAGCTCTTTAAGGATGAGGATTGTTTTAATTTTTGTCCTTTAATGCCCAATGCCTAGCCCTTTGCCTGGAAAATAGCAGATGCCTAATAAATGCTTGTTAAATTGAACTGAAGCTGATTACTCAAGAAGGTGGTATAATGTTTGCATGTGATTTCTTTTTTTTTTTTTGCTTGTTTGTTCTGAACAGATGTTCCACCACTGAAGATTAATTAGGAGAGGACAGGGACTATTTCCTGCCCCATCACAGAGCACAATGCTTAGCACATAGTAGATATTTAATAAGTGTTTGTTGATAATTTGATTGACTGATGGCCTTTCAACAGGCAAAGAGACCAAATGACTTGCTTTGATTCCTTCTTTCCTGAGATTTATGATTTTTAGGCAGGTTTTGTATATAGTTTTAGACAGATTCTTTCACCTTATTTCTTTCTAGGAGCTGCAGATGTGGGTGGTTTAACAATACCCTTCCCACTCCTCCCAAATACCTGGGAGGCTAACCAGGAAGAGGTTTAGGAGATAACAATAGGCAGATAGCTCCATATAGGAGTGTGAGACATATTTCCTTTTATTTTCATTATATTCAAGAAACTATGTGATCACAGTACAATAAGAAAATGAGTCCTATGGATATGGGGAGAATTGTGAAAAAGAGAGAAAAGAGAATATAAACAGATAGGTAGGGGCTCATGAGCTGAGTATAAACCACAGATTTTATATTTTAATATTTTGGATATTATTCTATTTCACTACCCCCAAAATTAATTCTTGGACCCATCCAACAGCACCATATAGAGCCACAGGCTTGACAATGTGGAGAATAATCTAGGCCTCTGTAGTCTGGGACCTTTGTGGTGGCCAAAGGGCATTCAATAAACATTTAAGGAGGTCAATTTTATGCATGCAGCTGAGATGCTCTTGACAATTGCTCTGATGGCCAACTCAAACAGTGCACTCAGAATCAGAGAATTTGGAAATGACTTATCCAGCCCCACCCATACCTAAAAAGGATCTACATCCAACATGCTGGACAAGGTAGGCCTCCTATGAAAGGGAGTCCAGCAATTCTACAGGCAGCTTATCCCATGTTTGAACACCAGTTTTGCTGACATCAAGCCTAAGTTTAACTTTTTTCAACTTCTGCCTACTGTTCTGGTTCTTCCTGATGAGGCAAAATTGCATGAGTGTAATGCTTTATAAAGAGTTATCATCCTCCTATCTACTCATACCCCCCCACATACGTACCACACACTCATACACAGTACACACACATTCCCTCCCCCCACATCCACATTCCCCTTGCACATGCACACAAATACATACCACACACGTCTACCCCCACACCTGAACACACATATACTTTTTTTCTCGAGGCAAAACAACCCTAATTCTTTCAATTACTTCTCATATGACTTCATCTCTTCACAGGGCCCTTCACCAGCCTGATTTCCCTCCTCTGAAAGGCTTGAACTCAGAACCAATAACAATACTCCAGATGAAGTCAGATTTAGGCAGAGGAAGAGTCTATCATCCTGCCTGGCTCCAAGCAACTCAAGTTTGATTGAGGGGTTTTTGGCCGATGACTTAGGCTGAGAATGCTGTTCACAAAAAAAACCCAAATCTTTTTTTTTTTCAGAAAACCTCTAACTATGCCTCCTTTATTTTGTATTTGTGAGGCTGATTTTCCAGACCCGAATTTGGACCCAAATTATCCTTCCCAAATTTCACCTACTAGATTCAGCCCAATGCTATAGAACGTTTTGGATCCCAATTCTGTCATCCACTGTGTTAGCTATCCCTCCCAGCTTTGTGTCATCCACAAATTTAATAAGCATTCCATCTATGCTTTTATAGAAGTACTTTATAAAAAGAATAGATCTCTGGGATGTTCCACTGGAGATCCCTTGTATGTCATTTAACAACCCTTCAAGTATGGCCATTAAATCACTTCTAAATCCATTTAATTATATTATCAGCAAATCCACATCTCTCAATTTCCTCCATGGGAAGTCTCAGATACTTCATTAAGTGCTTTGCTAAATAATGACAAGAGAAAAAGATTAAAGGTATAAAGATAGATAGAAAACGGGGGAAAAAACTATCCCTATTTGCTGATGACATGACAGTTTACTTTGAAAATCCTAGGAAATCAGCCAAGAAACTAATTGAGGCAATTAATAGCTTCAGCAAAGTAGCAGGTTATAAAATAAGCCCATAAAAATTATCAGCATTTCTATATAGAAACAACAAAACCCAGAAGGAAACAACAGAAATGACCCATTCAAAACAATTACAAAATACACAAAATATTTTCTAGCTAACCTATCAGGCCACACATTCTTTGGATGGGAAGGGATAGGGGCCTAAACCTGTGGTTTCACAGATGTAGGAAACTGTCTCTACCGTTAATGGCCAGGACCTTCTCTGTGCCTCAGAGAACTGTCAGAAGATTGAGAAGTCCAGTGATTTTTCCCAAGGTCAGAGTTCAGTGTGTGTCAAAAGCAAGGCTTGAACTCAGGCCTTCTTCATCCTGTGAAAAAGGCCAATATGCACCTTTGACCAGAACACTGCTGAAGGGAAATCTCCCAAAGAAATAACAAAGAAAGTTCATGAAAACCATTTTTATAAAGGCTTCTTTTGTGAATTACTTATTATCAGTGTGAGAGTATAGTGGGTCTCACAGGCTACAAGATGGACTTAAAAGGAAGAGAGGGTTGTTGGTGATGTTTTACCTCACCACACTATCTATATAGCTGCCATTAGTAAATGCTATTTAAAGAAATTAGGGGGTAAACAGCTTAAATAATTGGAATAATGCTCAGTAAGCATAGATGAACAATACTGCCAAAATTAATTTACAGATTTTTGTGTTATAACAATCAAACTACCAAGGGCATATTTAACAGTTATGCTAAATAGTAACCAAATTCATTTGGAAGGAGAAAAGGTCTAAAATTTCAAGAAATAATGGAGAAAAAGTAAGACTAGTGGGGGAATATCACTTCTAACACTCAAATTATATTATAAAGAAGTAATCATCAAAACTACTTGGTACTGGTTTTGAACAGAAAAATAGATCAATGGAACAGACCACACAAAAAAGAATCAGAAATAATTGAAAATAGTTCAGTGTTCTTTAAACCCTAAAACATAAATTATCTGTGAAGGAACTCCCTATTTGACATGAACCACTAGGAAAATTGGAAAGCAGTATCATACAAATTAGATTGGGACTCTATATCTTGTATAATATATTATAATACTATATGACCTGGATGAAAAAAATCATACCATTAAAAAAATTTAGAAGAGAACCAGAGAACATTTTATAGCTATGACAAGGTAATAAATTCTTGACCACATGAAGGATGGCAGTGATTATAAAAGATATAATAGATAATTTGATTCACAAAATAAAAAAGTTTTTTCATCATCAAAATTAATGCAACTAGGAACAGAAGAGAATAGGTTGACTAGAAAAAAAAACCCTTTGGATTAATTATTTCTGATAAGGGTAGGATATCCAAGATATAGATATATAGATATAGGCAACTGACAGAAATATACATATGAACAAAAGCCATGTCTAACACATAAGTGGCCAAAAGAATATAAAAAACAATTCTTAAAAGAAGATTTGAAAACTTAACAACCATATGAAAAAAACATGTCAAATCACTGTCAATAACAGACCTGAGGCCTGCATGCTATTAATTCAGGTTCAATGTTGAAATAAAATGAGGTACTCATTTAGGTCATTAAATAATTAACAAGGATATGCAACAATGTCACAGTAGTAACTAGCTTTAGTAGAAGCCTTTCCCCATTCCCCCATATGGAAATGTGTATGGTCAGCATGGCAGAGTATAGCAATTCCAGCGGCCTAGGGACATCCACCAAGTTTGAAGGGTTTAGACCTTGTATGAATAGGCCTCCTTATGCCCTTAAGTGATCAGGGCACCAGAGCCAGAGGCCACCAGAAAACTGCCTCTAGAGAGCCTTGCCCTACCACTAGGCCAATCAAGTCCTAATTTTGCACCTTTAGGGAAAACCTAGCCTAACCCATCTTTCAGGGAAAAGGTGAGGAGCCTGATAGATAATGGTACTGTCACAACTAATAATAGGAATGTCAATCAAAATAATATTTCAGTCTTGTTCCATGCCTAATAAATTGGAAAAGATGACAAAAATGAGGATAATAAATGTTGGAAGGGTTGTGTGAAAAATGGGCATACCAATACAAAATTGGTCCAACCCTGCTGGAAAGTAATTTGGAGTTATGCAAAGAAAGTAGCTGAAATGTCCATACTTTTTGAACCCGAGATTACACTTTGCATACATTTCTATATATGCTTTCCATATACGCCAAGGAGGCAAATGACAAGAAGCAAAGTATTTATAGCAGCTCTTTCTGTAGAAGCAAAGAACTGGAAACAAATTTGACATCCATGAATTGGGGAATGGCTAAGTAAGTTGTGGTCGGTGCGTTCCTAGAGTATTACCATTCTGTAAGAAACTATGACTACGTAGTTTGCATTCAGAGATGCACAATGAATCACTTGAACCAGAAAAACAACACGCACAATTACTTCAACTATATAAAACAGCAAAAACAAAACATTCCAAACTGAATACTGCAAAAACAGAAAAACAAACTTTAACCCAAAAGAAGAGAAATGAGAAATGAGAAGGCGCTTCTTTGATTCTACACAAAGTTGGAGAGCAGAAAAGAAAATGTCAGATTCTTTACAGTCATTGGTCAGTTTTACTGAACTGCTTTTTTTTCTTTCTCTTTTCTTCTTTGTTACAAGGCACTGGTCTGGGGGGGGGGAGATGAGACAAGGATAGAGTTGGGAAATGTAAATAAAAAGATCAGAATTTTGAAAATCCTGTTAAAAAAAAGCTTTGCTAAAATCCTGATACACTACCTCCGCAGCCTCCTCCTTGTCCTGCTGAAAAAGAGGCTGAAATGATCTGTTCTTGATGAAGCCGTGCTGGCCCTTGCTAATTCCCCCTTCCCTTTCCAAATGTTCACCACCCACGTCTTTAATGACCTGCTCCAGGTTTTTTCCCAGTGAGCTAAGTCAAGCTCACTAGACTCTAATTAACAAATTCTATTCTCTTCCTTTTTTTGAAGATTGGGGCATCTGCCCTTCTCCAATCTTGTGGCGCCTGTTCCATTTTCTGTGGTTTTCTTTTTTTTTTTACTTGAAAAATTTCTAATTATTATGTTGAATTTGTTATTTATTTATTTATAACATTTTCTTCTTTTTAAATTTCAACTTCCAAACTCTCTCCCTCCCTCCAATCCACTCCCCCAAAGACAAGCAACATGATATTAATTACGTGAAACCATGCAAAACATGTTTCTATATTAGCCATAATTTTTCAAAAATCAAGAAAAATAAAGAAAGCGAGAAAATTATACTCAATTTGCAGTAAGAGTTCATCAGTTCTCTCTCTGGAGGTGTATAGCATTTTTTCATCATGAGTGCTTTGGAGGTATGATCCAAGGATCACTGTATTGATTAGAGTGGCCAAGTTTTTCACAGTTGATCATCACACAATATTGCTGTTACTTCCCGTAGTGATTTCCCAGCTCTTCTCATTCTACTTTGCATCAATTCATACAATACTTGCCATGTTTTGATTTTTTTTCAAACCACCCCACCTCATCATTTCTTATAGCACAATAGTATTTTATACCACAACTTGTTCAACTATTACCAATTGATAAGTATTTCTCCAATTTCCAATTCTTTGCTACCACAAAAAATCTGCTATAAATATTTATGCATATTTTTTTCCTTTTTCATCTCTTTTGGATACAAATCTAGAAGTGTTATTGCTGGGTCAAAGGGTATGCACAGTTTGATAGCCCTTTGGGCTTAGCTCTAAATTGTTCTCCAGAATGGTTGGATAGGTTCATTACTCCACCAGCAGTCCATTACTATACCTATTTTTCCTTTTCCCCCTCCAGCATTTATCATTTCTGATAGGCATAAGGTGTTACTTCAGAATTGCTCTAATTTGCATTTCTCTAATCAATAGTGATTGAGAACATTTTTTTGTGTGACTATAGATAGCTTTGATTATTTCTTCTGAAAACTGCCTGTTCATGTCCTTTGACCATTTATTAATTGGAAAACAGCTCTTTTTTTTTAAATAAATTTGACTCAGTTCTATACTCATCATATATTTGAGGAATGAGGTCTTTATCAGAGAAACTTGCAGTAAAATTTTTGATATTGCTTCATTTTCTATCACTGTTGTTACATCATGTGTTGTTGTTCAGTCATTTCAGTCATGTCTGGTTCTTTGTGACCACTTTTGGAGTTTTTTTGGCAAAGATACTGGAGTGGTTTTCCCATTTCTTTCACCAGTTTATTTTACAGATGAAGAACCAAGGCAAGCAAGTTCAAATGACTTGCCCAAGGTCACACAGCTAATAAGTAGTATCTGAGGCTAGATTTGAACTCAGGAAGATGAGTCTTCCTGACTTCAGGCCCAGCACTCTGTGCACTATGGCACCACCTAGGGGCCCTTATTTTCTATGTTACCTTTTAGCAAATGTAGTTTTCCCTGATTATCTCTTTTAATTAGGTATATTTTTGCTTTTGCTTTGTCTGACATCATGCTTGCTACCGCTGCCTTTTTTCACTTCCGCTAAAGCATAATAGATTCTGCTCCAGCCCTTTATTTTAACCCTGTGTATGTCTTTCTATTTCTAGTGGATTCTGGTTTCTAATTCATTCTGCTATCCACTTCTCTTTTACAGGTGAGCTCATCCCATTCACATTCAAAATTGTGATTATTAACTGTATATTTCCCTCCATCCTATTTTCTTCTATTTATTCTTCTCTCTCTTTCTCTCTCTCTCTCTCTCTCTCTCTCTCTCTCTCTCTCTCTCTCTCTCTCTCTCTCTCTCTCTCCTGTCCCTCTTCAAAAGTCATTTTGCTTCTGACCACTGCTTCCCTTAATTCACCTTCCCTTTATCATGCCACCCATCCTATGTGTTTTATCCCCTTTCTCCTCTTATTTCCCTATTGGGTAAGTTACATTTCTATACACAACTAAATGTGTGTGTGTGTGTGTGTGTGTGTGTGTGTGTGTGTATGTGTGTGTGTATATATATATATATATATATATATTCTTCTCTTTTTGAACCAATTCTGATGAGGCATTGCCTGCCACTCCTTCTCCCAGTTTTTCCCTTCATTGTAAAAGCTTTTCCTTGTGTAACTAACTCTTTTATGTGAGAAAATTTGCCCCATTCTACCTCTCCCTTCCCCTTCCTTCCAGCACATCCCTCTTTTTCACTCCTTCATTTTTTTTTTTTGGAGATCATTCCAACATAGTTGACTCACACTCATAGCCTCTGTCTATGTGAACTCCTTTTAACTGCCCTAATAATGACAAAGTTCTTAGGGGTTATGTATATTGTCTTCCCATATAGGAATGTAAGCAGTTTAACTTTAAGAGTCCTGTATGATCACTCTTTCCTGTTTACTTTTTAATGCTTCTCTTGAGTCTTGTGTTTGAATATCCATTTTTTCTATTTAGCTCTGGTCTTTCCATCAGGAATGCTTGAAAGTCTTCCATTTTATTATATATCCATTTTTCCCCTGAAGGATTACACTCATTTTTGTTGGTAGGTTTTTCCTGGTTGTAATCCTAGCTCCTTTGTCATCCAGAATATCATATTTCAAGTCTTTATTGTGAAAGCCACTAAATCTTGTGTAATCCTAACTTTGTCTCCATGATATTTGAATTGTTTCTTTCTGGCTACTTGAAGTATTTTCTTTTTGACCTAGAAGCTCTGGAATTTGGCCCTGGGAGTTTTCATTTTGGGGATCTCTTTTCAGAGGTGATCGATGGATTCTTTTGGTTTCTCTTTTACCCTCTGAATCTAAGGTAGTGGGACAGTTTTTCACAAAATATGATGTCTAGGCTCTCTTTTTGTTCATGGCTTTCAGGTAGTCAAATAATTCTTAAATTATTTCTTCTTGACCTATTCTCCAGGTCAGTTGCTTTTCCTATGAGATTTTCACATTTCTATTTTTCATATTTTCTTCTATTTTTTTCCATTCTTTTGACTTTGTTTTGTTGTTTATTGATGTCTCATAGAGTCATTGGCTTCCATTTGCCCAATTTTAATTTTTAGGAAACTATTTTCCTCAGTGAGATTTTTGTACCACTTTTCCTATTTGCCCAATTCTGCATTTTAAGTGGTACTTTTCTTCAGTGAATTTTTGTGCCACTTCAGGCCAATTCTGTTTTTTTTTTAAGGTGTTATTTTCTTCAGTATTTTTTGTGGCTGTTTTATCAAGCTGTTAATTCTCTTTTCATAATTTTTGTGTATCACTGTCATTTCTTTTCCAATTTTTCCTCTCCCACTTTTATCTCTTTCTTTAATGCTTCTATGAATTCTTGTTGGGCTTGTGTCCAAGTAGCATTTTTCTTTGAGGCTTTGTTTATAGCTGGTTTCACATTGTTGTCTTCTGAGTTTATTCTTGGTCTGCAATCATAGTAGCTTTTTGTGGTCAAATTCTTTTTGTTGCTGTTAGCTCATTTTTCCAGCCTATTTCTTTTTGAAATTGTGTTAAAGTTGGACTCTGCTCACCTAGGGGTAGGGAGGCACTGTCCCAAGCTTCAGGATTTTTTGTGCTACTGTTTTCAGAGCTAGTTCTGGGTGTCTCTAAGTTTTCAGTGCTTCCAAGGTGTTATGATCCAGGGAAAGGTGAGGTCACTGTTGTCGTCTGGTCTTTACCCAGAAAGGGCTCCTGCGCTTTTGTAGCTGCACACTAGCCCTCCTCTTTGCCTTGGAACTATGAACAGGGCCCCTGCTTCCTTGTGATTGAACAACAGTGTTCCTCTCTGCCCTGAAATTGTAGCCCAGAACTGTGTATGGGCAATAGAATTGCCAATCAGCACCAGCTATATCTAATGCCAACAAAGAGTCCCTTGTAATCTCTTTCTGATCCATTGTTCAGACTCCTTACCATCTCTGGGTTGGGAGCTCCTAAAGATGCTGCTGCTGCTGCTGCTTGCTGCTGTGGGCTCTGGATAAGCCTCCATATCTGTGTCATAGACCAATCCTGCTGACCTCTTAAGTTTTCTTAGGCCAGAAAGTTTCTTACCCTGACTTTTTGTTGGCTTTGATGCTCCAAAATTTGATTTGAGGCATTATTTTGAAGTTTTTTGGAAGAGAATGTTGGGAGAGTTCATCTGGGTGGCTGTCCCTAATCTGCCATCTTGGCTCCATCATCCTCCATGATCTTTCAGGATTTTGGTTAAGCAATCACATCTGCCAGTTCTTTTAAGTGTCCAAAGACATAGTTCATCTGAACCAGGTAACTTGAATTCATCAAAAATTGTTTGGTTCTCTCTTATTGCCTCCCCACTTAATTTGGGTATCAATTTCCTATTAATTGTTTTTATTCTATTATGTTCAGTGCAAGGGTCATTCTCCTTGGCAGAGAAATGTCCACATCCAGTTGTTTTCAGTCATGTCTGACTCTTTGTGACCCTACTTGGGGTTTTCCTGACAAAGATACTGGAATGATTTGCCATTTCCTTCTCCAGCTCATTTTATAGATGAGGAAATTGAGACAAATAGGGTTAAGTGACTTGCCCAGGGTCACACAGCTAGCAAGTATTTGAGGACAAATTTGGACTCAGGAAGATGAACCTTCATAACTTCAGGCCCAACACTCCATCCACTGCACCACCTCAGTGCCCCGTTGGCAGACAAAACAGAAGCCAAATAATAACCAAGCATCCCTTCATCTCTCTGTTGTCAGTTATCATAATTCCATTCACTCCAAGCAAAAGTACTGCCCCTTCTTTGATCCTCCTTTCTCTCCCAGAATACTTTCAAAAAACTTCTTTTTAATTATCTTTCATTTCCCTCACCAGCCCCAGCTCATTCTGAGTGTTAGCACTCTGGACACTATTTTTATGGGACCATGCCATATTCACCCTCTCTCATCTGGCCTCATTTCTATTTTATGTGCATTTCTTTTTAAAAATCTAAGTTGATCATTACATATCCTATGCATTCATACATCAGTCTCTCCAGACAAATCCCATTGTCTGGGATCCCACTTCTTTACTGGACGATTACTAGAGGGACACACATTCTTCCTATAGGTTTAAGGATAATACATTTAAGATACATGACCCAAGAGCACCAGGGAAGAGGCTTCAAAGGAAACAAATAGCTGTCACATAAGCGTCTAAACTTGATGCATGTAATGGTTTCCAAGGAAATGCCAGAGAAAATGAGGTTGGGGTAGGGGTAAACTTCAGCCCATTCCAGGTTTAGAAGTATCAATGTTTAAACAAACAACAAAAAAAGCTAAACATGGTTGGAAACATTGTTCATCACAACCCTAACAGATCACAAGGTTGTGAGCCACATAGAGAGTGTTAGTTCTATAACTTTAAGAAGGAAGAAGATAGACCTTGGGTGCTTTGGTTGCACTGAGAATTTTGGGCAAAGTATACGAATTATAAATAGTTGTTTCAACAAACATTGCTTAGAGAAAATTTTGCCATCTGGATCTGGTTATGTTCCCCAATAAAGACATTATACCATTAAAGAAAAGTTCAACTGATATCCAACTCAGAAATAGATGTACCACTCCATGGAACATAAATGCATTTTAAGAAAATTTTAATGGAAATACACTGTAGGAGACTCTGTCTTAATTACGTTGGCTAAATGTTTTTCTGAACTTAGTCAATGCTAATATAAACACATCACCAAAATCTGACAATCAACAGGGAGAAAAATATTGGCTTCATCATATACCTCACGTATGCAATTTTCTTAGAAGATTTATTTTTTGAATGTTACTCACAGACCTTTACCTCTCTACAGCTTCTATTCCACCTATGTCAGATAGCTAGTGAAATGGAAAGAACATTGACCTGAAAGCTAGGATACCTGGGATCTTGTCTTGGTTCTGTCACTTGCCAACTGTGTGACCTTGAACGAATCACTTCTCTGTGCCTCATTTTTTCTCAGATGAAAAAATGAGGCTCTTGAACAAGATGGACTTTAAAGTAACTTTGGGTTCTGACATCTATGACTCTGAATAAAGGAAGTACATGTGCTGTGTTTTGCCCATATAGAATATGTGCCCTCATGGGCCTGTGTAGATGTGGCTTAGAGGGAGGAATGCATAGATATTTCTAGAGTCTCCTCACCCTTCTCTAAGGGAGTCTTTTATCCTTGCCAGGAGGGGAGAAAGATTTTGGTACCAGAGGCTGGGCACTATACTCTCCTCAGAGAGACAGAATGCTGGGCTAGAATTATATCTATTGCCTGCTCCCCTCCCAATATTGTTAGTCTATGGAATATGATTTTTGGGTTCAAGCTGACTACTAATCAGTAACTTTTAATGAAAAAAGAATTCCCCAAGTTACATATACAAGGCTCATCTCCCTTCCCACCAAATGCCAGTTCCACAATGAATGCATATAGCAAACCCATTCATCCAAATCAAACAAAAATCAAAGCAAACACAAATCAGAGAAAATATACGTATGAGAATATATACCAGACAATACACTGAGTGAATGAACTCTCCTACTGGGAGCAAAAAATCTCAGCTTTACCAAGAGACAGGGTCCTAGCTTTCACCCAAGAGGAAATTCCCCAAAATTTCTAGGGTTGTAAGCTAAAGATAGGGGCATGGCTGAGGTGCGATCTCTCCAGGTTGGCTTCTTCAAAAGTCTTTCCTTTCAGAGACCTCTCCCTGAAGAGAATCTGAAACCACATGTCTTCTCTTTCTATTCTGGAAGCTAGAAGTCCAGTATCTCCATTTTCCCAAGCTCTCACAAACTCTGCCCCATGAAGGCATGGGGCATTAAATAATCAATTTCTAGCAAAGTCCCCTGCAAATAGGCTTTGAGGCACATGTTGTTATACCTGGGAAGCTTTCTAATAGTGGCAAGACCCCTTTGTGCCCAATCTTCTCATGGTTAAAACATTAAATTCAATAAGCATACCATGTTAATGGTTATTAATTATTAGACTGTAAGCTCCTTGAGAGGAGGGATTTCTTTTTTATTTTGTTGTATCCCCATCCCCAGTGCATAGCATAACATCTGATATAAAGTAGGTGCTTGAAAAAGGTTTCTTGATTGTCTCTCTGTTAAAGTATTGTACCATCTGCGAGTTTACATTCCATTGCAGTGACACAACATGTAAACAGATAAGTAAACATATGCCCAGTGTGTGGTATTGATAATACCGATAATAATTGTCCTTTAAGGAGGAGTTCATAGGGGAGCACCATGGAATATGAGCTGATCTCAGAATCAGGGAGACATGGCTTCAATCTCCTTTTGACAAATTCTGGCTATATGGCCCTGGGCACACAAGGGTCTAAACTTCTCAGTGCCACCCCCCCCCCAAGCAACTCTCTAAAACTGTAAGGTTACTGTTTGTTTGTTTTATTTTTTGAGGCTGGTTCTCCCTATCTCTCTGAGGCTGGGAACGCAGGGGTGCCCCCTGACATCCTAGCACTACTGGTTGTCATGGATGTTTTGACCTACTCTGTTTCTAGTTTGCCCCTTCTGAGGCAGCTAGTTGGTTTATTATGTTGTGCTGGATTAGTGTGGACACTGGATTGAGTCTAGCTCTATTGCAGCTCAGAACTCCAAGATTCAAGTGACACATCAGCCTTAACCTCCCCAGCACCAAGGTACTAAGGCTTTAAGACTGTAAATGGTGAGCAGCTATTGATCTGTATTGGTAAAGAGAATTCCTTTATCAAGGGTTTCCCATACCAATAAAATCACAGGTCAGGCCCAAGGAAGAGTTTAGGGTGAGAGGGAAAGATAATTTCCTCTGGGCAGGAAAGACGTCATAGAAGTGGCTTTCGAGCTGGACTTCAAAGGATAGGGGAGGATTAATGTTTATTGAATGTATGAACAAATGAATGAATGAATGAATGACATCCCTCCCCCTCTTTTCCATGCTAAAAATCTTGAATTCTTTGGAAATAATCCATTTATGGCATAGTCTCCAATAGCCACCCTAGTAGGCCTTCTCTGGACACGTTCCAGCTTACCAATGTCTATCCTAAAATGTCAATCACAGAGTCCTACATACTTGTATGTCATATTCCTAGGCTGGCTTACTACTGTTTGGTCACTGCCCTGCCTGGAGGTTGCTTATATTAATTACTCAACCATTTGCTGAAACACACAGCTTACATGTCCTTTCAGCCCTGATGGGAAAGTTTAGACACTATTCAGCACAGCCTTGAGGACTGGGGCTTCTGGTGACTGGGGATGTCTTTCCTGTTGATACTGGAGGCAGGATGAGGGATCAGATAGGAGCAAAATTCTGCAACCAGGTTGGAACAGCTCCAATCAACAAATGGGGCAAAGCCATAAGGTGATAGGTCAGCAAGCAAAATTGCACAGAATTATAGGTTCGGAGCCAGAAGCAATGGATGTACCAAAGCTGATTATTAAATATTAGTGTTAGCATTTACACCATAGCAATCAGCAAACTACAAATCAGGGATTGAGTTATCATTTGTTAATTGTCTAGATTTAAGAAAGTGATAGATAAAATGTTTATAATGCAAAATAAACTTAAAAATGTGTCAAGAGTACTTTTTTTCTGGAAATCCAATGGTTATTTACCAGCACACCTTGATTAGTAGAAATTTTATTTACTTATTTGTTTGTTTATTTGTTTTTTGGTGAGGCAATTGGGGTTAAGTGACTCTCCCAGAGTCACTGGCTAGTGAGAATTATGTGTATGAGACTGGATTTGAATTCAGACTCTAGCTGCCCCAGCAGAAACTTTAGGTGGTCATTTAGTCTAACCTGCTAATTTTACAGGCAAGCAAACTGAGGCCCAGAGGGGTTAACTGACATCCTCAAGATCACCTAGACTTTGTGATGGAATCCTAATAGAGCTGTCCCTAGCCCCAATATTCTAACTTCCTTATGGGCCTCACTGAAGAGGCATGCCCTAATTTAACCACACAGTCTAGCTTTAACCACATCACAGGCCCCAGACTCAATCACAGGCCCCACTGAACAGCAAGCCCACTGCCCCTACCTAGCCCCTACCTAGGCACACCCCACCCCCCAAATAAATAGCCTAACTTCCTCATGTATGCTTCACTGCTCACTAGAACAGCAGGTGTATCCATGAACTCTTATTTCTCACAGGAACAGCAGGTGCATCCATGTGATCGGATCCCAGCCACTGCTTCTAGCTAGCCACTGCCCCCAAACTTATTCCTCATATTTCCCACAGAAACAACAGGTGTGTCCATGCAGTCAACCACAACCACATCCATCTAGTCTCAGACAGGACAACAACACTCAGCCAATCAGAAAGCAGTACCGCCAGGAAGCCCGAGCAAGATGTGGACCCCAAAACAATAGAAGGGACTTTCCCTAAGTAGGCACCTGTGCACTAATAGTAAAGAACCTAGAGTAAACTTGTGGTGTAGAGAGGCTTATTGTAATTTCATCATCATAATACAAGTCCCCCCAGTGGGTTTTTGTGTATGCATTGTGGATGATCACATACACCATTCCACCAAGGCTGAGATACCCCCTCCTCCCCTTCCCTAATCCCTTGACAAATCCTTCCTCCCTTTCTATATTCATAATTTCAGTTGTGTAATTGGCATCATTACACTATAAAATTGCCTGTCTTGTCTTACCAAGTTGCTGGTTCCTCTTGGAACTCAGCCTGTTGGAGGCACCATTCCAATAATCTAATTATTGGATTAGATTATTAGATTGAGTCTCAGTTCATTCAAGGCAACTCCCAAAACAAACCATGAAACCACAACACTTGAATGACACAGTGTTAGAACTAGAATATGAACTCAAGTCCTAAGATAAGATTTAGCATACCCTGCCTCCTCTAAGAACTCAGACCAATATTAATCAGACACACTCTCACCATTCCACCCACCCCAACACACACAGAGAAATACAAACTCTGAGAATGTGTAAAAAATACAAGCTATCTCACAGACTCAATGCCCAATTACTCTTTGCAATAGGCCCACCATCTTAACAGAAGATCTAATAATCCCTGAAGCCTCTTGGGAGTCTGAGAATGGTTTTCCAGTCATTTGAGTACCAAACTGAGAGGCCACTGACCCTGGAATAAAGAGAACTCTGCATCTGAATTCTGGAAGCCACCTACTAGCTATGTGTCCTGGTCAAATAATTTTGCTCTTCTGAGTCTCAGTTTCCTCATTTGTAAAATGGGTTTGGGGCAGGGACGAGGGAGGGAACTTCCACTACCGATCTCACAAGGTAATTGGGAGAAATAGGCTTTCTAAATCCTAGGACTCCAAATGAGTTAGTTTTTTTGTTTGTGTTGGTTCTTTTTTTTTAATTGATGAACACCTGCTCATTCCTCAATGCCTTAAAGATTTCTCATTCTCATCTCACATTCTCCGTGTAGGTCCTATATGTCCCTATGCAAATAGAACTTCCAGAGAACAGACTGCCAACTGCCAGGATCTTACTGGCCATTGATTCCTATCAATTCCAATTTAATTCAATAATCTGTGGGAGATCTGCCCAAAATAGTCCCAAGAAATTTCTTGCAAAACAATGCTACTTCTTATTGAAAGCATTTGTTTTAGTCCAGCCAAGGACCTGGCTCTGTCTCCTAGTTTTCCAATCTATTCATCACATAAACAGGGCATTGACTGATTGCTGGGAAATGAGGCTCCAAGAAACCATTTCAAAGAGAACTGCCACCACATTTTCAAAAGGAAGGGCTCTAGACCACCTCCTAATTATTTATCATGAGCCCACTGCTTGCGGGGGGAAAGAATGTTAGGGGCAGCTAGGTGGTACAGTGGATAGAGCACTGGCCCTGAAGTCAGGGGGACCTGAGTTCACATGCGGCCTCAGATCAAACACTTGACTCCTATTATCTGTGTGACCCTGGGCAAGTCACTTAATCCCAATTGCCTTAAAAAAAAAAGTCAAGTCTCAGGGAAAAAATGCTAAAGGCATTGCATAACATTCTCCAAGACCAGTAAATATCCCAGATCTTTCCATGGTTGATGACTCCCAAACTCAAATTCCTTTCAGTATCCACAGTGTCCTCCATATCTAATTCCTTCTCTCTACTTACACAGCTACCCCCCTTCATTCAGGTCCTTATCACCTCTCATCCAGATTATGACAATGGCTTCCTAAGTGATCTCTCTGACTCAAATCTCTCTCCAATCCAATTTATCCCCAACTCAGCTTGTAAAGTTATTTTTTTAAGCGCACATTGGAGCTTATCACTTCTCCATTCCACAAACTCCTGTGGTTCCCTGTTTCCTCTAGGATATAATGTGAACTACTCTGTTTAACTTATAAAACCTTTCACAGTCTGGCCCCAACCTGCCTTTCCAACTCTGTTACATGTTATTCTCCCTCCTAGACTCTGTGATCCAGACAAAATGACCTTCTCTCTTTCCAACGTGAGGAACTCCATTTCCTGCCTTTGAATCTTTACACTGGTTGTTCCCCATGCCTGGAATGCACTCTCTCCTCACCTCTGCCTCTCTCTTCCTTCATGATGCAGCTCATGATGCCCCCTAAATGAAGCTTTCCTGATCTCCCAGTTACTAATGCCCTCAAACCCTAACTACCCTGTATTTAATTAAGTCATATTCATTTGTATTTATTCTTTGGTACATATTCAAATATGTACTTGTCTCCCCAGATAGACTATAAGGTCCTTGACAGAAGGGGTGGTTCCATTTTTTGTTGTAGCATAAAGCCTGGCACATAGTAGGTGCTTAGTAAATGATTATTGATGGCATCATTCCTCCTCAACCTTCTCTTTGTCCTCCCTGAAACTTCCAGTTCTTCAATCCCTCTCTCTTCTTCCAGGTCATCACCACTGTTCTGACCTCACTTTTTTTCCTTCCATAGTCTTGATCCTGTTCTTAGCTCTCTCAGCAAAGTTATTTTTCACTAACTTTAAGCTTTTTTGTCCTTCTGCTGCTCTTTCCCTGCTAATTCCAATCTTCAATCACCATAACATACAGCCTCTCCAATTCTAGTTCCAAACCGCTGGTTGCTGCTGGAAGGATTCATGAAACTGTGATGTACTGTACCCTACAACCTAATGCTACCTGTTCTGGACTGGGCCTTCACTGAGATACAGACAGCCTTTTCTTTATCTCTCATCTACTCATTTTCAAAGTGACTCTTCAAAATCTCTGCTCTCCTTAACACTTCAACTTCATTCCTACCCAATCTTCTCTCAGCAGACATTACCTTCTACTTGACTGTAAAGACTGAAGCCATCCTTGTGAGCTCCATCAACTCCCATTCTCTACGTTGCAAAACATTTCTATGTCCTCAACCAAAATCTTTTCCTTTGCCCCAATCTCAGGAGACTGACTAACCTTGTTAACGTTAAGCCCTCTGTGCTTGCTTGGGTAGCACATATACTAAAATTGGAACAATACAGAGAAGATTAGCATGACCCCTGAGCAGGGATGACACGCAAATTTGTGAAATGTTTCATATTTTTCAAAATCTTGTAATATGTAATTGGGGATTATTTAAATTTTTAAAGAAGTGAAACCGTCCACTTGCACCACTTGGTCCCATACTCTCTCATGTCCAAAGAATCCATTACTTAGTGACCAACCTGCTAGAGAACAGCAGACTCATCCTGTCACTAGGACTGTACAAGAAAACTTAAATGGATGAAAAATGTCCATTTTCCAGACTATTTATTCCATGCAGTTGGCTAGTCAATCTGTTGAGTTAGTACTTCAGTACATATATTTTAAGCAGGCACTATAGATGGACAATGAGTTAAGCACTGAACTGAATAGGAAGAAGAGAGTGGGTTGGATTATATTTGGGACGCTACACAGCACTTTTAATGATTCCAAGCTGCTCCCGGGCACAAAAGCCTGTATTTTTAACATAATCTCCTTGAGATGCTCTATGGTTGTGAATCTTGAAACACCACAATTTCTGAAGATTAAAGGTAATGAATGACCCAATGGACAATGTAGAGATGTGCATTGGGGACAGTTAATTAAACATTAAATAGTGGACATAGAGTATATAGACATAGACATAGAGGAAGTGTATGATTGAGAAATGGGGTGAGATGGTCATGTGGCAAGACAGGGAGAAGGGGAATAATAGAGTCCTCTTTTATGCAGTCCCTATATAGTATACTTTGTATAGAAGTATCACACATGATGCTATAGTATTTTGAAAGCCTTAAAACATTATGTAAATATGAACTATTATTATTATTATTATTATTATTATATGCACTAGCTCTTTTCTGTTTTTGCTACATACAAATGTATTCCGGGTTTCCAGCTAAGTCTCAGGCATTTTGTTTGTCGTTGCTTAGACAACTCAGGACTGCTGGAGAGACTGCTGACACCATGTGCCTTGTGAGGAATGGAGTTGGTGGGATAGCAAGACATTCTTTTTATTCTTTCTTTTAGAGGACACACATGGTCCCAGACTCTCTTTGGGACCAATTCCAGACACATGAAGAGAAGGAGACAGATTTTGGAAGTTACAAACATGTAGAAGCTGGCTCTGTTGAAGAGTCATGTCTATGATTTCTGATTTGCTTCCCCAGAGACTTGAAGAATTTCCCCTTCAGTGAGACGGAGGCCTCTCTCTTGGTTAAGCTGAGAATTTCTGTAACTGTCATGTAAAGAGTTCATTTGCTCTGTGTATTTTCTGGTTTAGTCTGACCCATATAACCTCTCCAATTTCGGTTTGTTATTTTGCTTGGATCAATACTTTTCCTCACTATTTGGTATAATTGCTGTTTAGGGTGTGTACCTAAAGAAGTACTTATGCACTGATTTGGTTTGCCAAGTCTACAAATTTTTACTCAAAAGGGATTGCAGAAAGGCAGTGTTTTGTTTTGTTTTGTTTTTTATGGGGGGAGCAGGGCAAAAATCACCAGCCCTTGCAGAATTCTTTATTCAAGCCAAGCCTTATGATCTGCATGGGACATGATGGACATTATGTGTCTGTTCTCCATAATGTCTCCCAGTTTCTTTCTAGTTTTGCCAGGCAATGCCCCTGCAAATAATTTACTATATCATGGAAAATGGGAATTTAAAGGAATTTTCTGACTATATCTCAGATAAGACTGAAAGACTTACATGACAACAGAGTACACAAAATATTAAAAGGACAGACTTGAAAATTTCTAAGCCTTTCATTTTTCTAGCTAGATGAGTGGGCCTGACTGATTTTTATATCACAAATGAAGAATAATAGTTCCTACACTTTACGCTAAAGAGCTGCCAAACCCTGCACCATAAGAGATGACTACCTGAAGACAACAGAGGGCATTGAAGAGAAATCCAAGACAGAGCAATGTGGCAAAGAAACAAGAACAGCGAAGACAAGCACAGCTTCATGGGAACAGCACCTCATTTGATGACATTACTAGATGACATTGGTAGTCTTGTAAATATTGGAAGCATAGGATGTCCCTGGCCATATGTGTCCCTGTGTGTGTTCACTTTCACAAATTTAGACTCTGTCTACTTTCCTTCCAGCTCCAAATACATAACTCCATAATCTTATATGTTTCCTATTGGCCTAAATGTTGCACTAGTATCCACTAAATGGAAAAAAAGACCCAGAAGAAAGTCTTCAGAATGTTGGGTCAATCTTCTCTGAAAGATTTGGTGCACTGGAAAGAATGCTGAGTTTGGCATCTGATGACCTAGGTTTGAATTCTTGCTTTGCCATTTACTACCCACGTGTCCTTGGGCAAATTGCTTAAGATCTCTAGGCCTTCATCTTTCAATGAGGGAGTCAAGCCAGCTGACCTCTCATGGACCTCCTATCTCTAAGTCTATGATTTTACAATCCTACGGAATAACACAGTCAAGTATCACACAGGTTAAAAAGGTGTAGAGAGTTTGTGAGCTACAGCAAGGGAGAGAATAATCATATCAAAGACATAACAAATCCATTGAAGTATTATGCCCTACTAAGACCTAGGGGTGACTTTGCATTCTTGAAAGCATTGCTAGCAAAGTACAAGCCCTGGCAAGTCTTACAGGTTTGGAACACCTCAATCCAGGTACAGCCCTGGTAATGTCATCTGAGGACCAGTCTTGTTAAGTCTAGGGAGGCTCATGACCAGCTTGGATATAGGATGATAAATTTTTCAGACATGGAAGCTCATGAAGGCCATTTAGAAGCTGCGATCTGTGTGAGCAAAGAGAGCCTACGTTGGTAATATATCACAGATCCTTGAATTATCGCTGTTGTTCAATCTCATTCCCTGAATACTTTTTTAAGAAGAGGAGACAGACTAGTCTTTTTCCAATAGAAAAGTACAATCCTGAGAGATAGAGGGTATATACGATGTCTTTGATGAGTTGCTTCTGGTCTTACAACTTTCATCTACAAAACACTGTGAGCGTCTATAACAAATAGTTCTGGATTATCTGTGCATTTGGGGATAAGAGATAGTTGGTGGAATACAAAGTAATGCAAAAATCTTTTCTCTTTGGCTTTGAATTGCATAATCAGTTATCCGCATCCATGGAATATCACAAACATACACATTCACAAGCGCAGTCATAGAATGACCATTTCTATGCCTTTCCATTATTCCTTCCTACCCTGGCCTTTTGTATATCACCTGAAACCCAACTGGTTTCCAGATCAATAATCCAATCATGGAAGATTGAGTGTCAGCTCTATTATGTTGAATCAGAAAACAATTTGCCTAAAATCATGGAATCTCAGGGGACCTGAGAAATCATGTAACCCAATCCATTCTTAAATCAGAATCCCCTTTACAAGATTCCCACCAGGTTGTTATTCCAGGCTGTGAATTGACTGCAGTAAAGAAGCAGCCCATTCCAGTTTTAGAACACTGAGGTAAAAATGCAAAACTCATTGACATTCATGAGCTTTGGAGTGGGAGTCAGGAGACCCAGGTTCCAGTGCTAGCCCTAGAGCCAACACTCACTGTGTCATTTTTCCCCTTCTAAGCCTCAATCTCCTCATCTCTAAAATGATTTCTAAGTTCCCTAACCATTCTAACATTCTGTGATTTCATTCACTCCAAGTCACTGAAACCTCTCCACACTTGTGGAGGCAAGGGTGCTTTTACCTCATGAATCCCAAAGTGAGCATAGGAATCAAAGTAGTAATCCCTTGAGGTCATCTCCTCTGGGTTCAGCAGTTTAGACATCTTTCCTCGTCCAGGGCAGCTGGGCTGGGTGGATACATGGTGGACACACTGTGCAGGCTTGGGTGCCACAACAGGCTGAGGGGGTTGGGAGGGTGCACTGCTGACCTGGAAGCAAAGGGCCTGGTGTTAAACAGAAGCAAAAGATGAGGTTGAAGAAAACAAAGTCCAACCCTCAAGTTCTTCCTTCCCCCTGTCCCCCAGCCCATTTCCCTGAGCTTTTTCTCCTAGTCCTTATTCTGTATCCCCAGTCATTATTTTCCAAAAGCATATAAGAGACATTCTCAATGGAAGAGATGTTTTAAAAGCCTACAACACCCCACCCCTCCTCTTCCCAAAACCTTGATCATTTAAATTGTCTCTCTCACCTCACTCGAGCTACTGTAATCCCACCTTCCCCAGGAACCCTGGATGGACTGAACGGAGAAGAACTGATGGAGTCTTACCTAGATAATGGGCCTCCTATAACTACTTTTCCCTTTCTACTCCTGAAAATATACCTTAACCATTCATCTTCAACCCTAAAAGGTCACTCTAGCTAGCCTAATGATGACATAAATAGTTCAGTGTTCACCTAGCAATTCATATAATGTTTGCATTCAATTCAACTTTTGTTGATTGATCACTATATGCAAGGGATTGTGCTAGATACTGGGAATACAGATGAAAAATAAGACCCAACATGCCTTCCAGGAACTTCTAGTCTATTAGGAAGAATGCAACATGACCACAAAAAAGTATAATGCAAAGTAGAGAGCGACAGGGACAAAGAATAGATCCAGACAAAAAAGCCAAGAAAATCTGTTTTGGCTTGCGAGTCCTTAGAGATCGGAGGCCCTATCTGTGTAATTACCTTTGTATATGTAGCATATTTGTGAATCCAGCACAACACTGTGTACAATTAGGAGCTTAATGAAGGCTTTTAGGTAATAACGGTGATGAAAGTGAAGATGCAGGTGATAGCGATGCATAATGGGAATGGGGATGAGGATGGGGATATGGTGATGATGAAGGAGATGATGACAGTGAATGAGTGATGGTGATATACTGAGGATGGTGATCACAACAGTGGAAATGATGATGGTTATGAGGATATGGAAATGCTGATAGTGACTGGGTAATGGTGATGTTGTACTGGTGTTGGTAGTCACGAGCGCGGCAAAAGTAAGGGGGAGGGAGATGGCTTTTGTGGTGAAGGTGATAAGATCCCTCTTCCTTATTTTACCTAGTTCTGCTTTGTTGAAATTCAGAAGTAAGAAAAGACCTAGACAAATGAGACTCTATTTGCACCTTGAAGGGCATGTAAGTGACATGAAATGTCTGTGAAGTGATTGTTCTAGGTAACATCAGGGAATTTTATTTTACCATACACTTTTTATTTATAATTTGTACACTGAGTGAGACTGCTATCTGAGCCATTTTCTGATCAAAGCAAAATATAGCCTAAGTAACACAAAGTGTTAAAATATAGCATAAAACACAAAAACAAACATACCACATCTAGTTAGGAATGTAATTAGGATGTTATATTTTTAATTCAGAATTATGTTTGGAATATCATGCAAATAGATCACAGATTTGACTGAAATAAATAATTTTGTAACAAATCCTTAATATTACCAAAAACACTACCAAAGAACGCACAAAATAAGTGCTTATTCCACCTTTATATCACATTCCTAGATCCTTCACCAATGTTACGTGAGTAAAAAATAAGTCAAACAAAAACCCAAAACAAAAAATGAAATCAGAATCACTAATGTTATCAAGCAGAAAAACAAATAAATTAAATGTAGCAGCCATCAGCATAGATTGGCTTGTAGAGTTCCTGGATACTATGCCCATCAACTACCACTATGCTGCTTTGTACACTTCTTCCCAATGTAAGATTCAGAAAATGAAGTCCCCAAAAGGTAAAAGTATAGAAGGTAAAAGGCAGAATCAAAGAAAAGAGGTCTATTTCTCTACTGTAAAAAGATTCTCGTAGCCCCACATTTCTAAATTTATCTTCTTTCTTTGCAAAGTGATAGTCTGACTAGTATAGCATTGAAAGCACCAGTCTTGAAGTCTGATGATATAGATTCAAATCCTGACCCTGATAATTCTTAGCTTTGTGACTCTGGGACAGTCACATAACTTCCTTGTTGTTCAGTTCCTTATTTGCAAAATGGAGATGATATTATTTGCATTGGGAGGCAACATGGTATAGCAGAAATAGCGATAGACTTAAAATGCAGAAATGTGACCATGGGCGAATCATATAACCTCTCAGGGTTCTTCTGAAACTGAAAGTTACAAAAGAGTTGTCCACCTGCTTTGGTGAAGGGAGTTTCCGCACCAAGATAATCATCAGGGAGAAAATAAAATATATTAGTTCTAATACATGACACATGTACAGTTTTCCCCCTCTTTTAGAAACTGTCTTCCTTCAATATGCTTTACAAGAAGTTAACTTCATAGCTATTGAGATATTGCACACAACAAAATTCAGTTACATTGGTCCATGTATCCTAAATGGATAATGTGTTCAGAAGAGTACAGTTTTTATTTAATATTAGTCACAGACTTTAGCTGAAGCATAGGCTAGGTCCTCTACAAAGAACTGAAACTTCAGTCTTGGCAATATAAGAGAAAAGTCTGGGTATCTGTAGGCTGAATAGCCTCTGGTGCCCAGTAGGCATTGAGCTGGTAGCTCAAGTAAAGCTCTTTTTGGTGCTCCACTCAGGTATTACACCTCCTTTCTGGATAAATAAAACAATGATACTGACTTAAAGTAGGCTTATGAAAACATCACAGAAGAGAACCATAAGTTGTCAAATGGGGCCTGGTCTGGGATTGTTTATTTGATTATTTTTGTTTTTGAAGATCTAAATTCCCTGCCCCGGTGTTGTAGGCATCAAATGTAGGGATATAAGTTCTGTGAATTTAAAAACCTTTTCTTAAAAGTTTCTGAGCTGATGGATATTTTCTTTCTAAATGAATTTTATTTTGTGTTGTTTTTGCTTGCATTTCTTTCCATCAACAAGTCAACAAGTATTTATTATATGCTAAGAATTATGCTGGGTGCTAGTGATACAAATACAAAAAATGAAATAATTCTAAATGCAAGATCTTACATATGAGTGGGAGAGACAAGTACATATAAAAATATATACATCGTAAGTATAAAGTGAATAAATACAAATATGCTTAAAGTAGTTAAATATAAAATAATGTGGGAGGGAGAGAAGTTGGGGAGTGGGGAGAGAATGTGTTAGCCAAGGCATCACGCAGAAGATAAGCTTGAGCTGGGACTTAATGGAAAAACAGGGCCTCTCTGAGGCAGAGGTAAGAAGGAAGTCCATTCTAGGCATATGAGGTAACCAATGCAAAGACAGAAAAAAAGGGAGATAGAGTACCCTATATGAGGAACAAGGAAAAGACCAGTTTGGTTGGATTTCAGAGCATGGGAAGTAGAGTATGGGGAACATAGGTTCAAGACAAGTTGTATAGAGCTTTAAAAGTGAAAAATAGTTCCTATTTTATCCTAGAGGCAATAGAAAGCCACTGGAGTATGATTTTGGAACATTTTCTTGTTTCTTTACCGGAATTGTTTCTTTATGATCTAGATTATGATATTTTTTAAAATTTCATTTTCACACATGGGAGTTTTCTCTCTTATAATTGACCCACTGTATTTCCCAGGATCCTAAAGGCATTGCTTGTGAATGTTATTGATTATGAATGCATTATGCCTATTGCCTACAGTAAAATTACACTGTGGGCCATCAGCCCTACTTGGAATTATGTACTATTGACAACATCTTTGCTTATTTGCATGTGACAACGAATTCATTCTTATTGCTCATCTATGCTATTGTCTATGCATGCTATTTTTTTGGTACATGCTGTTAAGTTATTGTCATTCAAACTCAAATATCCAGTTGACTACTTGGTTCTTTGCTTTTGCATTATTGATTTCCTGAATAACATTTTAAGTGAAATTAGAACAAAATGGAAGCTAAAATTTTGGGAAAGTGATGTGAAGCAATGGATATAGAACTGCAGAGGTCTTTTATACCTAACAATAAATCCTGAGTATAAAAATAAGGATAGTATTAAAACACCAAAAAGAGCTCTGAATGACTTATACAGATGCACAGAGATCAAGAACCAGTTCTAACTGGGAACATCTCAACCTGTTTTTGTGTGAATTATCAAACAAGTGATCACTCAGAAATTCCTGACTTCAGAAGATAGTACCTAAAAACTGATCACTTGACTCCAATCTGAAAGAGAAGCAGCAATTTTAAAAGTTGTGTTGTTTTGTTTTTTTTAAATGGATAGAAAAGTTCTGCCTCTGGACAAGCTGAAAAGCATAATTAAAATGGCAAAAGAAGCTTCTCTCACTGATAGTGTTGGGTTTAGATCATCTATTTCAGAGGGAAATCAAGCCTCGAGTTTTTCTCAAGAAAAGACCCATGCTCTCCAGGGAAGAAATGCCAGTAAAAGTTATGCCACCAAATTACTTCACGACTGGCAAGCTCCTGAGTCAGGAAAAATGAGTTGCCTTCTGGAAAGCATTAAAGGGCTTCCTTTTACATTTGGGCAGAGTCTAAAGACCACAAATCCTGGCATCATATGGCAGCAATGCCTGTAAAGATTAGAAGGACATTGAGCACAGGAGGCATAGCATAGGATCAGACATCTACAGTTGGAAGGAAATTTACAGGTAATCCTGTCTAAAACCCTTCATTTTACAGATGAAGAAACTGAAACTCAGGTGAAAGACTAAGTGTCTTGCTCATAGATGGTAAATGGCAAAGCCAGAATTTTAACTCAAGTTCAGTGCTCTTTCCCCTGTAATATGTAGGATTCCAGATTTTTTTCTTTTGGTCTATTGTATGTATCTGATCTTCAGGTTTTCTTGGCAAAGATAGTGGAGTGGTTTGCCATTTTCCTTCTCCAGCTTATTTTACAGACAAGGAAACTAAGGTACACAGGGGTAAGTGACTTGCCCAGGGTCACGAAGCTAGTGTCTGAGGTCTGGTTTGAATTCAGATCCTCTTGGTTCCAGGGCCAGCACTCAATCCACACAGCCACCTCGCTGCCACCTCCATATAAATACCCTTTGACAAAAAGGTGAAAGGCCTTTGTGGTACTTGCGGGGTTTAATTATAGAGCTGGATAGAAATAGAAGCATTACAACTTGATTAACCCGACAGGACCAGACAGAGTCAAATGAGCAAAGGTCAGCTTAAATGATTGCTATTGATAAACAACTAAATTATGAGTATTTGCTGAATAGGGTAAAACTTTATAAGAAATGGATGCAGCATGTAAAAAGTGGTCAAACGTAGGGAAAATACAATTTCAACTAACCTCAGGCTTGCAACCTAGGAGTCATATCTTAGACTCTTCACTATTCCTTACCCCCTGTAGCCAATCTGTTGCCAGGGCCTGCCGATTTTACCTTTGCAGCATCTCTCATATATGCCCCTTCTCTCCTATGACACTACCGGGATTCTGGTGAAGGTCTTCATCGCCTCACATCTGGATTATTGCAATAGCCTGTAGGTGGTTCTGCCTACCTCAAGTGTCTCCCCATTCCAATCTATCCTCCATTCAGCCACTAAAGTGATTTTCCGAACCCCGCCACCCCACACATACACACTCAATAAACTAAACTCCAGTGGCTCCCTATTGTCTCCATGACCAAACAGAAAATTCTCTCCTTGGCATTCAAAGCCCTTTAGAACCTAGCCCACTCATACCTTTTCAGTCTTCTTGTACCTTACTCCCTGACACATATTCTTTTTGCAGGGATACTGGGCTCCTGGCTATTCCACAAATGGCATTTTCTCTGGCTATCCCCCATTCCTGGAATTCTTTCCTTTCTCTAAGACTCCTGACCTCCCTGGCTTCCTTGGAGACCCAACTAAAATCCCACCTTCTCTTGTAAGCCTTCCCTAACCCCTCTTAATTCCAGCACCTTCCCCCTGTTAATTATTTCCTATTTATCCTGTACCTAGCTTGCTTTGTATATATTTATTTCATGTTGTCTCCCTCCATTAGATTGCAATCTCCATGAGGGCAAGGACTGTCTTTTGCCTCCTTTTGTATCCTCAGCACTTAGCACTGTGCCTGGCACATAGTAGGTACTTAATAAATGCTTATTTGTTAAATCATACTAGAATCCCTTCTCAGATATGGTACAAAGAATCAAGAAAAGGGACTGTCACTTTCCACCACAAGGAAAGATGACCAAGACATGAAGTCAGGAGCCTACAGAAAACCTGTTGAAAAAATGGAATCCTAGGTAAAATCATTCCCCTGGGGAGGGAAGAATTTGAAGACCAGAACTCACAGCAGCCTGATTCAAGAACACCACTTGGGATGGGAAACTGGACTTAGACCATACCTTGTTCATTTATTTTAAGTACTGGAACAAAATGAGAAGCTCATAGATCATTCAACAGTTAACAAAAAGAAATTTACATCGTTTTGGCATAGAAAGGATATTCAATAAAAACAGTGGAGCTCTTAGCTTCAGCAAATACAGCCTTCTTCACCTCCATGTGGAAAAATAGAAAAATATGGTGACTCTTGCATTCTTATGACCTCTTCCAAATGTGAAAGTCCTTGACCTCATGTAAGTGGTCCTTTTTAAGTCCTTAGGTAACCAGAAAGCCACCTCAATATGGTCAGAAGCCACCAGGAAGCTATCATCCAGGGTGCCACAGTCTGCGCATTAGTCCCAGGAACGGTTTTGTCACCTTTCAGAGAAAAGAAATAGCATAACTCATGTATGGGCAGCTAGGTGATAGAGTGGATATAATACTGAGCCTGGAATCAGGAAGACTTATCTTCATGAGTTTAAATCTGGCTTCAGATACTTACTAGCTGTGTGACTCTGGGCAAGTCACCCAACCTTGTTTGCCTCAGTTTCCTTGTTTGTAAAATGAGCTGGAGAAGGAAACAGCAAACCACTCCAGTATCTCTGCCAAGAAGACCCTAAATGGGTCACAAAGAGTCAAACACAATTGAAACAACTAAATAAAGACAACAACAAGTGCAAAGAGAAGATATTGTTAGTGATTCTATCATGCCGCCAGCAGAGTACAGCCAAAGAAATAGAATTTCCTTACACTACAGATATAGTCTAGGTGACCATCCATATGTTGGCTACTCTTGAGAAATGAATGCTGATTTTTTTTCTGACAAGAATTGTTAGGCTGTCTTTTAAAAATGAATGAGCCTAGGGGCAGCTAGGTGGCTCAGTGATAGAGCACCAGCCCTGGAGTCAGGAGGACCTGAGCTCAAATCTGCCCTTAGGCACTTGACACTTACTAGTTGTGTGACCCTAGGCAAGTCACTTAACCCCATTGCCTAGCAAAAACACAATTTTTAAAAATGAGCCCAGGGATGGTAGTTACCCATCTAAATCAGGAGGTTAGGACTAGGGGCATTAGTTCATAACTATGTATTTGCCAGCAGGCTCTCTCATGGACCCTTTCTCTTTCTAAACTCTCTTAGTGACCTCATCACTTTCTAAGGATTCAATAATCATCTTTACATAGTTGACTCCAAGATGTATGTCCAGCCTTCGTGTTCTCTTTCCATGCTCCAGTCCACATCACCAACTGTCTATAAGACTTTTCAAACTGGATGTCCCATGGACATCTATGGGAGGAGCAATATCTACTAAAGTCCTTGCAATCTAAGCCAGGCTGGCTTTTCCCCTAAAAGCTCCATGATCCATGGGACTAAGGTCCGAACAATTGTACTTCTCTGATCCCCTGTTTAAAATGAAATGATGAAGTCTTCTGAGGCTTGACACACAGACTTGATCAGATACACTCCATCACGGCAAATATGGATTCAAAGCAGTTGTACCTGGTTGAATCAGTGGTTCATCTTTGCTGAATACCTTTTCACTGCCATTTTAAGTAAACTTCCTTTTGTCAATTGTTACGCAGTTTATGAGTGCCTCATTTTGTTCCAACGCTGTACCTAAATCACTGGAACTGGCCTGAATCAAAACTAGTCCAGAACATCAGCTCAAATCAAATATGTCCAAAGATAGAATTTATTATCTTTCCTCTCAATACAACCTTCTAGGACCCCAAAATCCTTCCAGTTACCCAGGTTTGCAATCTCAGTGTCCCTTCAACACTTCACTCTCTGTCAACCCACACATACAGGCAGTTGTCAAGTCTTGTAGATAATAATAATGATGATAGCTAACACTTATATAGCACTTACTATGTGCCAGGCACTGTGCTGTGTTACATTAATTATTATCTCATTTCATCCTCACAGCAACTGTGGGAGGTAGATGCTATTATAATCCCTATTTTACAGATGAGGAAACTGAGGCAATTAGAGGTTAAGTGACTTCTCCAGGGTCACACAGCTAGTGTCTGAGGCCAGATTTGAAGTCAGGACTTCCTGACTCCAACCCCAACACTCTATCCACTGAACCACCTATGTACCCCCATAATCTCTCTTTCATCTTTTCACTTCTCTCCACTGACACCATAACCACTCTAATTCAGACCCTTATCACCTCTAGATTAGATGATTTCAACAGCCTTAAATAGTCTCTGTGCCTCAAGTATCTCCCCTCTACAATTTATTCACTTCAGAGAATGTCATTTCCCTTCTCAGTAAATGCCAATGGCTCCCTATCACTTTTAGAATCAAATACAAATTCCTCCTTCACATTATATCAAGAATTCGAGGTACCCTGGACTGTCTGCTAGGTAACCAGTGGCTTTCCATATTGAATTGGTGGAGTGGATACTATCAGATCCTTAGGGCAGTGGAAGACAAAGAAAAATCAGCCTTCATCTACCCAGATGGATTTTACCAGTTTAAGTGTATGCCCTAATGAATCTTAGTTCCTGATATTTTTCAATAACTTATGTAGACATGAACTACATAAAAGTATTAGTGTATGTAGATAAATTAAGTGTCTTGGGAAAAACTGATCAAAATTTTGCATCAGCTAGAAAATGCTGCATAATTGACCTTGTACTAGTTTCACAGAAGTTATGACAGGTATTTACATCACATAATATCTCATCAAGGAGTGAGCACAAAGCCAGAAAAAAAAATACAGGTATGCCCCAACTGGTCACATCTAAAGAACTTTCAAAACTAAACACTTCTAGGATTTGGTGGCTATGATCACACATTCGTAAAGAACCAGACTCCCCTTACCAGGCCAGTGAATGATCTCACTGGGTACAAGATTGAGAATAATTAGAGCAGAAGGAGAAGAAAAATCAGTTTGCCTGAACCCTCTGAAACCACTTGACTACCAGGTGTGAACAAACCTTCAAAGATAAGATCGATTGCCTTTCTCATGCATTAATGTTGGGCTATCCAGATCTGAGCAAATCTTTTTCCTTGCATTTTGATGCTAGCCTAGATGGGTTAGAAACAGTTTTGTATCAAGAAAGCAATGGTAATCAGAAACCAACTGCATTTGCCAGCAGAAGACTTACTGACAATAAGACTCAGTCTCCTTTACAAAAACTAGAGTTTTTGGCTTTAGAGTAGGCTCTTACTGAGATAGGGCTTCACTCCATATGTATGGAGATACGTTTCAGGTGTTTATAGACAACAACCCACTGACCTATATCTTGACCAGTGCCAAACTGAATGCTGCTTACCAGAAATAGGTAGCAATAATATCTAGCTACGATTTCAGGATAAACTATTGACCAGGGAGGACCAATGTGGAAATAGTAATGAATCTCTGTGTTATCCAGGAATTTGCACTGAAGTCAAATATAAGTACAGCTAAAGTCTGAGCCTTCCACCAGACAATTTGCCAGCAGCAAATATAAACCTCATTTCACCAAACACACCTTCTTTTCTCCAGCTGTCCTTGTGTGATTGTTATCAAGTGCAAATGACCACTGAAATCTTTGAAACATGATTCAAGTAAAGATGTACCTGAGGGACTCAAGTTTCATTTCCCAAAAAAGCACCATACTATTGAGACAATAGTTGGAGTTGTGGAAAGAATGTAGAGCTGTTTAATGGATTGCTACACTGGACTATAACTGATCCTATATGTGATCTAGGATGGGGCGGGGGAGGAGATTGGAACCCAGAGGCAGCTCCTTTTCTGCCTAATTCTTCAATTATAGAGACCCCTAGGATACAAAGATGGCATCTGAGACTACCAGCAGGCATTGGTCAGTCTTTTCCCTGCCTAGCAAAGTTCCCATGAAAGAGACTCCTCCCCTTCCAAGGCTGATATGTAGGCTATGAACACAGGCCTCTTAGCCTCCTTGGAAGCTGTTTTAGATGAAGGAGAGTGGAGATGCTATGGCTTTGTGAGCTTCCAAAGGTCAGAGGTTAGTGAACCATTAGAGTGGCAATTGATTTGTGATCTGTGCCAGGATTTTCCAGAAGCCAAATAGTGAGAAGCAAAATACTGAGCAATTTCCTCGACCTAGCCCCAGCAGGAGCAGAGGATAGACTCATCTACCCACCTTCTGTCATGCTGCATTTGAAAGTTAATGAGGCAGATGCTATGTAGAAGTTGAGCTAAGTCTGAGCCCGCTCTCCCCCAGGAATAAGGTGATATAAGGGAGAGGGTATCCTAAGTGTTGGGGAGAAAGGTTGGCACTTCTGTTCCTGCTATATCTATAAATATCTCCTTGTCAGAAAAAGACAGAGATCAAGAGATAGAGATCAAGAGCAAAAGAGAATGCTAACATCCAGCTGGGCTAGTTGCAAGTATGGAATTGTGAATGCATTTGTAGATCTGAGGACAATGATGGTCAACCTAGACTTGATATGCAGAAAGATCAGCTGGGCACAAAAGAGAGAACTATCTGACCAGTGACCAAACTAGCTTAAAATGCTATGAGACAGACAGTCGCACTTGTTGCCAGGCAACACTAAGGCTTGTGGATATAATGTATGTATAGTTTGGATTTAAGCTAGTATGTTTATATATATATTGTTGCACTTGTTAACTGTTATTCCACATTTTCTGCTTTCTATTTTTTTTTATTTGGATGTTGATGATTGTGTTATGTATGTGTTGTGCACGTACAATTCATCCATGCATTTTTATTACTGCTTTGTGCTTATTTGCTTATGCACAGAATGTACACATGCATCATTGCTATGTGTGCATGTGATATGCCCTGCATGTAATTTAGACATCTTGTCATTGAAGGAACCTGTCAGACAAAGCTTCACATGGTGCTATTTGTTGCCTATAAGGTTAATGTGGATATGATATAAACAGTATTGTGGGATGATTGTCTGTGATGATGGCATCATTATCTCTGGTGTATTTAATGTTTGTGCTTACATTGCTCAGGATGTACATGGGGGGCGGGAGGGAAAGGGATGTAACCAGTGCTTCCACGTCACAGTGTTTCATCACTATAGGGACCCAAGGGCTCTAGTAATTTGCCCAGAGGGAGACAGATGAAATATACCTTGTGAAACTCTGGGAAGTATGACTGCCCTGATTCTTTTTAAGAGAGAAAGAGAGACAAAGAGAGAGAGAGAGAGAGAGAGAGAGAGAGAGAGAGAGAGAGAGAGAGAGAGAGAGAGAGACAGAGAGAGAGACAGAGACAGAGACAGAGACAGAGACAAAGAGAGACAGAGACAGAAAGAGAGGGAGACAGAGAGAGAAACAGAGAGAGAGATTCAGAAAGGTAGAGACAGAGACAGAAAGAGAGACACACACACAGAAAGACAAAGAGACTGAAGCCAGGGAGGCTGTACAGCCTCAAGTGGATTCTGGAGCAGGAAGCAGCATGTGCATCCAGCTTTGGCTTTCATATTCTTTCTTAGTTCTGCTGCCCTTGGGACTTGGAATGTGAGCTCCTTAAGAGAGAGGTATGAGAGGCAGCCGGGTGGTGCAGGGGATAGAGCACCGGCCCTGGATTCAGGAGGACCTGAGTTCAAATCCAACCTCAGACACATAACACTAGCTGTATGACCCTGGGCAAGTCACTTAACTCCATTGTATAGCTGAGAGAGAGAGAGAGAGAGAGAGAGAGAGAGAGAGAGAGAGAGAGAGAGAGAGAGAGAGAGAGGGAGGCACGCTAAAAAACCACCTGGCACATAGTTGTTCTTTGTCTAGACCCATGATTTCATTAGTTTAGGGCATACCCAGTGAGGAATGTCCTCCACCAATATAATTCACATCTTCTCTGAAATGTAGAATCAGGAGAGAAGTGAAGTGATTTAACCTCATATGGTCAGTAAGTGTCAAAGGTAGGATTTGAACCCAGATTTCCTGACTCCAAGGCTAGCTCTGTATCCACTAGGCTATTTTGCCTCTTAGTACATAGTAGGCAGTTAATGAATACTTATTGTTTGGTTGCCCGATTAATCACAGTTAGGATGATGTTGCCTGGGGTGCCAGTAGATCAGAGGTATCAAACTTGTTGCCCAAGATAAGGCCAGCAAAACCCTCAAGTGCAGGGAACTAGAAAAAAAAATGTAATTGGAAAATGTTTAACAAAATAAATAAAAATACAACACAAAATAGATGTTAAATTGTGGTTTTCTAAGTCAATATGTAGGACAGCTAGGTGGTGCAGTAGGTAGAGCACTGGACTTGGAGTCAGGAAAATCTGGGTTCAAATCCAGCCTTAGATACTTGCTAGCTGTGTGACCCTGGGCAAGTAACTTAACCCCATTTGCCTCAGTTTCCTCATCTGTAAAATGAACTGGAGAAAGAAATGGCAAATCACTCTAGTATCTTGGCCAAGAAAACCCCAAATAGGGTCACAGAGAATCAGACATGACTGAAAAGCCTGAATAACAAAGAGTCACTATGTGACCCACAGGTATCGTTTCTATTAGGGTTTGACAGCACTACTGTAGACCACAGTAGTCAGGACTGCAGCTGCAGTGGTCTCTACTGCCACGGCCCAAAACTTGATGAGCTAGTGGCTGAGACTGCCAGAGACCCACACTGTGGAGATAAGTTACATCTGAACACAGGTAGAGACTAGAAAATGAGAAGAGAAGAGTAAGTTCTAAAACTGGCAGCTATATTCTGACTCCTGAGCTAGAAGCAGAAGATTCATTTCTCTTTTTCCCTATTTATCCTTGTTAGAGTCCATGATCTGGAGAAGGGGTTTCAAAACCCAGAAATACTTTTTCCTTATTATTTTCTATGAACTATGGGGGCAGGTGGTTCAGGAATTTCCCCCTACCACACCTAAAGATCTAGGAGGGCAAGTGCAAAAAGGTTTAGAAGGCGACAGGAAACAGGTAACTCCCTACAGGAGCACACCATATATTTCCTTTTGTTTTTGCTGTTTGATTAAACTATGTGAACTGAGTCCTATGCATGTGATTGGAGTTATGACCTGAGAGAGGAGAGCCTGAAAAGATGAGGTGGGGGCTCTAGAAAGATAAGTAGTCCTAAAATATAGTCTGCATAAACTATAGATTGCTTATTTTAATAGTTTGATCAATATTCCATTTCATTCTCCTAGCTTAATTCCAGACCTGGCCAATGCCATCACTTGAAGCTACATGTTGGCCATGTGAAGAGTAACATGATGCATCCACATGATGAATACCATCTTGTGGGGGAGGCTAGGTGGTGGGATGGATAGAGTAGTGGTCTTGGAGTCAGGAAGACTCATCTTCTTTAGTTCAAATCTGGCCTCAGATTCTTACTAGCTGTGTGACCCTAGTTAAGTCACTTAACCCTGTTGGCCTCAGTTTCCTAATCTTTAAAATGACCTTGAGAAGGAAATGGCAAACCACTCGAGTTTCTCTGCCAAGAAAACTCCAAATGGGATCACAAAGAGTCAAACACAACTGAACAATAACAACAACCATCTGATGGCCAGTGGAGAGACTGAAAACTTTTAAGAAGGTTATCCCATGCATAGATTGTTATTTGTCCTTTGTTCTTGAAGAGGACCAATGACATCAGAAAGGTGATGTCTCGATTTGCAAGTGAATTTTATTTCAGTGAGGCAGGGCTGTGCAAAGTCGCCAGCCTCATTCTCTCCTCCAGAGCCATCTATACATCAGGACGACTGGAGACGCACTGCCTCCCCCCTCCATGCATAGAGAGATTCCAATAAGACCTTTGGGGATGGTGACTAGTACAGCACCACATTGTGAGATATTCAGATATTATATACTCTCTTCCTGGAGAATTAATATAGTGACATATTGTCATTCTATAGTCTTAAACAAAATAGCAATTACTGTTACTATTTTACAGATGAAGTAATTGAGGTTTGTAGACGGTCACAAGGTCACAGAGCTAGTAAGTAGCAGAGACAGGACAACCCAGACCCAAAACTGAATACACTGTATCAAGCTGCCGTCCAGTCACCTCCAAGTTCTCACGGACATTGATGCCATCACCCTAGAGATAGCCCATGAGAAGAGGGGCAGACAGACGGGGAAGACAAAAGGAGAGAGAAGGAAGTGTGACTGTCCCATTTTCCTAGTATATCTAGGCTATGGCCTCTGGGAAATAAACGCTTCCCAGTTTAGCAACATCAAATTTCAAGCTGATGAGTTCCTGGGGCCCAGGCCCGGCAGCAAAAGGCAATAGAGAGAGAAGCTGGGCTTGCTTCATTAGAATGCAGCAGGTGTGGCCACCCTGCACTTGGGATGTTGGACACGGTCTCCAGGAGGCTAAAAATAGACTGTGTCAATTGCACTCTCTCTCTCTATCAGGAGGCAGGAGTCACCTCTAAAGCTGATTCAGAGCATCGGCAATGCTTGCAGATGAGACTGACCCCGATATCCATTCGATTATTTAAATGTTTTTAAAAGGAAAAAGAGAATGTCCTCGTTGTTCTGATCTGTCAAGGTCACGGATACCTGCAAGACCTGTTCAGCTCTTTTTTTTTTTTTTGCAAATATCCCGGTCCTCGACCATAAGGATTTCTGTCCCTTTGTAGGATTTTTATAGTTTTCCCTGCTTTTCTCCCATTTCTTTGTCTGCCTCTCTAACAAGACAGGATGACAAGAGAGAGAGACAGAGAGACGGAGACAGAGAGAGACAGAGAGTGACAGAGAGAGACAGAGACAGAAAGACAGAGAGAGACAGAGATACAGACAGAGACAGAGAGGGAGAAAAACAAAGTGATGAGAAAAACCTAGGGAGGAATTTGCCTTTTGAGCACTTTTTCCAGGCAGGAAGAGCAGACAGAAGCCCTGAAAACTCTGCCCAGTGATTGACATCTTGGGATTTGACTTGTAAAGGTTGTCACACACAACAGATTACAGTCCCCCTTGGGAAAGTGTCCTAGTAATAGGGATGTGCTGGAGCCAGATCACAGTGGCCCTGGAAAGCCAATGGTTAAATTTTCAGTGTGAGCATTTACCAAGAATCAGGACCTGATTTGTTGTTTTGTTGGTTTTCTAAATTTAAAGAACTGATGGAGAAAATGTTTATAATGCAGATTCAAATTAAAACTGGGTCCTGCATGTAAGTGTATGTGTGTTTATATGTGTATATATGCATATGTTCACATACACATATATAGAGATAGAAATATAGAGATAGATATATAGATGTAGGTATAGCTATAGATATATTGATGTTCAGTCATTTTTCAGTTGTGTCCAGCTCTTTATGACCCCATTTGAGGTTTTCTTGGCAAACAGACCAGAATGGTTTGCCATTTCCTTTTCCAGCTCATTTCATACATAGAGAAACTAAGGCAAACAGGATTAGGTGACTTGCTGGGATCACACAGCTAGTAAGTGTCTAAGGCCAGATTTGAACTCAGGAAGATGAGTCTGTCTGACTCCAGGCCCAGTGCTCTATCTACTATGCCACCTAGCTATCCCAGATATAAATACACATAAAGATATATTTCCCCCTCTAGAGAGCTCATTGTTAAACATTTACTAGCACACCACTACAGGGAAGAAATATATCCTTACTTATATTTATATGCCAGTTTATGGTTTACAAAGTGCTTTCCTTCTCTAACATTTGGGGCCCTTGTTACAGTCTGTAACTCTGTGAGGCAGGTAAAGGAAGTATTGTTATTACTAATTTACAGATGAGAAAATGGATTATGAAAGAAATTAAGTGACTTGACTGAATTTGCACACCCAGTATAGAGCCAGAATCCACTTTTAAGCCTGGTGTTCTTCCCAATTCCCCTTGTGCAAATTTTACCATCATTTCCCCATTAGAGTATAAGCTCCTTGTAAGTAGGGATTGTTTCATTTGTCACATTTGTTTTCCCATTGCCTAGCACATACTAGGAGCTTAATAAATGTTTGTTGAATGATTGGCCACTTGACTAATAATCATTCATATTTGTGTGGCAGTTCATAAAATACTTGCCTCACAATCACCCCACAAGGTAGGCAATCCCAGGGCCACTCCCATTTTATAAAGCCAGCTGGTATTCAAAGTGGCTGTGTAAGTTGTCCCAAGTCATACATCAAGTATAGAACAAAGCCAAGACTAAAATAATGGCTTCTTGGGTCCAAAACCACTATGACACACTGTCTTGATGCCTTCCACAGAGCTGATTCTTCCCCTTTTAGATCCCACAAGTCTAAGGGCAGTGACCTCAATCACACATTTATTGGATATATAGACAGCAGAATAAAAACAGTTAATCTAAAGAGATTCTGGGAATGGAGTGGACAGGGTAGCCCTTCAACAGGGAGCGATAGAGCATCTGCCTGGTGACCTGTGGGTGATCTGTATTTAGGATAAACAGCATTGGTCTTTTGGTCAGAAAACCTGGGCTCTAAATCCTGGCTCTGACAATCCCTAGTCATATGGCACTGGGAAAGTAGTTTAACATTTTTGGGCTTTAGTTTCCCTATTTGTAAAATGTGGGTACAAAACTATGGCTACAGAAACTTAAACTACTCCACAGCAATGTTATAAGAATCAGATGAGAGAATGTACATACAGTGTCTTGCAAATCTTAAAGTATTAGATAGAGAGAGATAGGCAGGCATATCTATGAGATTGTTATCATCATTACTATTATTATATGCTTCCAGGGAAAATGGAGGGAGTAAAATGGATCTGAGTCCTGAAAACTCTGCCTAGAGTATCCTAGGCATCTCGCTAATCTGCTGGGTAAAAGTCATTTAACTATTGGAAAGCAGGGAGGGGGAATAAGTATTTATATGGTACCTACTATGTGCCAGGCATTCTGCTAAATGCTTTGCAAATATTATTTGATTGAAGCTCACATTAACCCCAGGAGGTAAGTGCTACTGTTATCCCCATTTTACAGTTGAGGAAACTAAGGTTAACCAGAGGTTAAGTGATTTGCCCATGGTCACAGAGCTAGTGAGTGTCTGAGGCTGGATTTGAACTGAGGTCCTCTTTGACTCCAAGGCCCGGTGCTCTACCCTCTGTGCCATCTCTCAGGAAGAAGGAATAGGTTCTGTCTACAAGGTGACAGCAGACAGCTCAGATCAGCCCAAAGATAGCAATGGTCCCTTTGCCTCCTCCACCCTCTCTCCAAATGCCACAGACTTCTCTTTGACCCCCTGATCTGTGGCATTAAAAATAAAACTACCCCTAAATACAACCCTAGTGGTGTAAATAATGGGCCTCCCAAGATTAAGTATTTTAAAAAGAGACTCATCATCCATTGTTAAATGAAAAACAAATTCTGACCTCCTCTTCACTTTCCACCTTCCTGTCCCCCCACACACAGTCATACTACTTTTATGATCCCCTTATGTGATAGACAGAACACAGTATTTGAAATCAGAAAACCTAGCTTCAAACCCTGCCTCCATGCTCACTACCTTCATTTGAATTCTTTGAGCCTCAGTTTATTTATCTGTAAAATGAAGAGGTTGGATCAATTCTAAAGTATGTGCCCAGGCAGTAGTATACCAATGTAAACATCTTTGAAGTGATTAGGACCCGTTTGACAGGTGGGGAAACTGAAGTCAAGAGAGGTAGATATGGTGTTCAAGGTCAAAGAGCAAGGTCATCTATGGAGCTAACTGGCATCAAGAAACAAGCAAACCGACTAAAGGAGGAAGAGGTAGGAAGGAGGGTGAGGAGGGAAAAGAGGAAGATAGAAGAAGGCAGGTAGAGCAGTGGAAGAGGGGAGGGTAGAAGCAAAGGGTAGACAAGGAGGGAAGGGAAGGAGGAGGGCAGAGGAAAGGAAGCCTGTTCACTGCACCATGCTGATTGAAGCCAACACGAACCAATGAGTCTATAAATGGCTCCTGCTGGCACCAGCCCAAGCTGTAAAAATGATTTCCCTGAGAACAAGAGGCCCTGCCAACAGAGCCAAAAAACATTCCTCCTTCTCCAAATGTCAAAAGAGCTTTTTTCTAAACCAATCCTCACATCCCCAGAAGAAGCCAAACTGAGAGCAGGGTGACCAAGGTAAAAGAACAGTGACTGGCCTGGGAGTTAGGAAGGCAGGAGCCAAGTCCCGGCTTCTCCACCGACTAGCCATATGACCTTGAACAAAGCACTTCACGTCATGGCATTAGTCAGCTTCTCTGCAAAACAGTAGGCTACTGATGGTCAGACTATATCTGAAATATTATATTGGGTTTGGGGGATGACATTTTAGAAAAGACATAGATGAGTTAGAAGACAGCATCCCTGTCTAGGTCTGCAGTTCACTGAATAGTATCCTTTGACCTACCATATGAAAGCTTTGTGTTAGGTGCAGAGAATAGAGAGACAAAAAGAATTCCTACCCTCAAGGAGCTTATAGTCTAATTATGTCTTATATATGTCATATTAACCATTTATATATGTTATATTAATTATGCTATTTTATGTATGTGATATTAATTATGCTATACATCATATTTATATACGTTATTTATATGTTAGTTATGTTATCTATTACATTAACTATTTATGTTATTTTATTTCTATATGATATATTGTGTTATATATCATATTAATTATTTGCATTTGTTATATTAATTATTAATATATATTGCACTGTATTATTTATACACATTATATTGAATGTTATGTTATATGTTATATTAATATTGTCACATGTTACTTATATATGGTTATATATTGCTCATATGTTATATTCTCCCAATAGACTATAAGCTCCTTCAGGGCAGGAGCTCTTTTTTTCTTTCTATAGTCTTTCCCTAGCACATGGCTTTGCATATAAATAGATATACAGTAATTTGGAGGTGGGGAATATTAACTACCAAAGGGATCAGGCAAGGCCTTGTGTAGGAAGTGCCACCTGAGCTGAACCTTGAGCAAAGCTAGAGATTCCAAGTGGCAAAGTGGAGGAAGGAGAACACTTCAGGCATGGGGGAGAGCCTATGCAAAGACGTGGAGGTCGGATGTCCAGTGCTGGGAAAAGCAAACAGAACAGATTTGACTGAGGAGTCAGAATTCGAACCTAGATCTTCCAGTTCCAAGTCCTATTGTTTTCCCACTAGATCCCACTGCCTCCTTTGCTGTATACTATCAGGCCAATGTGATTTTTCAGGCTAACATTTCTGCAGTGTCCAAGGACACTTTCAAATAGCCAGATGCCTGTCCTGTTCTACCTCAATGGGGAACACCTGCCTCAGATCAAAAGGGTGTTGCACCCACACTGCATGCCCTTTCAGTAACTGCTGGGAAAGAACTTATTCTATTTGTTGGGCCTGACCTATTTTTTAAAATAAACTGGGGCTGTTTTCCAGCTATTAGTCACTTTTCTCCCAAGCCTCCACATATTAAATTCTCTTCTTATATCCTCTGATATTTTGTCAGAGAGAGATGTCAGGTTAATTGGATATTTGGCTCCTGGTTCTTCCTCCTTAATGGGCTTAAAGAGCAAACTTCCCCGTGTTCTTGTCTGTCCCTCCCTTTTTCCACTCCCTTCCACTCTCCCAAAGGCAGGAGATGCCTCTTTTCTCACTAGGGACTTAGGAAAGGTTATAAAATGCCCTGGTGTTTTTCATCTTTCCTTGATATGCAGATGTACAGAATGATCCAGATGTTGTCTCCCATTCCCACTCTGCTAAAAATCCTTTCGCGCTCTCTCAATCTCTCTCTCTCTCTCTCTCTCTCTCTCTCTCTCTCTCTCTCCACACACACACACACACACACACACACACACACACACACACACACACACACACTCTCATTCATTCATTCACACATTTTTTCTGATCTATCATAAACCGCTAAAGAAGGTGATGCTTATAATGCCCTCACTCCCTGTATTCTCTGCTTCTCTAGTCAGTTGCTCCCTGGTTAATGATCTTCAGGTCTGTAAAAGCTTGATTCTTTGTTAGCTTTTGACCCCAGCTTCTAGCCATCTCCCCAAAATCTGCCACTCTTAACCTTCATATCTCTCTCTTTCTTCCTCTCTCTCTCTCTCTCTCTCTCTCTCTCTCTCTCTCTCTCTCTCTCTCTCTCTCTCTCTCTCCTTTGAACCTTAAAAGCATTATTCATCCAGTTTTTGAGTTTCTGAAATGTTACCACCTTAAGACTCTTGGGGCATGGGTCCTCTTCTGTGCTCTCACATGGCTTCATAATTCACTACACAGTTTAGCACTTGCTTAGAAAGATGCTCACAGACACAGAGAATGGAAGAACTGGAAGGACCTTATGCATCCTCTCTCTCTCTCTCTCTCTCTCTCTCTCTCTCTCTCTCTCTCTCTCTATATATATATATATATATATATATATATATATATATATATATATAGATAGATAGATAGATAGATAGATAGATAGATAGATATAGATATATATAGATATAGATATAGATATAGATATATAGATATATAGATATATATATAGTCATCCTCTAGTTATATATATAGTTATATATATAATCATTATCATTATCATTGTCATAGTTATGTATCATTATATATAGTTCTCTATATAGTTTTATGTATTATATATGTTTTAACTAATTTATTTATTTTAGTTTTCAATATTCACTTCCATAAGCTTCTGAGTTTTAAATTTTCTCCCCCTCCCTACCCAAGACAGAGTGCACTCTGATATAGGTTCTACATATACATTCCTATTAAACATATTTTCACATTAGTCATGTTGTAAAGAAGAATTATAACCAATAGGAGGAACCACAAAAAAAAAGAAACAAAGCAAAACAGAAGAAAAAAGAGCAAACAGTGTGCTTCATTCTGCATTCAGACTCCATAGTTCTTTCTCTGAATATTTATAGCATTTTCAACTATGAGACTTTTGGAGATGTCTTAAATCCTTGCATTGCTGAAAAGAGGTAGGTCTATCAAAGTTAGTCATCATACAATGTGACTGTTATTGTGTACAATGTTCTCCTAGTTCTGATCACTTCACTGAGCATCAGTCCATACTAGTCTTTCCAGATTTTTCTGAAGTCCACTTGCTCTTCATTTCCTATAGTACTAGTATTCCATTACATTCATATACCACAACTTGTTCAGCCATTCCCCAATTGATAGGCATCCCCTCAATTTCCAATTCTTTGCCACCACAGAAAGAGCTGCTATAAATATTTTTGTATGTCTGGGTCCTTTTTCCATTTTTGTGATCTCTTTGGAATACAGCCCTAGAAGTACTACTGCTAGATCAAAGGGTACTCACATTTTTATAGCCCTTTTGGCATAGTTCCAAATTGCTCTACAAAATGGTTGGATCAGTTCACAACTCCACCAAAAATGCATTAGTGTTCCAATTTTCCTACATCTTCTCCAACATTTATCATTGTTTTGTCACGTTGGCCAATCTGATAGATGTGATATGGTACCTCAGAGTTGTTTTGATTTGCATTCTCTAATAAATAATGATTTAGAACATTTTTTTCATATGACCACAGATAGCTTTAATTTCTTCATCTGAAAACTGCCTGTTCTATATATGGTTATGAAGAGAGAGAGAGAGAGAGAGAGAGAGAGAGAGAGAGAGAGAGAGAGAGAGAGAGAGAGCTATACATTTACATATACATATATAGATATAGATATATAGATATTTCCCTCATTCATTTTACAGGCGATGAGATTGTGGCCCTGACCACTAACTGCTTCAAATATTTGTGTCTAGTCTAGATTATAAACCCCTTGAAGATAGGCTCTATATCTTATACTTTTTATCTCTCAAAAGGTCTAACATAGGCTCTTTCTGACATGTAGTTAGTGTATGTATATAGTTGTATCCTTTAACTTTTCCTTTGCACACATGAGGCGATGTAGGGAATAAAGTGCTGGGCCTGAGGTCAGAAAAACTCATCTTCCTGAGTTCAAATCTGGCCTCAGACACTTACTAGCTGTGTGATCCTGGACAAGTCACTTGACTCTCTTTGCCTCAGTTTCCCCATCTGTAAAATAAGCTGGAGAAGGAAGTAGCAAAATCACTCTACTATCTTTGCCAGGAAAATCCCAAATGTGATCATGAAAAATCAGACTTGACAGAAAACAACTCAATGACTTACACAAATAATATATATTATAACCTACTTATTCCTATTTTATTTGTTCTTTTTTTTTTAGTGTCCCCATTTCAACAAATTTCTAGTCGTTAAAAATTAATAATGGTAGAAGAAGGAAAGGTCCTGAGTCTGTATTTTCGTTGGGACAAAATAATACCTCCCATTTAAGTTTACAAAGCTGCCCTGTACTGTTCTCCCCCATTCCCCAAATTTCCTGGCACAAAGTTTTTATTTACATCAAACTGAAATGTGTCTCTACAGTCTCTGATGCCTGACACTCAGAGTCTTACCGCAGGCTTTGATCCAGGAGCTTTCATGTCTTCTACTCTTGGTTCCTAATCAAACATGCTACTTTCCAATCATCTCTATCTCCTTCTCCCTCACTTTCCAACTCTAGCTGTTTGTGCTGTCTTCTGTTATTAGAACGTGAGCTTCTTGATGATAAGGACTATCTTGCTTCCTTGTATTTGTTCCCTCAGTAATAGAACATAGTAAGCACTTAAATGCTTATTCATTCATTCATTCATTCATTCATTCATTCATTCCATTGCTCCTAGTTCTGCCCCACTGGGACCAAACGAAAATGAGCCAGTCTCTTCCATTGTGACAACCTTTCAAGTACAAGAATCATAGAACTTTTAGAATTAGAAGTAACCTTGTAATTCATCTAGTGCACTTCCAACATTTTACAAAAGAAACCATGGCCCAGAGAAGGGACTCAATTTATCCAAGATCACACAGCTGGGAAGGGACAGACTCAGGATTCAAATACAGATCTTCCACCTCCAAATCATTACTTTATGTTGCCTATTGTGCCATCCCTCTTCTCTGGAATCCTATTTCTTCTGACTGTCAGTCCAATGCTCTTTTTTTTTCTTTTTTTTTAAGGCAATTGGGGTTAAATGACTTGCCCAGGGTCACACAGCTAGTAAGTATCAAGTGTCTGAAGTCAGATTTGAACTCAGGTACTTCTGACTGGGCCAGTGTTCTATCTACTGTACCACCTGGCTGCCCCTCCAATGCTCTTTCCAATTCTCATTAAGACTCCATTTGAAAACCACCAGTGCCTATAAACTTATTACCACTTTACATATTCCGTTATTATTCAACTCTAATTATTAGGAAGCTTATTTTTTTACTGGACAAAAGTCTACCTCCCTGGGGCAGCTAAGTGACACAGTGGATAGAGCACTGGCCCTAAAGTCAGGAGGACCTGAGTTTAAATCCGGCCTCAAACCAAACACTTGACACTTACTAGCTGTGTGACCCTGGGCAAGTCACTTAACCCCAATTGCCTTTAAAACAAAAGTCTACCTCCCTGTAACTTCCAGCCACTGGCCTTGGCACTAAGAAGAATTAATTTAATCATGCTCCATAACAGAAAAACCTTTAAATACTTAAAGATAGTGATTATGTCTCCCCCAAAGTTTTCTATTCTCTAGGTTAAACAGCCCTGCTTCCTTCAATTAATCTTCCTGTGATAATGTTTTCAGATTGCTCACCATCTTAAAATAAGAAACAACAATTAACTGATGTGGGAGTCATTTTCAAGTCAGCTGCTCATGTACAATCAGAACTTTGACTTGCTAGAGTAAAGATCAAAATTCCAAATCAGAAAAAAAAATGAAAATGAGAAGGATTTGCCATCCAATTAAAAGAATTCTAATTCAACATTTGTAATGAACTATTAAAGCTGAAAAATGGAAAATAAATAAAAGAACAGATATTAATATAAACTTAACTATACGTACAGGAAAACTCAAGTGGATGAAGAATGGTTTATTGTTCAGACTATGAAATGGAATAGTTTAAATAGCACATATAGTTGGTCTATCAAAGCAAAAAGGAAAAGCAACAAGCATTTATTAAATATTTATTATATGCCAGGTACTGTTCTAAGCACTTAGAGATACAAATATGAGCAAAAAGAAAGATGTTCCCTGCCCTCCAGGAAGTTACATTCTAATGGGAGAGAACCATGCAAAAAAAGCTGGGGGAGGAGGGAATTAGTACCCACAATGATATTGAAGAACATATATCAATGTACAAAAACAGTGCATGAATGATAAATTGGGCCTGGAATTACACAGGAAGAGAAGAGTAGATTGTATTACATTTGGGAAATTATGGGGTGTTTTTAATGGCCCCTAAGTTTATACCTTGACCAAAGGTCAATCTTTTTAACACAAGGATCCTTCTGGTAATGCTACACCACAGTAGCCCCTGCCCCTGAACAGTTACAGATCATCCAAAAGGCAGTGGAGAAAGGTGGATAGACATATCGCAAGTGAAGAATTATGCAAGAAAAGCAAGAATCACAGATATCAAAGAAATATGTAACTGGGAAAGAAAGTAGATTGGTTATGTGGCAAGAGAGAGAGACAGACAGCCCACATGTCCCACAGCACACAATCAAGAGATTCTAAAGGAAGACTTTTCCTATGTTGGGTGAGGTCCCTGTGGAGACTTTTTGAGAACATGGAGCGAGCCACATAAAATGAGAAGACGTGAGTAGGCTGTGATCTGACTCTTGGGAACAAATATCCACATCAATGAGATGGCAAATTCAGGCTTCATTTTTCTCCCTAAGTCTTTTCTTGTCTAATTTTAGTTTCTTCAATTGACCTTGTCCCAAGTACCTTCATCTGAATACTGTCTATGTTAATATTCCCCCAAAATATGGCACTCAGAACTGAATAGGATACTACAGATGTGGTCTGACCAGCAATATATGAGCATTGCTTCGTCTCAACCAGTAGCCTACAGTTTTGAGAGTTAATCTAACAAAGAGGAGATAAAAAAGATTCTTCAGCCCAGTATGTCTGACACGGTTGAAAAACAAGGAATGAATTCTACAAATGTTAACTATGTAGCAACTTAATATTTACAAAGCACTTTACCCACAATAACTCTGTGAGGTAACTAGTAGAATTCCTCTCCATATTTTACAAGATAAAGAAACTGAGCAAGGAGGAAGGCCAGTGTAATACAGGTAGTAAGTGGCGGCTCCAAAGATAGCCAGAACTCAAACTCAGTCCCTATATCATACCATGCTGCCTTTGCAAAAAACAAAAACTAATGTTGTAGGCTTGACAGGTGGCTTATTTCCCAGCAGTGACTAGAAATGGTACAGAGCTCATTTAGACCCCACAAGGACCAGTTAAAGGCAGAGATAATGAACTCCATTTAAAGAAATTACTTGGTGTCCATATGGGAAAATGGGTCAGCAATTATTGAATTCTTTGGCTGAAAAGGCTCTCCAGAGTTCATCTAGTTCATTTCCCCGCCTTCAACAGGTAGAAACCATAGAATGCTAAGAACAGAAGGGAACTTAACAATCATTCATTTAGTCCAACTTCCTTATTTTACAAATAAGGAAATTGAAGCTTGTAGAGGGGAAGTGACTTACCCACTTCATTTCTCAAGTTACTTATTCATATCACTCATAGACTGATGGACATTTAATGGAATAACTATTCATGAATACACCTTTGGATTCTATGAACACTGTATAACTTAGCCATATCTTACAACCTGAGATGGTAGGAACAGCAGAGGCACTGACTTAATACGCAGGGGAATCCCAAAGCAAGACCCCAGGTGTTCCTTCTGAGATTGAACCAAGAAGTCTTTTTCCCTAAAGGAAATTGACTTCCTTTGTCTTTCTTCCTCAGGGAGCACAAGACAGAATTATCACAGAGTAGAGAAAGTAGCAGGAGTCTAGCAGAAAAAAAATGGAGAACATGGTATTCAGTGTAGAGAAGAATGTTATAAAGAATCAGAAGAAAGAAAAAACCAAAGACTGTGTTTGGCTATATAGCAACTCACTCAAGCCAAGCTTCACTTCAAACCCAGATCCTCTTACTCCAAACCTTGTGTCCAATGGCCACTATATTACACTGTCCCTTTTCTCTGCTATGTCGCCCTCTTCAACATTATCATTACTGCCCATGCCACCTTTCTAGAGAAAGCCCTACAGCAAGCTGCCACCTCTTCCCTCTGAGCAATTGCCCAGACTCATCTTCAATGCAAACAGCCTCTGCATGGTCCCAAGGGCAGAGGATCTCAAAGCAAAGTCTAACAATAATAGTAACAATAACAACAGTAGCTAGCATTTACATGGTGCTTTAAGGTTTGCACAGTGTTGTACGTTATCTCATTTAATCATAACTTGTTACCTCACTCGATCTTAACTGCCAGTGACAACAAGCAAGATGACAGGCTGGCCCAGGTCTGTATCCTGGGAGATAAACCTGCTCCAGGCACTTTACAAATCACAGCCCTAACTCAAGTGCATGATCAAGGAAACAAAGAGGAAATAACCCAGGAATTTTGAAACATAAATCCTTTGTTTTCTTCTTCTTTCTTCAAATCCCCAAAGCTCCCTCAATGCCCTGAACAAAGGGTTCTGTCAATTGTTTTGCCCCAAAATCCTTTGCCCACGATCCCATAATTTTAAACTGGGACAAAAAGCGTAACACCCAGATTGAATATGGAATATTGAAATGTACTGCTAGGAAAAAGTCATTTTGTCCAAACCTCATAATTTTACAGATGAGGAGGCCAGAGTCCAGAGACAAGAAGTGATAGGGCCTAAGGTCATCATAGTGAGGTATTGGCAGAGTTAGGAAAAGAACCACACTTTCATCAAATCAAACCTTTGAGAGAGACTCAATGATTATCTAGCTCTAACTTTTTTTTTAGGCAGTTGGGGTTAAGTGACTTGCCCAGGGTCACACAGCTAGTAGGTGTCAAGTGTTTGGTCTGAGGTTGGATTTGAACTCAGGTCCTCCTGACTTCAGGGCCGGTGCTTTATCCACTGCGCCACCTGGCTGCCCCTTTAGCTCTAACATTCTTAACCTTTTTGTCATGGACCCCTCTGGTGGTCTGGTGAAGCCTATGGGGACCTTGGAATAATGTTCTTTAAATAATTGGAGGAAACGCTAAATTTCAGTTAGAGGTTAGTGAAAATGAAGATGTAATTCTTCCCATCCAAGTTCACAAATCCCTTAGGAGTCTGTGGATCCCAGGTTAAGAACCCTTAATCTAACTCAACCCCATAGTTTTATAGATGAGGAAGCTGAGGCCAAGAAAGCTGAGGTCACTCACTCAAGATTACATTGTGGTAAGTGGAAGAGTTAACCTTTGAACCAAGGACTTTAAACCCTAGATTTGATGTGCTTTCACCTATATCATATTGCCTGACCCACAAAGACAGAACTTAGGCCCATCTCTTACCTATAACCTTATACATTAGTTAGCATTTGATTAAATAGTACATGCTGAGTATTTTTCTCTCCAGAGCTTTATCACCTGCCCCTAGTAGCATACCAGTATACAGGTATACTATGTATACTAGTACAGTACGTATGCTAGTATAAAATGAGAGGGTAAGGAGATCCTTCAAAAGGAAGCAGGAAAGATGCTGTCAATCACTGACCCTTTCTCCAATCAGAACCTAGAAACAAAAGAGGTTTATGTGCAGCTGGGATTCGTGTGATACTGCTATGTTCTCCCTGGGGGAAACACCATAGCCCTAAGCATAGACCTGTAGTAATAAGAACAAAACTCACATTTACATAGGGTTTTAAGGTTTACAAAGCACCTTCTTTACAAGGACTTCTAAGGCATAACTTACTATTCCAAGTACAATAGCAGTATTTTCATAAGTCCTCTCCAGGACTCCCTATTCCCTGAGACACAACAATGTTGAAATTAGGCCAGTTAATAACCTTACAAGGGCCTCTAAGTGTCCAAGTGAAAGTAAAATCAAACTAGGCAGTAAATTATCATTGTCTTATTTTAAGAAATTGCCACAGTCACCCCAACCTTCAGCAAGCACAACTTGATCAGTCAGTAGCCATCAACATCAAAGCAAGACCCTCCACACAGAAAAAGATAATGGCTGGTTAGCAATTTTTAGCAATAAAGTATTTTTAATTAAGGTGTGTTCGTTTTTTAAGACACAATACTATGGCACACTTAATACAGTGTAAAAATAACTTTTATATACACTAGGAAGCCAAAATATTCATGTGACTCACTTTATTGCAATATTTGCTTTATTTCAGTCATCTAGAACCAAACCTGCAATATTTCTGAGGTGTGCCTGCAACCACACTAAGAGTGTAAAGCACCAAGGTATGGAAAGATATATATGTTATACAGTAGAAATATATATATGTGTCATCTTGGTCCAAATATAAGCTATATCCCTAAGATCCTTTGAGATGAAAAATTATGCATTCATAAAGTTTTAAAACCTCAATTATAGGACACACTCAGGTTTTAGAGAAGTCAGATTTAGAGGCACAGAGCTATTGGGCCAATATATACATATATGTGTCCATAAACATAATATGAATTTACATAAATACATGCAAATATTATGAAATGGCAGGGGGTCTTCCCCCACATGGAAGAGGCTGCAGGGCCTGCTTTTGGAATGGCATGATAATGTACAATGGAAGGACTTCGGAGAGATCAGAAGCATACACAAGCATTCTCTAACTGGTTTGGCTTTGCTAACCACGTGGTGGAGAGGAGTGTCTTTGATTAGCTATAGACCCACAAGTGGGGAACCTTCAAAATAGCACTTGTCTATCCAGCGTCAGTCTCTCAGTTCAGACTCTTTCCTCTTCCTGGTATGGGAAAAGAAGAAGGTCTCCTGGTAACCCAAGGGGCTCAGGCTCTTTCTTATCTGGAGGCAAGATAAAGCCCAGAGCAGGAAGCTGGACTGTTGTTTCTGTCGCTGCTACGTCTAGTCTTTCTTCCTTCTAAATAAAGGAGATTGGAGATGGGCATGACCTCATGAGCCTGTTTTGCAGACAAATAGTTCAGCATTGAGGCTCTGAGGAACAGTCTTCAGGACCCAACCCAACAACATTCTGAGACTCAGATTCATCTAGTCATTACACTACATTTGGACATGAACTTATTGGGGCCAATGCTATGTAGACATAGAGTTAAGTCTGAGCTCACTCTCCTCAGAGAGTGTCCAGGCACTGGCAAGAAATGTTTGTACTTCTTTTCTTGCTCTATCTTTGAAGCAATTACCCCTTCATAAAAGGAATAAATGGAATGGGCCATTCATCACTGACAGTTAACAGTAGTGGTACTACATTGAAGTGAGGGCATAAGCCAATAGAGAAAGACACCTCCAAACCCTCAAGGGTACTCCTAGAATACTAAGGAAGAGATAAAGCCCTCTTTATTCTGAAAGAATAAGTCCAAAGCCTTCACTACATACACATTCACATGTGTGTATATATGTATCTTTATAGCTATAGATATATAGTTGTGTACTACATATATAATTACATATACACAACATACATATGATACACCTATATAAAGAATACCTACAAACATACACATATATGTGTGTGTATGTGTATATATAGATATAGATATAGATATAGATATAGATATAGATATAGATATAGATATAGATATAGATATAGATATAGACAGATATATAGTCACGCCCACAAATCCACATATGCACACACACTAGTTTCACTACATTAGGTTATTTTTATCTAGCAACACTGGGGTTAAGTAGTAATTCTTTTTACCTTTATCTATGATATTTTTCCTTTAAAAAAGTGCTTAAAGTTAAGGGTAAACTTACAATTTTAACATCCATATGCCTCTATGTTATAACCCCCACCTTCACATACTTTAAAGAATCCTTTGATTGGGAAGGGAGAAATTACTAAATTAATATTATACATATGTTTGTTTCATGCTAAAGATGACACTGCTAATATCTGTAAAGAGGAGACAATTATGAACAAATTAATTAGTGTCAGTTTAAATTTCTATTATCAGGTAGACTCATTTGTTTCACTGGATTGAAACTCCTTCAGTATACTAAAGTTATAACTGCTTGCCAGTAACAGAGAATGTACTGAATTTCCTAAGTATGTGTAAATTAAACAATATTACAATTGAGCACAATTCCCAGCTTTACTCTATCTTTTCACTGAATGATGGTACTCAAAAAGGCTTAGGATCTTCCTTAAACTAACAAATAATTTGCAATAGACTTATGAAAAGGAAGTAGATGATCTAAGTTTGAAATTAATAAATTTGCTAAGAACAGGTCCTTATCTGTGGTCTTATTTGAACTATTCCCTACTTATTAGTCTAGGCTGGCTTTTTATCTGAACCACATACTCCCTCCCACATAGTACAGCAACAACAACTTTTATATACTGCTTTAAGGTTTGCAAAGCACTTTGCAAATATCATTTCATTGCTCACAACAACCCTGCAAGGTGAGTGCTATTATTATCATCCTCATTTTACAGATGAGAAAACTGAGGCACACACAGCTTAAGTGACTTGCCCATGGGCACATAAGCTAGTAAGTGTTTGAGGCAGGACTCTAAGACCAGTACTCTATCCAGTGAAGCCACCTATCTGCCTCCTTACCTAAATGGTATGGTATAACCACACCCAGAGGGCAACTAAATGGCTTAGTGGATAAACCACTGGGGGCCTGGAGTCAGGAAGACCTGAGTTCAAATCTGACCTCAAACACTTACTAAATGTGTGACTTTGAGCAAGTCACTTAACTCCTGTTTGCCTTAATCCATTGAAGAAGGAAATAGCAAACCACTCCAGTATCTTTGCCAAGAAAGCTCCATGGGCAGCATTGGTGAGTTATGGTCCACAGGGTCATGAAGAGTCAGACATGGCTGAACAACAGCAACATGTCCCCAGCACCTCTCTACATGTGGGTATGCAGGTAAACCACTGACCACTGGATTTGTTACCAATTCTACCACCAGTTTAGTCAAGTCCCACTCTGTTCTTCAGCTTCCCATCTAATTAAAATATCAGAGATTATGAGAGCTGCAAGAGTATTTAGAGATTATCTATGCTAATCTCATCACTTTACAGACCAGGAAATTGAGGTTCAGAGAACTTGGGACCTGCCCAAGATCATAACAGCTCATAAATGGCAGAACCAGGATTTAGAGTCATATCTCCTAACCACCAGTACAGTACTCTTGCCATGAAAATAAATGATCAACTATTTTTTAAGCATATTCTATATGCCCAATGGAGGGATACAAAGAAATATCAGACATAGTCTCTACACTCAAGCAGCTGCCTCTGGAAATAATGAAATCTATAGCACTAGAAATCTTCAAACAGAGGCTGGGTAATCAACTGTCAGGAAGTTGTACAGTGGGGCTCATCAATTAGTCCATCAACAAGGTTTTATTAAGCACCTACTCTGAATTCTCAAGGTCTCTCTGAGGAACTTTGGAATTGCCATGAGACCACCAACATGGAATTGCATAGGACCACCCCACATGGCGTGCCCAGATCAAAGAAGGCACTGTGCTCTAGGAGCAAAGCAGAATTGCAGCAGTTAAAAGAAATGTTAGATGCATATATTTAGAGACATCTCCACCCCAAATGTTCATATGGACTATTCATGCCCTTCCTGTGGGCACATTCTGAGTTCATATGGGTCTGATCAGCCACAGTTCGATACAAGGTACTTTAACTCCAACGTAGTGATGTCAATTTGGTCCTCTTCAAGAATGAAGGACAGGCTCAGATTCTTAAATCTAGCTACTGCTCAGATTCCTTAACAACCTAGCCAATAGCTCACTAATGTGCAGACTCCTTAAGAGTCTGCCCAATATGATAGATGTTCTAATAAACCTTGTCTTTGGCTGAAAGAAGGCTTGGGTCGAATTCTTTAGGGCAGGACTGAAGTGTTGTGATTTTGGGGTCCCAGCACCCCTAAACCCCTAAATCTCAACATTTTGGTGGCCCATATGAGGAAACTGCCTAACCCCCAAGTTCTTCTCCAGCCAAGACTGGAAGGTATGTAAGCCCCCCCCTTCTTTTTTGCCCTGCAGTTGGGGTCACTCTCCAAGCACTTAGGAAGGCTTGGAGGTGCTTTTCAGGCAGTCAGTTATGAGGCTGTCTCGCACTTGGCCTGACACTCTCAGGCTCTTGGTCCACTGGTTTGGTTTGAGGTCATGGACCTGGGTACACCTTCCACAGCATAGAGGACAAGGATGGACTCCCTATCCAGAAGCATATGCCCAATTCTGTTGGCACTAGGGAATTGGGAAAACTGCAGGTGCTTTTTGGTTCCCTGAGGCTTTACTTACTCCCTTCTCTCTACACCCCTAAACCACTTTAGAATCACTAAAAAGATCTTAGCAGATTCTGGAGGTTTTGTGATCGATCATTAAAGAGTTTTGAAACACCTTACAACTCTGGTCACTCCCTTCTCTTGAGTCAAGAGGGTATCTGTTAATCCTTCTCAAAGGAGAAGAGAGTTTCACCCACCCCCCCACCTTTGAATTTGCCCCTCCCCCCCACTGACAATGGTCTTGGGCCTTAGGGCAACCTTTGCCTGGAAGCATCATCCAGGTTCAGCACATCCTGCTCAAGGTAATGAAGCTAGCCTCCACACTTGGGTAAGCACACTCTTTCAAAGTTGTAGTTTTAACTGTCAATGATGAAAAGTTGATTCTCTGTATGAAGTAATTTGGAAATGCATTTAATAAAACTGAAATCACCTGATTGGTAATGGTTTTGTTTTAAGTTTCAAATTGGTGAACTTTTTGTATCAGTTATGTCAAGCAACTTTTCATAATTTGGTTACCGCTAAAATAATTTGGCCATTGTTATTTATTGTTTTAATGCGTAAACTTGCCAAATAATCTCTAACAATTGGCTTTTTACACCAGGACAAATTTAAGTTTGAGATGTAAACCCTGGAAAAGTTTTTCCTAAGCTGTGATTAG